>NW_027185241.1:14436584-15036584 GCF_022577435.1 Embiotoca jacksoni
CTGTCAGTCAGGTAATTGATTTGATGTTAGATTCCCCCAAAAAATATTTTGGGATATATGGCAAAGAAAAATTAAAAGTTAACCAAAAACAATTTGATGATTTTGGTGCATCATATTGTGTCAGTTCCTTGGTTACAGCACAGTATTATTTTCTTACAGTTTCAAGACAACCAGGCAGCTTGATGCTTATTTTAGAACAGAGCTTTTGTCATGATTTTGGTTTTCCATCTTTCTGGCTTTCAGTTTTTCAGTTTGCTCTCTGTCTCACTCCCTCCACCCACCAGAGGTCCCCGGTCTCTCTCTATGCCTCATCTCCTGCCTGCCACGCCCACCTCACCTGCTCCCACTTCCAACAATCTGCTCACCTGCAACCACACTGCGGAGCAGCCCACTACTCTGGAGCTGTGTTTCAGATCAGATATATACTCACATATATTAGTTTTGCATGCTAGTACACTTATTAGTGTACATGAATTTTGTCAGGATACTGTCGCCTCGAATCACACACTGTCATTCTGCATTCTGCAATTACCGTAAACAACTATAGCATTTGAATGCATCACCTGCAAACATATCTGTCAGCTTGAATATTTTACCAGAAATTAATATGTTTTTGTCTAATGTTAACGATAAGCACACTGACGGCTTCTATCCAACAGCAGTATGGCTGTACTTAATGAAAAATAAACACTTTTGTGTGCTGCAGCTTCCTTAGACACCGCAGGTTAAAAAAAGTAATTTGGTGGTCCCTCTTATAGCCATGATGGCAACCGTGAGAAGTGTCCAGAGTTCCAGTTTTTTTGACATTTTGACTATAACCTCTGGTACTTATAGTGCACTGCAAGGTTGTATATTTGACATTGTGCACACACTTATTTACTCAAAATATCACGTGTAAGTACACGATTTGAAACACAGCCTTAGTTTATTAAAGAAAGCCACTGGACTGTATAGGCTGTAAAGAATATTATAAACAGTGAAAAGTGAACAATTTGAAGCTTTTATGTTTCACCTGACTCGGCTGTGTGATTGCTTCAACTTCCTGTTAAAATGTAATACTGGAGCTAGATACACTGCATAAAATGCTGATAGCTGTTTATGTTATCGGTGAGGGTTAAATAGTTATGAAAGTTGCAGCTTTTAAAAGGGAGGCCTGGTGGTTTTGTATAATCTGATTTGGTGTGTGGCATGCTGGGTAATGCTTCCTGACAATGATTCTCTATAGACTTCTTCCAACCGACTGAATAGGAATTGGACGCTATTCACCACCACACCCAAAAGGTCTAACCTCAGAGTGTGTGTGTGTGTGTGTGTGTGTGTGTGTGTGTGTGTGTGTGTGTGTGTGTGTGTGTGTGTGTGTGTGTGTGTGTGTGTGTGTGTGTGTGTGCACGCGCGTGTGGCTGCTAGTTGCACAGAGGACTGTGTATTGTATTGTCCTCTGGGAGATCAATGACATTCCCCTCCTTTGAGTCCAGAGATTATCTGTCTGCCTGCTTGTTTGAAACTCTGTCTGTCTTTCTGTCTGCCTGCCTGCTGGGTTTTCTCGCCTCGTGCTCTCTGGTCCTCTGTCCTTCGTTCTGCTTTTTGTGTTTGTGTCCTTGTGTGCATCAGTAATATTTTCAGAACACTTGCTGATTTCATCAGAATTTAGAAGCTAAACAAGGCCAATTCAACAAACAGTGCACTCTGGGTGTATACTTGTCTGACTTCAGCACAAGTGTACATGAGTAAAAGCATCCTCTTGTGACTCTGTGATAATGATAACCCAGACAAGAACGGTCTTACCTCTGTGGAATATATCAAATATGAGCCCAAAAATCTTTTAGACCTCTGGTCAGACAGGACTAAAGCTACATGTGCCATTTTACAGGGCAAAGAATAATGGGGGAAGAAGATCTAAAGGGTTTTTGGTTTTTGGGGCAGTTGTATTATCACAATCACTGAGTCTGCTGGCACAGGCTCAGTAAGTGATTGTAAAAGTTACTGACGTGGATGCTAAGAGATAGATGAGGGGTGTTGACCCTCTGCTTCTGCAACCACATGTGTTCTCTTTCTGCCTCGAGGATCAAATCCCTGTTGCCTACCCCCTCTGCTCTCCCTCTGCTGTGGTGTAGAACAATCTTTCCCAAGACAGCCCAGGATTTAAAAACCTTGTAGACAACAAGGTCTCAGAGTATTTAACATATTTGACATTCTGAATTAAAATGAAGCTGAAATGTAATGTCATAATATGCCACATGCAGTCACTAAACATATAGATAGAGCCGGAACGTGTACTCAGTTCTATTATAATACACATATTAGTACATAACAAAAGGATTCAAGGCATAAAGATGAGGCAAGGTCAATGTACTCCTAATACATACTGCCATAAGTCATCTTTGGTGTATGTGTCTATGTGTACAGGGACACATTGATTTTCAATATGCTGGCTGGTCACTGTATGGAATAATGTATCTAAGCCGTGTGTTGGTGGAGCGAGCAGAGAAGATTACTGCAGCAAGCTGTGATTGTTGCTAAAAAAAAAATAAGATAATGATGAAGAAATGATTTGACTAACGGAGTGACATCTTGTGTTTGTAATGTAAATAGTGCAGGCAACAGCTACTTTTAATGGAGATTCATGTCAATCAGTCGTGTCAATCTGCAATGTCTCGTTTCATACTTTCATTTTATACAAATTAACTGGAAATAAATCTACAACCTGACTTCTTCTTTCCTCTCCAAGTCATCATATATACAGAAACATGGCATCCTGAACTTTCACCTTCTGGTAATGAAGGAACAGTACTGTCCTTTTTTATAAAGGTCATTTCATGGTGTCTTTGCTTTATTAGACAGCCTTGAAAAAGTAAGAACAGAAAGACAAGGCAAGAGAGTAAGACAGTGAAGGAGGAAAGAATCAGGATGAGAAGAAAAATGAAATTTTCCAACATAGTCTTTGCTGTAAATTTCATGACATTTTTCCATTAAAGGGCCACGTGTAAATGGAGGTGGGATCACATGAGAGTTCAAATCGGTTCCAGCAATTTGAGTGCTCACCATGTATCCACCATGAGGTGTATAAAATGTATGCAACTATGTGCATGCACAGTGGCAGTATCAGTGTGCTGGGTGTTGGTTGTGAATTTGGATTAAAAAAAAAATTGAAAATAAATTGGTAACCAACCTAAACAGTGGAAATGATTTTGGATGTATACATTTTTTTTGCAATATTTAATGTAAATTGAGACCTTATTTGAGTAATTTTAGAGCATATTTGAATATAGCAAATCAAAACAAAACAAGCAGCATTTAGCAGCATTTGGATTAAGCAGCACTTCCAGTTGGTTATATGTATATCTATTATACTGACTGTATAAGGCATAAGACACTGTTAACTGGGAGCCCAAGTAAATGTTAACTCCCCATATGAGCCTGTAATTTGTAATTTCATCCTGATATCGAACCAAATGAATGTAATACATACACCTATCCACTAGAGGACAGGTTGTCAGTGTCACAGCTTTGCCGCGCAAGCCGTCAAAGACCACATGCTTTAGGACAATAGAGCCATGTGGTTAGGGTTACACACCGAAATTACATAGTTTCCATATGAAAGTGGACGTAGCTTCCTGGTCTAAGAAGTGAAGCCAATGCACAAGTGCTTTCGCCTGGCTGCTGTGGCTCACAGCCTCAGTTTTCTTCACTGTGATGACCATCTTGGAACTCGGCTTGGCTTGTATTAGCGTTTGCACAGCCACTCTGAAGGGCGGACCAATCAGCGAGTGTCTGTGGTTAACCGCCTCTGTCCCACCCGTCCTTCACTGTGATTGGACCGCTGGTGACAGTAACGAGTTCAGTGCTAATATTTTTCCATCTGTCATTGACCGGAAAAAAAAATTGCATCACATTAAGCGTTTAGGGCAGAATAAACACTCAGCACTTCGTCAAGCTGCTGGTATATATTAAAATAATATACAAAACAAACAAAAAATGCTGTATTAAGGAAAAAATGCTTTGGTGGACACGGGCCGTAGGTAGTTGCGGCAGTTGCGGCAGTTGCGGCAGTTTCGGCGTCTGCTGATTGGTTCAAATTCACCGGAGGTCTTTGCCAAGCAGGATGGAACAACTGCAAACGATTCCCTGTGGACGGTGCCCAGATATATTCACGTAGTGAAATTGGGCTCTGGTTTGCACCAGGCTAGAAGTGCCTCAACACCAAGCGCCACGCGGGGATGGCTCCAAAAAGAGTCAAAAAAAGTTAATAAATGTTTCAATCAATCATTTGGTGTCATCAGCTAAATTCATTCCTTCCAAACAGTGTTCTGGTGGTCCTTCTGAAAATAGTTCCATAATTAACCAGACATTAGGCCTCAAAAAGCAGTATGTTTGGGGGCGTATCTGGTTTCATTGGGAAACAGTCGGGTTCCCTCTAAACATGGGCCGGCGTAGTGTCCTTGGGTTTTCAGTCAGTTTCAACGCTCAGTCCTCCCCAGCTCCTCCAAATATGGTGACTTCTGGCTCCAAAATACCAAAATGGCGACGGCCAAAAAGCCAAACTTGAGGCTTCAAAACGGCAGCTCACAAAATGAATGGGTGACGGCGCGGTTGGTTGCTACTTGGTTTCTGAATGTGTGTCTTCTGCTCACGCCAACGTGCCAAGCGTCAAGCATCACACAGACATGATGTCCTCTAGTGGACTGGCAGGTGTATTACATGCTTGTAATTTTAAGGAATACATCCTGTCTTGCATCTTTTATCACTAATTAATCCAGCACACGTCCAGAAGGTTGAAAAGAGGTGTGCTAAGTTGTTTAATAGCTTTTCAGAGCTAGCACTTTTTCAATAGCTCAAAACGATCAACCAATGTCTAGATATAATGCAATATTATTGTGCAAAAACATTTCAGTACACTGCATTGTTGTTGCACTTTACTCCTTTTGAGTAAATCTTGCCTGCACTGACTTGCGTCTACACCTACCACTGAAAATAGTACCGAAAAAACCAATGCACTATTTACTAGTGTTGAACCACATTTGCTAAAATCTAGTGTCAAGATGTTTCATGAAATCATTTAGCCTTTTTCCATATTTAAATGAAAGTACACATTTCTCACCTGTTTTAAGATATTTACAGGCTTAGGGCAGAGAGCCACAGACAGATCAGGGAAGATAAAAACTCTTAAGAGACAAATAGATTCATGTTTTTTGTTTTTTTGTATAATTTGTTGGCAACAAGATAAATGCAAGTGACACTTATGTAAACAAAAGAAGCTGCTGGTTTAGCTGAAATGGGAAAATTTTATCTGTTAATGTTCTGGAACATAAATGTGGAATAAGGCTTTAAGTGAGCTAAAAGGCTTTTAAAGGCTAAGAGAGCGAGGTGAGATGAGGAGAAAAACGTGGAGAAAGAAAGTCAGGGGAAGACAAAAAGGAAGGAAAGGAGGAAGAAGAGCCTTCTCCTTCCTCTTCTCCACAGCTGATGCTACTCTCAGCCAGAGGGATCCAAAAAAACACAAAGTAGCCTTCACTAAGGAAGAGCGCGCGCGCGCACACACACACACACACACACACACACACACACACACACACACACATACATATTAGCCTGTTCTCCACACAGACACACATGAGCACACAAACACACGCAGGTGGGACTAAAGGAGTGTAGTGTGCCAATTTGTTGTGCCCCTGGTCCCCTCTCAGGAGGCTCACAGACAGGCATCCAGCCATGCCAAGACTGGCGCTGGTCCACACACACACACACACACACACACACACACACACACCTTCACTCTGACTACACTGTGGCTGCAGGCACTGCAGTATCAGGGTTTTATAAGTGAGTTTGTGTGTGTGTGTGTGTGTGTGTGTGTGTGTGTGTGTGTGTGTGTGTGTGTGTGTGTGTGTGTGTGTGTGTGTGTGTGTGTGTGTGTGTGTGTGTGTGTGTGTGTGTGTGTTTGCCTCCACTTTTCTCCATTTTCATAGACCACATGAGACAAATGCTGAAGAATACGGAGCATGTTAAAGACACCGTAGCCCTTTTCACACATGGAAGATGGAGCATCACTCACTTCAAGTGTCTGTGGAAGGTTGCGGTTCACACTTAAGCCTCCCATACGTAACAGTTTCATTTCTACACATGACCGCTGTGGATAGAGAAGTTATTTTTTTCCTTCCTGTCCACAGTCCACAGTCAAAGCATTGCTAAAGAGAAGCAGTGAGTTGGAAACCAATGATCTGCCTCAAGTAAAACTTTTACAATTAGCAGCTGATAGGCATTGAGTTGCTTTGCCACAACCACCAGGAGGAGGAGAATGGAAAAAAGGGCAGGAAAAATGGAAACAAGGAAGTAGTTATTAGGTTTGTTAGAGGGAGAGGAAGGAAGGGAGAAAAGGGTCCACACTGGCAAATATTTAGCTAATTAAAGGTTGGGACCAGCAGAACTTTGGTAGATAGATCTGCATGCAAAACTGGTGGTTTCACTAGAAATAAATTGTACCAGCATTAGACCAGATATTGGATTATTGTCAAATAGTGTTTTTCGTTGAGTTAACAGTGCTGTGGGATTTGAGGGGTAAAGAGGAAGATATTGCGACATAACAGTGGAAATAATAGTGTGTGGTTGGGAGCAGAAGCGTGTGTCCAGATTTGGCTGGTACACGGGGCTGGTACCAGATTGAATCAGCCAGTGGGACGCAAACTCTTAACTCTACACTGCTGTGAATTGTTGTCCAGGTGTCAATCAACTCGTCCTTAACCCTCTAACAATGTAACAACCAATCACCGGCTAAGTGTCTCTCCCACTGATCCAATCTAGCACCAGCCATGCACTAGATAGAGGTTGTCGTGCTTTTATTGTCCCATACAGAAAAAAACAACACATGCGTTTCCCATGTTTTCTAAATTGAAAACATTATCACTCGTATAATACATGTTTATCACATGTTGAAATATATGATAACATGGGGAAAATATTTGGAAAAGTTTTCACCTGGGAATCTACATGGGCTTCACACATGACACCATTTCGTTGATGACATAATTGAGGGATTTGATCTATGTACATCATAAAGATGGTTAAAGCGGGTGGCGAAGGGGCTCGTACAATTCCCTCGCCGCATTGAGTATGTAGGAGGGTGCTAATGGTGAGGCAGTGCAACTGGGCTCGCAGGGACATCAGGTGCTGAGTGTGGGGACTGAGGTGAATAGGTCGAACTTTCCTGAAACACCTGTGAAGGAAACTTTGTAGGTCTCATTGCAGTGTGTAAGTGTCAGTATGTCCTATTAAGACAGCAGAGGGAAATAGTATGGTCTTAAGTGAGGTCGAGGTGAAGAAATGCCCATCAGACTGATAGAAATGATGATGAGTTATACTATAAATCAATATGAACATGTGTTTGGCATTCATGATTATCAACTACATGCATATCCATTAAACTGGCTAACTAAGTAGTGAGCTAAACACATACAGTATCCTGCTATGTATAATTGTCAGGGTGAGAGTATGTTTCTTTGTAGTTAATTTGCTCATTTTTATGACTGCAAATATTCTCACCTGCTGCAGCAAGCTTCTCTTTCATATCAGGAACTTAGTGAAAGGTTCAGTTAAATAACGGCTGGCAGCTAATTTTTCCATGTTGAAACTACAGTCTCAGCTCCATACTTTGAGAAACATTTCACCATTTCCTTCTTCAGGGTGACTTCAACCTCTGAGGACGCAGTCTGCTGATCCAACAAGATAATTTTCCCTTCTCAAATTTAATTTCTAAAACAAAACCGCGAGTCTTGCTCTCCTGTTCTGTTCTTCCTCACTGTGCTCCGTGCTGCTAATGTCATTGTCAGTGTCCTCTGGGCCAATTATGAAGTGTGTATTGTCTGATTGGACTACATATTGTTTCAGCAGACAGTACCACCATGTGACTGTATGTGTAAGGGATTATTGCGTATGTGTATAATTTAGTATCTGATGTGATAAGTATCTGTGCAGCGGAGGGTGGAGAGGATAGCAGAGATTGAGAGATAAAACAGAGAGAAAGAAAGGCCTGACTCCTGTCTTTCTGTCTTTTCAGGGGCCCAGTCTGGCTCTAATCAGGGAGACGCAGGGCCGACTGCACTCAATTATTCACTCATTAGTCAGCAAACAGGAGAGGCCACTGAAAGCTGTGTTCCCTGCATGCTACTGCACACAGAGCACATCTTTCTCTTTGTGCTTTCATCAATCTGTCACTTTTTAGACTTGCAGTGCATTTTTTATTACATTTTCTACCTTTTCTTTTTCAAACCATTGTTTTCTGACTTGGACTTGAGCAGCGAAGCATCTCAGGAATCTCTGATTTTAAATGGCAGTATTGTAACCGATATTCGATGGCACTGCCAGCTGAAAACACTAAATGGCCCTGAATCTGAAAAAAACAATATCGTTCCCTTGCTGCACACAGGACTGGGAGACTGCCAAAAATCAAGTCCTATTTGTCTGCTTGCTTTTTCTCTTTAGTTTTTCTGACACCATCACAACTATTCATGGGAATATAGCGAGACAGTATTGCCCTCAGCAAGGATTGGATTGGCAACTCAAACAAAATCGATGTCTATAACACAGTGAGCTGTAAAGGAGCAAAGTATCATGGAAAAATACTGTTGGTCATAATCGTTGGCTAAATTGCCCGTCTACTTTGGCTCTAAATGTTGTCTAGGTGCCATGGCCTTGACTTACCGCCTGTGGAAATAATTGCGATTAACTTGGCACCCCAAGTGAGGCCACTACTCATTTCATAGGCCTGGTTTACTGAACCCCATAGAATTCAGTGGATAGATGAACAGAAAGAGCGGTATGCTGGGCCCTCTGAATCACAGCCTCTTGAATTATAGGTAGGTAGGTAGGTAGGTAGGTAGGTAGGTAGTTACTTTATTAATCCCCGAGGGGAAATTTTTTCGCTACAGCAGCATACTAATATAGTTTTTTTTTTATATTATAGGCCTGGAAAAACATGTCGGGGCCGATTCTGTTGTTTATTTCTTAAGTGCTGACCCTACAGATATGCTCAGTGGGGCAGATAAACTTTTTAAAAACAAAAAGCCACCCAATTTCTTAGCCTGGCATACCCAGGAGTCTGGCTCCACACAATAGGGAATC
The DNA here is from genome assembly GCF_022577435.1 of Embiotoca jacksoni. Classification (NCBI taxonomy): domain Eukaryota; kingdom Metazoa; phylum Chordata; class Actinopteri; family Embiotocidae; genus Embiotoca; species Embiotoca jacksoni. Next base: position 14,445,702 of record NW_027185241.1, read on the forward strand.
ATTTGCCTATGGTCCATCCTACTGAGCGTGGACCTCGGTTTAATTTCAACCAATCAGCATGCCCCAAAACGTCCGACACTCTGCCACCACTGCAACTACCTACGTCCCATGTCGACCAAAGTGTTTTTCCCTGATCACAAATTGTTTTTAATGATAGCGGCAGCACCGTGATGAGGTGCTGAGTGTTTTATTCTGCGCTAAGCACTGAACTTTCAAGATGTTTTTGCCAAAGTTGAAAAAGGTTTAACTTTGGGTTAAATGCTGCGCTAGTCACTGTCCCTTTTAACCCAGCCATCCAATAAAGGAGAGGTGCTGACACTGGTCGCTGATTTGTGCGCACTTCAGAGTGTCTGAGCGAACGCTCATATGAGCAACGTTTCCAGATTATAACCACAGTGAAGAAAACTGAAGCTGGGAGCAATAGTTTGGTGGAGCACTACTAAAAACAGCCAGATCGTTGACACATACGAAGGTTTAAAAGGGTGTTACCAATGATAGCAGCCAGTTTTGCAGCCTCTCAGTTGGTCAGATAAATCATTGATGTAGATGTTAAAGAGGGCTGGTGATAGTAGCCCCCTTTGTCATGTGTACTCCACTGCCGAAGGGAGCGCAGAGTCTTTTGCCCCATTTGACCTGCACACTCTGGTTGGTGTAGCAGTATTCCAGGATTATTATCGCGCTGTCAGGCTCAATTTCAAAAACAACTTTTGGTGATTAACTCGGTCAAAGAGGCATCAATATAAACGATTAGAACACAAGAGTTTTTCCCTCTATACATTTCAGCTATTTATTTCAAGGCGTACATTCACAATCAGGACCACGCTTAGTCTTGAAGCCAAGTCGGTTGCCTGTAGTGCGAAAATATTCACATGATCAATGTAACAGAATTCTTTCCAGGACTTTAGATACCTCACTTGGCTTGTAATTATCCAGGCTTCCTTCCTTGCCAGCTTTGTCCTTGTGCACCTTTGAGGTGTTTACAGCCATTAGAAAGAAAAACCAATAAGGTGTATGACTGTCTTCTAAAGCCAAATGTGACGTGAATGAATGAATTCTAGTCCGAAGTGTATTCATCATTATTGTTTATCTTCATTCACCTGCATAATCATCTTTCTTTACTTGGTCCTGATGACATCTTGAATTATCGTATTCTCTTCTCTCCACGTCAAGTCTCAAAGACTCACCGTCTCTGTCTGTCTTGGTTTTCTGCTTCTCTCGGCTGCTCCCCCTCCACAACAGGGCTGTCAGCAAGGTGTGTTTGTCTGCACATGTGTGTGTCTTCGTATTACTCGTGTTGTGTAGACATAAATGTGCATACGCAGTCATGTTGTCGGGGCTTGCCCCTGTTTTTGGGGACTAAATTTGAGTGAGGACTTGGTTTAAGGTTAAGAAATGGTTAGATTCAGGTTAAGACTTGTGATTAGGATGAGGTAGTGTCTTCTGAAGGGATTGAGACACAACTCTGTGTGTGTGTGTTGGGTGAAACTGACAAATCCAATCTTGCTTCTCCACCCACTCCAAACTGCACCTGACAAACATATAAAATATGCATGTTCAGCAGTTTGTTTCATATTCTCCTGGTAGCGGCCTTCTGCAGAAGCATTTCACACAGACTCTCACAAAAAAAGGAAAATTTTGAGACTGACAAACAGCTTACAAAATGTTGATGGATGCGTTTCCCATTGCAAAGTGGATTATCAGCAGTTTGGCTTCATTTCAGGGTCATGAGATGTCATGGTGCTCCTTGTTGGTTATTTTAATAATAATAATAATCATTACACATTCTTTACATGTTGGGACATTATAATGGCTGCCTGTCATTGCACTGAAATGAGATTCTAGACATCCTTCATCAGTTTATTTTCTAAAGATGCATGTGTGCACATACCGTATGTAAAGGATATCTACATATATGACAAGATAACAGTGTAATCTGTGTAAAACTCTCTCCTCAGGACACACTGTACGTTTTTGTTGCTGTTGAAATGTTATTGGTCAAAGTCAGGAATCAAAACTTTGACAGATGCCAGATCAAATGTCACTTCAGCAGTAACGTCCACCTCCAATCTGACAGCAATTTTTCACTGACATTGCAGTAGTCCACCTCTACCAGACACATGCCAAATATTACAAACTTCTCCACAGTTCATCTCAACCGTTGTCTTTTACCGATGGTGTATTTTTGTGGAGTTTGTCTCTCACCTGATTTTTGCTCCGCTGTTGCAAAGTGTACTGTACACACTTGATGTCAAACATTTCCTGCCTGTATCGATATGAAAGAATAGTTCACAAACACATTCACATACCTCATAGCACATGCATATATTCCTTAGATTGCACTGCACTGTAACGGATCTTTAGTAAATGCATTGAGTCATCTATATTAAAGAATTTTTTTCAAACTTTTATTGAACAATAAATCATCTGTTTTGTATTTTCTGACATAAATAGTCCACATAAACATAAACATATGCAAATGAACTAAATGTATCGAAACACAAAACACACTTTCTACTCTCAGGAATGCACTGTCAAACACTTGTGTGTTAGTGTGTCTCTGCTCTCTATGTTTGTGTGTGTGTGTGTGTGTGTGTGTGTGTGTGTGTGTGTGTTGTGTGTGGAGGCAATGCGGAGGTCGTGTCAAGCCCCACGGCAGTTCATTAAAATGCATGTGTTTTGGGGAATGTGTGTGTATGCATGTGTATGTGTGTGTGTGTGTTACCACTGTGTTCACATAACTGTTTACATAATTGATGAATATGATAATGACACAAGCTGGCACTGCACTCATGTGGGCATTTGTGTTCGTGCACGCTCAGATGTAGGTGCGTGTGTGCGTGTTTGTCTATGTGTGTGTGTGTGTGTGTGTGTGTGTGTGTGTGTGTGTGTGTGTGTGTGTGTGTGCGTGTTTGTCTATGTGTGTGTGTGTGTGTGTGTGTGTGTGTGTGTGTGTGTGTGCGTATGCATGTTTGTGCATGTTTGTGTGTGTGTGTGTGTGTGTATGCTGGACGCTGGATGCTCGGGGCTGAGGCAGACGATGCCCCGATCGCATCACATGCCCATCATCTTGGCATTGACAGTTTGACCACTGACAGCACTTGGTTTGTTCTGTTGGCAGAGAGACAGGGAGACAGACAGACAGGTAGACAGACACGCTGACAGCATGTGGTGCAAGACAGGAGACCTGTGGACCCATGTGCTAGTTAGGAAAATAGTCTCTGCCTATCTCTCTGTCTCTCTCTCTCCTCCCCACTCACTCTCTCTCCTCCCCACTCACTCTCTCTCTCCTTCCCCACTCTCTCTCTCTCTCTCTCTCTCTCCTCCCCCTTGGCATATGTTGTGTGTGGTTGGCTGTGCGCCACATGCCGATCCGATGCCCTCGGCACTGCTGGGGCTCGATGCCACCTGTGCCACTCTCTCCCACAGCATCCCCCCATGCAGCTCACCCCCTCCACACACACACACACACACACACACACACACACACACACACACACACACACACACACACACACACACACACACACACACACACACACACACACACACACACACATTCACCCAAACACTAGCTCTCAGTTTGCACCTGTGTCTGTGGGAGAGAATTTCCGACAGGAAAACACAGACATCATATTGTCCTCTTAGCGAGTTCAGCGGCCTATCTGATGGATTCTTCGACACTCGGTTACCTTAAAATCTCAGATGGGACAAGTTTTCCGTTGAAGACTTTTCATATTCTCTATAAAACTGACAAAGACCTATATTTTTGATAGAAAAACACACTTCCTGAGATGTGCCCTATGGAAATATTAATCAGTGTTAGGAAAACAAACATTTTGTGCACCGCATGCTGTGCTGCGGCTGCCTTCATTTGCTTTCGCTTAGCGATCCTCTGCGCCCCAGCTAAGACTGTTGTGAATCATCATAAGTCTGTTTAGAATTTAGATTACTGTTGGTGAGGAGCTCATACCACCTTTTTTCTTTTAAGAAATACGGTCTGCCCACCTAATATGAATACACCCTCCAAAAACTGGTAGCTTTCATGCCGTTTGCCAATTTAAGTTTGGCAGAGAGTCTGCAGATTCAAAATACTGGCACTCTCCATTGACTAATAAAATTATTGGAACGAAAATGTTTCACAACCCTGTTTGTCTGCTGCTGTTGCAGCAATGCCTATGTCAGAGTACAGAGCGTATAGCACATGGTGTTGTGTGTGCGCGTGCATGTGTAAATGCATACACTGTTTAGGATGTGTGCTCTCCTTTTACTTTTTTCAAGTCCAAAGAAGGTCAGATGGCAAAACTGATCCATTAAAACACACTGACATTCATATTTATGCTTCATCAGTTCTAGTGTCTTTCAGAAAAAACATAGTTTACACCATTTAGTGTTTGTCTGACAGCAGGGGAGAGTGTGGAAACCAACAGATATGGCCTCGTGTTTCAGGGCGGATCCTCCCTGGAGTTGTGTGCCAGTCCAGATGTGCTGCCAACACTACAGTGAGACAACTGTCGGATAATCAGGGATTTAGTACACACACATCTAGTTATGCACAACACACTTAGGTATTGATACACTGACATGTCCACACATGCCGGGGGGCTAAATTATGAGGCGAGCTCTTACCAGACCAGGTTTTTCCTTTCAAACCATATGGGATACAGCTGGAAATGTGTATTCTTCAGGCCTCTTTTGGCAGTTTGTTATGGAACGAGGACAACACAAGAGAGAGATTGATAAAGATTTGAGCATCTATGTGTGTGTGGGTGTGTGTGTGTGTGTGTGTGTGTCAGAGAAAAAATAAATAAAGGGAGAGAAAGAGATAAAGCAATAAGGCTGCAGGTTGCGTGCAAACTGGGCAGCTAAACAGAAAGAAACAAAAAGACTGTTATCTACAGGCGCTGCGGTCTGTCAGACGCATACACATCCACATGTAACTGCAGGCTACACTTTTGTTCAATCACTGTGTCGTGGAACAAGCTGTGGTGGGCCCACATACAGCATCATGCAGCAGTCATTTGTTGGCCTTCAGAGGAAACATGATTCATCTGGTCAGCCTCAAGCATCCACACATGTTAGGAGACACACAAAATATGGTCAGAACCATCTCCCTCGTCTTCATCGTGCTTCATCGTGATGGTCTGAGCTACCATTTTGTCATCATCTGTCAACCCCACGCTGTGAGCAGTGAATGTTCCAGATAAATCCCAGCTAATCCCCAAATTCTTATCTGCTGCAGCTGACCCAAACACACACACACACACACACACACACACACACACACATATTCCTAGCCAGGTTAGCTAGCTAAGCGGGAAGCAACACACCTGACCCCACTCTGCTGTTTCCCAGGCCGTGCCATGCCAAGACTAAAGGTTGACTCTTTACATGCGCCTGACCACACACACACACGCGCACACATGAACACACACAGACACGTACACGTTTTGTCCCTCTCGGATTCAGTCAGAATCTAACAAACTGGTTTGGCTGGGCTGGCTCTACCACACCTGACTCACACACACTCACACACACTCAGGTGTCCCGAAAATAGTCTCAGTTGGCTGCAGAAATCTGTGGAGAGTTCGTTGGATCAGCTGTTAGGTGAGGAGAATGAATGTAAGATGGACACGAGCCAGGCTGAGTGAGGGCCCAGAGACAAACAAGTTAATACACACAACCTTTGAAATGGCCTTAAAACGCCAAAAGGTCCGAACTTTTACGAAATTAGGTGGGCAGTGTAACTAACTTTTCTAATTTGTTGCTAAATTTACTTTTTAGATCTGCAGGCAATACGAATTTTAATAGGAACAAATTTAAAAATATTACAATTTTTGTTGGAAATGTTATTTTATTTTTGACCACAAACTTGGTCTGACTGATGCTAAATAATACTATTTGCTTGTCTGTGATTGTAAAGAAAATATAAAATTAAACAGTGTTTGAGGTTCAATATTCTTATGGAGAAGAGTGAAAAATTGCTAATTATTTTGTGAGCAATACACACACAAGCTGCTCTAAAAATAAATGCTGTAACAAACGCAACTTAAACACAAATCTATATTGTATTAATTACCTAGTGTCCAAAGAGCTTCACATTGGTCAGTTCTTTTAGAGATCAAAACAACTGCGCATCACCAAATATAAATGTATAATCTACCACCAGCCAAGTAATATTAATATAAAAGGGGGAAAAAAAATCATAAAAAGATGGAGATTAAGAGGGAAACATTTCTGAATGTTCTTTTGAATGTTCTGATGATTCCCAGAATACAGTTAAAATTCTGGATTTTTTTTTTTTTTTTTTTTGCTTATTGATTATTTTCCTTAACACATAAAATAACATGTAGCCATCACTAGCCACAACAAATTTTATGTAATAGATGTGTTGTAAAGATTAGCAAATTAGTTGGAAAATAAATCAGACTGAATTGGGAACCTTTTTATGACACATTAAATATTATTTATTCATATCATCATGGTTTAGTATTTATTAATTACTAAGAATAGGTGGCTGAAGCATCTTTATATTGTTTGAACTGAATGATATTTAGCCAACAGCTAAAACAAAAAAAGTATCATATGGAAGGTCACTTGTACCTTAAATGTATAAACGTGTGACTGTGCCGTGCCATGACTGCTGAAGTCCACGTGTGCAGCACATTATATCCACAAACAGCTCAGCTCCTTTTTTTTTTTATCCAGAAAACCATAATTCATCTCAGTGTGTGTGTGAAAAATCCACAGAAGTGTTGTCAACATATAGTGCAGTCATTCTTTGTGGAGATACCTGTAATTACATTGTTTAGAGGACCTCCATTTTTTTCCCCACTGATGTTTAATTTCACAGTTGCTTGTGCATATTTCCATGCCTGCAGGCTGCATTTCTCTTTACAGTTTGTGTAATGGACAATCGAGAATTACTGGGTTTAACCCTGTTGTGTACATGAGTGCATGTTTGTGCCCGTCCGTGAACACACATTAACTGCAGGAATACATGTTTGATTTTTAATACAGACAAACTGTGAAACACCAGAAGCTTGAAACTGAGGCAGCTGAATGGAGCCATTAGTAATATTTTTAGTTGAACGTGCTTTTCTTACACGACAAACAGTCTTTGGTGAAAAAGGTTTATCGTGCAATAAAACAAGGTATCTCCTGAATCTGACGGTCCTGCACTGTCTTTGATTCTCTACCTCTCTATGCTCCTTGCTTCTTTTCAATCTTTAATGTACAAGAGGAGAACGAAATCACAATATGCACACAGGTTTAAACACATAAACAAGGGTGACATGCATGGAGAAGCATCACAGCTTAAAGGCACCATGAGGACACCATTCAATATAATCACTGAGTTTCTGCAGCTGTGATTTATCAGCCAATTAGACAAGCAGACAGGAAAAGCATTACACTCGTAAATAAAAAGCTGAAAGTCTATTATAATGGATCAATATTAAAAAATAACAATAATAAACTTTATAGATGGAAGTAAACTTTATGGATAATACAAATGTGTAGCTTGCTCCAGAGCAAGAACGTAAACGTAAAAGAGGAAATAAAAAAGAACTACACTGCTAAAAAATATCCGTCGCAGTAATATCTGTTAAAAATCTCCATCAACAGCAGCAGTACAAAACATGTCGTTTTGCATTGATGTGCCAAGTTGCGTCATTTGGATGTTATGAATACTGCAGGGTCGGTGAGCCCTGGGGTTAACTACATAGCAACCCTACAGTTACCACAGGTGTCCTCTTTCTTATCACTTCTTGAATGTAAGTCCAAATATATTTGGATACAAATAACATGTTTATTTTAGTCAACATTAAATCATGGATGTTTCAAGAGAACCATGTTCTACGATGCTGCCTCTGTAACTACAATTTTCTAACCAAGTTGTACTCTATGCCAAAATGATCAGCTTTGGGGGCATTTATATGGCATGCACAGCAGAAATCTGGCTGAGCTGGTTTTCTTATGTTTTACTGCGCCAAACAACTCAGTTCGTGACATCAGAAAGGAGGATTTCTTTGTGTTTGTCATCCTCAAAAAAAATTATGTTTTGAAAGACATGACCATGACATGCAACATCGACACAAATCCATATTCTGTCAGTCTGCAACCAGTTTTAGGCATTTAAGAAAATTGGATCGCCACGTATTATTTTTTTGCCGATGCTAACAACTCTGCCCTCCTCTTAACCCTCCTGTTCTTTTTCAGCATTATGGGACTTTTTGCATTATTATTGTTTGACATTGTCATTCAGATATGATCATTATGATATATCTGGCAATGCTGTCTGTCTTAAGTGGAATGCAGCTGTCATTAATAAATCTGTGCACATGCTCCTGTGAAATATCAAAAAGCTTCATTCTGACTGTTGCGATTACGTCCATGTGTAGAGGTCTGCTGAGAGCTAAAGATAATTCTAATGCAAATAAAATTAACATGTCTGTTAAAATGTCGTTTTACAAAATCCCTGAATATGGTTAAGTTCCTTTCTGTCTTTACTTCAAAATCAAACACTCATTACATTGTCAGTGTCAGCTTGTTGGCCGTGCTAGGTGAATGCAGCTAGTACCAAAAGCCATGCTGGCATCATAAGGACAGTTGATGGACAAAGAACATTCGTCAGTATGGAAGTTACAGTCAGATAAATACAACCCAATATTAAATCTTATAAAATGGTTTGGGCGAAATAAAAAGCAGCTACGCACTGATTAGGCTCAATAGGTAGCTAGCAACAGCACGAAACAATCTTGGAAACCCGAATAATTTAAGTGTTCTTGTTTTTCCCATTCTGCCAAAAATACGCAATTAGTCAGGTAATTATCACTTGTTGTAAACACAGTAGTTTTCAATTTGGTACTATTCTAAAAGGGCATGAAGCTGAGCTGGATAACATCTGGATTATTGTTTACAATAATTTATCAAACTCCTCTCAACAAAGATAAGAAAAATACAGGTGTAGCTAAAGATGTTACTTTTGTGCCTGCTTGAACAACGCCAACCCTCTGGGACTGACACAACTTTAATGCAGCTGTGGTGTGTACACCTGTTCACCAAGCTCCTGAAAGTACCATTTTATCTATCTGGGCCTGTTATAACTGAAAAACTGCATCTTGCACACATCAGCAAGCATTTCAGCTCCTGTGCACTTGCTTAGAGAAGATGTTATTTGTTCAGCTGGGCAGTTTTTACAGTGTAGCGAGGAGGAGGAGGAGGAGGAGGAGGAGGAGGCCCGGGAGGAAAGATTTAGGAGAAAAGGCATTGAAGGGGAGGACAGTGCTGGGGCAGAACCTGTTTATGTTATACCATTGTTTAAGAAAGTAAAAGCAGGTGAGAGACAAAGTTGCAACAGACTTATACATAAAAGAATAATATACACTTTTAAATTTGGATATTTCCAAGTTGTCAAAATTGTGGGATCAATGCAAGTTTTATTGTTAATTTCAAGCTAACTTGCATGGACATAAACAAAGATGTGTCTGGAATAAATAAGTTAATTTTTACAAGTAACTGAGGGAAGTAACTCGAGTCCTCTCCTCCACCTTGACTCTCTTTCCTCTCTGTTTCTGTCTCTCTCTGTTTTGATTTCCGTCTTTATTTCTGACTGTTTCTAATCGTGAGTTTTTTTGCAGCTGACTGTCACACTTCATTTTCACTTGCACAGCAGACAGCAGTCACAGCCCAGCAGGTGTCTTACTTATTTAGGTTACAAGGCACTCTACTGAGAACGTGTCATTACACACACAGTGTTTGATTGGCCAACACAGCACCTGGATGACATCACTTTGTTTTGTGACAGTTGTTGAGTGAACTTTTGTGTCAATGTGAGTTTCCAGAGCACAAAGTGACATCTTAAAATTGTTTTTGACTGACAGTGACAAACAGAGAGAGATTAAAATTATTATTGATTAATGGATATACAGTAATTGATTGGAAATAATTGACCATATTAAACATAACAACAGGACCAGATTTATTTCACAGGCAGTATAGCTGGGTGATCAATAACATTTTTTTTTTTTTTTTTTTTACAATTTTGGCTTTAATCAAAATCTATTGCAACACAATATTCTCAGATTACGGTTTTTGTGCTGCATTCCATTTTGCAATGATGCTCTCGTTGTGGCTTGTGTCGTAAATGTTGCACACCCCTTTTCTTTCCTTTATATTTATATTATATATTATTGATTATATTTTTTACATTTATTTTTTTTCTTGTTGTTTCTTAGTTGAATTCAAGGTTCAAGGAAATTCCCCATTAAAAAGATGAAGGAAGGATTAGGTTTCCATAGGTGATGAGTAATAAATATTCATGATCTCAACATTGACCAAAATAATCATGATTAGAATTTTTACCATAAACAAGCCGCCCTACAAAAAGCACTTGTGAAAAAATGTTGATGATTAATTTTTCACCAGGAATCAGAAAGTCAGATATGAGAGATGTGTGCAAACACAAATATAGAAAACAAAACCATCATTACAATCAATGAAGTAATGACACATAATAGTAAGTGTTGGATAACACCCACACTGCAGACTTGTATCCATCATCGTTACAGCCCCCCCCCCCCCAAACCCCCACACCTCCAACCCCACATACAACATACCAGTGGAGTCAAAGTATCATACCAACACCTCAGCTCAGATCACAGTCACACACATGGCAAACTACACACGCATGAACATATGCAGCGACTCTCTCATCTGACCAGCCGACCACTCGACTTTAAATAGCCGCAGCACTTCCAGCGTATCAGCTGATAGGCAGCCGAGCCGACACTGAGCCATCATTCAACATCACTAACCCTCCATGTTGTTGTTTTTACAGCTGTAGACATGGTGAAGAGAAGCTGTAGATATTTATCATTTTGTAACTAAAGCCTCTGCTAGCCGCTGTATAAAATCTCCTGTCCTCTGGAGATACTTGCACTTAACTCCAATATATCTAATTGAACTTTAGGATCAGGTTTGGATCACAAGTTATCAAGCCATGATGCACTGCTTTGATACAGTGAATATTTTCTTCTCATCTCACCTCTGTTTTTGATTTGTGGTTCATGAATATATTAATTGATTTGTTTCTATTAGCTTTTTGTCAGTGCTGTTCCTGCTGCTGACATTTCCAGATTTGTTCCTCTTCCTATTTCTTTAGTGTTTCCTTAGCAACACCTGCTACACAGAGGAATTAGCGGCATTAGCTACCTTTTTGTTCTTTCTGTCTTTTTCATGTGTAGATAAATTAAAAGGAAGAAACCGTCCATTACAAATTACAGAAAAATAACTTTATTGTCTGAAATATTTCTGGATTCCAGCTCAAACACCACACATAACACAAGACATTATGGAGGGGAACAAGAGTTGGGAACCATTGATGTTGATTGCATTAGCTCATGCAGCTTGCATTTAACCTTTTTGCTGTCCTATTATCTAATGAGCCCTATAGAAATGTGCTATGATTAGGCAGTTCTGTACATTTATCATTTGCCCTCTAACTTCACAGCAACAGTTGCTGAAAACTTTTGCACTTGACACAACTTTGCAGGATATCAAAGTGCTTTTTTACTACTGAACATCGCTGCTTTTCAGAATCAAACTTTTCAGGCATCAAGAATGTGTTGGTGAAAAGCGGCTGAAGTCTCCACAAAGTCCTCATTGTTTCTATGTGTGGTTGTTTTTGAGGAAGTGTATGTCAGCTACGGCCAAATCATTTATGCCTGCAGTGGTTCTGCATGGATGGTCCACAACATGTTAGTGAAACCTTTCCCATCATTTTGGGTCAAAGTGACCAATGGGGACAACAGTTTTTGACATTGGTGTGTTACTGAGTGAGAGTGCAACAGCCTGCAATATGCAAATAGTAACTATGGACTATTTTGCATCCCAACACACACATGAACATGATGAAACTACCCTCCAATACATCACCTGAAACTGTTCAGACCTGCCTTCACACACTCTGTCAGAGGTCCTCTGCAGCCACGACTCTTTATGCTGCTTCTGTGACCAATATGATGTTGTTTTGAGTGCAGCAGGGACCTCAGCAGTCTGTGTTTGTGCATATTACAATCTAAAGCTTCTGTCTCTGGAAAGTTGCCTGTTTTCAGGGTTAATTGCAGGGGAAATAGCTCAAAGCTACAACAACAGGGTAATCTACCTGGAAATCTCACAGGCTCGCATCGTGATTGGTCGATGAAGAGTGTTGCTGGAAGACAACGTGATGCAGCAAAGGTTGAATCGAGATAAAAGTATTTCGTTAGAACCGCCTCCTGCTGCAGATCTCATAGAAACGAGCGAGGAGGCTGGGTTTTGTGGCGCATTGCTGCTGCCGGTGTGAGCGCGGCCTGGAACAGAACGGCACGGATAGTTTGTGTTTAACCTTGGTCTCAATGTCACTCACCAGCCTCATGCTTTTCTACAACCAACAGCCCACCCCTCTTCCTCCACCCGAGAGCACCCCCACCACCACCGCCCGCCTCCACCCTCAGCTGGTGTGTTTGAGCTTCTCAGCAGGGGGCCTGCATTTCCAGAGATGTGTGGGGGTGGTGTGTGTGTGTGTGTGTGTGTGTGTGTGTAGATGTGAATATGTGTGTTTGTGCACAGCCATGTGTGTGTAGCCTTTCGGCTTCTCCCTGGATGTGCTAATGTGATAATTGAGTATTCCAAGTTCTGCCTGCAACTGTGTCACCATGTGTCACACACACACACATACACACACACACACACACACACACACACACACACACACACACACACACACACACACACACACACACATTTACATCACACAGCTAGTTTGTCTCAGAATAGCTTTTTCACTTCTTGATGTCATTCTTCAGCCTGAGCTGTTGAATAGTTAGTGATGATAACACTTGCAGAAATTAATCTGTTCTTTATGTGACATTATCAAACATGTAGATTTAGCTGTGTGTTTTTTGGTCTATTTCTTGAAACATGTATGCAAACCCTGTAACCATAAGTTCTTTACAAACTAATAAATGCAGACAGCATTCTGGTTATTTTGCTGTGAATGTAACGCTTGAAATATGTTAATAAAACGGTGAAAACATAATTTTGAATCAGTTATTTTTATCTCGGTTTTATGTTATTAAACGTAATTATTAAGTCTAGAAAAACACACAAAATGTGAGAGACTGCATGCCTATAATAGAACATGATGTGCTCTCTCTCTGCAGGAATATCAGAGATGTCTCCAGGATTCTTGTAAAGGAGCCACCAGTGCGCCGAGGGACCAGCGAGCAGCATCCAGAGACCAGCACTCGTCCCCTGCCCGCAGTCTGAGGAGCAGCGAACTGAGAAGTTGATGCCTTCAGAAGCCAGCAGGTCATCGCTGCACTCGGAGGCTCCAGGCAAACACTTCACAGACAAACCAGAAAGGCACTCTGGCTTTCAATATTGATCACTTCTCCTCACACATTCGCAGACACACACACACAGACACACATCACATGTCAGAGAAATCAATGAGCAGACAAATTTACACTGGCTGTGAACCAAGTAATTCTGGTAGTGTTTGTGTTTTTTTGTTGAGTTTGTGAGAGTGTATATGCATGAGTGAGAAACAGGAGTTGAAAAGTTGAATTCAGAAAGTTGTGTGAAGATTTTTAACAAACGACACGATGTGTGTGGGGGGAGGGTTTGGGGGGCAGGACTACATAGAGAGGAGGAGAGGAGGCGTTGACGAGGCGTTGTCGGAGGGAGAAGAGAGGAGGGGATTAGGGTTGGCGGTTCACTGTCGAACCAGCATCGATACAACGGCAGCATTTGCCTAATCCCTTGGTAATGGGAGCTTAGCGGCCTCCTCGGACACACAAACACTCCCACTGCCTCCTCCTCCACTCTGCTCCTCTCTTCTCCTTTCCTGCCCTTTCCTCCCCTCATTTACATAACATTAGAAACATTAAGGCGGCTCCAACAAGGCCCCATTATGTGCGTGTTGGTTTTGGGTCCCATTGCGTCGGCCCCAAGGCTTTGGAGAGGAGAGGAGCAGAATGAGTCAGGACATCACAGAGGCTTGTCCACTGTTTTGTCTGCTGGAGATGGTTTGTGTGTTGCTAAAGGACTTATTGAAAGGCGAGAGCGAGAGAAAGAGAAAGTGATAAATGGTTTTCTGAGAGTCCAGAGTAAGTGATCTGATTGCAGATGTGTGTGCAGAAAGCCAGCTGCAACATCCTGCAAACACACAGGCTTCAGTTTAGATAAGGATTGTTTGTTTTCCTGATAATGAATTAGACAGAGTCACATAAAAAGCACCATAGCAATGATGTTTCATGGATGATTCCTGGCACCAGAATTGTTTTTCAGAGCTCAAGTTCAAACATCAAGGTGACAGAAGTGGAAAACAACTGAGCTCGTCACCTCATAAGCAACTGTTTAAGGTGTGTCTGCCACACAGATACACCTTAATTAATATGAAACTATTCAATGTTCTGTTTAAGACAGCAGCTATTCAACCCTCACAGTCTGGCTTCAAGTCCAATACTGATAAATGTGATCAAATATTGTGCAAAAGCGCTGCAAAATAGTTGTCTCTGAAATTAAATAGATTTAGTAAAACATTTTAAAGCTGACAGTTAATGCAAAAACTTGCTGTGATTAAAATAACAGACCTGTTAAATGTATATTCAATCCTACAACTTGCATTCTCTAAAGTGAATTAAAATGATATTATTTATTTAGAAGATACCTATTTGTAAAATGACTAAAAATGACTAATTACAGATAATAGAGATATGTCTGCAAGTACCTAGAAAAAAATATTCTGAATGAATAGCCTTAAAATAATATTAACACTATTCTGTTTTCTGTAGCAAATGATGGAGGCCTTATAGAGAAGAAGATGTGGCCTCTCAGTCCAGGAGTTAAACAAGTTGACATTTTCTTTATTAAAGATGCTACATCTGTGTGTTCAACCCGGGACAGCAGCAAGTGTTTCTGTAAAGTTAATATCTGCATGTCATGTTACAATAGTACCACACAGAAATTAATTTTAAAAATGAAATTTGACTTGTGGCTCTTATATTATGCACACGAGCATTTTACCACTGTCTTTTAGTTTATTGTTCAACCTGCTGATTTTTATGCACACAAATATTATCAACTTAAATCATCATTAAATAATACAAATTCTTTAAAGTCGATCACGGTCATCACTGTGTGAGAAAAGACAGTTCATACTGCACACATTTGACTGCTTTGCTTTACAATATAAAAGTTTTAACAGTAAATATGCGTGTTAAATGTTACGAAATTAGCTCTTTCAACAGCAGATATTTTTGTGTTTTGGTTATTTTTAAATATAAATTTTTAATCAATAATGCTATTAAATGATAATTGGTGCATAATAATCATTTGCAACTTAGATTTAAATGCAAACGTGCTCTAACAACCAACTGCAGAGTCCCAGTTACTTACTCACAGATATGATACCACACACATCAGATATATTTGTCTAACTCTGCAATTAATCTCCACACTGCACAGAAACTCTCAACCATGAGCCAGCAGGGGAAAATAGCAATAGTGCTCCATGTTTCTCCGCTTTTTATAACTTTCCTCTTTTCTTCGCTTTCATTTAGTCCCAGAAAGCAGAGTTTTCAGTTGGCTTCAAAGCTCTGTGCCGAGCTCAGTTGGGGGCCTTCAAAGCCCCCTGTCTGTCGGCAGGTTTAGGCACAGAGAAAGCTTCTTGTTCTTTAAGGATTTGGCTCACAAATAACGCCCAGCCAGGGCCAAGGCAACTATAGCTTGCACCCTGACAGGATAGTCGACAGACTTCTGCATTTTAGTGATGTGTTTTGGGGGCTATTCCTACATTTATCTGAGTGAGTACCTGCTCTGTTTGGTTTTGTTCTGCTTTCTTCTGCTGTTTTCTCTGCTGTCCTCCTCTTAGAAATGTGTCTGGTAAATATTTGCAGTAAAATGGTTGCTTGAAACAAAACAAAAATTATAATCTGGAAGTAGTTTCTAATTTCCTCATTATAGTTTTGCCTTATAATTTCTTATTAGCAATAAAATGGGCACTAAAAATAGAAAGTGAAGCAAACAAGCTGCTAGTGCATTTCAAGTAACAGAACTGTACTTGAGTTTGTCTTCAGATGTAATCTTGATAAATATCAATATGAATTTCATGACAGTGTGGATTGTAGTGTATTAGTGTGGGTAGACATTTTTATTAAAGGAGAAGAAGTGTTTGACTTCATTGTTTTTATTAATAAGGTTTAAAAATAAGTCTTAAAATAACTATAATTCTTTTGAGATCTTTTCCTAATGACGTGACCTTATGGTTTTATTATTTTAGTCTAATTAAAACACATATAACGCTGTGATGGTAGCTGGTGTTAGTTTTATCACATCAGTTGACTGAATTTATGAACTGACAGTTTATTATGCCATGGGTCGTGGTGTTTTGCAGCTTTTATCTTTGCTTTAATTCACTTTTCATGTTTCAGGTCTCGGCTAAATGAAAACTTACATGGAAACATAACAACAGGTTTGTCAGCTATATACCTTAAACAGGGAGGAGACAAAAACCTCTTCTGGCCAATCAATGCAGGTTTGCTTAAAAACACTATTTTAACAGGATGTTTTTCTACCAGGCAAGCAAGGTGAACCAAACTGCTGACATGTATAGAGAAAGAAGAAAGAGAAAATATATTAATTGATGTTAGCTCTGTGTCCGCTGGACTAATTTTGCCTGGAAAATTATTTGCAGCTCTGTTGTAATTTTGTTGCAAGGCACCGATATTCAATCGATATTCAATCGGTGCCTGTTTTTAAATGTCAGGGTCGGTACAAAACAAAATGTGTGTTTATAACATATAGACAATAATAAACAAGCACATTTAACTTCATGTTTTTTGTATTTACTGTCAGATCATTGCAAAAGCTGGCAGTGATTTCTGAGTGTGTGATGCTGTAGATTTTTTTTGTGGCATTTATTGCTGCGTTCGACTCCCCACGTCTGCTGATGACAGGGACAAAATTGAGCACTTTAAAATAAAAACAAAATAATTCGCACTGATTTTTGTTTAGTATTGCAAGAAAATTGGCAGTATCTTATATGTTGGTTTTAAAGAAACTGAACAGGTTTATTTTATCGTGGACGAGCAGACAGGGTGATACATTTCCACGTAAGTTTTTACTGACAGACTGCAGTGAAGAACATTTTCAAAAGCAACAGGGGGCGGGATCTTTGAGATTGTCAGCCTTAACTCAGTGGCTCGTCTGCTGCTGTGTCCCTGATGTTTAAAGACGGAGGAGTTGATGAATGTTGATGAAGTGAGCGGTCGGAGTTACAGCAGCTTGACCTTGAGCATCGCTGTCATTATTTTCTAACTCGAGGGTGTAGGTTTGCATCTCTTGACCTGCTGTCGACAGACTCTTGTGTCACCTTAATTCTTGGACCACATTGTTACAAACAGTATGCCATTAATACTATACATGTTGGTATATTTGATTTAATGCATGAAACGAAACACAGAACAAGCATATGAGTGCATTAATCATCAATAATTTATCTCTCCGTATTACTTGCTGTTGATTTTTTTTTTTTTTTTTTACTTAAACGAAAGACAAATAGAGGATAACCTCAATCTGGGCTGTTAGAGCAGTCTGAAGTTGTTGTATAATAGCAGTGTAGTCCTTTTATTCGTGGTAAATGTTCATACATACTTTTGTACTGTTCTCCTGTCTGTTGTTGGTTTTCCTTGTTTGGCGCTGCACCTGTTCTGAAGATCTTTGCATTGTGTTGTTGTCACTCACTGCTGCTCTTCAATGATCTTCAGATCACAGGAATCACAGACACTATGGCATTTTTTTCCCCCACTGCTGCTCTTATTGTTAGTCATTTTGGATAAGGGCCTCAGCTAAATGCCTAAATTGTAATTGTAAATGGTAGGCCTGCCTGCATGTTAGCTCACCAGTCACAGCACGCTTAAGAAAGCAGTGCTGAGAGGCTGACGGGACGAGATCGAAACAGGCAGCCATTATAATCAGTCATTCAGCCTTTTGGAGGAGACATTCAGCGTTTGTGGTTTGTTCTAAATTTAAGGGGAACCTCTGTGACCTGCTGGCTTTCACTGGCCTAAAACCACTCTGCTCTCCCTCCCTCCCCTCAGTCTCCTCCTGCAGTCCCTCATTTTCCCTCCATCACTGGCTGCCATTCTTCCTGCCCGTCTGTCTTTTCTTCTTTGATTCAAACACGACTAAAAAGAAACTTTTTTAGAGTTACTTGAGGCTATTTGCAGTATGGGCTTGAAATTGAAATTGCGACATCAGTTGATAATATTGCCAATATAAATTTTCTGTCGTATCCAAAAGAGTTTATGAGTTTTGCTTTGTGTCTGTAGGAGCATCAACATTAGTTGAACACCAGTCAGTGGTCACTGAACTCTTAATCAGATTCACAGCCTTTTTTCTATCCTCCTTTAACGTGTTTTATTGTTGTTTGTGTTTTATTTGTCACTGCAGTGTGTCCCTCTGTTAAACTGAGATGGAAATCATAGCTCAGTTCACAATGTTTTTCCTTATTTCAAATTAAAAGTATGGATATTATTATGTGAGGAGACTTGTGGGAGTGTGCACTGTATGAACGATAACTAATGAATGATGCCAGCAGCTCAGGAGGAGCCATAAAAAGTAGAACAATGAAGTTGTGATGACATATGACTGCAGTATTTTATTTTATTGTTCTTATTTACTGTCCAAGACGAATAGAAAACATCGATTTTTTTTTTTTTTATTTTTTTTTTTTTTACCCATTTGATAATATTTTTGCCACATCCATCACCTCTGAATGTGTGCGTATTTCACAATTTAACAGATTCCAACAGATTTTTCACAGAAATATTGACATATATAACAGATATATTGTTATTATTAATGTCTCTTTATAGATGTATTGTACTGTTTGGTCACACTAGAGAGTCGAGCCTTCCCCAGCATGCATTGAATGAAAGACAGGGAAACTCCCTTAGCAGGCCACCAGTGCATCATATGGAGAAAACGGATCGACAAACAGTCTCACTCAGGGCCAATTTAGACTGTCGATCCCCCTGACCTGTGTGTGTTCGGGCTGTGGGTGGACACCAAGGGGGGGGGGGATCATGCAAACTCTGCACAGAAACCAACTAAATTAGCCGAGCAGTGATGCTGCTGGGCTGCCCTGTTGTTATTATTATCAGTCACACCCTGTCTTCTCTGTCTCACCTTTCCTCTCTCCCCCACTTCTTTCTGTCAAAGCACAGTTGGGGAATATCGCCTGTGTGCGTGTCACTTCTCCTGCAAACTGTGGCTCTCTGCTCTCTGCTGTGCTAATCATATTTCTTCTGGCAAGTTGTTAACTCTTGCAGGAGAGAGGTGGGGAGAGGGGAGATGGGAATGCGGTGGTGAAACAAATAGAAACAGACGATGAGAGAGAGCACAACACATGGGGGATGGAGGGAGGATGGAGAGGGGTGTAATTATTTAAGTTTTGCAGTGGTATATAATTAAATTGTAGAGATATATTGTTGAAGGGTACCAAAGTCTTCCTCTTCTTCTCTCTTCTTGTCCCCTCTCCTCCCGTCTGTGTCCTCCTCTCCACCTTTAAATAATGCAGTGTGAGAGATGGTTCTTACATACAGAGGAGGTGTCAGCACGCGGGTATATGAACGTCAGCACCGCTGCACCCACCCAAATGACATATATACACACAAGCTGCTGCACACTCCTCTGTCATCTCTGTTTAGTGTGTAGCTGCACTCCACCACAGTGAGCAGATAATGAGACAGGCTCGTACCGTTAACATATACCATTAAGGCCTCACGACATCAAATAAGTGGCAATGCAATGCATTTATACACAAACAAATGCTGGAAAACATACTGCCTTTTTAAAGGCAGCACATTAAAAAGTAGGCCATTAAATTAATATTTTTGCAATTTATGACAGTTTCAAGTGTTTTACTGTAAAAATGTATTATGATTCATGGTAAAGCTCAGTGCCTTTAACATATTATAACTAAATGTTCTATATTTCACCACTGAAAACACAAAAGCTCAAAGTTTGTTAACTACAGCTGTGTATTAA
The DNA here is from genome assembly GCF_022577435.1 of Embiotoca jacksoni. Lineage (NCBI taxonomy): Eukaryota > Metazoa > Chordata > Actinopteri > Embiotocidae > Embiotoca > Embiotoca jacksoni. Next base: position 14,465,796 of record NW_027185241.1, read on the forward strand.
TAAGTAAAGTCAATATATTGACACATTTAATACGCTATAGTGTTACATTAAAATGTTGTGAGCATTTCACAACACTAGTTATCTTAGTAAAACTAAGAACAGCATTGTTTTATTGTAATTGGATATATTGTGTTTTAGTACCAATTTACAATGTTATTGTCTTTACAGATAATTTATAGTTTACTACAAAGTAGTTGTTAGCGTTGTTAACTATGAAAATATTTTCCACTAAAATGAATGTTTGTGTGTTTTTATAATGGTTAAAGCACAGAAATGAAACACAAATTTTATGTAAACAAGTATTAGACCATAGGAATGCATAAGGCTATTATAAACCAGCACCAGCATAAACCTGTTATCAATTTTCCACATCAATCTCTTTCATGTGGATTTAAAAAAAAAGAGTCTCTGCACTGTTGGGTTTCATTCAAATTATTGTTTACTTTCTGATTCAATGACCAAAATGCTTTTGCAAGTGTATCAAGCTGCAAAACCCTTTCATAATTGCAAAAGTGATAACCTTAATAATAAGATAATTTATAAGACAATGTGAATAATCTTTCATTATATTTGATTGTGTGTGATGAGATGGATGAATTGGTTTAAAGCAGAATGATGAAATTATTAAATCTATTCTATTATTGGGTGGACAAAGATGAACTCGGAGTAATATGGTCATTTAGCAGCTGGGATTAAAACATTAACATCAGCCAAAATTGTATGCGATTTTTATTTTTCTACTATACCATTTTAATATGGCTGGATGCTGCCAAATAAAATAGAGCAGCTTTTGTTTATTTAATGCGTGTTGCAGCCATTTTCAGCTATTTATTTTTATTACTCTGTCTCACAGGCTGTTATGCTGTGTGGCTCGGCTACCAGAAACCGCATGGTGCCATTAGGTATCGCTCCAGTTAACCACGTTTACCTGTTCTGCACAGACTCCCCTGTTTCAGAGCCTCTCTGGGCCTCCTCTGCTTTATTTCCAGGAGCTGCTTTTTTTCTTCTTCTTTTTTTTGTCTGCCTGTCAACACTGGATCTGTTGCTACTTCAATAATCTCAGTGTCAAATTTGTATTAGACAAATATCTAATAATAGCCAGTGTGTGAGATAGATGGCTCTTGCCAGGTTTTAGATTCACAAAGCTGTTTCATACTGTCACCCTGTCAGGATCCCTTGCGTACTGAGCTGATGAAATAGTTTCCTATAAACAATTTGAACTCAAATTAAGAAAACGATAGACAACATATTGTCCTTGTATTACATTTTTACATGCCTATTCTGTCTGTGGGGATGTTTAACTGTGCTCTGACCTTCAAATGACACAATGAAGAGCATTTAGAAATGCACAGTCAGCAAAATATAATTACATTCACCCCTCAGTCTATTAAAGGGCAATGCTGAAATTAGTCCTGTGTCTCTGCGATTAGGCTCATATGAATACAATGTTTTATCATTTATGCAAATTTTAACAATAAGCACACAATGTTCCAATGTTTTCTGAATCAAACTTGCTAATGTCTCCTTATTCCTGGTGTATGGAGGTATTATATGTGTAAAACATCTAACAAATGATGAATCTGTGAGACAGTAACGCAGCAGAGAATGTGGTGGGAGAGATTATTATATTATTAATACTAAGGGGATATTTCCCATATCATCTGAAAGGAGAATATCACCCACACGGCTTTGTACCCACAGCCGAGGCGAGGCTGTCTTTATGCATAATTCATATTTCCATATCGTCATGGTGATCATGTGAGATGAGTGTTTGCTCTCACAGCAGGGAAGCTGGTTGGTGTGTGTGTGTGTGTGTGTGTGTGTGTGTGTGTGTGTGTGTGTGTGTGTGTGTGTGTGTGTGAGAGGTGGGCTGCAGGGAGTGTGTGTGTACGTGTGTGGAGGGAAGGGGAGGTGGGGGGGGGGGGCAAGGTGTCATGAGGGACAGGAAACACTCTGAAAGAGAGAAGGAGAGCGGAGAGAGGAGGAAAAGCGTGACAGGTAAAAACACATATGGCTCCATATTCACCTTAATTATCCAGCGTCTCAAAGCGACCCTTGCTCACAATTTTCCTAATACAGTTATTTTTACTGCATGGGACGGGGAGGCTTCGAAACGGCTCATAAATAGGTTGCAAATCAGATTTATGCTCACAAATCTGCACACTTCCACCCTGTTATGCTCCAGGATTTTAGATTACAATTTACTGCTTTCTAATTATATATGAAATATAATGTTATTCTGAATTAAGTTTTAAGCCCGAAATAGTAGCACTTCTAACAGTTGAATTATTATTAACTAAACACCTAACCTAACAACTCAATGAAAAAGCATGGATCAGTCAGTATGTCTCGTCAAAAGGAAATTTCCTAATGAAATACACACTCATTATGATGTGCCGACACTTTTAAATATAAAGTGTACAATATTTACAATGTTGCTGATTATATACTAAATTTTTTCGGTCTCAGGACACACTTGTTATCAGACCTAAACACAGGCCATTGATCTGTTCTTTCTGTGCTTGAAAATGACTTTTCTAAAACTATCACTTCCTCTGGTGAAGTTTGAGACAGTCCAAATGACATAATAAAAAAATGGGGATGCCGCACTCTTAAAAATGTCCCTCCACAGCTGTATAACAAATGGAAAAGTGTAGAAAAGAAGTTCTTGATGCAAATTAATTACAAAACTCACATGATATAAATGAGAGGAAGTAGAGTGAAATAGTGGTGAGGCTTGACTTCCTGTTTGGTTTGAAACCAGCTCAACATGACGTTTGTTGCACAACAGACACGTCACTGTGTTGTGATTCTTATCACCCAAAAGTACATCATAATTACAGCATTAGACTTCAGTCTTTCTGTCCTCACTTCAAAAATATGATCTCTCAGCAATGTTCAATCAGGTTTTTCATATTAAAGATTTCTTGGGCCTTGAGGCTCAATTCTCCTTAAGATGGAGGTAATAGCCTGGAGTTTAACTGATTTAAGTCTTAAGACTGGCCAGAAAACTAATCTTCATTAACCTTCAACTTTCTTCCCCAAAGTCAGGCACCAATAAATAAAAAAATAAGTCCTCATAATCAGAAGATTCATTATTAAAATGGGGAGCAAGTGTTAACATGATCGTGATTAACGTGATTTAGGAGAAATGTTATTCTCGCTCTCTCATTGTTTTTTGCTCCTCTCCCCCATCTTCTCTCCATCCTATAGGTGAACTTGAATCGATCCAGTGGCTGTTCTGAATCTTCTCGAGAGACTTTCCTTAAACTCACAAACACACAAAAATACACACACACGAACACACACAAAAACAGACCCACAAACACACAAAAATACACACAAACACACACACCCTTTCATTCAATCTTGATATTTGACTCTCCCAGCGGACAATATGGACTAGAATTAATTATCCCCACCCGTTATGGACGCACACACATCACACAGCCACAAAGACGCGCATATAAACACACCTTCACTCTTTATATGCGTATGTGTGTGTGTGTGAACTGTTTATACATTGAAGAGAAGTGTGAAGTTGCTCTTACTTAGTATTCCCTTGGTGTCTCACAGAAAGATATTGCAAAGCGTGTGTGTGTGTGTCCGTGTCCGTCCGTCCGTATGTGTCCGTCCGTATGTGTGTGTGTGTGTGTGTGTGTGTGTGTGTGTGTGTGTGTGTGTGTGTGTGTGTGTGTGTTTGTGTCTGTCTGTGTGTGTGTGCATGCACATGTGTGCAGGCTGGAATTCAGAATGGTATTGATTAAACACAGCAGGGGGCGAGTGTGTGAGCACTGCAGATAGCTCACTCACCTGCCACTCTGCAAACACACACACACACACACACACACACACACACACACACACACACACACAGATTCACACACCACACACACACAATCGTACACAAACATCAAACTGTCCGCTGGCTTCATTAGAAAGACGCTGCCTGGCTTTCGATATGATGAATAAAATGAATCAAGGAATTTTAATTCAGCTTTGAGGTGCGAAATATCAAATTTGTATTGAAATTGTGTTTACGAGCCATTTTCGTTTCTTTTTTGTGATGGAGAGGTTTTTAGTGTTCGACAGGTTTACACTCACAAATGGTACATTTTCAATCGAACAATACTCAAAACAGCCAATTTGACCCCTCAGTTGTTTGTCATGAGGATGATGTTTGAATTTTTGAATTTACTTTAAGGATTGCAAAGTCCATTTAGAGCTAATTAACTCCTCCATCCTCTAACGATTAAGAATACACAGACTCTTAAAATTTAGGCTTTTGGTTGCTCCGCAATAAACATGTTGGAGATAGCAGGTTTTCACCAAACACTAACAGTGCACTAATCTCTTACTCACCTTAACAACCAGGCAAATTTAAGACATCATGAACTCAGTCGCTTTTTTTTATTTGTTTGAATATGTGAGTCCAGGCCAACATGTTCAGTCAGAGGATCTACTTCAGATGTATTAGTCAGATCTAATTTGTTGCATCGTTCTCGTTGTTGTAATCTCTTCTCATTTATTGGACGAATAAACTAACGCCTAGCATGACTTTCAAAATGTGACAATAGCATTACAATCTGAAATGTATGAATACAAGAAGATTGATATTATATGGTTTATATGGTTTTGCTGTAATATACATCTCAGAATTTAAATTAAATGTATCAAACTTATTCCAGTTAGAAATTTGTGTTATTATTTTTATAAATAAAAGAGGGACATAAAAAACTTTTTATAACTTAATTCTACCAAATTACTGTTAATATAACATAAGTAGTTTTAATCAGTGGACAGTCAGATAATTATTGCAGTGTTTGTATACCATGTCAACTTAATTATCTGTTCGTGAAGATTTCAGGGGCTCACAAAAATATTATGTCTCCTGCTTGTAAGTACACCAGGAGGCTGACATGAATAGCTCCTCTCAGCGGGGAGCCTGTATTTATGGTAAATCTGACACGAATGCAGCACATGACTTCACGTTGTGAGTCGAGGAAGCATGGTAGTTATATCTATCACACAGCACACATGCTGACTGATTTGTTCTTTTTGAGTGTTTTAGTAGCCGGCATCTTTAAGTCAGTGTGACGCCGCTGGGATGTCATCACTTAAAGGTTGGGCTCGGCTGTAGGCATATGTCCAGAGGAATAATAGATGAGTGAGCTCTTCCTCCACCATGTGTGAACACGAACCAGGTCTTAAAGCTGGAAACCAGCTGTGGTGTCATTGAGGAAAAGCCTTGACCCTTCCCCACTGATTATCAGTGTGCAAGGCATCATGTTTTTGTCATCAACACACAGATCATCAACACTAGTGATACTGGAGAATGTAAAGAATTGCAAAGAGCCTTATAGGTACACATTGAAAGGCCAACCAGGACCGATACAATGATGTTATATAATGTTTACTCCTTTTTATGCCATTATAAACCTGTTATAAACACATTTAATAACTGACATGATCAGAATATGACTGTCTGAACATCAATAAAACTATGTTTCTCTTTTTCCTGCTCTTCTGCTCTATTGCTCCTCTTTCACACATCCTTTTTCCATTTCCTCTCCTCTCCTCTCCTCTCCTCTCCTCTCCTCTCCTCTCCTCTCCTCTCCTCTCCCTCCCTCTTTCTGTTTGTGTTATATGATGTGTATCCTACTGATTTCCCATGGTTAAGGCCAGTGGGTAGGTCGGAGGTCAGAATTGTGGAGAAGGTTGAAGTTTGAAAGTTGTCCCACTGGGTTTTGGGGTTGAGTCTCTGATCCTGTGGACTATATCAGCAGCAGAGAAATGCTTTCTTTAAATTCACACTGATCTAATGTCAGGTCTGTTTCTCTGTAACTAACCAGCTTTTACATACAACATGTGAAACAACTTAATCTGCACAGGTATCAGGACTGACGGCTGGTTTGAAGGCCTTCAATGGACAGCTTTCAGGGGAAATTTGCCTTATGATTATACTTTGGTTATGATTATGTGGTATTATCCTACTTATTATAATGATGTTGGTTATTTGGACACAAATGGACTCATGTTTAGAGAGTTTCTTCTTGGATCCACGCAGAAAATTGCAGAAACCCATTTCCTAAAATTTTGACTCTGGCCGTCCATAAATATCAGAGCTAGTATTCTGTAGGATTTATGAAACAGGCTGCATGTGGAGGAACACGTTTGTGTTCTTGTTCATTATATCTCTGGCTGTCTGTAGGTCCGTCCATATCACTGTGTTTTCTTTTCCTTTCTTCCTTCCTCTCCCTCTCTCTCGCTCTCTCTTTCCACACTACTGGGTTTTAATCACTGCTGTAATTGGCAACTCCCTGCTGTGCTCTCACACACACACACACACTTGCACACTCTCAGACACACATATGCGCTGCCTCGTTGCTGCAAATCCCTCTGGCAATGTATGTGTGTGTGTGTGTGTGTGTGTGTGTGTGTGTGTGTGTGTGCGTGTGTGTGTGTGTGTGTGTGTGTGTGTGTGTGTGTGTGTGTGTGTGTGTGTGTGTGTTGTGGGGGCAGGAGAGTGAGATATGGAGAGATAAGGATAATGAAAGAAGGAGAGTTTCAGAACTGCAGGCCAACTCACCAACTCAACAATCTGTCTGCTGTGAAGCACTGTGTGCAAGTGGAGCTGTGCAGCCAAACTGTAATTATCTGCAAGAAAAAAGACGCGTTTCAAGACTCATTACAGAACACCAAATTGTCTTGGAGTTACTGGGAAACCTGATGCAGCCCTGACTTTGTCAAATTAATAATTAGTCGTGTCACATTGAGAGTATGCAACATACTTAATATAGAGGCATAGAGTCGCTTTCGAGCGAACACCTAAAACATTCAACCAAACATTCCTGCAGTGGAGCACTTAAAAGTTGGCATGTTGCTCTTTATACCTCAATGAAACATGTATAACTTTGCCTTGCTTTTGTTATCTTTTGAATTACAGGAAGGGCAACTTCTCAAAGAAAAGAAATTGGTCCCATAAGAGCTTTACCTATAAGATTATGACTTTTATTAATAATGTTGTTGTTGCTGCCCAAAAACTACCAAAAGATAGATATATAGGCCTATTTACACTGTACTTCAGGCCTCTGCTTATAAGTGCTAAATTCATAGCACTTAAGATAATAAAGCACCATAGGTGTAAATATTTACCTGCCACCAAACTTTCCATTAAAGAAATTTTAAAAGCAAATTTTAAAAAAAAGGTTGGTTATTTTCACAAAAAATATTTAGTCAATACTTATAAGGATCCATTTTTCATATTTTTGGCCATTTATGATTTTTTTTTTAAGATTGACAGTATAGACTGAAAGAGATTGAAACAGATTATAACATCAACCAGAGCAATCGAAATATTGATCATTTGGGTCTATTCTGGATAACAGTGATACACTTTATATTGATTGCATTTGCTGATAACGATGTTTAAACAATCCCAGACTTTCTTCTAGCTGCAGTGTTGTTAGTGGTTGTTGTTGTTGTTGTTGTTGTATGGCACGCTGTGACCCACCGGGGATCTTAAAGAATGGCTGCACCGGTTTCCACAAGTGTTGTGTTTGCTACACACAGCAGAGTCGTTGTACAAAATCTGCCAAACTGTCCATACATGATTCAAAGTAAATTCCCAGATTATAGTAGAGTAATTAGTAACACAAATGTTCAGTAATGTAATATCTCTGCAATATGGCGATCAAAATGAAATCCGATCTCAAAAGAAACTCTACCTTTTGAGCTTTGCTAACTCATTTTAAGTTTCAGCCTTAATTAGTGATTTTGAAGCAGTATTTTGTTGTGTTTTTGCCAGTTGCATGTGTTGGAATGAAGTTAATATTTCCACAACGTCCTATTAGCCAAAATCAGTGCTGGCAAATGTACAGAAATTATCCCTTTGTGGTAAAAGTATGTGCAGTGTGTGTTAAAACTTAATACACAGAAAAACAACACCAGCTAAAGCACAGCTGAGCACACAGACTTTGAAAACTTTTCATTCAGAAAACTGAGCAGGAAGGATGTGTTTGATCACCAGAGAGAGTTTGCTGGATTTGTGCTGAATACACTGAAGCTTATTGGACCAGCAGTTGTTGACCAAATCCTGCACTGTGAGAACCATGTGACAATGGCCATGCTAAAGAATCCCAGCTTTATGGTTATCATGGCACATTGGGCACATAAAGGAAAGTTTCATGCTTGTGTGTGTGTGTGTGTGTGTGTGTGTGTGTCTTTTATGTGGGTCACCCCACCATGTCTAATGGCCCCTTGCTGCGTGCAGCGTCCTGCGCTGAGCTGCTCCCTGCTGTCACACTCAAACGCATAGCCTCAGTGGGGGAGATTTTGGGGTGTCCCTCACCCTAATACCCTCAACAATACACCACCACTGCATCTGTTGCTCCTGTTCTCAAAGTTGAAACTTGATCAGTGAAGTGCTCGCATTTCTCTGCTCTCTCTTTTATAGATTTTTGTCCTCTCTCCTCATTGCCTCCCCTCTCTCTCTCTCTCTCTCTCTCTCTCTTTCTCTGTCTACTTTCTCTTACTTTTTATTTTCATCCCACTCCAAAGATGGCTAACTCTTTTCACCATTTTTCTCTGCATTTGTGTTTCTTTTCTTTTTTCACTCTTAGTCGACCAGGACTGGATTTCGGGGTTAGCAAATGGCCCCGTTCTTTCTGTTTTGTCTGTGAAAAATAGAGGCAAAGGCTTTGTCCCACTGCAGGCCTCCATCATACAGACAGATTTTTAACCTGCTCAACTCTCTCAAACAGGTGAGCTTCTGCACCACACACATTTAAGACACCACGGCGACTTCTCTTATATCACCTGAAGGATTCAGGCTTTCCCATTCATCAACTGGTCAAATATGTTTTGCGTCAAACACATTGCAGTTTGATGGTAAATGTACCAGTAGTATCACTTAATCTTAAATTAGGTTGTAGCACTGGATGAAGGAAAAGCTAAAGCCAAGCTAACGCCAAGCTAACGAGTGAAGTCATGGTGTCCGAGTTTAGTCTGCTTACGCATCATATTGTGATGGTATGTGGGTTTCATTCGTAGTATCAGGTAATGTTGTATGTATAGACTTGTACTGTAATCTATGTGAAACTGTTGTTTCCCTACAAAGACGCCAGTGTTTGTCTACCCAGACAGTGGGGAAGACAACCACCGTCATTCAAATTCTATCACTGCAGTTTTATTTACAACCTGAGGAGAGGAAGAAGAAGATGGAGAGGAGAGGAGAGGAGAGGAGAGGAGAGGAGAGGAGAGGAGAGGAGGGGGATGGGTGAGGTACAGAGTGACAAAAGGGGAAGGAGAGAAGAGCGAACACTGGGATGCTGATAATTCAGATGACTCCAGCGAGAACTTGCCCGTCACCACTGTGCTACTGAAACACACACATAAACACTCAAGAGCATATCAGCAACACCCGTGAGGAAGGCAGATGCTTGTATACACTAAGTTCATTAACAGGGACAAACTTGCTGCGTATTCAGATGTAAAATCACTTGAAGCATTTGTAGATGTCTTCAAAGAGACATATTTCTAAATGCGTGCCACAGTATGCATGTTTACTTGGACCCATAAAGCATAAAACACAGTCACACACACTCAGACTAAATCTGAGCCATTGAGAAGCCAGTTACGTCAGTATATTTTCACACTGCAGTAGTGTCTCTTTGTCTGCCTGTCGGCCAGCCAGCTGTAAGATGGAGGGCGAGAAATATGCTTTTAGTGGACGACTTCGTGAGACAGAATACACGCCTTTGTCATTTTTGTTTCTATTCAGCATTGTTGTGATATTGATTTATGTCACATGATTATTACTTTGAGTGTGGGTCCAATTATCTGTACAGTTTCGGGGGCTGTGTGTGTGTGTGTGTGTGTGTGTGTGTGTGTGTGTGTGTGTGTGTGTGTGTGTGTGTGTGTGCGTGCGTGTGTGTGTGTGTGTGTGTGTGTGTGTGTGTGTGTCTACTTGAACATGCTAACACATACTGGTGTGTGTAAAAAATATTTGTGTGCACATTAGTGGGGGATGGCAACCTTGTGTCCACCTGTCCACAGAATCAGCTGTTGTTTATGTTGCGACACACACACACACACACACACACACACACACACACACACACACACACACACACACACACACACACACTCAAAGACACACTAATAGAAAAGCAGAAGTAATTTGTTCCAATCCTGTCCTTGTCGAAGAGGAGCAGCTTGGCATTTTCTACAGGGAGCGCACACACACACACACACACACACACACACATACACGCGCACACACATACACATACACACACACATACACACACACACACACACACACGCACACACACACACATACACACACACACACACACACACACACACACACACACACACACACACACACATATATATATATATATAGGGGTTGATAAAATAATAATTCCATTACACTGTAATGCACCCCACTGTCATAGTCTTGCTACACATGCTACATGCTATTGTAACGCTTATAGTATCCCGTTTTTGAGACTGTTTGGTTCGACTCTTCGTTAACTCAATTAACTAATGAAGCAAGTGTTTTTGGATGTACAATGATTTGTGATGGGTTCTTCATCACTACTGTGAGCTACTCATCAAACCATGAACATATAGAAGATAACACACTAAGGTTAGTGGTTCATGTGACCCACTGAAACAAACCCACTCCAGTTTGGCTGATGTCTACATGTACGTCCTCCTGGACCTTATTGCAAAACCGTCCTCAGCTTTACTATAAAGACAAAGCTATTTCAAGGGGAAAGCATCGATATGTTTCAGACACAGTAAAATACAAAAATTTTAAAATGCATGTTGAGGCAGAGAAAGACGGCGAGCGGCGGAGAATGATTCAGACGTATAGAAGGCCTCAGCGAGAGGTTTGCCATTGTTGAATAAACACAAACACAGATGCATTTAGGCTTTGATTCCAGGTTTCTTTTCACCGCTCGCAGTAGGAGCCGTCCTAAAGAAACAACCCTCACTAGCACACACACACTCACTCACATACACACACACACCATGGACCGGACTGATAGGATTAGAGACTGGTGCTATAGTCACTCTCTCTCTCCCTCTCTCTCTCTCTCTCTCTCTCTCTCTCTCTCTCTCTCTCTCTCTCGAGCCTGCCAAGCCTTGATTATCCACAAGGTTAGTTCCTGATTGCGTATAGCAGTCGCAGACACAGGTTCATTATCTTTCCTCTTCTTTTACTCTCTCTCTCTCCCCCTCTGCACCCTTCTCGTACTATGTTTATGGTCGAGTGAAAAGGCTTGACTCAAGTGAAAACAAAAATTTGCAGGCTCACAAAATATCCACAGAAACACAGTGTGGGTGAAATTACATGTCAAATTTGTAATGGCACAAAATTAAATGACAGTTAAAATGAACATATTGTTCCTTTTAAATACAGTTTGATATTCTCCTTTACACTATATTGTGTTTCTATTCCTGCAGTCTTCCCTTATTTTACATTGAGCCAAAAATGTTCACGCTTTTGATGTGATAATCAGGTTTTAATTGAGGATGAAGGAAAGATAATTAAAACCTTTTTCATCCCCCTAGATAATGCCTATCTATCTATCTATCTATCTATCTATCTATCTATCTATCTATCTATCTATCTATCTATCTATCTATCTATCTATCTATCTATCTATCTATCGATCTATCGATCTATCGATCTATCTATCTATCTGTCTCAATTTTTAATCATTTCTATATTTTACTATATATTATCAATGATATATAGAATATTATTTATTTATTATTTAAGGATGCTATCAGCTGTCATGTGTATGAGTAAAAATGCAACAGAGCTGGAGAGCGGCAGGTTTTTGCAGAATACTGATGACACTGTATGTGTACGTGTGTGGAGGATATCAGTGCTGCAGCAGCAGGCTTCAAAAGGTAGCTGTCGGCCAGCCCTCTGCTGTCACAGTGGAGCTGCTGTTATAAAACCTCTAACAGTAGCTCACATATAAAAACAGCATGAGGGTTGATTTTCATTAAAAAAATATATATATATATATATTAAAAGAACATTTTCCATCTCTTGATTTTTGGTGCTAAAAGATATTTTCTTGCAAGAGTAATTGTCCTGATATTTTCCGTTACTGATATTGTGGTGATGAATGAAGCTTTATTTATTCGTTGTCAGGATATCGAAGGATTGTTAGTTTTTCCCCTCTGTCTGAGGGACAATGTCCCCATTCTGGGGAGAGTGTGAGTGCAGTGTTGACACATGTTAGTGCTGGCTGATTAGTCGACCCATAAAGGAACATGCAGCCCCTCCATCACAATTCAGCCATTTTGTCTCCCTGTCTGTCACACTGGTGGAGGGGATGTTTGTGTGTGAGTGTGTGAGCGAGGCTTTTGTTAAGGTAATGCAGAGTAGAGAGAACGAACGAGGGAGAAGACACCATGAAAAATTGCACAGACCATAGCCAAGTCCCGGTGACCCAGGGATGCTGTTTCCTTTTGATCTCTGCAGATCGGAGTCGTACTATTTCAGTAGTATTGACCTCAAAAGTCAGGATTTTATACTCTCAGGGAAACACGTGAAATAAAATGTATTTAACAGTAAATTAGTAGCAACGTGTTGTGTAAGATCAGTAGGTGTGTGTCTATTGTGTCTTAAGTGGATTAACAGAGCGGTCAGGGAGACAGACAGCCAAAGTGGCAACCAGAACCATTGTTTACAAGCCGGTGTCGCCTCAAATATTTGTACGATGCTGATTTGTTTCCCTCAAGTTTCTCACACTAGAAGGGTGGAGTTTGTGCAAATTTGTCGTGTAATCTTTTTGATAAAAGCATGAAAGTTGGCACTGTCACTTCTCCCATATTTCCACACAGTTTACACATTTAAAGCTGCCTCAATGTTGTTCCATGTGGTCAGATGGCAGTCTATATATTTTTTTTTTTACAATCTACTGTTATTTAATCGTTTTAATAAGCATATACAATGCCAAATTTATAATGCAGTTACTGACACAGGGCCCTAAATCCAATGTAGTATGCAAAATAAAAAAGCACTGTGATATACCGGACAGAACACTGTAAATTAATTATTGTATAAACATTGCATTCTTGTTACTTGTTTAATGTAACGTGTCTAACGTCTAATGTCTGAAAAAAACATAACAATTTAAGATACAATTTAATAGTTTTCCAAATATTGAAAAATGACACTTTGGACAAGTGTCATTTTTCAATATTTTGAATACTATTAAATTGTATCTTTACAATATCTGTTGTTTTTTTTTAAATACATTTTGGACATATGTAAACACTTTTAAGGCAAAGTTTTACAGAAATACATTTCAGACAGCATGATTTGAGTATAATTGGGTTTTTTTTCTGCCCAAAAAATTTAAACATAAAATAAAAATAGATTTTTTTTTTTTTTTTTAATTTTTTTTTTAAGATTGTTTTTTGACTCATTTGTCTCACCATCAGACCTCCGTACTGCTACTATATATGCTACTATATATGAACCTAAATACAACACTATAATACAAAATAATGAGTTATATTATGGTTATGATTATTATTATTATTTCTATATATTATATGATAGATAGATTTGAATAATTAATTCTCTTGTTTTCAGTTCTTGGAAAGAGTAAAAACAAACAAATATATTGTTGCTAATAAACAGACTTTTCGTGTTTGAACAGTATAGCTCCCCCTCTGGCTTTCAGGTGACTTAACATCTTAAATCCACCTGATTTGGTGGATCCAGTTTGTTGTTGTGATGTACAGTGTGTGTTTAAGTCTGATTCATTCTTGCTTTTATTCATAACCTGCACTAATAACGAGGGTTGTTTTAGTGGCATATACTATGTAGTTAGTGTAAAGTAAAACATCGGAGAATTTATCTTAATGCCTTTAGTTCAATTATTCTTTTTTGCTTTCTGATAGTTTCACCTACAACACAAGTTAATTTCTTTCCAGAAAATCCTGTATAATGATTTGTGAGAGGGTATAGAATTAAATATATTCTATGTACAAAAAACCCTTTAAATCACGTGAAAATATTGGTTTAAAACTACAGATTTTGTTAAAACCTCCACTTTTGACGAGAATTGTGATGAAACAAATAGACTGAGCTTTTCATCAGTCTTCTCACGGCGATCAAAATTAAAATTACCCCAAGTGAAGCTTCTTTTATATTTATTATCACGCTGCATATTTCTTATCTGCACAGATAATAAATTCTTGCATGTTTTAGATTTATTATCAGCCTCTATGTCTTATCTCTACAGGTAATATGCGTGTCTATATGTATACACTTAACCTTACCTATAGACCTAAATGATAACCTTTCTATAGTTTATAAGTACTCTGAAATAAATGATGGTGCGATTATACCTTCAAGGCTATGAAGTCACATCAAGTCAAAAAGCATCTTTTATTCTTCTTATTTCTCTCACACTTTTTCTGTATTTTTTTCTTTTAAAAGGAATTTCAATAGACACATGCTGCACAAGGTTGCGTGTGTTGTTGCATGTGATGGCGTATCGAGTGGTTAATGTTTGTGATCTGGAGAGATTCTGTGCAGTGTTTTTTTGAAGTTTATTTCAAAAAAGACTTATTTTAAGTATATTCTGTCTGTAAAAAAAAAAATACGAAGAAATTCTGCATCAACAATCAAGCTTTACAATAATGGTTTAAATGGGAAGAAGAGTTTAACTGATTATCATCATTATTATTTTATCATTGCACGCAACTTTGTGTTCTGGCTCATTAGATTTTGTAATTAATTTAAATCAAGAATGTCTTTAAGAAAAAAAAACAGACAGAAGATAATAATGTCATTTTTTTTGTGTCATTAACAACAATAGGAACAAATAGTTTTTTTCTGCAGTAACTCCTAAAGTATTGTTGAGTGAGTGTGTAGTATGAAGGTGCACATAGTCTGTGATAGCATTAAGATGAGTCTTTAAGGCAATTGACTCACCCACCAATCAACTTGACCGTTCGGTCCTGGTTGCTGTGATTGAGGCCTCTGCTGCAGGCTTCATGGCCAACTATGTAAACAGAAATGTGTTGATATGAAAGTGTGTGTGTGTGTGTGTGTGTGTGTGTGTGTGTGTGTGTGTGTGTGTGAGAGAGAGAGAGAGAGAGGGAGAGACAGAGAAAAAGAGGTTTTGCATCCACAATAGTCACTGCTGTCAATTTTTCCCTCTTTCTTTTTTTGTCTGTCACACACACACAGTCAGACCTACGCAGGATCAGTCATGCTAGAGGTCGTCCCTGTGTCAATTTGACATTGTTGTCTATAAGCTGCTTTGGAGGAAGAGAAGAAGTTCTAAGGACAAACGGTTCGCACAAGAAGAGGCGTTCTCCCTTCACGTATGGCTCAGTGTCAGTGAATCACTGAGGGGGAGGACCGCAATTCATTCTCACTTGAACCCATCCCAAATGTGAATAGAACCTGCAATTGATTTGCTAATGATAGAGTATTCACTCTTAATAAGATGGGAATAACAACCTTGTCCTTGTCGGTATTGAGATGTTTGGGAGAAAATTGGCTTCCTAAATTGATTAAACTGAAGGTGAAGTGGAGACAGCCGTGCAGGATGTTGTTTTATGCTGTGGAAAGATGATTCTGATAAATCTGATACAGTTGTTTATGTCAGGTTTATTGCCGGAGTTTGCTGCGGGTAACTAAATTACAATTATTGAATTATTGTGAAACCAAATGAGTGAAAATATATGCTCAATCATGATTTATTTAATTAATTTGAACACAATCACCACTCTGCAGAAACACTCTCCTTGTCTCAGTGCCGAGGACTCCCGGCTGAGGCTGCCGATGTCACTGTCATCTTTTCATTCACTGTTTTCACATGCCGACTTTTACATTACAAACCTTTACTAATAGGATTATGTTGAATTTTTCCTCTGTATATGAATGTAGGTGTTTCTGATTAATTTGATTTGGCTTTTAATATGTTTTTATTCTAAAATAGTGTCTAATTGTATTTTATTAAGTTTTTATTCTCTGCTTGTATTGTTTAAAACACACCAGATTGTGGCATTGTGTTTTCAGTTTAAAGTGTTTAAATAATATTAATTAATGAATGACTGCTTTCTTCAATACAATAAACAAGCCAGGTAATAGTTATTGTTTAATTCTTACATCCGATAATGTGTATCCTCCATTCATGCATCCAACAGCTGCTGTAACCTGCAGACTGGCATCATTTTAGTTTTGCATGAATTATAGTTTCTAAGTTATTCAAACTAAACCACAACTTGAATTAAAAATCATAGTAGATCACTATTTGAAATCACACTTCTGTTGTTATTCCCCTTAAACTAACATTTACACACTCGCATGGTTTGTTCACATTATTTCTCAGTTCATAATGATATGACAATGATAATGACAGTCATTGGGTCCTGCTGTGGATGTGACACAAATGGCACATAAATCCAGATGTGATTGGCTTAAATGAGCAGCTGTTGACGATAATCCAGCTGATAAATGACTTTTAGGCGCTCTAAACCCCTTCGGCTCCCGTATCTCTCCACGAGGAGTTTAATTTCAACATGACATCATGAGATGTAATAAAAATATCAGGGAGCAGTGTGGTAGTTTAGTGCACCAACCACATAGTCACAGTGTTGATTGAAATCCAGCACAAGACGCTCCTCTCTCTCTCTCTCTCTCTCTCTCTCTCTCTCTGTCAGTGTTTAACAAAACAGAGACGTGCCATAGAAATGATTTGAAAATACAGAAACAGTACAGTAAAGCTGCAGGTAGCTGTGAACACAATCTGTGGCCTTCCTTGTCCAAAGGCTTGCTGTGCTAGTCGCCATGTCGTGCTTTTTCTGTAAAACTGTGATGGATACGGAGCAAGAAATCTCAGCATGGTTTTACAGGTAGATCTCAGTGCTTGTACATCACACAGCTACTGTGTTACTGTGAATAGCTGTCACTGGGTTTCAGCTGTTTCTGTCTCTCAGACCTTCAATTTCCTCTTCCAGAAATCGGTAGGAGTGTTGCCTCTCTATCTGTGCAGGATGGATGCGGGATGGAGGACTTTTACCATGGCAACCACTAATGCAGTATAGATGCAGGGACTGAGCCTTGGCCACTGCTGTAATAGTACAGGATTCATGGAAGGCAGGTGAAATGTCATCTGGGCTGTTTCAATGGGTGCCTTTGATGTCTAGTGTGGTCAACACTAAATCCCACTTGGCTCTACTGTGGAAATTAGGTTATTGTTTCCTGCATTAGTTCAGCACCAGAGCGTTCTCTCTGTACAGTTTTCACTCAGCAGCTTGTAGCTCTCTCCTCAACATGGCCTCCTATATTGCATGAAAGCCTCACTTCATTTTTATGTCAGCTTCTCCCTCACATTGTTTCCTATATCGGCTTATACTGCCCAATCCTCCTAATCCTCCTGTAGTTGGAGTCAAATATCTGGTCCATGCAGTGTCCTCTCACCTTCCTCAAGGATGTGATTTCTGTATTCCCTTCTTCCTCCTTTTCACACACTGGATTACAACTAGGCAAGTTTGAAAATTGACACCTAACAGGTTTGCATGAAAGTTTGATTGACAGAGTTTTCTGGTTGATGATTTTAAGGTTTTTTTCTTGAAGAAAAAGAGAAAAGCGACTTCCTCTCGGATTATTATGTGGTCAATACGGCCATGTTTAAATGATGTTTGCAGGACTATTTGTAAAAATATATATATTTATTGAGTAGAAAATTGAACAAAATAGCAGATATACAGATTAGAGCTGCTTGATAGTTAATCCATATTCTTGTGGTTTATTGAATTCACAGTCTATTTTATGCTTTACATGGTCCAATTAAATGCAATTTTATTTTCAGAACCAAAGTGGATGTATCACATTGTAAAATATATACAACATTAGAAGGCTATGACACAGGTCACAGATTGAGTGCTTATTTAAAAGAAGTTGGATTCGCTCGACTGTCTGGGGGCCATCTTTCAGTAGCAAGAGGGCCACCGGTCGCAGCCCTGTACACGAGAGTGTCAGTCCAAAGCAAACACTCCTTCCATGTGGCCCTGTCTGTTGCTCTTTCCTGACCTGCTGCTACTGTTGCTATGTGTGTGTGTCCCTGTGTGTGAGGGCGTATTTGTTTTGTCTGCCCCTATCTATAGCTTTGAGCTGCCCCTTTCTTTCACAGCTAGAGAAAGAAACCACACCCCTCGAGCCTCGGATGGTGTGTGTATGTGGCGTTTTGCTCTCTTGGGATTTGGGGATTTCTATTGCAGCCTGTGTTCCTCAGTAATACACAACACCAAATACTTCTGCATAAAATAAACATCGGAAGTTCTGTAAAGCACGTACATGTACTGTGTACATACGTGTAAAAAAACAAAAATACACAATTCTGCCTACACACTACTATATTCTTTGCTGCTCTTTTGACAGTCAGCATACACACACATCAAAAAAGGACGCTTTAAAGGAAACATATTCACACATAGAAGCATGCGAATACAAACATACTGTAGACTTACACACATGGCACACACATATTTCAATGCAAGCATTCACACCAGAATGTACACACACACGCACACGCACGCACGCACGCGCACACACACACACACACACACACACACACACACACACACACACACACACACACACACACACACACACGTATGTAAACACACCGAGGTGGCTTTAGCCAATAGGAACAGAGCTTTATTGTGACCTGTGCTTCCCTTGTGACTAAACCCCCAGAGAAACCTCTGGGGTTTAGTCACAAGGGAAGCACAGGTCACAGTTTATTACCTGTTTTTACGCATTTGTGTGTGTTCTCATTGGTTCTGTTATCATGGGCTTGTCCTCAGTTTGGTGAGAGCAAGAGTCACATTCACTGTTTCCTCATAGTCAGATGAATGGCGAAATCCGGAAAATGATTGGTTCTGTTAAGGTGTTAGTGTGGTGCTTGCATATAATACAGTGCATGCAGTCCCCTTTGGTCTGCTTTTATGTTCTGGTATAAAAAATTTTATCTGCTTTATTTAACTGTCAGACACAAATGGAAAACACAGTGTTGAACTATTTATTCAGTCACTATTGATATAAACTGATTATTTTCAAAGTAAATTGACCTCAGCCCTGCATGTTGCATGATGCTGGATAGCAGCCAGAGATTCAGTCAGCATGGTAAATACATCCAAAAATTAGTCTCAACATGTCCCTCATTGCCATAATAATAATGAATATCTATGGTACCCTCTGACATGAAGACAACTTTATATTTTGCAAGCTTTTTACAAACATGTATTCACCACCACACTAATTGCATTTGTCATTACAATTATAATGTGCTATTTTTCAAAAAAAATATTCTGTCCTTATTTCCACACCAATCTGCATTTATCAATAAATTGCAGGTGTAAATACTCAGCGAACTCCTCGTGCTGCCAGGGTGGAACATGAGACGGCCTCTCCAGATGGAAGAGCAAGTGCTGTGTGGGCTCCCCAAAGTGGTGCAGCGCGGGGTCACTGGAGAGCCACAGTGTGTTTGGGAACAGAACAATCTGTGTTATTTCAGCACAGCCGGTTGGATGAAGGGCCATTTCACAGGCATTATGGATTAATCTTTGCCAGGATGTCTCCAGGATCAAACAAAATTGGATGTTTAACCTCACGTGTCCCAGACCTCTCGTGATAAACCAGGATAGAGAGGATTGAGTGTGACCCACATTGGCTTAAACATTGCATGCTTAGTGTATTCCCTGACTCTGTGTGAAAATATTACAGTATAGTTAGGGTACACATCCTTCGGTGAGGTGGGATCCAGAGGTTGAAAAAATATTGAAATCCATAATGTAAACTTCTCAAGAATTGTTTTTTTTTCTAGTTTATGCATCTATTTCCTTTGATCACTTAATGTGCTGCTCAGGTAAAAGAAAGTTACCTTTTGAAATGTACAGTTGTATTTATTTCTCCACCTTGTGAGGTACACAAACACAGATTCACAGCTGAAACCTCCCACCTGCTCTCATTTATTATAAAGTCTTAGATATTGACCTGAGTGTCGACATATTATCAATCAACAAACACAATGCAACTTAATATTTTACATAAAGACAGAATGGTAATACTGTATACTGGCCTATATATATATATATATATATAGGACAATACAGGTATTATGTAGAAATGTCGATAAAAGAAATTCCTTGTTAATTCCTATCTGTATATTAGTGTAATCCAAATTTGTACGCACAAAAACGAATGCTGCTTATCAATGAAGAGCTTTTACGAAGATACATTGAATTCAAAGGCAGTTTGTTTGATGCTCAGTTTCACTGACTTTACAGATTAGACCTCAGTAGGATTTTCACTGACAGTAAATCAGATTTTTAACCCTGTGCTCTTAATCCGGAGCCAGTGGAGGATATATGACAATCTGCTCTCTTTTAAAACTTTATTATAACTAAAGCCTGACACTGTAACTGCAGCGTTACACTATCTCTTGAAACATTCCTACTGTCTTTGCTTAAAGAGGACATTTTCTGTATTATCTTTTCACTGGGCTTGTAATGTAAATACAGACATTGTGAGATAACAGTAATATAAGAAATCTGTTATACAGTAATTTGTTTTTGAAATGTCGGTGGAGTAAAAATCTGCATTTTTATTTAGGATAGGTAAACACCAGGTAAATGTCTACAACACAAGCCATATTAATATAATGAAAAATGAAATATGTACTTCTAAGTTCAAATAATAAACCTGAGACATTACAATCCAACAATATAAACAACTATTTTAAGAATGGTTGGTGGAAGTGTTTTTCTCAGAGGTGCTCTGTTTATGTTGTGTAAGCTAAATTTCACCAATACAAAGGCAGGTATGCCTTTTTATTTTCATAAAGGAGTTCACAAGTACAATCTCTTTTACAAGAGTATACTTGTAAGTAGGTGAACGCTTTAATGTAGGATTTCTATTGAACACAAACATCATTATGTCAGACGCTGCATGTACCATTCTCTTCTTCAAAGAGTTTTCATGATAATATGTTTTAATGTGCTTTATCAGAGCTTATTTGTTCCAACATCAACTGTTTGATATTAAGAGTATATGTTCTGGGAAAGTTGGAGGTTACGTGCCTTGTTCAAGGACAATAATTAAATGCAAATCATCAAACTTCTGATCACATGTCACCTAAACATTGCACTACCTTTCCACGTTTTGAAATAAAATAATTGCAACCCTGAGTGTTGTGTCATCCTGTTTCCCTGAACTGAGTCACTTGCTGTGCCATGGTTTCCTATTGTGATTGCATCAACATGCTCCTGTGAAATCATGTGACTCCATGGGAACCATTGATTTCAATATATCACGGCTGTATATTAAACTAAGTGACAGCAGGAATTCTCACTGTGGCTTGAAAGCCATTCAAAACAAAATCAATCATTCTCAGTTACTGTAATTGTCCATGATGCAATATATTGACAAGGGGTGGGGTCATTCTAGGTGATGTGCTCATATATTGTGTATACTGTTGATTTGATTCCCATATATCCCATTCAGGGCCCGCTGCACTGACTGTTTTCAATTGGAGTTTGGCTTTCAGAAATCTGTTCCACCCACACACTGTAAATAAGGTTATGAAAAAGCCTCTAGGCAGATGAGAAGAGAGGATTTTACCTTTGTTTGCCCATGACATTGCTACCTGCCGAATGAAGGGATAGTAAAAAGGTACATTATCTGCTCCACACCTTTTATAACACAGAGATTAAGGGACCAAACAGAGGACTTGTGATGCATATTTAAATTTCCTATCCACCAATTTACTTATTGAGCCAAATAGAAAGTCATCTGAAAATTAATAGCCACAACTCTGTGATCTCAGAATAAAGGAGAGATCACACTATTCACTTGAAGGACCTCAGCAATGCCCATAGATCACTAATAATTTGAATGGCTGAATCTGCTTTCTATTGGAGTCAGGAAATGTGATTAATCTGACTCTACAACATTTTGAAGAAGTAATCCTGTTAGAAATGCACACATTGTTTGATCAATTAAGTCCATAGCCTACGATTAATTGCCCAAACAGATTTCCTCCCACTGACAGAAAACAATGGCAATTAATCACTGTTTTTTTTTTTTTTTTTTTTTACATTTCCTTGACTTGTGAAATTTGATTTAATTCACCAGGATTATTTCAGTAAATCATTAACTCTTCAGGAATCTCTGACAGTCACAGACACTCAAATTGAGCATGTAAACCTATACAATGTGCTACAACCTGCTGAGTGACCTTTGCTTTATTGCCTGCAGGTATAATCCCACAGTTTTGTTTAGAAAAGCCCATATAAAATGGAATACTTGATAATCTTTTAGACTGTAGTAACATCTGGAAGGCCCAATAGAGCAAAGGTTTGTGAACAAAACAAGCAGCACTGTCTATTGACGGTCAGTGTAAGGGTAAACAAATCTTTCATTGAGTTTGTTTTAAATGTTTGCAATGTTTATTAACATGTTTTATTTACCACAGTTTAACCCGTGACATCAACCACATTTCTAAATGGCAAATAAATGAAATGAAACTCACATTTTGTCTCCTAGACAGCACTGTGGACTATTTTAACTTATTTTTAAACCAGGATGGTTATTTGTTTTCTCCATCTGCAGCATTGAAATATTGGTGAAAATAGCAATGCTCTTAGCACTGACACTCTCACTGTCTCTGTGTGTATAGGTGGAAGTGTTTCGTTGCATAGGTGAAGGAAATAATCCACATTTTCCACAGTCCAAGAGGTTTAACTCGGGGAAAGGAATCGGATTTCCCTTTTCAGTCGGCCGGAACTTCATTCAATTGTGTATTCATGCTCATGCCGTATACATTGATTTCTGCTTCCTTTCTCCTCTTTAACCAACTATCACTCGCATTTAAGGCGTATAGTCATCACATAAGATAATTATATATGGATCCCTGTAAGAATGACACGAACTGAAGTTCACATGTGATTTTAGTTTCTATTTTATTCGAGCGCACGGCAGGATCTGCCACCGCTGGAGGTGTCCTCCGGTCTATATAAACGCGCCGCCATCTTACATTTCCCAGTCTCTGCTGTTCCGGCCGAGTCGGTACTGCCTGCCTGTGGAGGGAGTGGACGAGGGCTCCCCGCTGACGCTCGCCTTCACAATTTTCCTCGAGTTTTTTTTCCTCCCCATTTCTGAGTGGCTTTTACTCCCCCGGACCCAAGTGGACGGACTTGCCGTGTTGACAAGGGTAGGCTTCAACATTCAAACTCTCGGCTCCGCTCAGGTTCTCCCTCTCCTCTTGTCCGGCTCTCTTGAACGCCAGCAGGAATGGAGACGGGTGTTGTGTGTGCGGGCGGGCCGGCGGGCGGGCCGGCCGACCGGCCGACCGACCGACCGACCGGCCGGGGGGATGATGCTGCTGCCGCCGCAGCTACTGAGCCAGCTGCTTTCACGGCACATATTTGGGACATGCCAGCCACCGCCTCATGGGAACATACCTATTTTACCGACGGTACTCGTTGACCTTACGGTAGCACAGGGCTCGTGTCGGGTAACATAGACGGTTGTTTACGACCCGCTCGATGGATCCACCGCCCCGGTGTTTGGGAGGAAACGACGCTGTTGTCTCGGCTGGTTTAAATAGTGAGCAAAACATTAGCCCAACTATTAGCCCACTTCCCCCGCTGGCTTACGTTCCTCTTATCTGACTCATGTTTTGCGCGACTTGAGTTTCCCCCTTTTTTTTTAATTTTTTTAATTTTTTTAATTTTTTTTTTTTGAGGTCGTGTGTTTTTGCAGCTGTTTGTTTGTTTTGTTGTTGTTTTTTGTTGACAGTGACGTGAACAACTGTATTCTGTGGACACGAGCGCAGTTTGAAGTTGACCAACGTTAATTAACCGTTAACCAACTGACGAAGTGACGTTTCGTCTGAAGTTCCGCTGAAAGTTTTTTATTTTTTTCTTCTTAAACTGTAAACAGTTAGAAACTTTAAAGTTAACTCGAGCTCACTGCTGGCAGAATAACTTCAGCTTTAATTAGTGGTTTAGACGTACGTCTTATTTGAAGGGCGTGAGGCCCGGTGAGGATGTGCTTTCCACTCGTCCTTTTAAAACAAAGACCAACAAAGACCGACACATTCCTCGCAGGCGTTGTGCTTTCGGGAGGAAGACGAGGAGGAGCCAGGCTGAAATTTGAGTCGGTGGTGTTGGAGCAAGAAAGTCCGGGGCAGCTGTGGAGGAGGAGGAGGAGGAGGAGGAGGGTGGCTCATTGTCCGGCTGGTTATCTGGATGGTTGTTGTTGTTGTTGTTGTTGTTGTTTTAAAATTGAATGTCGTAAAGTGTCTTCGCCGACAGCCGGAGTTGTTGCTGCTGAAGAGGCGGATAAAAGTTGGACCCTCGCTGCCTCTCCTCCCGATACTCAACACAAGCGGCGCGTCGGCTTCCGTTTAAAAAAAACACAAAACCCAAGATGCTTCTTTCGTGCATAGCGTTGGATTATAAAGTATGTTTACATGCCATTTAGTTGTGTTTTTATCTTATTGACTGATTTAACTGAGACGGGAGAGATTAGGCAGCGGCGGGCAGCTGTTTCCATCTCATCCAGCGGCTCCGGGGTTTTTTATTTGTATTTTTTTTAATTTTTTTTTTAGGGCAGCTGTGCAACTAAACTGTTTGATTTTTTTTAATTTTTTTTAAATGATATTAGTCCTGGAGTCTCTGCCTTTGTCACAGCCCAGACATCACTCCGTTGTCTTTATCTCTCGGTTTGTGAGATAATGTTTTGTGTTTCTTCTCCTTTCTGTGAAATCCCCAACAAGGTGACACCACGGAACAAAAAACTGACAAACACGTCATCTCGTCAGCAAAATCTTCTTCTGATGAGACATTACGATTTATAAGACGGAAACGTGGGTGACGGCTCCATCCGAGACCGAGATAGTGGTTTGTGTTTTGAGGTGATGTCTTTGCTGGAGGACCTTCGTGGTGTCGTCATGACCTCATGTCGGTGTTGTCCCTCATGACCCACCTCTTCAGGTGGCCTGGTTAGATGGGGATCAGTTTTCAGCTTGGAGGCCAACTTTAAATAGTACAAGCTTAAATGACAATACTGTGAACTATTTCGATTTTCCTGAGATACATATGTGACGGGGGAAAAAAAAAAAAAAAAAATCACATGTCCTTATGATTAGACAAGAAAACAATTCATTAATTTAATTAATACATGTCCCTTCCTTTGTGAGAGTGCCTCTTTCTTTCAGTGTCTCGTCAGCCTGTGAAGTCTTATTTTCCCCCATTAAACATTTTGTGATTATTCTTGGATAAAACGATGGGAAAGTCCCCGCGTTTCAGTCCCATGGATGCGTTTCCTGTTTCTCCACAGGCATCCACGGTGTTGCAGTGGAGACAGAATAAAGCTCTGCAGCGGCTGCAGGCATCGGGCTCATTGTGTTGCTGGCAGCCAGCAGTGAGTGCTGCTGACCCTGCACATTACACGGCTGAGCCTGTGGCAGCTAATGTGTCTCTGCTTGTGCTGATAATACAGCTCGTTCGGGTCATTTACTTGCGTGGACGGATTGAAATCCTTGTGTTTTTCACACGAGAGGAAATACAGGAGTTACGTTGGATTTTGCTCATTTGTAGTCCTGCTTTCAATAAACACAGTTCTTGTTTAATCCAAGCACCGCATATGTCATCTTGCAAAGTCATTTTGTTTAAAATCATTTAAATGTCACACCACGCCAGAAAAAAAAAGATTGTAAAACTGCAGGCCAAACGAATGAAATGTAATTTAGAGGAAGTGTTTTTCAGGCGCTCATTTATTAATATTTTTTTGAAACGTCAATATGTTACTATCCTCTTAAGACCAGGATACCTGAACTCACTTTGTGGCAGCGTGACTCAATTTTGCTGACAGAGTGGATTTGAATTCCAGCCTAGAATAAATAGACTTGATTGGTTTATTTGAAGTTTCCACAAATTAAGGAGGTAGAAAGTCATTATTCCAACAATGTAGTAGTTGTTACTACGTTTGCATTTTATTTTGCCTTCTGCTTTAAGGTGTTTAGAAATGCTATCCCAAGATTTCTTTCACACTTGTTTTGTTTGCGAATAATGTTTTTAGATGCTTGTTTAAACTTGGTCATATTGCGTGATGTCGACTGGTCACATCTTAATGAATTTGTGGGCGTTGAAATGATCTCATGGTGGCTGTCAGTCGTCTTGGTGCCTGTTTGTGATTGAGAGGACCTGTGAGCTACATGTGGGAGACCTCCTGCTGGTTCAGAGAGACAAGCGTCCAGCCACGTGAGACAAATCCAGTCTCTCGGAGAACATTTATTTCTTACTGAAATACACTTTTCTTTATTATTATTTCTTTATCAGAATTTTGTGCCTTTGTATGCAGTTTGAAAGCAGCTGTGAGATCCAGCTGGGCGTTGCTGTAGCTGCAGCCGGCGTCGTGAGCGCTGTTGGTACTAATTTATGTTGGCGAGGCAGCGTTGGACTCAAACCATCTCTGGACGGAAATATTTCTGCCGTTTAACCTTAAATTCAGTTGTTATGGTTCGCGTGTCGTTTACACATTAATGAACCCTGTTTCTGTGTTTGAGCGGCACGTTTTCCTGACTGTATTCAGGGCAGACGTTTCCTCGCTACCCACTTCTGTGCCGGAGCAGCGCGCCCTGTCATTTGAGTGTTGACCTGGGACAGCAATGCTGTGGTTAAACTTAACTTCATAGGCCTTTGAGTGTGTGTGCGCGCGCGCACACGCTTGTTCACGCACATTGCCTCCCCACCTACATTCATTCATTCATACCTGTTTGATAGATTTGTCCAAGCATAGCTACGTGTGACGGCCTCCTTCGCTGCAGGTCCCTGCGGGTGCATATACCCTGATTTATTCCTGATATATTGCAAAGCCATCTGACTCTCGTGTCTGATGTGTCACTCATTAGTCATCTGGTTTCAATTATATGGCTTCGACTGGACAAGGCACAACTCTACATATTGGATTTCACATCTGGCTTCAAAGAAACCTCTCGTTCAGATTTTTGAGGCCGGGCTGCTTGATGTCTAGGAACTCTTCCTGTAATGAGTTTTTTGTGTCAACGTTCAGAGGCTTTAGGGTAAGGCTGCCATTTGTGCGTCTCAGTTGGAGGCCAGACTTTGCTTGTTTGCCCATTTTTAAAATAAAAAAAATAAAAAAAAAACCTCGTCTGCTCCGCTTCCAAAGCCAGATGCTAAGAACCACTTTTCCATCAGTGTGAATCATAAATGGTTCCACTGTGTGCTTTGATTGTATGTTTGATTTGTATGCAGGCTTGTATGGGACATGTGGCTCCCATTAGCAGCGGGTAGGTTACATGAGGGCAGGCCTGCGAGGCTGAAAGGATAGCGTGTGAACACTGAATTTGAGTTGGTGCCTTTGTGGTTAGAAGCAGCCATCTTGGAGCCTGACTCAAGATTGTGTTTTAATGACACAGCTGAGCTAAGGTGGTGTGGGTGTGAGAGGAGGAAGTAATTCAGAGCGTAGTTTAGCTGTCCTTGGGTGGATTTGCATATTGGCAGCCATTTAACTCCAGAAGCTGCTGCACATTCATACCAGACTGGTTCTTCCCACTACGTGCCTGGCGTCTGTGTGTTTCTGTACGTCCACGTCTCCGTTTGGAGGACTTTGTCTTCACTTTGTGTTTCATTGTTTTGATTTGATTTAACACAACTTGTATAAAAAGCATTTTGAAAGCAGGATAATTCCAATCCAAGTCCCCGAGGAAAAGATAATACACAACAAACGGAGCAAATGTCACGGCGAGCTTATGTTCAGGTGATTTAAAGAAACAACAAGGTATTCGTTAGTGTAAACTCAAGCAGAGTGCATCATGTGCTTTCCAGACACTAAAACACCTTCAGCAGAGACTTCAGGATGATCAAGGGGAGCCTCCCTATCGGTCCACAGTTTCCACACTAAATATCGTATTCCCAAAACAGATCTTAATATCATAAACTCTGGGAGTCAGTTTTGTGTTTCGTGGGTTTTAGAGATTTGGTTCTTACAACAGGGTGATTAAAGGCTCAGAAAAACAAAGCCAAAATCTTTTCTGTTTCCAGCTAAATGCAGCCTACAAGCCTCACTGTGCACCACCGCTTTTGCCGAATGATATAATCAAGAAAAAAACAAAAAACACATTAGTTTGGTCGTGACATGTGAAACGATGGCGTGCTATGTTCTTGGTGCTTTCACACGATGTTCAGACAGCCAGCAGCTAAATGAATCCCTGAAACAGGACCGCTGAGATTCAGGGTTTGGAGGCAGATTGTCCGTGTGATGAAACTACAGACTATTTAACGTCGGACATAAGTTGATCAAAGTGGTCCGAACAACATGCAGCAACGCTTCGGATTAATCTCTCAAACTATCGGTTCATGTTAAGGCGTTGTCTCTGGGTGTCCTCATCGTCCCTGTGTTTTCTCATCTGTCCTCTTGGTTTTTTTTTTTTGGTCCAGACGTCGACATCACAATCGCTGCTCCACACCTGTTGCATCAAGCTTTGCGGCAAGAAGCAAATGTCCTCGGTTACTTTAATCACACTGTCAGCTTGTTGGTTGACTGAAATTTCACGTTTTAAGACGCGTCACGATGTTGAAGCAGTCTTTGCTTTTCGCCGCAAGAGAATACGACACTGAGTGTAAACGTTGCGCTTCGCTTCCCGTGGAGCTGAACGTCGTCGTGTTGCAGGAAGAACTACGTTGTTGTTCGTCACCTCTACTTTCTCTAATGAGGTCTGAATCCATCCACAGCCTCATTTTCTCCCGTTGTTGCTCCTCGGTATTAGAACACGTCCAAACGGGTACGTTGTGACTGAAAAGGGATTTGCTTCCTATTTTCCTGCTGAATTCATTTCGGAGGAACCACAGATGTATTTTGGAAGCATTTCTGACTTTGTGTTTTTATCTCCGTTTAGCTGAGATTTTTTTGCAGGATTTTTTTTTTTTTTTTTTCCTTTCCATTTTTCCAGCCTCATGTGTTACTGTCATAACATTTATCTTTGAGCACCAACTGAAAATACCTCAGTTTCAATTTGCCTTGTTTTTTTCCAAATTAATCGGCTTTCGCTGGCTCTATGTCTCTCCTGCCACTGTTTACTTTCCTGCAGTGAGGTTTCAGCTTCAAAGCCAGTGCAGGAATGTGTGCACTCCTCCCTCCTTCCCTCCCTCCTCCCTCCCTCCCCCCTCCTCCCTGCCTCTCCACCCAGTGCTCCACTTCACCCTGTCCTTCCTCACCTCAGTAGTTGGTAGCTGCCACACTTAATGGTGGCTTTGTGTGTGAGCTGCTGCTGTTTGCATGTCTGACGTTAACGGGAAGAGGAAACTCAAGAAAGGAGAGAAAGCGTCAGGGGCTGTTTCTTTTGAACCAACGCTGCCAAGTAATTTCAGTCCATCTTCCTGCCTCTACCTCTGCTGTGATCTTTGTGTGTGCGTTTAGTGTCTGACTGGCAGCGAGCGGGTCAGATGGATGCAGTGATCGAAGGGCAGATGGACCGATTCACATTTCTCTTTTCTGTTTCAGATCAGGAAGCTGTGTAGGCCGCAGTTTGAGAAAGGAACATGGCTTCCCAGGGTGAGTTGATGTGTTCAGGAATACACTCATTCTTACTTCTAGACACACACACACACACACACACACACACACACACACACACACACACACACACACACACACACACACACTGAGTACTATTGAGTGTGTTCAACAGCAGTCCAAAACAACATTTTCTGTTGGTGCAGATTTATGGTCTTATTAGAGCCCAGTGAATTAGTTATTGATTCCAATTTTAAACTCGGGCACACGTAAAATCAAACTTGTTGTTTCAACAGTTCTTTACTGGTAAATCTTCTTTCACTGAAGTATGAAAACATTAGAAAATAATGGCGCGAAAAGCAAGTCTGATATCCACTCATAGCAGTGTTGATGCGGTTAGAATCATCTTACACTAACATACCACCTTATTGATAGCTTTAATAGTTATAGTCATTTTCCAGTATTGAAATACTTGCATCAGACATGTTTTATTTAAATCGATTTTTGACATAAAATGAAACAATTGCATTTGAATATTTAGACGCTTTAGATCTGATGTAATATTTAGTTGTCGGGCCTTAAGTTCTCACCTAAAACAAACTTCACACTGCGAGTTTAAAATGACAAAATGGACATTTGATATGAAGCTCCTGTCGTGTTTGTTGGGCTGACATGTGCACATGTTTTTACCTTCTCTGTCCAGCTGATCTGATGGAACTAGACATGGCCATGGAGCCGGACCGTAAGGCAGCAGTCAGTCACTGGCAGCAACAGTCCTACCTGGATTCAGGCATCCATTCAGGGGCTACAACAACTGCTCCCTCCCTCAGTGGGAAGGGCAATCCTGAGGAAGACGATGTGGACAACCAGGTCATGTATGAGTGGGAGCAGGGCTTCAACCAGAACTTCGCCCCGGAACAAGTGCAAGGTGGGTTATAACGCTCGTTTTCGAGGAAGATCCCGGTCTGGGTTTGACATCACGTGTTGATATAACAAAGCTGCTCCTCCGTCTGTTCCAGACATAGACGGTCAGTACGCCATGACGCGTGCCCAGCGGGTGCGTGCAGCGATGTTCCCAGAGACTCTTGAGGAGGGCATGCAGATCCCCTCGACACAGTATGACGCGGCAAACCCTACCAACGTCCAGAGGCTGGCAGAGCCCTCACAAATGCTCAAACATGCCGTGGTCAACCTGATCAACTATCAAGATGACGCTGAACTGGCAACCAGAGCTATACCAGAACTCACCAAACTACTCAATGACGAGGACCAGGTAGCTATCCTCGGAAACTTCGGATCCGAATTATCTCCCGGGAGTATTTTGTTTTTTTTCCACCGTTATTCTGAAACGTTTGTGTCGGTCCCCTCCAGGTTGTAGTAAACAAAGCAGCAGTGATGGTCCATCAGCTTTCAAAGAAAGAAGCCTCTCGCCACGCCATCATGCGCTCTCCTCAGATGGTGTCGGCTATCGTCAGGACCATGCAGAACACGAACGACGTGGAGACGGCTCGCTGCACCGCAGGAACTCTGCACAACCTTTCTCATCACAGAGAGGGACTGCTGGCTATCTTCAAATCAGGAGGAATACCAGCTCTCGTCAAAATGCTGGGGTATGTCGAAGGAGGATGGAGGAACATTTACGTTTACGTTGCTTTTTCTTCTTCTGGGGTTTCCGTTTCATTTGAGGTTCTGTAGCTCAGTGCAACGTTTTGTGCACATGGAAAACATCCCACCACGCTTTTTTTTTTTGCCCAAAAACTGATTTGTTCCAGTGTTTACATACTGCCTGATCAGCTGTGCTGGTGCATAAAAAAAAAGTAATCAGCTGTTAATTCCCCAAAGGCAGAAGCTGCGGAGTAGAAGGTCCTTGAAGAAAACCAATTAATATATCTCGTTATAGTGATTTCACAGTAATTTAATTTTGCTGTCTCCTCTGCAGTTCACCAGTGGACTCTGTCCTGTTCTACGCCATCACCACGCTCCACAACCTCCTCCTGCACCAGGAAGGAGCCAAGATGGCTGTTCGTTTAGCTGGCGGTCTTCAGAAAATGGTGGCTCTGCTCAACAAAACCAACGTCAAGTTCTTAGCCATCACCACCGACTGTCTGCAGATACTGGCCTACGGAAACCAGGAGAGCAAGGTGAGGGTTGGCGGGAGGGAGGTGTGTGTTGTCCTACTGTGTTCAAATACAGTGTGAACTGGAAGTTCATGGAGAAAAGAAGTGAGGAAGCTTTTATTAGACATTCAGGCCCCATGAACGTCTTGGAAAAAGCCACCCAACCGTTTGTGTTTTGTCTTCGTGTAGTTGATAATCCTGGCCAGCGGTGGTCCTCAGGCACTGGTCAACATCATGAGGACTTACACCTACGAGAAGCTGTTGTGGACCACCAGCCGTGTTCTCAAAGTCCTGTCGGTGTGCTCCAGTAACAAGCCCGCTATTGTAGAAGCTGGTATGTTTCCTCAACTTTTAACTATTTGTAGTGCGAGCTCAATTATTCACGTACAAGTTTTTACTTTTGCTGTTTTAATGCATTTAAAACGGTAAGCACTGCAATTCAAACAGAATTTGAAAAACACCAGTAAATCGGTTTATTTTGATATGTATTTTCTGATTTTTCTCGCATCATATGTGTAAACTCTGTCGATGTTTTGTCCTTCTGTCCAGGAGGCATGCAGGCTCTGGGCCTCCACCTGACAGACCCCAGCCAGAGACTGGTCCAGAACTGTCTCTGGACTCTCAGGAACTTATCAGACGCCGCCACCAAACAGGTGACGAGAGCTGCCGACTCTTGAGTGTGTTTTTGTCAGTGAGAAGTACTTCAGTTGAATTCATAGACTCAGGAAACCCACATTCAGTAGTTGAGTTTGTAAGAAGCATTGTTCAGCAGGGAAAGAAAGCAACACGTTTTACATTTTTTTAGGGGAAATCCATCTTTGTACCAAGCAGCCATTATGTTACCGACACTGTGTACCAATCGTATCTTTGATGTTGATTGGTCTCCAGGAGGGAATGGAGGGTCTGCTGGGAACTCTGGTGCAGCTGCTCGGCAGCGACGACATTAATGTGGTGACCTGCGCTGCTGGCATCCTGTCTAATCTGACCTGTAACAACTACAAGAACAAAATGATGGTCTGCCAGGTGAGTGAACACGCTGCTGATGTACCGCACAATCAAAGGGAAATCTGATTGTCCCTATTTATCTGCTCTTTTCTTTACTTTAATGGGTTTTTTTGGTGTGTTTTTTTTTTAAGTCTGATATCTTTTCCTTACTCTTTTAGATTTAATACTTTCAGAGTGTGTGATGCCTCCATTAATCTGTCACGCGACCCGTGTTCCCTTCAGGTTGGAGGTATTGAGGCGTTGGTTCGCACGGTGCTTCGGGCCGGAGACAGAGAAGACATCACGGAGCCGGCGATTTGTGCCCTGCGTCACCTCACATCTCGACACCAGGACGCCGAGATGGCCCAGAACGCTGTCAGACTGCACTACGGCCTGCCTGTGGTCGTCAAATTACTGCATCCGCCGTCACACTGGCCACTCATCAAGGTACGCACACACACTCACACTCACGCACTCACTCGTGGACTAGCCAGCAGCAGTCGGCCATGTAAAGCTGCTTCTTCAC
Organism: Embiotoca jacksoni; assembly: GCF_022577435.1. Classification (NCBI taxonomy): domain Eukaryota; kingdom Metazoa; phylum Chordata; class Actinopteri; family Embiotocidae; genus Embiotoca; species Embiotoca jacksoni. Next base: position 14,499,028 of record NW_027185241.1, read on the forward strand.
TCTGTCGGCCACTCGTGTGGCGGTTGTTGTAGCGGTGGCTCGCCTGGAAGCCGGTTGACACTTAACCACCTTAAAATAATGGGCCAAACCCGACATTAAATCGCTGCAGCGTCCCTGTGGAAAAGGCGGCGCTGGCTACCGCACCGTGTTGGCAGTTGATCTCCGCGAGGTCTGTCGGGACTGAATGTCGAACGCTGAGAATCTCCCGCTTTACCGCTGGAAGTTGCTTCAACCTGAAGCACGTGTTTCTCTTTTATCTTTGGACTACTACAAATATCGAAAGTGCAAAATACAGCGAGTCCACAGTCACGGCCTCTGGTACGTTGTCGAGTTTATTTGTACTGATGGACGCTGAAAAGAAGCATTGTTACATGTTTGTCGATGTCACCCGAGACAAATTACAAACGCATTCGTTCGAATAAGGAAGGACTTTCAGAAAGAAAAGGTCAAAATTGTGTGACTACAAATGTAAGAACTTTGATCTGTGACCAACTGGTGAGCCCAGGTCGACATAAAGCACACGTGTTTGACATGTCGCCGCGTTCCTCCACCAGGCAACGGTGGGTCTGATCCGTAACCTGGCTCTGTGCCCCGCAAACCACGCCCCCCTGAGGGAGCAGGGCGCCATCCCCCGGCTGGTCCAGCTGCTGGTCAGAGCACACCAAGACACACAGAGACGCACCAGCATGGGAGGCACGCAGCAGCAGTTTGTGGTGAGAGCGCGAACACTTCAGGGAATCCACCAGCACGATTCAATTTCACATCCAGGTTCCCCCAAAACCCACAATTTATAGAGAGGATCAGTTTCAGGACGAGGAGCTGATGTTCCGCTTCAACTGACGGAGATCCTGATCAGATCAAAAACGTCAGATTTCACTGCTGCGGTGACGAAGAGCAACCTGCAAGTGGTTGAAACTGTCGAGGTGTAACATCACCAATGGTGCGCTTGTGTTTGTAGGAGGGAGTTCGCATGGAGGAGATTGTGGAGGGCTGCACAGGAGCACTTCACATCCTGGCCAGAGACGTCCACAACAGAATAGTCATCAGAGGACTCAACACTATTCCCCTCTTTGTACAGGTGAGACCGCAGCCTGGTGTCTCCGTCCTCCGATCCTGAAAGCATTTTACTGGAATATAAAAAATTGTAGAACAGTTTTAACTGTTATTTGCCAGAGATCCCAGATCATCTGATCAAATAGTCTGAACGTGGATGTTGGGACATGTCGGAGACATGTTGAGTACAGTAATAGTTTCAGGTCGATACAAGTGGAGACACACGTGGTCTGCAGAGAAGGTTTTTCTAACACTCTGTGCGTGTGTGTGTGTGTGTGTGCGTGCGTGCGTGCGTGTGTGCGTGCGTGCGTGCGCACGTGTGTGTGTGTGTGCGCGTGCGTGCAGCTGCTGTATTCTCCCATCGAGAACATCCAGCGTGTCGCAGCAGGCGTCCTGTGCGAGCTGGCTCAGGACAAAGAGGCCGCTGAGGCCATCGAGGCCGAGGGAGCCACCGCTCCGCTCACAGAGCTGCTGCACAGCCGCAACGAAGGAGTCGGTGAGTTACACCGAAACATTCACACACACCGTCCACATAACGGTGACCTTTAACCCTGCAGATGTTCAGAAGAGCCCTCCTGACTGCAGTGAGTGGTTGTGATTGGATAACACGCGGCCACTTAGAAATGATTGTTTCCGTACGAGTTTCCCTGGAAGGACTCTTCGGTGTGACGCGGAGCTCATTCGTGTTGAACTCCTCTGCGACGGCTGCATTGTTTTTAAAGCGCGACGCTTCACATTGAGGCGACTGACCTGACAACCCTCCATCTTCCCTCAGCCACGTACGCAGCGGCAGTTTTGTTCCGTATGTCGGAGGACAAACCTCAAGACTACAAGAAGCGTCTCTCTGTAGAACTCACCAGCTCGCTCTTCAGGACGGAACCGATGGCCTGGAACGAGGTACGAAGCGCACTTAACCAATTTATATGATTCATCTTCAGTCTCTAAAGACCTGCAGAAATATCTGTGGTGTTATTTAAACTGCTGCCACCCTGCTCACCCGTGTGTCTCTCTCTCTCTCTCTGTCCCTCTATGTGTGTCTCTGCAGACCGGAGACCTGGGTTTGGACATCGGTGCTCAGGGAGAGCCTCTGGGCTACAGACAGGAAGGTAAGTCCCCCCTCCTCTTCAGTCTTTGTGTGGCGGGACGCTTCAGGTGAAACGGGCGACACCGATGTCGTAACGGAGCAGGAAGGCTGCGACTGAAACATTCGGCTGATTTAAATCGGGCGTCCATCGCTGCCTTTCTGCTCCGTCAGTCCCTCTCGCTCCGTCAGTCCTTCTCGCTCCGTCAGTCCCTCTGAATCCACAGACCTCTGCAGCCTCCTCCATGAGGTCGATGCACAGCAGCGTAATGTCCCGGTCCGACGACGTGACTCCAGTGGTCCGTCGCTGTTACCCGCTTTTGATACGAAGGCCAATAATGCTTTCAAGTAAAGGATCAAGACCAGCGCCGCGGTCTGAGGGTTACCAGTGGACGAGGACCTCGGACTGCGTGTCCTCGTCGGTAGATTAGGGGGCGAGTTGATTTTAATTTGCACCGCGCTCCATTGATGCAGCAATAAACCGCTTTAATCGACTTGTAGGCAGCCAGCTGAAAACAAAGAGCCGATGTCGGCAGACGTATTGGAGAACGTTTCTATTGGTGAATTCAGTTCAAAGTCGTGAACTTCTAGTTGTGCTGGAGGACGAACGGTGTGCAGTGTTGCCGTGCAGTGTTGCCGTGCAGTGTTGCCTCTGAATGATCGTACTACTGTGTGAGCGCTTGGTTTGTTAACATGCTTCTAACAGCTGCTCTGCTTCCCCCGCTTCTCCTTCATCCACATCATCAGACCCAAGTTACCGTTCCTTCCACTCGGGGGGTTACGGAGGGGACACGATGGGTATGGAGCCCATGATGGACCACGATCTGGGCGGAGGCCACCACCCTGGCCAGGACTACCCCCCTGTAGAAGGGCTGCCTGACCTGGGACATGCCCAGGAACTGATAGAGGGCCTGCCACCCCGGCGACTCGAACCAACTGGCCTGGTTTGATACCGACCTGTAAATACCAAGACCAACATTACACTACACTTTCTACTAGGTAAGACTTCCTTCACACATCTGCAGCCTTGTTATCTCAAAACAATGGCAGCCATGTCCAAGGCAAGATGAGAAAGTAGTGGTTATAAAGGCGGAGGGAGGGGGGGAGGAGGGAGGGGGGAGGAGGAGGAGGAGGAGGGAGGAAGGTTTACTCACTGTGGCTGCTGCATGTTCAGACGGCTCCTAATTGCAAAGCTGTGTGATGCCGTGTGTGTGTGTGTGTGTGTGTGTGTGTGTGTGTGTGTGTGTGTGTGTGTGTGTGTGTGTGTGTGTGTGTGTGTGTGTGTGTTGTTACTTGGTGTTTGATCTGTGTGTGGTCCTTCAACGCCTCCTTCGTCTCCTTCCTGTCCACTCACGTCTCTCCTCCCTTTGCAGCTGTATCATGTGATCTGGATGAACCTGCATCGTGATTCGCCCATATGGAGGAGGCGGGGTTTCAGAAAGTGCCTGAAGACGACTCAACAACAGCAAGCAGAGTTTCCTGTCTATGGGAACTCCATTGGGACAAACTAGATTTTAGTGCGGTTCGGTTCTGGTCTCTGCCTGATGGGGGGCTGACTTCAAATCCTGACATGACACACAGATTTTGATCTCAACGATTGGTTTTCAAAAACCCTTTTTATGTATTTTGTTTTTCATTTTTACCTCTTTTGGTTGTTACTTTTTTATTCTGTTTTCCTTAAGTCTGTAATGGTACAAACTGAATCTAGCTTGCTTTTTTTTTTTTTTTTTCATTCTTCTGAATTATGATACTCATCTCTTGTTTTTGCAGTCCCTTGTATTTTAAGTCTCTGGTAGTGTTGAGTTTTTAGTGGTAATGCTCCATCCAAGTAAAGAATCTGATCACATTTTAAATGGTGTCCAGACACTAAAGTTAATCAGTTGAATTGTATTCTGATGATCAAGTGTAACATTGTGTAGCTTTTGTATAAAATCATGAATTGGAAATCATGGTCCAAATATCAAGCTATTTTCTTGCTTTAAAGGGGGACACCGAGGTGTCCTCTGCTGTTCCAAAGGGGGTTTAGCTGACCTAACGGGGAGGGAGCGTCTGAAAGGACGGGGTGGGGGTGGGGGTGGAGGAGGGCTCCTATCGGTCTGCTGTTACTAAGGGGTGAGGTAGAGAGGAGCTGGTTGCTGTAGCCTGCTGTGTTCTGAAACAATAAAATGGACTGTCATTTCACCCGGACGCCTCCCCGTCTCATTTCAACTTAAATCGAGGATTAAACGAGTTCCACAGCAGGACGACACTCCGCGTCCCCTCACGGAGACCGGGATCCAGCAGGGACACACGACCGTGATCACAACCGAGTCATCGTGGCTGTGCTGTTTAACGTGTGTGTGTGTGTGTGTGTGTGTGTGTGTGTGTGTGTGTAGCTGCAGCGTTTGAACCGGTCAGCCTGGTTTATAACAAAGAGCTTCACGTGTGGTCTTTGCTGTGAAATAGATTCTGTTGTTTAAAAGCAGCGTCAGGACATCAACCGTGTGTCGGTACGGAGCCCCACGCAGCCCGCTGCACAGATACAAACACCAAGGCCACGTTGGCACCGGGCAAAGTAACGTAAACACAGAAACACGGGAGAGAACTGCCGGTTTCACACATTTAATGACCGCGAAGGGAGAAAAGTGATCTGCCAACTGTGAAAACAAGCGTCCCCCTCCACCTGCCGCGTTGTAGGATGCCAGTTACGTTCCGCCCTCGTCGTGACAGATTGTGTCGAAGTACAGTTCGACTCGGTGGATGGTGTTGGGACAGCTCAGCGTTCGCTGCAGCTTCAGTGCGATCGGTCAGATTCGAGTCTGAAATCAGGACGTGGAGTGAAGAAGTGAAAGCTGCCAGAGGTGGCCGAGAGGACGGAGAGGACGGAGAGGACAGCCGGGATGGTTGGAGGGGATTTATCACCCTCAACTCCCCATGACCTCGTCCCGCTTCTCACCAACAGATGAGAAACGCATCTTTATATTTCAGTCCAGATGACCTCCTGAATGTGTTTAGTATTAACTGATAAAAACAGATTCAGCATGAAAAAACCTCCAAAAGATTGCTCACAGCTACAAAGTCGAACCGTCGACGCTGCAGACGGTCTGATGTCATGAATGCGGGCTGGAAGCGTCTCGGACCGGCCGGCGCTGTGATGCCCGTGACGGTCTGAATGAACGTTCACGCTGTAATCCCGCGCCGTCTGATGAGCGCTGGATGGACGTTTTGATTGCGGTCAAGATTTCTTTAGTGACGCAGCAATATTTATTACCGACATTGATCCAATTTGCAAATGATGAGAGTCGTGTGGAGGGATGAGCGAACGCTCCGGTAGCTCGCGGTCAGAGCTTCTGGTGGAGACGATCACGGCTGCTCAGACCGATTCTTACAACGTCACCAAAGCTGTTTATTTGAATTAAAACATCCACCAACTTGTCGTTACATTACCACGTTTCAATCCACGGCAGTTTCTGATAATGATCTCGGACTTCACAAATAAATAGCTAGTGTCTAAAAGTGACTATCCCGAATGAACAATCCTTTCTAGCATGAGATGATCTAAAACAGACTCCGAACTATTGGTACGTTTGAGGTTTCTGGTGGTAAAAAGTTGCAAATACTGGACTGTATTTGGTTGAAGGTTTTGAAGATAAAAAACCTTTTAGGATCCAGAGATCTCTTGAAGGATTTCAGCAGCCAGCGGAGCCACATCGACACGACACCTGGGATGAAGGAACAACACAGTTTAAAAAAAGACATGTTATTTACCCGCTTACAAAAAAACAACAATAATAATAATAATGTTGCATTGTTGGAATTAGCTCTTCAAATAAGCCATGAAACGACCTTCCCTATAAATGAGACCGATGCTGGGAGCAGGCCGCAGGGCGGGGAACGTTTAGGGGTGATGAGTTCAAACTGCTGCGGTATGTTTCCAGAGGAGAATCTTGCACTTGGAAATGCCGATAAAAGGGCATCCAGGTCATTTGTGAGTACGGCGACGATCACCGGATCAGGCGGGTCAACGCGTCGCGGCTCTGAGCGGACGGGACGGATAAAAGCCAACTGAGATCACAGTCGGGTGCTGCGCTGCTGTTTCCTGTCAGCGACCTTTCACCTGGATCACATTCACCTCTGCTCTGCAAACATTTTCATTTCAGTAGATCCATTGTTTTGTCTTTCGCAGCCCGTTGAAGGCTCATTTAAGCCGCAGTAGCGTAGTACGACACAGTTATAGATGTACATGTTAATATTTTGATCGTACTGTAGTGTCACATGGTAACATCATTATGAAAACAACACACGTCTATACCGTCTGATACCGTAGCTTAGAGAAAACATCCAATCAGCTCAGACCCCTGCAGGCTGATGCCAATCTACTCCTCCTCTCCCTCGCTCCTCTTCCTCCCAGGTGTATTTGAGGGCAGCCTGACAGCCAGGCCAGCAGAAGCCCACCCAACCCCTCTTAGTTAATTAAAACCTCCTTAATTAACCTAATTAACACAGTTCCCAGAGGCCTGGAAACCCTTGAAAGTTGGTGGATTTGGAAAACATGAATTGGGTCCAAAGAAAGTTTCAGGACAAACTTTAGAGTTTGGCTACTCATTAAATCCCTGCACTCGCACGGTCCCAATAGACGCTCACAGCTGCACAGAGGACAGCGGAAAATGAAATAATTGGCTTTAGATTACAGTGAGTGGCTGTTTCAGCGCCACGCCGGCCTCACGCCGGCCTCACACCGACACGCCGGCTGACTGCTGGGTGGAATTTATGGGTTTTCATCCCAAAACACCCAACAGACCAAACAGCGGAGAGGTCAGTCGACAGGCAGACTGATGCTCAACTCCTCAAACCTCAAACCAAACCACAGACTGTCGTTTCTGTTTACGTCAAACAAACGCGCTAAATTAGTGAGATTTGCTCGATTTCTTTTGCTTTTGTACAATTATGTGGACGGTTTTCCTGATTCTTGTTTGAATGCTAAGCTAACTGTCCCTTTATATTTATCATACAGCGCACTGACACATCTTAAAGAAGGAAGGGATGAGGTGGCATTTTTTCCAAACCTAACCAGCCTTCTTCAAACAAGTAAGAAAGAGAAGAGGAAGACATTTAATGATTAAAATTAGCGTCTTCATGCAGGAAGATGTTGACTGAGAATAGATGTTTTCAGAGCCTTTCAACAGGACCAGACGGTTTCTTTTCTTTAAACATCTGTCCTGCCTTCAGTGTACTGATGTTGGTGTTTTGTTAAAATCCGGATTCCAACATTTCAGAGAGTTGCGTGTTTGCAGTCGAGCTGCTTGTGTTGTGTGAGCAGATATTAGTGGGCTGTATGTAAACCACCATCAGGTTTTGGGCCTCGAGGCTTTTCTTCAGGAGCGGCGACTATTTGGGTGACGCTCCTCCCCTCGCCTCCCCGCCACCCTCGGTCAGGCTTGAGGTTTTGAAAAAGGCATTCCTCAGGTTGCCATGGTAAAGGCTTACATCATTTGGGTTAGGATCTCAGCCCAGACCTCCCCTCTCCTTCCCACCCTTATTCCGACTCCTACCTCCGCCCCAACTCCTCTCATCCTCTCAATTAAAACCTCTCCTCACCCCCCTCTCTTCCTCTCCTTCTCTCTCCTCATAACTCCTCTCATCTCCTGCCCTTTCTCCAAAAACCTCTGCTCCCCTCCTCCAACTGCTAAACCAGTGGGAGGGAGCCAGTCTCAGCCACTTCAAAGGCTGGAACTGATCTGTGCTTTCATCTGCTAGAGAGGAGAGGGGAGGAGAGGGGAGGAGAGGAGAGGAGAGGAGAGGAGAGGAGAGGAGAGGAGAGGAGAGGAGAGGAGAGGAGAGGAGAGGGGAGGGGAGGGGAGAGGAGAGGAGAGGAGAGGAGGGGAGGGGAGAGAGGGGAAGAGAGAAAATAAGGAGAAAGGAGAGAAAACTGAGGAGGGGGAGAGGAGGAGAAACGGGTCTGGAGGGTGACAAAGGGGGAAGAGAAAGGGGGTGACTGAGGAGAAAAGATGAGGAGAGGCCTCTATAGCAGGGCAACAATACACCTTTATTATTGATCTGACAGGGTGTGTGTGTGTGTGTGTGTGTGTGTGTGTGTGTGTGTGTGTGTGTGTGTGTGTGTGTGTGGCCGGTCACTGGTCTCATACATCAAACGATCAAAGCAAGCATGGTCGCTACGGTGACAAAACCCTTGGCTCAAAGAGGGAACACACATTCGGCCTACTCATAAAAGGCAGCCAGATGCAGAGATACAGGTGCTCACATGGAAATACACACACACACACACACACACACACACACACACACACACACACACACACACACACACACACACACACACACACACACACACACACACTGTTCAACACTGTGTTTCAGAAGTATTGACATCTAATATTGAGACAGAAATTAAATTTTGTTGTCATCGCTATTTATAATATTTAACGTGTTAAAAAGAGAAAGATAAAAGATAGTTGTAATAATTAGCCTCTGAGTCCCTCAGATCGTCCTATTTGAAAGAAGCATTCACTTTGTAGTTTGAGGAAAGAGCAGATCATCACTGATATCAGATGTCAACAGACCTCCAAACAAAGATGAAGTTTAGTTTTTAATAATATATGTATTTTATCTCTCAGCTTTTTGTGACTCGCATGCATCCTTTCAATTAACGAGTAGAAAAAGATCCGTTTTGACATGTATGATGATTTGTATGATGCACAGACATGTTCAGACAAGCGAAACAAATAATAAGACGAGGGAAGGGCTGGATGAGACGCATCTAAATCCAGAGTGATTGGTTTTCGGTATCTTTTGAGTTATGGTCTCAACAATGAAATGGAAAATGAGTCCCTTACACGGACAGACAAGAGATTGTTGGACGGGCCGCTATGGAAGGAGCCGCTTCGGCCTCGGACGGGAGCTCGTCGGCTCACAAGCCCAGTTGAGCAACAATGACTGGATAGAGTTGAGTTCATCTCTACGCACCTCGTTGGTTCTGGAATCAAAACGGGTCAGGAGCGGATGGACACGGTTTCTCTGGGGTTTCCCTGATCAAGAAGCACCAGGTGGGTGTGGGCTGAGCACCTCTGTGGTGGGCCGCCTACCTGTGACTACATGTTGAGGTGGGGAGGCTCTCCGTGCTCATGCACAGTATTCACCCTTCTTGGAGCAGCTGGGAGACTCTACAGCCTGATCTGAGCCTGCCGGTGTCTATTGGTGAACTTCGGTGTTCGTCATGGATCTTCCTTAATGAACACCATATTCATGTTCACCATTTTAAAGTTGTTCATGAGTGTACTTGCTATGTGAGCAGATTGACTTTGTGGTCGTATCATCAGATCTGAGGTCACGTCTTGGACACTCGGGTAGGGTGGTGAGTTGGATCCCACTGTGAGGGAGACTGCCGGTTAGACCTGGTAAGATCCAAACATGGAGTGAGGGTGAACTGGTCGGCCTAAAGGAGGTTCTGCTGCAGGGGAAGGGGAGGCAGGGGTGGGCCAAAGCTGTTATCAGCAAGGGAGGAGACTTGGGTTCACTGGGGAAGGTAGACAAGAGGCAGAAATCAACAGGCAGATTGATCTGAGTCCGCAGTGATGCGTTTCCTCTGAAGGATCTGAGGACTCACAGCCAGGGACATATGGGACAGGGTGAGGAGCTCAGGCATTAGGGAGGATCCCACCGAGGACCACGGCGGCTTTGTATTGAAAGGAGCCAGCTTAAGTTGTATCCCAGGCACATCCGCCAGGGAGACCACAGGCCACACCCAGACTACTGGAGGCTGGATATCTCTGGGGACGCCATGGGATGCTTCAGGACCAGCTGGAGGAGGTGTCCACGGACTGGGACACCTCTGATACTTTGCATGAGCTGCTGCCTCTAGAACCCGACTCAGGCAGCAGATAGTGATATTAACTATTCAAACAGCCTTTTACATCAAAATACAGAAAGGGATAATAAGCTGATACTTAACTGTGCATGACACATACAAACAGCAGAGACACGTACCTGTTGGACGTAGTCATATCCTTCAGTAGATTTGTTAGTGCTGCCCCTTCAGGACATTCTGTCCAATCAGATCTATCTGCAGTCTGCACCTAAAAAAAGAGGGACAGAAGAAGAACAAAGTGAGAGAAAGACTTTATGCGACTTCTGTCTTTCACTGAACAGCAGTTGTTAAAGCACACTCAGCAGAGGACATGGGGGGACTAATATATGATAATACAACTGATTATTTGTGTTGTTTGTCATTGTCGTCTCAACAAAACAATACCAGTCACGATTCTCTGCAAGTGTGCTTCATTTTCTTTCTGTCCCTATAACTACTGTTTCACCAGTAATAAGAAACTAATGATGACACATTTGCACTTTAGAAATATAATTTTCACATTCTTTGTTATGTTTTCACAGCAGAACTCAGACAGTCATCTTTTGGACCACCACGTTATCAGAACCACTGATCTGTTATCACCAAAGGAACATTTTGCAAGTTACCCGGACCAACTGCTGAGTGACATCACAATTTGTCACTGCAAAGTAAATTGATCAAAGAGCTAATTTGCCAAAAATCCAGTTGAATAGACAACAAACAGCTTCCCTGTTTTTCACATTAGTACTTTTATTTTTCTTTAATTCCACAGACTCTCATCTTGATCTTTGCACTCTTGCACTCAGTCCGAAATAGTACTCATAATTGTGTTGCTCTGTGGATTTATTCTGTGATTGTGCTGCTGAACTGTATTCCTCTCTTCCTTCACTGAATTCACTGCCTGCATCATTTGTCTCCTGTCTTTGTCATCCGTCTGGTTTTATTCCTGTCCTGACATGTCTCCCCACACCACCATGTCTGCTCCTCACCCTCCCTGGAACACCTGGTCCACAGGCGCTGGTGTGTGTGTGTGTGTGTGTGTGTGTGTGTGTGTGTGTGTGTGTGTGTGTGTGGGTGTGGGTGTGTGTGTGTTTATGATCGTTGTCACTTAAAACAAATCTACACTGTTTAAACTTGAGATAAAGACTGAGTTAAGATCTGATTTAATATTGCAGTGACTTTGTGGAAGAACAAATGTTTTCCAATAAATAATAAAATCTGTGTTTGCGTATGTCCCTTTAAGAGTTGTATGTGTGTATTCATGTGTGCGTGTGTGTGAGTATATGCGCCTGAGTGGATGTGTGTCTGTGTGTTTGGTGAACATGTTTTCTTTGATCTCCGGTGACATCATCACCTCTGTCTCTGTTGCGACACAGCATGGTTGTTGCTAAGAAACGGGGTTAGGAGGAGACAAAGACGCTCCTCTCACTCCATTACTTTTCCCGCACACGCACACACACGCGCGAACAGACACACACACACACACACACACACACACACACACACACACACACACACACACACACACACACACACACACACACACTTATCATCCCTTCTCGTACCCTGCTTTCCACCTCATCCTCACCTCGTCTTCACCCTCTCCTCCTTCTCACCTGACTCAATAATACTGAACTCAAAGTCATGAGAGGCACGCAGACCGACAGCAGAGGACAGACAGACATGCTGCCTCTCAGAAAGACAGCGCAGGGCTGTCATAATAGACACCGAGTTCAAACAAGTGACAATGTACCTGACAGCAGAGCAACAGAGGGGACTACATTCACCAGAATCGCATACAGATTATGCACAAATATAATGTGTGTGTGTGTGTGTGTGAGAGAGAGCGAGAGAGAGACTATTGAGGAATATTATTTGTTTTATAGGTAATTCTAGTTATATAATTCTAATAAAAATATCTGACTTGTGGTTCTCGTAGAGCTGTTAACCAGCGTTAACTGCTGGGAAACAATCTGACGTCAACTTTAATCTTCTTTTTGCCTCACTGTCCATGTATGAAGGCTGACGAGCTCATTTAAATAAAACAAATAATCAGTGATCTTGACACCATGGAGTCAACTTCGACCCAGATGTGAGGAAGGAGACAACAACCAAATACTGTTTCATTTTGTCTTATTAAACTTTTTGCACAGATGTCACTGGTCACAAATACACACTCCATAATAGTTGCTCATGCGTGGATAAAATGTCTCGATGAAATCATTCCCCTCCAAGTAAATTTGATGGAGTGCCTGGCCAGACTGGAAGCACTCAGGAATTAAAGGTTAAATAAATAAATAAATAAAAGTTCAAGTTTCCAGCTCGAGTGCGTAAAAGGTTACAATAATTGGACATAATATGCTTTGACATTTTGGAGACTCTGTGCTGAGAGATTTCAGCCTCCGGAGATGAGAAAGGAGGAAGCTTCTGGACACCAGTGTGAGGTTGACAAGCAGTCTAAAGTGAAAGGACAACATCAACACCAACGGATGCAGCTATCGTGTAGCGAGTGAACACAGTGTTGACTAAAAACTAGCTCTGCTCGACAATAGAGCTTCAGAGGGTTTTGTGTGAAATGGGCTTCAGAAAGACATATTAAGTGACCAATCACTGTACACAATAAATTCTGTGTTGCAAGAGGCAGATTAAAAAGTGAAAAAATTAAACTGCTTTAACAGAATTATAAACACATATTTCTGTCTTTTTATTAAATTATCATTCCTCTTCAAGTCTTTCCAAGTTCTAACTGAAGAAGACAAGTTGAAAATGTCTCTAATTCAGACTTGATTCATTCTCCCTCTCCCCTCCCTTGCAGTTTCCTAGCTATTAGCGGGATCTTTGATTGAGATTAACAAAGCCCTGAAATCAATGAAAGATAATTAAAAAGGTTTTTTTTGAAGGGCAGGCACTTCTCCGAGTGTGTAGGTGTGTGTTTGAGAGACGATGTGTGACTCAAGTCGGTTTCTGTGACGGTATATCTGTTAAAAAAAAAGAGTGTGTTGTGGATAATGAATGTATATTGCATTACAATTGACTGACTGATAATGATATTTCAATTTTTTTCTACATTACAGATTAATATTGAAGACATCCAAACTATGAAAGAACATACGGAATTATGTGGTAAACAAAAAAAGTGTTGAACAAACCAGAATATGTTTTATATTTTAGATTCTTCAAAGTAGCCACCTTTTGCTTTGATGACAGCTTTGCACACTGTTGGCATTCGTTCAATCAGCTTCACGAGGTCGTCACCTGGAGTGGTTTTCAATGAACAGGTGAGCCTTGTCAAGAGTTCATTTGTGGAATTTCTTGCCTTTTTAATGTGTTTGAGACCATCAGTTGTGTTGTGCAGCGGCAGGGTTGGTGCACAGTTCTATACAGTGAAGAGGCCTATTCGACTACACGTCTAATCCATATTATGGCAAGAACCACTCAACCAAGTAAAGAGAAACGACAGTCCATCATTACTTTAAAACAGGAAGGTCAGTCAATCTGGAACATTTCAAGAACTTTGAATGTATCCTCAAGGGCAGTCGCAAAAAAACCCCATCAAACGCTATGATGCAACTGGCTCTCATGAGGACCGCCCCAGGACAGGAAGACCAAGAGTTACCTCTGATGCCAAGGATAAATTCATTAGAGTTACCAGCCTCAAAAACCACAAATTCACAGCACCTCAGATTAGAGCCCACATAAACGCTTCGCAGAGTTCAAGTAGCAGACACATCTCAACATCAACTGTTCAGAGGAGACTGCGTGAATCAGGCCTTCATGGTCGAATTGCTGCAAAGAAGCCGCTACTGAGGAAGAACGACAAGAAGAGATTTGCTTGGGCCAAGAAACACAAGGAATGGACATTAAACCAGTGGAAATCTGTACTTTGGTCTGATGAGTCCAAATTTGAGAGTTTTGGTTCCACCCGCCGTGTCTTTGTAAGATGCAGAAAAGGTGAGCGGATGGTTTCTACATGTGTGGTTTCCACCGTGAAGCATGGAGGAGGAGGTGTCATGGTGTGTGGGGGGGGCTTTGCTGGTGACACTGTTGGTGATTTATTCAAAATTTCAAGGCATACTTAACCAGCATGGCTAGCACAGCATTCTACAGTGACATGCCATCCTGTCTGGTTTGTGCTTAGTGGGACCAGCATTTGTATTTCAACAGGTCAATGACCCCAAACACACCTCCAGGCTATGGAAGGGCTATTTGACCAAGAAGGAGAGTAATAGAGTGCTGCGTCAGATGACCTGGCCTCCACAATCACCCGACCTAAACCCAATTCAGATGGTCTGGGATGAGTTGGACCGCAGAGTGAAGGCAAAGCAGTCAACAAGTGCTCAGCACCTCTGGGAACTCCTTCAGGACTGTTGGAAAACCACTCCAGGTGACGACCTCGTGAAGCTGAAAGAATGCCAACAGTGTGCAAAGCTGTCATTGAAGCAAAAGGTGGCTACTTTGAAGAATCTAAAATATAAAACATATTCTGGTTTGTTGAGCATTTTTTTGTTTACCACATAATTCCATATGTGTTCATTCATAGTTTGGATGTCTTCAATATTAATCTACAATGTAGAAAAAAATAAAGAAAAAACATTGAATGAGAAGGTGTGTCCAAACTTTTGACTGGTACTGTATATATATATATATATATATATATAAATTTGTATGTTTTATTTTAAACAGCCACTGGAGTTCAACTGGGAAAGAAAGTACGAAGTCGGAATAAGATGACAAAACACCCTCCGAGGGAGAGTGAAACTTTACATTTACATCTTTTAAATGAACTGCTGTATTGAGTAGAATGACTGAATGTGTAGAAAGACAACAAATGGGTATGTTTCTGAGTAAATAAATCAGTTCTGCTCCGAGCACTGCTTAGTGACTCATCCTGTAGCTACGAGGAAATAGCTGAAACACACTGCGGTGTGTGTGTGTGTGTGTGTGTGTGTGTGTGTGTGTGTGTGTGTGTGTGTGTGTGTGTGTGTGTGTGTGTTGCTCAGGGTGGTGAGCAGGAGAGAGAAGACACGTAGAGATGTTGCTCTGTCTCGTAGCACAGGGGGTAATGAGGGAGTTTGTGCAAAAGGACAAATTTGTTACGACAGACAGACAGAAAGGGAGCGAGGTGAGTGTGTGAGCTTGTGTGTGACAGAGTTTGTGTGTGGGTGGTTCAGGTGGCTACAACTAATTAGTGTGAGGAATCAAAAATACACACATACACGCAAACGCTCTCTTTCTCTCTCTCACTCACTCACACTCACACACACACACACACACACACACACACACACACACACACACACAAACTACAAGGTAGCTTCCAGGCACAGCCTTCAGTCAGATCATATGATCTCAGGGTGACAGCTGACCTTGTGTCCCACGTGCAGAAACTATTCCATGACCCTGCGGCCAAGCCAAAACATTAGGAATGCATTTTACATAATTCATAGGGGTCTGCAGAAAAATCAGCCAATTTTTCTAACTCCATGTTGACTTCTAAAGATGTATTTTCACTGCACTCGCACCAACCCTGCCTCTCTCTTCACTAGATGTTCAAATTAACATCCTGAAATTCTGCAATGATTAACACGCTTGGATTCAATTCAGTGACTACATTTTTAAAACATCCAATATCAGCGTTTTGAAATAATTTATTCTTAAATTATTCTGAAGTTTTAAGTAGCAACCGAAACTACTTGGTTAACATCTGAGAAATGCTGACATCATGGTTTAGAAAGGTAACTTTATTCGGTGCCCTGAGAAAGGATGCAAACCCTGGTTCTTGGTGTCAAAGTAAACAGTTTTACCTTTCTGTCCCAGCTTGTTCCCACAGCACATGAAAAGACCAACACTTCCTACAGGTTTTAATGCTCCGTGTAAATCTCGTACCACAGAACCATCCAGTATGATTTGATTTCCTCAGAGAGCTACGCTGCATAATGTGCATCAAATATGTTTATGACTGCTTCACATCTGGTTTCGTCTAATCTGCTGCTGATCAATATTTTGCTGGCAGTTATTTGTTTTTTTCATGGGCTTTTTAATTCAACAGAATGAGTAAATCTGCCAATTAGAAATCTGTCTAATGTGTCAGGGGAGGAGACTGTCACCTTGCTAGAATCTGACTTCTGTTGAATCGCAGCTGCAGCTGCACAGTTTTTCCTCCATGTTCATGTTATTTATTATATTGGGAGTAGTAGCCTCAACCTGCTTAACTGCAGTAGACTCTCTTACAGGTTAGCTTTGGCCTTCTGCTACAAGTCGTTTGACTATCAGACACAATTGGAGAGACACTGAACAGAAAGTGACAGGAGGATACGAACCAATATTTTTCTCCCTCGCTGTCAGTCTGCTTCTGGTGAAACCACACATTAGTTTCAGAGCAGCAGCACAGTCGGACTGACTGTGTGTGTGTGTGTGTGTGTCTCTTGTTTTTATTTTAATATTTCCATTCTGCAGTATCACCAAAATACAAACAAACACAGGACCTAGATTCCACACAAACAGAGCACAGATTTACACCTGAGTTGTCCGTAAGCAATGTTGACATTTGTGTGAACGCTCCTACGTATGTGTGTAGTTGTTGGTCTGCGTGTGTCTGTCTGCGTGGATACTCTCGTGCGCACTTTACTCACCAGCCGTTTAATGATCCTCAGGGTTGTGCGCTGTACTCGAGGGGTCTCGGTGTGCATGTGTGTGCGCAGCATGTGCGAGAAGCTTTGTAGGCAGGAAGGTGACAGGCAGTCGTGACCCTCTCCACCGTAGAGCTGCACCAGAAGGGACAGACACTGCACAGACTCCTCCCACACCTCCTGGTTCTCAGTAGACAGCTACATGGAGACACGGTGAGTTAATGCATGCAAAGTTTAAATAGTAAAAAAAAAAAAAAAGGAACATGTTTCTATTTACTTTAAAGTTACTTTAAGATCAAATATACTGAGTGACTGAACTGTCTTCTTGAAGGTGTACTCACAGCTTCCACCATTCAGATATGTTATATGATTCTGTGTGCTGTATCTTGAAAAAATAAAACCGTCGCATCTGAGGATCTGGTTGTTACACTAAATATCAACTTGACGTTCATTTGTTTCTGTTTACTGCACTTTGTATTAAATTAACTAAAAAATAAAAACAAATCAACACCTGTCATCGTCTATTTAGCTTTTAGGTTGATATGGTGATCAACATATTAATCACAACAGAGGTCCTCCATTTTATCATTCAAAACTACGTGCTGTCAGTAATGGCAGTTAACGAATTTGACAATTTGTGTTTTTAAATTTAAAGTCACTAAATGCAAAATCTGCTATGAATTGAAACCACTATATTTTGTAAATAAATCATAAATCTTCATACTGCATGTTCTGAAGCTTTACAAGCTTTACAATTTTACAATTTTAGTGATGTTAGATTCTTATCGGCACTCCTGCTCTCTGCCACTAATCTCTCATGGGGCGAAGCGGCTGTGCAGAGGCCGGGGGTGTGTCAGCTGCTCCCTCAACCCTCTCATACACACACAGGCGCCCACCCAACACTCAATGTGTCAAGTAAAAACCTCTATTGTGTCCCAGGAGATCTCTTCTTCTTCTACCCCCACTCTGCTTTCTTTCCCCTTTCTACATCCTCGACTTCCCAGAATGCCTCGCTGCACCCTCTTTCTTGTGCATGGATTCTCTCATCTATCTTCCCTGCATCTCATTTCATCCTCACCTTTATCTCTTTGCATGGCTTCCACTCTTTACCTTTTCTTATCTCCCGTTTACCTCCAAATCATGTTCAATTTGTTTTTATGGAAAGAAAGTTTCAGAAAGCCAACATTACTTCCCTTTTACTAATTCTCTCACAACGGACGTAGTTTAGTTAACAGTGAGCAGTAACACTCTTTTATAATGTACATAAATGCTATTTTTGACAGCACTGCATGGAGGTTACATTTACACACTCAGATTGGACACTCAAGTGAAAAAAATAAAAAGATAGACAGTGAATGTAGTGCACTATATAATCAATGGACTGTATTTTGGGCATGCCATAATTTTTCAAGCAACTAAATTTGATTTGAACTCTAACAGCACTTCAATCATTAATAATGGCATTTGACTGCAGATAACAGGAGTTTTGCATCACATACAGTATTTAACTGTCAGTGGTGTGTACAGCGACAGAAGGTATAGATGATTGAATGGCAATATGGCTCAGCATAAAGTCCAGGACTGTACCCTCTATTATCTTCCTGTTTTTCAGGCTGCCTCACGTTCTCAGTTAGTACTTGCAGATACTTCACATTTCTGGGATTAATATTTGTAATAACCGTAGATGAATTACTTCATTAAACTGTGATAATCGTCTGTATGGAACAGACACAATATGCATACTGCATGTATATTATAATTCTACAGTGAAATCACATGTAGCACAGTCAGCATACTGGTTGAAGGAATTAGAGGACAGAGTGACATACTTGTCTCTTTCAAAAAGTAGTTTATTGGAAGACTGCTGCATTTACTTCATTGTCATAACAGAGAAAATAACCGCATCTTTGGCAGGCGGGTAATTAAGAAAGAACTTTGAACTAAACTTGATCTGTAGTGTTTTTCCAGTGCAGTGACACATGGGAGTACTTTTGACAACTGACATATTTATTCTGGGAGGAAGCTGCAGATCTTGTTACCAGGACAAATGGCTTAACTGATCTTCATGGATTCATCCGCGTTAGTTAAAATTAGTCTAACTGTACAGAAACCTTGCGGATTTGTTTTTAGTTTTTTTGCGACAAGTTATTTTCTACGTTCCAATTGTTTTGGCTTATTTGTATTTATTCAGGTCGTACAGTAGAAATAGACTGGAAACGTGGGGAAACAGAGAGGGGGAGGACTGTTCCAGCCGGCTGGGAGTCGAACAGACTCAGCTGCTAACGGTATTTTGGCCCATGTGGTGTGCACCCTAAATGCTCAGCCATCAAGTCACCCTAATGTCCCACATTTAAAAAACAAGCTAATATGTGGGACCAATTGTGAAATCATGAGGCTATAAAAGATATAGTTATAAAGATAACAAGCTCACAGGTGTACGGTGGAACCAGCTGATGAAAACTGCTGCATACAGAGTCACTTTCAAACGATGTAACTGATCTGAACTTCTTAAATCAGTATTTTTTTTTACGTCTATCACCTTTTCTCAAATATGAGCATTAGAAGTCATAACCGGTGACACAATGTAGAAAAGATCTTCCTGTAGCTCGCTCTCTCTCTCTCTTGCGCACATACACATACACACAAACGCACAGGGCCTTGCATTAATAAACAAACATACAGTTTATCTCACTGTATGAGTATTTAGTGCATACAGAAAATATTTATGTAGCATGTGAGACATTTACATGTGCACGCACACACACGCACACGCACGCATGCACACACACACACACACACACACACACACACACACACACACACACACACACACACAAAGAATCTGCGCGTGTTGGTCTCACCATGTGAATGAGGTGTGTGCTGAGGTGGCTCAGGGGTCTGTTGGCTCGGAGCAGCCTCTCTGCTGCCTCCGTCTCCACTGCTGGACAAGATAGCCTCTGGCTCTACACACACACACACACACACACACACACACACACACCACACACACACCACACACACACACACACACACACACACACACACACACACACACACACACACACACGTTAAATCATTTATAGAGATTTGACAGTCAATAATGATGGATCCAGAGACCTGCCAAGACTTATTCTGACAGACTGAGACAGACACAGAAAGAGACACTGATAGACTACGACAGAAAATAGTTGCTCTGTATGTGTTGTGTTATTTTAAACCTCCTTTAAAACAACATGTGTTCAGGACAACATGTGCTGAACATTTTTCTTTGTCACATCAAGTTATTTTTGCATCTCATTAGGATTTTAGCTTTCTCCAGTCCTCCATTTTTTTCTGCCCTTCATCATTAGCACCTCTGTGCCTCAGTTTGGCTTATTTTAGTTCAGTTCATGCCTACAGTGGAACTTCAGGCCAATTAGCGGTGGAATAATGTGATTAATACTGGCACACATTCCCTCTCTCTCTCCCAAAGTCAACCCTTCTCTGCTGCGCCCTCTCTCTCTTTTTTTCTTCTGTAGTAAATATAATCTCTGAGACGCTCTCTCTTGACCAACTGAGTAATAGTTTGGGGAGAGCGGTCTAGTCACGTCCTCTCTCCTTATCAGACCTTATTACCCAAATGAATTTGGTTAGGGCAGAAGTTTTCGTTTTAATGAGCTTTGCATTTCTCCCAGAATTGATTTCTGCTGCACATTCTGCTTGCTCCCTTTTCTATCGCTGTCTCTTCGTCTATCTCTCCATTCCTCTTTCTTCCTCTTCTGTCCTCCTCTCTTTCACCCAGTCTTTTACCCAGCCCTCCACTTTAGTCCCCCCCCTGTCCATCCATTAATATGTATGCATTGGGCTGGGGTGCACACTATGGGGAGATGGGGTCTGGTGTGTGTGTGTGTGTGTGTGTGTGTGTGTGTGTGTGTGTGTGTGTGTGTGTGTGTGTGTGTGTGTGTGTGTGTCTGTGAGTGTGTGTGTTTGTAGTGAGGCAAGCCGAGGACAAAGCCAGCGGTGATAATGAGGCCGCAGGGACATAGCCAGACAGGCCCCTCTGTGTATGCCTGTATATGTGTGTGTGTGTGTGTGTGTGTGTGTGTGTGTGTGTGTGTGTGTGTGTGTGTGTCCCAGGGACTCAGGACCTCATCCGCTTTCTCCTGAGTCCACAACTTCAGCATTGCAGTTGCTGAAACCTGCATGCTTTCCACTGCATACATCAAGGGACACACATGCACATGCCTTCGGGGACGAGGTACAAGGGCAACATTTTGAGGAAGTTGACTTTGTGTTTCTGCTGGTGAATCTGCACTCAGCAGAGATGAAGTTGGAGAATAGTGGTGACTCAATGTGGGAGGTACAAGGGCCTATAAGGACTAGTGTAACATGATTAACACAAACAAGCAACACATGGCTAACAATAAGGTACAAAAATATTATAGAGTAGCCACTGAGGTTTTTTTTTAAAGGATTTCTTTGCAAATGCTGTTGTCGTTTTAGAATATATATTTATTTATTCATGACAGGCTACATAAGACACCTTCTTTTACTTTGTTAAGTTACTCAATGAGCCACGATTATATTTTCGTTTGATATTCTTCTTTATTAAACCATTGGAAAAAAGTTATGGTATTGGTGGTTGTAAAATTATTGTCAAATAGAAACATTGAACACATGTTGCCATGAAACTATTTTGTACTGGCAACTGACCAGACCACTCTGTTACTGCAGTAAAGTCTCTGCTTCTTATTAGCTGTGTGTTCATACCTGCAGTGCGGAGCGGACAACCGCTGATGTTTGCTTTAGGATGTTGTGAAGCAGTTCCAGAAGGGCTAGCAACACAAAATGGCTGCCTGTCCTCCCAGCATGCTCCTCTCCGTCCAGGTAAAGTAGAGCTGCTTTTGAGAAGGTACTCACCACCACCTCTATAAGCTCTGTGTAGCAGAGAAAAAGGTCTCCATGAGAAGTTTTTATCTGAACGGGAAAGTCTACATTGACATAAGCTTTACAAAGGTAATATCATGACAGCCTCTTACCAAAGCTGCACTACCGAAGCGGACAGTCACGGGCCCAGAGCCACAAGGTGATTATGGTTTTTGGCAATAAAAATAACAGATCAAGAGCCTGAACCACTTAATTATAATATGAACTAATACATAGTAATAGTATTAGCTAATTGTGTGACTCTGACTTTTCGAGGTGCTCTGTGCACACATGGTACATAATACTAAATAAAGGGACTTTTAGTCAAATGACAACATTAGGGGCCCAACAGGACATTTTGCCCTGGGTCCTCTAACAGGTTCATCTGGCCATGACCCGAACCACACTATCATATGAACAAAATGTACATCCGATTAGAAAACAAGGAGCCTGTGTCTCTATGGTCTTCGTGTAAAATTAAATATAATCAGTTCCGCTAACAAGATCAGTTATTGATTAATATGTATTCACAACCAACCAACTTCTATGTTCCTAACAACCAGCATGTCTCACTCTCCTCCACGTGTAGGTGCAAGGAATGACAGTACACCTGAGCCTCAGTAAATGTGTGTAACTGCAGACTCTGGTTCGACTACACCGCGGATTGATAGTTCTTGATCAAGATGAGAGACGCGTTCCCTCTTCAGTCAATTAGCATTTCATTGCCACCAATTTGCCCTGCAGAGAAAAGCAGCTGAATATGACATTAGACGATCTGAACAGAGCTTCACCAGTGCAGGGTTAAATTCTCATATGAAAAACTGATCACATCAACATACCACATAATGGACTCAATTACATGCTCATCTAAAAACACATTCTGTTCCTCCCTTCATGTCTTTTTCCGTTTCCTCTCTCCTCACTCCATCCCTCCCTCTCTGCTCCATGTACAACATGAGGCTGCAAAACCTTGCTATGCACTGAATAAATAGGACTTACTAAAGTGCAAAACCGTGTTCCTTTGCTCATTAAATTTAACACGACAGAAGATATTGTGCAGCTCGTTCTGGGTAGCTAGCTACTGTGAACATCCTGAGATGTAGTCACACTACATACAGTTCATCTGGAAAGTATTGACAGCGCTTCACTTTTTCCACATTTTGTTATGTCACAGCTTTATTCCAAAACGGATTAAATTAATTTCCCTCAAAATTCTACACACAATACCTCATAATGACAAAGTGAAAAAAGTTTGTTTAAAACTTTTGCAAATCTATTAAAAATAAAGAACAAAAATATAACATGTACATAAGTATTCACAGCCTTTGCTCAATACTTTGTTGAAGCACTTTTGGCAGAAATTACAGCCTCGAGTCTTTTTGAGTATGATGCTACAAGCTTAGCACCTATTCTTGGGCAGTTTCTCCCATTCTTCTTTGCAGGACCTCTCAAGCTCCATCAGGTTGGATGGGGAGCGTCGGTGCACAGCTATTTTCAGATCTCTCCAGAGATGTTCAATGGGGTTCAAGTCTGGGCTCTGGCTGGGACACTCAAGGACATTCACAGAGTTGTCCTGAAGCCACTCCTTTGTTATCTTGGCTGTGTGCTTCGGGTCGTTGTCCTGTTGGAAGATGAACCTTCTCCCCAGTCTGAGGTCCAGAGTGCTCTGGAGAAGGTTTTCATCAAGGATGTCTCTGTACATTGCTGCATTCATCTTTCCCTCCATCCTGACTAGTCTCCCAGTTACTGCTACTGAAAAACATCCCCACACCATGACGCTGCCACCACCATGCTTCACTGTAGAGATGGTATTGGCCAGGTGATGAGCGGTGCCTGGTTTCCTCCAGACATGACGCTTGGCATTCAGGCCAAAGAGTTCAATCTTTGTTTCATCAGACCAGAGAATTTAGTTTCTCATGATCTGAGAGTCCTTCAGATGCCTTTTGTCAAACTCCAGGTGGGCTGTCATGTGCCTTTTACTGAGGAGTGTCTTCCGTCTGGCCACTCTACCATACAGGCCTGCTTGGTGGAGTGCTGCAGAGATGATTGTCCTTCTGGAAGGTTCTCCTCTCTTCACAGAGCAACGCTGGAGCTCTGTCAGAGTGACCATCGGGTTCTTGGTCACCTCCCTGACTAAGGCCCTTCTCCCCCGATCGCTCAGTTTGGCCGGGCGGCCGACTCTAGGAAGAGTCCTGGTGGTTCCAAACTTCTTCCATTTACGGATGATGGAGGCCACTATGCTCATTGGGACCTTCAATGCTGCAGAAAGTTTTCTGTACCCTTCCCCAGATCTGTGCCTCGATACAATCCTGTCTCGGAGGTCTACAGACAATTCCTTGGACTTCATGGCTTAGTTTGTGCTCTGACATGCACTGTCAACTGTGGGACCATATATAGAGACAGGTGTCTGCCTTTTCAAGTCATTATGGGGTATTGTGTGTAGAATTTTGAGGAACAAAATTAATTGAATCCATTTTGGAATAAGGCTGTAACATAACAAAATGTGGAAAAAGTGAAGCGCTGTGAATACTTTCTGGATGCGCTGTACATCTCTGTCAGTGAATACTGGAGAGATTCTGCTCCATCCAGGTAGATATCACACAAGTGTTCCAATAAATGTATACTGAACCCATACCCAGGCGATCAATAAGTCCAAAGTTGTTCTTCATTTTCGTTTCTGTGCACAAAGTTACAGTTAAATAACCAAAGTATTAAATCATTCTCTTCACTGGGGAAAATACATCCAGTTTTATTTTCCTATTCCAACAGATCTTTATTTAGAAAGTTAGACGTGTGTGTCTTTTGGTGAGTACAAGTGCAGGCAGTGCTTGCCTGCTGTCAGTGAGATGTACTGTTACTATGTCAAACGGCAACATAATTAATTAGACAAGCTGCTCTACTTTGGACCGTTCAATCATACAAAGAACTCTTTTGCTGTTAATGTAATCTGACAACAGGCCTACTTAGATACAAACTCTATTCTAGATAGTTGCTTGTGTGTATGATAACGATATTGTTCTGTTATTATCTGTTGAGGAAAGCTGACAGCACTTTAAACAGCCACATTGGCCAAATCACAAAGTAAACTAAGAGGATATGCAATCAAGCATAAGATCTCTAAAGATTCCTGACATTTTAGCCACCAATCAGCAGCCACTACAGGCTGTGGGTGCATTATTAATCCAAACTCAAATTGGCTTTTGATTGTGCACCTAAAAAAAACAAGCTCATATTGGGACATAGCACAGAGTTTGCTTGTAACCGGTGATCATTTGGATATAGCTAGATGAGTCAGTGCTGTGCTACAAAACAAAACAGCACAAACAGGCCAATATGTATCTGTTTATGCTTCAATATTATACACTCTCCCATCACTAGACTGACATATTTATTTCAATACAGTTACACAGCAGAATCTTAAAAAATGTCCTCAATTAATCTGAAAAGATCACACCACACAATGATATGAAACGAGCTACACAATTCTATTACAACACAAGGATTACAATACAGGCTCACAATAGAACGCAAGGCCCTATTGTTTAGATATGCTTCAAGGGAAATTTGAAGCATATCAAATATTGCTTCCAAATGCATCCAGTGTTTTCAATTTTTTTTCTCCCCCCCTGGCTGCGCTGCACAGCTCATCAAACCACTTGTCGAGTGCCGACAGTGTTTTTATTTTCTCATGGAATGAATCCTTTTAGATTATACCAGATGTTCCATCAAAACACACCTGATCACAGACCAAAAACACCAAAGCAGGTATTCTTCAGGGGACATAATTCTTACTGTACATATATGGTAATTAAACACATTAGGGCAATGTGAGTCATTTGCTCATAGATTTTTTTTTTTTTTGGTCAATAATTTCACTGATTTCACCAAAAATGCCAACAAAATGCTGTTACAGATCATAGGTAGTATTAAAAAAGACATTACTTCAACCAAAAGAGACATTTAGTTCCACATCATCACCAGCAAAGCAGAGTCTGTACTCAACGTCAGCAAGATCCATCATGTTGACTAACATTTATTCTCCTCATCTGCTTGCAGGCTGAATAAAAACCTTCCCTCTCAGCTAACTGAGTTTCATCTGAAAGTCACAGCACGAGTACGGGCTTTCCAGCTGCAGTCTCCAATTTTACATTTTGCACATTTCTTTACTTTAAACAAAAGGTTTGAGTGGTTGCTTTTAACTTTATAACCTAAACCACTTCCAAAGCTAAACTGTACAAAACATTCAGAGTGTGGAGACAAAGTCATGTTGGCAAAGCACAAATAATTCATGTTCCATGAAAAATAATCTAACGAGTGAAGTCAGCAGCTAAGATAATGACTCTTCTATTCATAGAAAGGAACGAAAATAGCAAGTGTGGTTGAATATGTGCTTAGTATGACACAAGCCCCGACTCTGCTCAAAATATTTCCTCACAGCAACTCTATATGTCTCAATAGTATTATGATAAGAGTAACATAAAGGCACCTCATGTTTGTGCAATGTCAGCTCGTCTTGATTTGGTTCCTGACTGCAATTCAGTCATCCAGAGGTTGTACACACGTTTCAGTATAAAATGTTTATTGTGTCAGCAGAGAACCCAGTATCAGCTCTGTATGAGAGTGAGTGTGTGTGTGTGTGTGTGTGTGTGTGTGTGTGTGTGTGTGTGTGTGTGCGCGCACACCGGCAAATTCAGTCATTGCTAACAAGTAGTAAATTTAAAGATGTCACATATGTACAAATGTTACCTCTGTAAGGTGAATAATTTATGAGTGTAAATCAGTTTGCTCTGTCCTATTTTGGCATTTTTTGACTTTATCGAGGTTATAAATAGACAGTCTACAATGCTTTGCAGCATTATCTATTTATAAACCACTGTCAAATTAGTTCTGTTGGGAATCAACAGACTGGAAAGCTTGAAGCACGACTGTAAGCAAAGGAGGAAAGTTGTCTTGGGACAGAAGAACCTTTACTAAACTTAGGTATGATAAATGGATCATGTTTCAGTTCATTAAAGTTGTATGTACATGTTTTCAATAATGTGATTTTCTCTATTGTAACTTACATGCATGTGGTATGATCGTCTTCATTAAAGATGGAGTTGTTGTGGTCAAATTCCCTGTGTGCATCATGTGCTACCTGAATACCTAAATGCAAATGGTTTTCCATGTTGATATTATTCCACCAGCTCAGGCTGTTAGCTGATTGGTCCCAGGCCAGATACAACCTGTAACTGTCTACGATGTGTACAACCATTTTTTTTGGTCCCACCCTACAGCTAATACAAGTGGCCTCCTGCGGTGTACTCAGCATTACGTTTTCATGCATCGGTCAATATCAACCTGAATGAATCTAAAGAAGCGCAACCACTCAGCCAGCCTCAGAACTTTCGCCTAAAGTTTGCAATCAACCTTGAAAATATGTACCAATAATGGACCCCATAGCCAAGGACAGCACAGGTTGCCTGTGACTGCTCCAAAATTAATTTGTCTGAGGGGAAGGTCTGACTGGACGGAGTTTAGGGAAGTAAAACCAATTAAGTTAGGTTGAGATAGTGGTAAGGTTTAAGGTAAGGGAAAAGACAACAATACTGTCACACACTTAAAATAGTTGTACTGTAAATGGGTGGAAAGTTATTCACGCTGGGAAGTTCTTTGGAAAATAAAATACCTATTCAAAATATTTATAAATCAATGTTTTTAACAAGGGGATGCAAGGACACTGCAAAACATCTTACACTTACTGTCAAGTGTGTTTCATTGATTTCCATTATGAAAAATTGTTAATCCAATGACCTCTGAGGTGCGTGCTCATGTCAAAACATTAATATGGAAGACAGATCTTTGTGGTATGAATTATGCCAGGGGCATTATTATTGATTGGATATATATGGACATAGTTTGGAAAAACCATTATAGAATTTGTTTAGATACCGTTTGGGGAAATAACCAGACATCAATTTCAAATGGCAATTTATAGATGCAAATTCCACAGAAACTAGATAACACCGGCACAGAGGCAATTACCTAAAAAAAAAAATCCTCTGAGTTTCTCACAGAAGGTCAGGAGAAATAACAAGAACTAGTGGCAGATTAAACCAATGCAGCAACCTGAGAGACCTTCAAGGATTCTGAAGACACACAGAGTCCTTGAGGACTTCTTTAATTAATTAAAAGACAACAGCACTTTAATTAACTGACACTTTGTCAGCACCTCGGCCCAAGAACAAACTCAGGGGTTGCTCAGGGTGCGAACACTTGAATTGTTGGGTTGAATTTCTCATGCTCTACATGTGACCACTTCCTTATTAAATCACGCAGTCTGCTTGTCAGTGTGCCTCGGAAATGGGTCTCGGATTCACTTTGAGGAGAGAAGCCTGAAGCCTCATATCCTTATATAATCAGATTACAACCAAGACTTTCTCCATTAGTCTGCTTCATGTTCTCAAATTAAAACTGAGCAATCCAGGATCATATAAAATAATAGGAACTTTGTTTAGGAATCATCTCTCACTCTGTCAAGTTATTCTTCCCCTCCCGCCTCGCTTCATCTCGCCCACTATCAAACTGTCACTCATTTTAACCTCCAATTTCCTCCTCTATCATCTCATCTCTCCTCTGTGTTTCCAACCCAAATGCTCCACATTCTCTCTCTGTGTATCCCATTTTCCCCTCTGTCACCTCTCTGCTACCCTTTTTTACCTACTATTTTCCTTTTCTGGCTATATCATCCTCCCTCTCACTTCTCTCTCATGCTTTTTTTTTTTTTTGCCATCTTTTTCTTTCTGTTGTTCTGTTCTTCCTCCCTCTCTCTTTGCTCCCTCTGTCTTCATTCCCCAGGGGGTATTATCTCAGTCGGAGGCAAATCTGCCCAATTATAAACCTCATCTCCTCTCTCTCTCTCTCTCTCTCTCTCTCTCTCTCTCTCTCTCTCTCTCTCTCTCACACACACACACACACACACACACACACACACACACACACACACACACACACACACACACACACACACACACACACACACACACACACGGACTGCGTGCTCCTGCATCCACTCCACACATTCACACACAGATCTCCTCTCTGTCACACACATACACAGAGGCATAAGCACAAATGCATTCACACAAGCACAAAAACATACCTCCCTATTTTTGCTCTTCTTCACTGTCTATTTCATTCACTCCCAACAAACACACTCACGCACACAGACTCAGACAAACAGACACACACATACAGTCTCACACACCACCCTTCCCCTCCTCTCTCTGTCACACCTTAAAAAGCCAATTATACATGCTTCCTCCCTTTTCCTCTTCTCTCCTCCTCTCCCTCTCCCTTCCTTCTTGCCATCGCCACACTGATCGCGAGTGAACCACAATGAAAAAGAGGGAGGAAGAGGAGAAGAGAAGACCGAAGAGCAGCCCAAAACACAGGATATTGGAGAAGGTAAAATTGGGAACAGAGACGAAGAAGGCGAGAAGATGAGGGGGCAAGATGTGAGCTGAGTAGATTGGAAAAGTGGATAATAGGAAAAGCCGAAAAAGGAGGGATACGAGGGGAATAACAAAATAAAGGGAGACAGAATAGGAGAGGAGGGAAGAGGAGAAGTGAGGAGTGGAGATAGCGTTAATTGCCAGACCAGTGTTAGTGCTGGGTTGACAGTTTCTTGTTGAGAGTCGAGCTGATTGGATGATAATGATGCTTACCACTGAACTGCCGCACTGCTGACCCAATGGAAATAGAGGCAGAGGAAGGGTTGATAGTAGATAGGAGTGTACAGAGAAGAGGATGGACAGAATGAGGCACAAAAGATAGAGAGAAATTAACACAGTCTTTAAATAGAAATCCAAGGAAGCATTATTGTGTTGTGTTTTCATTGCTGCTGAGAGTTGCAATTACACTGTTGAACTGTGGGTCCTGGAACATTTGCATATGCACACATCTCACATATACAGAAGCAGCAGTGTTTGTAAATGTATTCTTGCAAACACTCTTCTCTAATTTACTACCTTCATTTTCTCATGTTAGATTTGGGCTGCATCCCAACATCCCTGAGCTTTGTGTTTCCATTCCTTCTTTCTAATTAAAGTTCTAATCCCAGACTCTTCATGCTGAAATGGGCCTAAAATGACTTAACTTCTCAAAACTGTCCTCACTCCGAAAGGACACACAACATAAATGTGACTCCTCCTCATGGATCCACTGGAACCACATGAAATTCTAATAATATGAGGTTTCACCATAGCTGAAGGACTGAAAGCAATGCCTCAGGCACACACAAACAAACAGCCAAGGTTGCTGACCTGAATAAGCATTACGTTGCAGTGAAGTAAAAAACATGTGACCAACTAACATAACAATAACTAATGTGAGCGGAGTCAAAATCCTGAAACACACAGTGCAGTAGTTCAGCAGGGTCAAAGACAGACAGGCCTAATTTACATCCGTAACAATGGTACAAGTGTAACAGACGGCACAAAACAAGAAAAGGAGAGAAGCATCTAAAAAATGTTTTACTGCCAAATTCATGATGTATGCAGATATACTGTACCTTGCTGATGCAGTGGTTGCTGATCCAAGACGTTGTCGCCACTGAGATTACACAAAAAGACGACTGCATTCTGGACCATCCCGCTGGTGACATTACTGCCGTTAGCCTTGGAAAAGTAAGATAAGATAAGATAAAATAAGATTAGATTAGATTAGATTTGACTTTATTAATCCCACAGTGTGGAAATTTACTCGTCACAGCAGCATAGAGAAGACAAAAAAAAGTGCACACAATATGAGCAAATTTACAAATACTTATGAGATATAGGAAATAAGGTAGATAAAAAATAATTACTTTAGAAAAAAATCAAATCAAATAAGAGCAATGAATAAAAAAATACACACACACACACACAGAATATATACACAAAAACAAATCAAATAAAAAATAAATACAGACGGAGACAAGATATCTAAGGTATTAATTATAACATGTATTCTACAGTCAACCCAGAGTTGAAGGTTTTCTCATAGTACTTTTTTTAACCAGCTAATATATAACCAAACCAAATGTGATGACTTGAGGTAGGTAATGCAAACAGAGGTAATGATCTTCAAAACAGTCTGTGCACTGGTTATCAGTGATGTCAGCTACAGGACAGGTAATATCACTTTGTATGTGGGCCACAAAGGGTTCCTGACTTGTCATAAAACACAACACAATTACGGAAAACCATCAATTTGACTTTGAATTTGTGTTGAGAAAAAGCCTTTCAACATATTGAAGAGAATACAATCTGTGTAATTGTGCAAAAAAAAACAACAACCCAAAAACCCCCCTTTATTTCTGAATGTTGATCTTTTTGAATAATTCTTGTCATTATTTTGTCTGTGGAACCTTTATTTATACATATTAATTTGCTTAAATATGTGTAACTACTTTTGAGTTTGGTATAGTTAGAGGTTTAAGGCCTTCAGCCCAGTGCTGCTCTGCTCTTAAAGGCTCTCATCATGGATGTATTAAGAGAAATAGACATAGTGTGGAAGAGTCCCTGCTCCCATGGTACTGCAACCCATCCATTTAAGACACATGTGTGAACCTGTTACAAGATAACCCACTTGGCACATGAGATCAATTATTACACTGCCTACCAGCAGAATAAACTGGTATATGCAATACATTATGTTTTTGAAAATGGACATTTTGCCATAAAAAAAAATCATTGGTTTTCCAGGTCTTTAATTTATTGGATGCAGGCCTACAGCATGTCTTCTTGTTACTACTAACAGTGAAGTCACTGTGATAGTAGGGCCTGCCTTTTCTATGTTTTATGAACTGAACTGTCAACGCTTTCACCTAAAAATAGCTTTTTTCAAAAGGTCTTTTTGTTGTCATTAGAAGTAATTTCTGTACTTTGTGAAAGGTTTTCATGACATTTCTATTGATAGAAGCAAAATAACGCAGACAAACGGATAGAATGATATGCTCTATTTAAGAAGAAGAATATGTTCTGATGGACGTGGTTGAGCAAAAGAACAAATTCATTCTTTCTACCGGAGGATGGTGTAGTTGTGACCTGTGGTAATGGATTGATTTTAACAGGAAACCTGGGTCAAGCCTATAGTCTCCACCTTCCTCTGACTCCTATCTCCTCACCTCTCCCTTGTCCTCCTTTGCTTTTCCTCCCTTTACTATTTGTGCTCCTTCTTGCTCCTCCTTACAAATTCTTCTCCCCCTCCTCCTACAGTAATTTACTTCCCCTTCCTCCTCCTGCCCCCATTTCACTATTTGATCCTCTCTGAGATACACCAGCTCAGCCTGCGGGGTCTGTGCACATCAGTGTGATCTGTGTACGAGCCGATAAGCCTGGCTGGTACTCATCATGTGCAGTTGCCTGAGGCTGAAGGCAATGACATCAGTTCACGCCAAGTACGACCTGCCTGTCAGAACCAACAAATGACAAACCTCATCTATTTTGACAACGAGCAACGAGGAATGGCAAACATAGGCTTAACTTGCACCCTGTACTTGAACTCATCCATCTTATGTAAGTGGTGTATTTACAGTATGTATAGCCAGGGAGGATTTGTAAAACTATTTTACAGCAGACAATCCACTGTGAACAGCCTCCTGCTTCAGGTACAGCAGGCAACCTGTTAAAAACCCTGGTCCAACCAGCATCCTGAGGTCCTTTCATGTCTGAAGCAGAACTACTTCATCATCTAGACAAACACAATTAGGTGAGTTTCTCCATGACAAGTGTGATCACCAGCGATAGGTGTAATCAATCTAGATCAGGGAGTTTCAGGCAGCATAAATCAATCCAAACGTGAGCAGTATAGACGGCGGTAATGGATCCAGACATGACTGCTTCAGACAGGAGTAAACAATCAGGAGACGAGTTAATCAGGCTGTTGGATAACAGTGTTTAATATTCTGCATCAGCTAGTCAGGGCTGGACAGGCAGCCATGCAGAACACTGATTATTAAGTGAGTATGTGTGTGTGTGTGTGTGTGTGTGTGTGTGTGTGTGTGTGTGTGTATGTAAAGGGTGAATTGTTTGCTGCAGCATGAATGTTTTGGTTTGCTGGAAACATA
Source organism: Embiotoca jacksoni (assembly GCF_022577435.1). Lineage (NCBI taxonomy): Eukaryota > Metazoa > Chordata > Actinopteri > Embiotocidae > Embiotoca > Embiotoca jacksoni. Next base: position 14,531,628 of record NW_027185241.1, read on the forward strand.
TTGCTCTGTGTTGGTGGGTGCTTTAGCTTGTGTGCCTGCAACAAGGGTCAGGTGAAATAAATTGTTTCCTGGAAACGTTGTTATGCTTCACTGATAACAGACAAGTGGCTGTGGGTTTGTCTGTAAAGCTTTTGTGTGCGATCTTAATAGTGGAGTCCATATTCCCACTCTATTAACCCTTCCTCCTCTATATTGCTGACCTGCCAGTCAATTACACCAGCCCTCTAATAGGTCAACACCACTCAGACTCATTTACATAAATACATCTATAAGGGTTGGATGTAGCGAGTGAGGGAAGAATGAGAAGGAAGACGACCGAAAGCAACTGAGCAGTGAGAAAATACAGCAGGAATGTCATTAAAAACACAAATTGTGCTAAATGGATTTGATTAGCTGATTGTTAAGGCTATTTAATATCAGACTGATTGAATGACCAAGTGATTTATGGATAAGCTGATAGAAAACTAATTGATTAATTGAGTTTGGCTTCTTACCGTAATGAGCTGAAAGACTATTGGTAGGATCCTACTATGTTTGATCAACCTGAAAAGGAGAGAAAAAATACACTTTGAGGCGACAGTAGAAATGGAGGAATTAATTTAATATATTCACTGGTCACATGCAGTTTGCACACACAACCACACACATGCAGACACACAGCTGTTTCATCTTCATTAAGGTTGGAGTTCTGCTACGACGACTCCTGTCTGCTACCAGTGGAATTGAGAAAAAATACGAAAAGAGGAGAAGTGATGGGAGCAGACAATGTGAGAGGAAGTAAAAGAGGAGAAAGACGGAGGTGATGAGGGCTGAAGAGAAGATGAGGTAAGAAAAGAGTGCGTTTTGGACAGAGAAGACAGAAGAGTGGGGAAACAAATGAATGGAAGGAGAAGTAGAGAGGGAAAATAGTAATGTGAATAAATCCATAGTGAAAAACCAGAAGAACAGTTGACACAGTAGAAGAGAGAAGTAGAGAGATGGATGTCTGTATTAGCAATGGCATTCTGTTTACTTAATGATGAAGGTTCTTTGACTCACAATCAATTACTGTGTGGTTGGAGTGTCGACATATATGAACACAAATCTTGTTTGTGTGTTTGTGTCTGTGTGCATTAGAAAGAAAGAAAGCACTGAGGCTGTAATGAACAAAGCTAGCTTAAATCAGACAGGTGTTAATAATAAGTTGCAGGTAACAAAGCCCGTCCACTGATTTAAAAACCTGTCTTCAGTCTAACTGTGATTTATAGCTTGTCCAGCAGCCATCAGACAACCTCGGCAACTTTTATCTAAACAAGCTGACCTAATTTCTCACAGAGTTTTCAGCAGCGAACACAATGTTCCCTCTCATCAAAAAGGTGCCGTTTTGAGACTGAACAGGGACAGAAGTTAGTTAATATGAACTTCCTAGAATCATGTTAATATGACGGTATATCAACTGAGAGGCTTTTCATTTAACAAAAGTCAGACTCACAGGTAGGAGTGAATCTGATCAGCAAAAGATACCAAATGTTCATCATAGTTTGTCCTCAGAACTGTTTACATTTATTTTTATTGCATTCTTCTACAGGTATATTGTCTACTTTACATTCTGTAGTGTTACAGACATACTTTTTCCTTGTTCCAGCTGATTACTTTTGCTGCAGACTTGTAGCCCACTTTTTACAAAGAGATCAATACCATTTTCACGTCTGTTGAGAATTCTCCACCCCATTACACCAAATTCTCAGCTCACCATAGGCAGCTGCTAAAGAAACAGATTTATTGGGCCATGCAGCTGTTTCAGTCCGCAGTTAGTTTTGGACATCGTGAACCTTTGCTTCATAATTTTAGTTGGAGGTCATCATGGTTAAATTGTAAGATGAAGCCAATTTTTGCATTCTTTGGTAAGTCTGCTCACCTGCTGTTCTCATCTCCCCCCTGATGAATGAGCTATTTTGACCCAGAACTTATTGTGTAATGGTTGGTGAGGTTGGTCACTGAAATAAAATGCATTCAGAGAGACAGTTACCATATTTATCTTTAGTTGAACAGTAAATCCATCCTCTATACTGAGAACACTTACTGTCTATAGGTACTTCATATTTAGCAATGCACTCTACGTTCAGCCTTTTATACATGTGTTGGTGTGGGAGTGTGTGTGTGTGTCTGTGATTGTGTGTGCTTGTAGATGTGATGGATGGCCTCCCATTAAGGGGGTGACAGACTGAGAGATGAGAGGACAGGCCAGGCTAACGCAACATGATAAACTGGACCACCTTTAAACTACCAGCCATACAGCAATAGACACAGTGCACCAGACCAGACACTGAACAAACCACAACACGACAGGCTAAATATAATAGAATGAGACAACCCTCACTGCACAAGTCATACATCAAATATACAATTAGGAGCTTCATTACAGAGAATACAAGGTGGACAACAACTAAAATATATTAACCTCGGCTCGTATGTGTTCCGTCTGTCAGCTACATCACTTAGTGAAGCAAAAAAAAAAAAGAAAATGCTAAAACAAATGATGAAAGGGATATTTGGACCTTGTTCATCTCACATGAAAAGATACAAAGATAAAAAAACAGGAAGTCAGGAGGTTATATTCTGACTTTGTCAAATTAGCCTATATCATAATATAGCTCTTCTGTAGAGTAAAAAAAAACCGACACACCTTAATGAGTTTTTTAACCCCCAAAAGAATATTTCAAAATACGCATTCATTCCCACCAGAGAGTAGAACAGGATGTTACATACAATTCCAGCCTTTTAGCGTGTGAAAATAACCATTTTAGTTTCGACAGTTAATGATTCCACTTTTCTTTGGATGACAGATGCAAGTGTCCAAATAACTACACTTTTTTTTTTTTTTATGTAATGGTTTTACACAACAATATAAGATGCAGGAATTGAATTGTTTGATACAAAAATTCTTTGACAACCACAATAAAATATCCAATCAAGTTAAATTAAGAGAATGTACTGCCTAATACTGGAGAATGAGGCAGGAGGCAAAGCATGTTTGAAAAGGCACGGCCACATCCACACACACTTTTCACACAGACATACTTATAAGGACATCTCACATACATGGGCAAACACACATGTAACCACACAGCTTGAGGTTCTTTGGCTAAAGGTCATGGTAAATGTAGTTGTTTGAAGGTGTGTCTGGACTGTGATAATACAGAGAGACAGCAGGCTGCCTCCCCAACGTTAATGTCCCCAATTTACCATCTAATTACCGCTCGGCGGGCTTCATAGCCACACTTATCTAACCAAGACCCAGGCAATTTAATTTCTGATTGTATAACCGCAGTGATGGAGGGAAACTTGTGGAGAGAGGGCACAGAAAAAGAGAGAAATGTGGACTAATGTTAATAAATTAGAGATGGTGAGAGAAAGAGAGCGGGGGAGATGGAGAAAAAATGTAAAATGTTGTTAATAATGTCAGAGGGAAAGAGGGAGAGGGAAAAAACAGATGTAGAGAGAAGAGTGCTGACACCAATTTGAAAAGTTCACGTCACTCTACTTGTGTCAAGGAAAGAGGAGGATGAGGAGAGGTGGAGGAGGAGAAGGATGGAGACGAGAGGGGGTAATATGACTGATAAGAGAAGTAGGGGCATATTCAGCGATGAGGACAAACTTTAAACTCCGGGAGTGGGGGAGGGAGGGCTAGACGGAGATGGAAGGAGAGTGGGATATTAGTGAGAGGAGATTTATTGAGTCATTATTGCTGAAGCAGATAAAATAAGTGGATAGAAGGAGGGAGAGAAATGAGGGAAGGACAAAACAGAAGGTTAATCATGGATGTTGTAAATTAATACTGCTAATACTAATTGATATTGTGGTTGAGCTACAATAGTCGGCCATGTACATTTCCATGTCTATGACCACTTTGTAATACAAAAATATTGACAATGACTGCATTTTTAGGACCAAGTAACTAAAACGTACTAAGATTCAAATAAGTTTGAAAACAAGGCTCTTGAATTCATCATTTGGTGGATGAAAAGCTGAAATTTGTTACTCATGAAGGCCATCGCACCCAGTTTTCTCTTTCTTTTAACTCGCCTTCTTTTCTAAGCCAGGAAGTGATGCAAATCTACTCATGCTCCCTCTTCATCCCTTACATACTCGGCCCACACTCTTTGGTCAACATTTCCTTTGCTTCCTGGTGTTACTTCTTTCCCCATCTGTCTTTCTAAATCTCCCCATCACTTTCTTATTTCCTCCTTCTGTCCTTCCTCTCACCCCTCTATCCACTTGCTTTCCTCATTCTCTCACTCTCAGTGTCCTCTTTTCTATCTCACTTTCCATCTTTGTCAACAGCTGAAAAGAGACAGATGACCAAAGTATCAAGACTTACTGACAGCTGCTGTCAGAACACGTCTAACACACATACATCAACGCGCACACGAGTACACACACATATATAAACACACACACACAAACACACGTGAGTCTTCTCATGGTTGGACAAGGAATCAGCAATTTTCTGTGCAACAGCAACCCATATTTACCTCTTTTTAATTTGGTGTCAAATGACTGCTCTCTCGAGAGATGTGTTTAAATTTCTGAATAGTGAATTACCTCCACATTATGCAGGAGCGAATCTTACTTCAGCGGCAGCAATAATTTTGTATTAGTGTCGTATATTTAAGGAGCGTGCATTACATTTTTAAGCAAAGCTCTTCAGGACATGCGACTGTGCCAAGATACATCAGCACAACATGTCAAGTTTTCACACATCTCAGCTGATACAGCACCTTATTTCTGTCACTAAACTGATAACTAATGTAGAAAACACTGGCTTAAAGACGGGTGAAAAGGGTCTTGTTGAATGCAGATCACCAGCAGTGGAGCAGCTGTGAGGATGTTGTTGCTATTAGCTCTGAATGTGCATCAGCTACATCACCATATGATCATTTGTGTATATCTGTATACTGTAGTTGGCAAATACATCGCTGCTCATAATAAGTGTGGGTGCGTTTGTGTGTGCATTTATGCAGATGTGTGTGTTTGGGAGTGCATAGTAATCCACGTTTGTTTGTGTGCGAGTGGCTGTGAATGATTCACAGTGCTGAACTGGGAATCACCGGCCTTGGCATTAAAACATTATACACAGAGTGCCTAAAATGTGCCTGTGTGTATTTGTATCTGCACCTGCAAGGACTGCAAAACACTTTAATATGAGCAAATCTTGGTCTCGGATAGAGAATCAGAATAATGGATTCAAAATTATCTGCACTTTTCAAATGTATTGTCCATATTTAATTTCAGTTACTAAGGAATAATTTATAAGAATACTTTCTTCTACTCTTTTCTGTTCTCTTCAGTTTACAATATTATGTTGATAATACATGAAGTAAGGTCACATTTTGGTATAATGATGAAGTGTTTTGTCGTCTCTGTGTGTGACTGATTGTATGTACAGTACCTGCAGATCTGAGTGCTGTGTTCAGTCATCGATACCAGCAGTTTGAGTGCGGAGAGTGGGATGGGCTCCGCTGCTCGAAGAAGAGCCTCGTACCTAGACATAAACATGTCTCAGTACAACATTTGGCTTTCGTAGTGTTAATTATTAATGCACTGTTCTGATCATTAGTAACAGAGTGTAAACTAGAACAGATCTGGAGAGAGGGCTGGAGAAGGGGGGGAGGGGAGAGCTGGTTATGGAAGGAGAGAAAAGAAAATGCGGGAAGAGGAGCAGAGAGGAGAGAATTTGAGAAGAGGAGGGTGAATATGAGGAGGAGAAATAGGGGTGGAAATAAAAGTTAACAAGAAGTATCATGTGAAGCCACCATGCAAGTGAAGAACATATTGAAAGGGGTATCAAAATATTAATGGTAGAGAAAGAAACGGGATATATCTATATCGAGGATGTGGAGGAAAAGTGAGAAAGACATACAACAAACATCAACATCTTTTGTGTTTTTGTTATTATTTTGTTATATAACTTCAAGTTCTGCAAAATTAACTCTTCTGTCTCTGCTCTGATTGTACAATCATTGGATGTCATCAATTATAAAGACAGATTCTTTAAATCCCATGATAAGTAAACATCCCCAATATAGGATTTACAATGGTTAGATTTCCCTGTTTTCATTTTCCTAAAGCTCAGCTCAAACATCACCACTAGCTGTCACTTAAATGTATTTTTGACCAAGCAGCAACAGTACAGTGGCTGTTTTGCTTTGAATATTGTGTCAATGTAAAGCTACTATTTCCCCAAAAGGCACCTACATAAACCAAAGACCGAGTCAGGCTTCACGAAACATTGTCTTGGTTGTCAATATCAAGAAACATAAACAATAACATCACTACTGGCACAAGACAATGGGTTCAGCTTGACAATCATTTCCACTAACTGCATTACAGTGTCATTATTTTAGTTATGTTATACCGATGGTAAAAATGCTGTTAAAAGAACCAACAACATTGTTTTGATCCTCCGGAAACACTAAACAAAGGAGGATTCCAGAGACAGAGTCAGGCCAAAGAGCCAGACCAACCTTGAAAGCAGAGATTTAGAGATGAGAGATTCGATTTCAGAACAGGGGCCTCCTTCCTCTTTTCCTTGTGCCGCCTTCCCTCCTTTCTCTGCTTTGTCTTTCTTTTCCTCAGTAGTTTCTTCATTTTCCTCGGTATCATCACCATCGTGGACCAGCAGGACCAGACTGAGTTCAGACAGCACCCTCAAAACAAACACGGACCACTCCACTGTGGTGAACACACAGAAAGAGAAGAAAAGGGGGGTTGTATATAAGGAAGTGTTTACATTACAGAGCTGACTTTTTGGTTCAGACGGGTTGATAATATGCATTTACACTTTTGTTTCATTTACTGAGGGGCATTAGGCATCAAAATAACATCCAGACCGTTGTTTTAGAGATGACTGTGAATATGTTAGACACAGCAGCAGTAATGCTAAATTATGAAGTCTAACTTCAGGATGTCCCTTAGACTTAGAGTAAAGGAAAAAAAGAGGCATGTTTTGACCATATCAACATATGGACATTACTGACTGTTATGACCTCCTTCTGGGTAAATTAAAATTGATGTAACATCAACCAAATACTCTAACTAAGATGGTTGAATATTACACGACACTATAATAATAGTATTATATAGAACAAAAATGGATAATGGAATACCTACATGCTTAGAAAAGCAATAAATGGGAGGACTAAAGGTTACAAGCTCTTTTACACCAACAGGACCCACGGAGACCAAACCAGAACACTGCAGTGGATTATTGTAATGGTGCTTTCCCCTAGAAACTGCAATTCATTAATGCAGAAATTTTTTCCACCTTCAACATTCAAGGTTAGCTGCTCCAGTACACTATCATGCTTCTGTGAACTTATTTTCACTTAACACCTTTCTTTATTATCTCTCCATCTATCTATCTCTCTATCCATCCATGGATGTACGTACATTTCTCTTCTTAAGATAACTTCTCCTTTGGCAGTTTAGCCTTTGTTTGATTTCAGACATAAAATGAGTGGAAAGAAAGAGGGTGTGACAGGCAACAAAGGTCCCCAGCTTTCTGCTATTAGGATGTCTCTATCCTTCTCAACCTGCTGCTCCACTTCTATTTGTTACTTCTTCCTCACTCCTCTCTTGCTATGACATTAGTTTTTATCCCCACATTTTGTCTCAGTCTCTTTTCCCTTCTTTAAGAAGTGACATTACCATTTCTGCTGAACGCCAGTGTTGTCAGAGGAGGCAGGATGGCATCCACAACCTTCAAGAGACATAAACGACAAAACAAAAGACTTAATACACGTCACATTGTGTTGGTCCTTGATCACATTACTCTGTAAAAAGCTGATTGCTCTCTCTCGTAAAGCAATAACATAATATATTACAATCTGGTGTTTCCTAAATTCAGTCACACATAATGCCAAGGACGTGAAACAACTCAGGTCAAAACAGCAGAAAATCAGCTTGCAGAAAATGCACCAGCAAAACTGCAGGCTTTCATGAACACATTATAAATATTTGTTCAGTAGTTCAGTTCTGTCTCGTTCTCTCATTTGAGGAGGAAAAAAAAGTGTATCAATAAACATAGTCTCATTCTTCCTTTAAAAAAAATAGTTAATATACAGCACATGTGAAAAGAGGATATATTTTTTGATTAAACTGAGTATGAAACACTGCACTGTATTAATTCTGTGGGCATCAACCGCACAGACCACTGCCATAGAGGATCAAATTACTATGGAAATACACTGATGAATGACTTCTTTGATCAAACCCGCACACACAGACGAACTTCCGCAACTGTCGAAGCCTGATTTAGGCATGAATCTGTGTTGCATGAATTTGCATGATTACTAATATTACCATAGAAACAAAACTAATGCTGAGTGAGTGTGTGTTAGGTCATTACATTGAAAGCCTGAGAAAGAAAACTACAAAGGATGTTGTCCACCACTTAATGGTCTGCGTATTAATATCACAGCCATCAAAAGACTGAATGAAGCCTGTGTGTGTGTGTGTGTGTGTGTGTGTGTGTGTGTGTGTGTGTGTCCTTTCTTGTCCCCATTTTTTACGTGTACCTGTTTACCTCTGTGTCTACTGTCTAGTGGTGCCAAAAATTGTGGCTAAAGATAAATATCCTGGACATTGTTTTGCAGCCAATACAAATACTCTATTTGTATACATAATAAGTACATTATTTAATCTCTATTTTCACAGGAAGGAAAATGCAATGCTGCATGAACGCCTTTTTTTATCAAGCAAAGTCTGGTTTTACTAACAATAGTAACTGATTAATACACACCAAATTCTGTGAGTTCAAATTAACTCTTCTTGCTTGTACATGTAAGACCATCGCATTCACTCTCAAGCAGAGTGAAAGTAACTCTTTTCTTGGAGTTGATTTTTAACCCTTTTCAGGAGTTGAATCTTTGGGAGTTAAAACTCGACTCCCATGAAGAGTAAATTTGACTTTAACCTTGAGTTGTTTGAATGTGAAACTCTTTCACAATGTTAACAGCCAACACTTAAAAGCATGTATTATTTGACATTCATGGAGTTCAGATTTCATCACACTAAAAAGGTTTAAGGTAAGCGTGACTACAAGATAATAACATATTCATCACACATTTATATGCAACAAATATATGCAGTGTGCAACAATTAATATTGCACAAACACTTTGTGTAACAACTTACAAACTAACCAATACATAAATGTGACTGTGATTGGTGTATATGTTATGTTCCTACCTTGTACACGTATGGTTTTGAATGATAGCCCCATTTCAATTCTCAATATGTCTTCATTGAAATATTAATAAACAGCATGTTTTAACAAAACTAAATATAATTTCTTCCCATCACTAAGATTTAATTTGGTTGCTTTATTCTCAAAAGCTATGAAGAAATAACTAAGGCATGCTGGGAAATGCTAATACGGCAACAAAGCTGCGCAGTCAACACCGGGAGTCCTGTTGAATGATGCTCCTCAACACTCAGTGAATGAACCCCAAAATATTACCCCACCAAAGAGTCTTCCTAAACATGAGCTGTAGTCTAACTTAGAAAATAAACTCCCAAAATGTAACTCTTTGTTTATCTCCAGGATATTCCACTCCAGAAATGTGCTGTGTAGTAACTACTTACACATTGATTACAATAACTTAATGCTCAATTACACAAATCAAGTTGGAATTGTGTTTGTTTCCATCTCAGCTGCCAAAACTCAGTGTAACTGTGTTAAAAAATAATGTGTACATGGAGAAATAGAGGTGGAAATAAAAGTTACCAAGATGTATCATGAGAGGCAACCGTGCAAGTAAAGAACATTTTAAAAAAGGGGGATAAAAATATTAATGTTAGATGAAGAGAAAGTATATATCATATAGAGGATGTGGAGGAAAAGTGAGAAAAAAACAACCAACATCAACATCTTTTGTATTATTGTTTTTCTGACATGCATAATGAACTCTTCTGCCTCTGCTCTGATTGTACAAACATCATCATCACTTGTAAGACAGATGGTTTAAATGCCATGATAAGTAAATGTCTCCATTATATAATTAATGATGGTTGAATAACCCTGTTTTCATTTTCCTGGAGCTCTGACATCACCACTAGTTGTCACTTGAATGAATTATTGACCAAGCAGCAACTGTATTCTGGCTGTTTTTGATTTGAATATTGTGTCAACATTATTGACACAATGTTGACACAATATTGAAGTGTTTAACTTTTAAAGATGCCTAAAGAACAGATTTGACATATTACCAGAGTGATAAAGTGGGCTTGTGTTAACAAAAAAAGAGTTGTGGAGGCAAAACCTACTGCAAACTTTCACTCTTTATTCAAACTGTGACAAGGATTCAGAGACTTAAACTAACTCAAACATGAGTACGTGTCCTTGTCCAGCGGGCAATAAAAGTTAATCTGAGCTGGCTGGGGGTAATTGAAGTGTCTTCCTGTGTTATTGACTATCAGGAGCCGCAAGCCTCCTCTTTGCTCCTTTCTTCTATTCCTCATCTCTTTCCTTTTCTCTCTCTCCATCCTGTCTGCTTCCTGCTGCTCTCCACTTCTATTCGTCAATAGTCATTAAACACAATCTCATTGTCCCATCCCATGCACATCCACGTATGCACACAAAACCACACACAGATCTGATGAGGTGCTGTTGGTTCAATAGTTGATTAGTGTCCTGCCTAATAGCCCACATGTTGACCCACCTGTCCTCTGATCACTAATAGACAAGTTTAGTGGACTGTAAGACTCACACTGAATTAAATACTAGTAGCCCCGGTATGAAATCGACAAAGGCTGGAGATATTCTTGAAGACAGTTTAATTTTTTTTTAATGTTTTTAATTCTGACTATTTTACATACATTTCACTTGTTCCTGGTAAGTTATTTTATTGCAGCAAAGAAACTTTTGTGTGTTAGGCTTTTTTCTAAATGATAAAGAGTGAAAAAAAAAAAAAATCTGTGTTCGAAATCTGACAGTTGCTGAACCATAACAGAATTTGAAAATGATGACAGGTGGTCTCCAAAGTCCCGTCAAAGGTAATGTACTGACATTTGTTGAATATAACAAGATACCTGTCCTATATTGCTTTACTAAACTCTCAGCAGACAGCCAGTCAGTCAGACAGGCAGGTAGCCAGTCCGACTCTAAAACAGACAGACACACACTCAAACATTCAGTCAGTGCAGTATCGGATAGATGACAGTGAAACAGAGAAAAAGTCAGCAGCATGCTTACTCGTCCGTACACTTACAGCAGTATGATAGGGAGTGATGAGGGGATGATGCTGACTCAGGACTTCCACAATGGACAGAGTTGTTCTAATTAACTCGTCACATATTGCTGCACCTAATGGGGAATGAAATATGAGTAAGCACTTCTGAGTCCTCAATAAAAGTGGAGAATGACCGACAAGCCGACCAACAACTTCTTCCCCTGTACCTACTGTGGTGTATTCTATGTTTGACACTGGAGTATGGCTGCTTACGGCCCTTGAGCAAAGCATGAAAGCCCCTTAGTTGGTTCAGATCCAAGAATAGTAGCTGACCTGTGCACATGCATTTGTAATGCATCGGCACATCTGTCGCTCTCCTTACCTCCCACATATTAATATTTTTTTTCCTTTGTTTCAAAGGTGACATGAGTTAAAGTGACGTTTTCCCAGCTACCATATGATGCAACATTCAGACTTACATTAAAGGATTAGATATCATGGGGTGATCAATGATACACATAAAGATAAAGCAGTGTATAGACAGAAAACACAATGCTAATCACATGAAAAGTGAATACTAAGTACAGTTCGAAAAAGGACTACTGTAGTAATAGGAACTCACCCACAGCACTGGCCAGATTTGTTTCATTGGACTCTACAGAAGTAATATAGTTCTGTCAGAAAAATAAATGGTACAAAGTTACAGATCTAAAAACATCAGCGACATTTAGTAAAGATAATTTTATTCTACTCAAACTAATACTGGATATGTTCATTGCTCTTTAGATGTATTCATCACAAGTATTTGGACAGTTGCACATGTTTTGTTCCTCAGGCAGTATGATTCAGCACATTAAGTCTGAAGTTAAAATATAGGAACCCACATTAAAGTGTCAAGTCTCACATCTTGAATTATGTCCAAAGAACTGTGTGAAATATTGTCTTTTTAACACAGTCCCCAAACTGCAAGGGTTGAAATGTAATCGGACATGTGGCTGCTAAATTTTTGTTGGGCAGCTGTATCATTTCAATGTTAGTTTATGCACAAATGAGCTCACACTTGTCTCAGAGTCGATTAGAGTTGAGAGTTGTATATCCATTACATATGAAGATTGTTAATTGACTTCATGTGTATCTGTCCATTTACATTTGAACCTTTACATTTAGGGCTTCATGTTTTTAGGGGTTTTATCTTGCTTTTTATATTGATGAAAACCTACTGAAATTAAAGCTGAGATTTTGCGCTTGAATGTTGTGTCCATTGTTTTATTTCAAACTGAATGTGAAAGCACAGAGTGTGAAGAACATCAAATATCTGACTGTACAAATACTTCTGAACTGTGTTTCATGTCTACTTTTCTGTCTGTCCGGAAAAGATTTACGGATTGCAATGGAGACTTTAAATTATCCTAATTGTCTTGATTGGCTTAAGTATTTTGTATGTCACTGTATAATTTGAGTTGTGAAAATAACTCTAATTAAAAATGTGTCACATGCTAATTAAGTAGTTATGTTTTTGCCTTCAGTTTGTAAAACAACCAGTCTGTTGTACAGATAAAAAGTCAAAACATGACAAAGGGCTGCTGGATGACCAAACACTTACCAGCAGCAATCCAATTTGAGCCAGAAACTCTTCTGTTACAATCTGAGACCTAAAGACCTGCGAGGAAACACAGTCACTTGTTTTTAAAAGCATCCTCACTTTACTTTTAGTGTCTAAAACTAGAATGTTTTACTATATACGGTAAATCTGTTAACAGGCCCACACACCTAAGCATCACTGAGACTAATAAAAATGGATAACCAAATAATTGACTTGCAAAATAGATGTGGAAAGCTGTGTTGAACAATAGGGATGGGTACTGATAATTTGAGAGAAAATCACCGTGGGTTACTTTGGAGACAATAATGATGGAACATTAAAATCAAACAATGAAGAAAAATCATTTTGGTCAAAGTTACCTGAGATGAAAGAAGTTCCAGCACTACGGACATTGTAGGCAAAATTTGTTTCAGCTGTCTACTCTGAGCTGGAGATGGGTGCTTCCTCCCAATCACCTCTTTCAGCACACATAGGACATCCTCTGGAGAGGACAGGAGACAAGACAAAGGGACATGAGAAGAGATGACAGAAGAGGGATAATGGGATTATTTACTGCAACACAAAGATACATTTTCGTAAAGACATATTGATATAATGTTTTTAAAATATTGCCTTTACTTAAGAATAAAGCCTACTTCTCAAACCATAAAAATGTGTCCATCAAACTTTCATCACAGCTGGTAGCCTGACATTCTATAAATGGTTTTACAGAATCAGTAGTAAGAAATTACAAACAATGAAATGTAGTTAAAACTTGTTTTCAATTTTATTGAATATGAAGGCAAAAAAATAGACTCCTAGCAAGCACATTCACGCAGAAATATGTGTGTGTGTGTGTGCGTGTGTTTGTGAGAGGGTGTGTACATGTTTGTGTGTATTCATCTGTGTGTACCCATTATCACTGGTGCAGTTCTACTCAGGTATACTATCAGTAAATCCAGGCACTGAGACAGGTATCCTGATTGGCTGGGGTTCTCTCTGAGAGGTGTGGCTTTGCGCAGGTCTCTTTCCAGGTACATCACAAGTCTGGACAACAAGAGACACACATGCGTTGTATGTCACATAGTAGAAGAAACAACTTGTTTTCACCTCTGTATGCGGCATTGCTGATGCATCTGGTTCAATGAAGCAGTTTTTTTCCACTCCACTCATTGTGAATTATTCAGCAGTATCAGCGTGATGATTATAATGCAAATGATGAAATGATGCTCACATATTAACAATAAGATTCTAGCCTCTGATCAAAAAATATTCTGACAGGATGCATAAAAATAAGGGGCTGGGAGACTGTCTAGGAGAGAAACCGACAGTTTGAGAACATTTTCATTCCCATCCGACTGTCTATTGAACAGTAATCAATAATATTCTATTCTAAATTCAGGGCAGTGAGGAAAGGTTACGACCACTAACTGATGTTCATTACTGACACACAAACACACCCACACGTGTGGATCTGCACACACACACACACACACACACACACACACACACACACACACACACACACACACACACACACACACACACACACACACACACACACACACAAGCACAAATTAATGCAGACACATGCAGAAATTCAGGGAGGTCATATTTGTTAACAAATATTGATTCCAAGCTTTAGAGTGGCGATGGTGCAGGGGGAGCAAGGGATTTCAAATTCAGTATTTTTCCTCATACGGTTAGATGAGCATCGAGGGTTTACAGCTAAATGGAATCCAACATAGCTTCTGTTACTACATTGTTCAATGCATTTCAGGGAAGCTCTCATCGTGTAAATTGGATTTATCATTAGTTTTATTGGTTTAATGCAAAGCACAAACAACACAAACCATTGCCAATAATAGGTCAAGATAAAATTCACTTCCAGTATAACCTTGAGCCTTGTCACTGAGGGACACTATTTATCTCCTGTTTAATGACATGCCTGTCTTCATTCTATTTCAACGAGTTAAAGTAAACAGTACATGTGGTATGTGCACATAGAGTGGGCACCCTACTAAGTCAGCACTTTGTAATCCCGACTCTGGTAGATATCAAGGCATGCCATTGTTTTAAATGGTATTTTGAGATTTGCTTTGGATCTTTGCCCCACTAAAATTCCGTTTTCAGTTTCACTTTTGTCACTTACTGGTTGACATTTGCATTCAGAATTTGTTCAAATTTAGTGGAATTCTTTCCTCTATCATTGCAGTCTTTCCTGTTCCCAAAGCACACTATTTCCATCCCCACCTTGGCTAAAAAGTTCAAATTGAACTTCCCCATCATTTGTTCGCCAAACTCTGGCTGATCCAGATGCTGCTTTGCAGACTTTAGACACTGACTTTTGTGATGAGTTTGTAAGGGTTTTTTCTGAAGACCCAGTTTGAGCATCAACACTGCATTGTGTCAGCCAAACCTGCTGGTACTTTGCAGTCATATGGCGGTTTCCTTTGTCCTTCTGCCCAGCAGAGGTGCAGTTTTATCTGAACATTTCCTTGGTCTCACAGATCTTGTCTCGACTTTCACAGTTCCCTGCAATTCCCATTTGTTAATAATATTTTGAACAGTGGAAATTGCAAGTTGGATTTGATGTCTTTTTTTCTTTTAGCCTTGTATTGTTTATATCCCAAATTCACTTTATTTTCAGAACGCTGCTTAGATGAGCCCATGGTTGTTGAGTGTTACTTCATGGTTTGAAGAGTCAGATCTCTGAAATTGTTATCAGCTGAAAAATTCCTAATGGCAATTCTTGACCTGCCTTACAAGTCCTGACAAGTCAGTTAATGAGTTAATGAAGACTTTATAAGCAGATGATACCCAATCTTTGGCACAGTTACTGTTTTTTTTTTTTTTTTTTTTTTTTATAAATGAAGTAAAAACTAAGATGGCATATGAAGATAGGCTTGTTTTAAATATCTATTTGCTGCAAGGGCTATATTTACTTCCTTTCACTTAAAAAAATCAATACATTTTTGGCAAAACTTATGCATACAACTGGAAACCCCCAGGCTACTACCAAGTGGCAACCAACAATGACATCACTCGTTGGTTTGTGAATGCCCGTTATGAAGCCTCGAGTTCTGAGGGAGCAAGCGGTAGATGTGACTCGACCTGATTAGAAACCCGACAACATTACGTCCCATTCACCGATAGCAGAAACCTGACTACATCACAGGCCTGTCAATCAAACAGGCACGCCCCAAAAAACAAGCTTTTTGAGGCCAATTTTCGAATTAATGGTGGGATTATTTTGAGAAGGACCGGCAGAGAACTAATAAGAAGTGACTTCAGCTAACAACACCATAAGACCTTGCAGACACAATGTATTGATTTTGTATTTAATGAGAGAAGTTGAATGGGATTCTATCGAGCCAGAGCCTTTTTGGAGCCGACCCCTAGCAGCCATCAGTGGTATTGCAGTTAATAGTACTTCAACATTGGCATCACTTTTCAGACCCGGAAGCAACATCCACTTTTATAAACAGTCAATGGCTACTACCAACACTGTATCTTGACAGCATGTTGTAGTTATTAAACACAGTGAATTAACAATAACGACACAGAATAAAAACAATTTAAACAACAAAAAATGATGAAAAAAGGGGCCTTTCACACTGAGATGTATCAAAATATGTTAAGATTATGTTAAGATGCAGTTCAATAAAGGTCTGTTGCATGAATAATTTCAATCACCTCCTTTTACAGAATACAGAATAAATCCAGAATCATTACCTCAAATTTTGCCAGGAACACAGTCCAAGCATATGATAAACTCACATTTCGAATAAGCCAGGACTGCTCTGTGAGCGATGAGGACCTACCATCCAATAATTTTTGAGTTTGAGATTGAGTTTTTGGACAAGTGAACTGTCAAAATCCTGTGTGTTCCTGTCTTGCAGCCATTTTTACAGACTGATAAATAAAGACAGACAAAATTGCCACCTCTGTCAGTCAGCGTGAGAGACTCACAAAGTACTCACACACAGCTGACCTAAGTGGCCCACTGTACTGCATGTGTGTGTGACTGCATCCGTTGAAAGCGTATTCACCTCCCAAAGGCAATTTGACACTTCCTCAGTGAGACCTGTGCAAGTTTATCTCTAAAGACAAACACACACATGTATTTGTATGCTACTGAGGAGCTAATTAAACACAACGTGCCTGTGTGAGAGCAGGGCTGAGGGAGAGATGTTTGTCTGTGTGTGTGGTTGAATCCTGCAGAGTGCTCAGTGGGAGAGAGACAGGCAGGTCAACTCTGACAGCTCTAACTCTGTTAACAGACAGAGAGCAAGTGAGAGGAGAGATGAAGAGTAAAGAACGTGCAACAGAGAAAGACAGAGAGAGGAGGGAGGAAAAGAGCTGAAGAGAAAATGAAAAATAAAAACACCTTTATTCTACTTTGTGCTCATGTCTAAAATGAGATTGCGTTCATTCTCTCAAAAATTCTTATAGGGATCCAGCATATGATGTTCTGGCATTAGGCTGTATGTCAATCACACATATCCTAAATACAGTAATCATGGTTCTTAATTTTATTTTCTGTCACTGAATAATTCTGCATCCCAGTTCCAGATATGTGGTACATGCATTCTTTATGGCATACTGTTTAGGGAATTAGTATAACAGAATGCAATGTACTGTAACATTTGGTACTAAAGGGAATTTAAAAAAGACATGCACTGACAGATGATAATTATGCTATGCTACTGCCAGTTTAAAAATTGGAAACAACATGTATTTCCAAATAATATAATATTATTTTAAGAATAGAATAGAATTTTAGTGGAAAATGTTATTTTTTGTTTTCCAAAATATTTCTGATCGGAGAACCAAATTTAATCCTTCCAACCAGTATGTTTTAATTATTTCCAGATTATAAAAGATCCTCTATGTCCTTTGTACATTGTGGACCGTAAGTGCCCAAAGCAAGTCAGTGTGACATATGAGTGTATCATTAGTAAATTATATTATGCATAATGACATTACGAGGAAACCCGCTACATACTCCAAACCCAGATAGAATTGTTATGTACTGTACCATTAATTTGGAATACAGTTTAAAATGGTGTAAAAAAAAAAAAAAAAAAAAAAAAAAAAAAGCTTAAATATTATACATATTTATTTATTGGCAAAATATTCAGCTACATTTGCAGTAAACTAAGAGAGAGCTGCTCAGCAACTTTCTAGGATACATTTTGTGGTTATTCAAGTCTAAGGTATTAAGTGGTGCATTCAGATTAGTATTTTAACACAATAATTGGCTATGGAAAGAAACCCCACTCGAAATAACTAATAAATAACAATACTTTTTCATGGTAAAGTTCATCTGGAAGTTCACATGATTAAAATGTCAGAAAAGAAAAAAATTGTGTGAGACTGAGTCAGGGAGAGAGAAAAAAGAGTAAGAGAGGGGCATTTCAACAACAACAACAAAAAACTTGGCGAAAAGAAAGAGAGGCAGCAAAGAGGAAGACGGTTATAAGGATCCATATGTCAGTAATCTACGCCATCTTTTCAAACTGAAATGCCAACTGGTAATAAATAATCAGGGAAACTAGCTGTATATATGGATGTATCATGCATATGCATCTGACCATATGGGCTATTCACATTCACAGCTGCACTGCACAGTGGGGTGAAACACGGGACAACCAGTTAATGAACCGTTTGAAGTTCCAGTAAAGTTACAATATACAGCAGCATAATTTAAATGTGCTGGGTACATACGTTTATATTATCATTCCCATAGCTGCTGTCCTACTTTACACAAAGGTTACACAGAGTACAACTGCATTGCCAACAACCCCAGGCAGCATTCATGACGGAGTTTCCCTTCTAAAAGCTGCCTGCTTTAGATAACAGATAACTGTGTTGAACAGTGCTCCAGAAGTGCTTGCATCAGAATTTGAAAACTCTTGATTCAAGATAAATCACAACTCAAAAGCATGCGTAGCAACATTTGTTTCTTTTTATTATTTAATGAGTTGACTTGGAGTTGATTATACTGCATTAATTTCCACACTGAGTCGGTTAAATGGTAAACTTAAGCCTCTTCTCTCTGTCTCGGCTTTCTGTCCACATTTAGCTGAGGTTTTTCTTCAAACCCAGACCCAAAGCTTTGGTAAAATGCGGGCCACACTGAATACATGTGAAAATCACTCGCATTTTTGTGAAGACAGGACAAAGTAGAGCTTTTAGAAAATGATGATGTAACTCTACTCAAGACACGATCAGCTGCTGTGCGGTTGTACAATTAATAGATACTCAATCTCCCTCCTATAACTCTCAAACAACTCAAAATGATGCTGGTGACTAAAGTCCCTTTCACAAGTAAACAGTGTTTTCAAATTCAGTCAGTTTACATCTCTTGCCAGTATGAAATGCTCTTAAACCTTCGGCCACATTCTCCATTATTGTGTGCCATCTTCCTTCCCTAGAAATCAGTTCATTCCAGCTAACCACCTGGAATGACTGTGAAACCAACTGGACTGGAGCTATAGTTGTACCATGTACACAAATTACATTTGATAGACTAGTTGTTATGGTAGTATATATTTCTTTCAAATGAACATTATTACATTCCAGAAAAAGAGTGGAATTTTGTATTTGCCCCTCTACAATGTATACTGCAAAGGGAATTTAGTTTTAGCTATGGTGTGGTTGGGAAAGAAACACACTCTCTTACTGAAAGCTAAAGCTAAATAATTAAAGGGAAATCCCACCCTGAAATGGAATTCACAAATGCTACTTGTTTGTTCTCTGACAGTTCAGTCTATGTGTGAACATGGGCAACTACATTCCAGAGAAACTAATTAGCTAGTGGTCTGACAGACTGAGTGGAGTTAAGAGTGAGCTTCACTGGTCTGACTCTCAGTACAGTTAGACAGTAGGAGGGTGCACAGTGAAATGTGCCAAGTTAAGACAGGCGCATCAACCCTCAAGCAGGATCCATGTGTTATTACCGTGTTGCAATATGGTGCAATTAAAAACAGTGACACTCTTTAATTGAGAAACTGGAATTATAATTCAAACATGCAGCACCAGTGCAGTTTATCATCCTTTGCAGGGCTACTGCTGCAATGGGTAGGTCACATAGAGGTTTACTTTCTACTAAATGCTACTATTGCCACTGCTACAATGCTTTCTATAGAATTTCTGTTCATCAAATTATAAACAAAATTTTAATAATTTGAGATTCACCCAAATTTCATACATTCATTAATGTCGGTTGTTTCTAGTTGTTACTGAGTTGGTCAGAGAAATTTAAATACAAAAATTGGACTAGGAGCAAAACATGTTTTTTTAATGTATTACTGAGGGACATACATTGTCTATGTGACTGTGTATTCACTTGTGTGTGACTGTGTGAGTGTATTTACCTGTGTTGACAGCAGTAAAGCAGAGTGTGTGTGTTGTCCTGTATTAGCAGCAGTAGCAGTAGTAATGCTTTGGCTCTTGTTATTGTTGATGGACTCTCGAGACAACGCAGCACCTTCAACACCAAATCCTGCAAGACAGAAACACACAAATAAATAAAGTGACATTTTTCATGAGGCTGATTGTGGATGTTTCTGCTGGTGTACAGTCTGTGGTACTATGCTTTACAATTGAAAAATATTCAATAAAGTCAATTTATGGAACAGTAATATCTTCAAATTTAAAATGTTCACTAAAACCCCAGTATGAAAGAAAATTTACACAATGCTACGTTTATCTTATCAAAAGAAACAGAAATAAACAAATAAGAAAATGTTCAAATTAACAGTTCCCTTTAGCTGCTCAAAATTAGATAACATTTTCAGAAAATGCAATAAAATGCAGGACGAAACTTAATCAGCTCAGACTCCACATTATCGCACAACATGCGCACACACACACACACACACGTGTATGCCTACAGCTGCTTTAAACAGCCATTCACTCAGCAGTAAGTGGTTGGAAAAATGTGAACTGCCCAACATTCATTACCATTATCACCAGCACCATACACTACTGAATGTTTGTGTGTCTGTGTGTGTGAGAAAATGTGGACACTTGTACATGCATGTGTGTTTATGGAGCGCCACACCGAGTTAATTAATTTCAAAGCCTAGTAGTGTGTGCCTAACTGATAAGTCCCTCCCCACTACCCATGATGCTTTGCTGAAGTAGAAGGCTACAGCGTGTTCATTCAGCCAATTAGCCCAGATACCGACACACTCAACAAATTAGCGTTTTTGCCTGTGTGTGTGTGCGTGCACACACACAGACACACACACACAAACTAACAGAGAGTTCTGTGTAAACAAACTCTTGGACTGTCTGTCTTTGTGCCAGGGGAGGGGGAGAGGAGGGTGAATGCATATCAGTGTATAATTAGAGCAGAGTTGAAGTACTAAGTTTGTATTCTGGTGTTAAATTGGAAATGCTCAATGCAAATAAATTCAGTTCAGAGTCAATTACCAATGCTAGACTCCAAGTTAAAAACCTTCAAATCAATTTCAGCCCCTCTGCCTTACCAAGATTAGCACATCACATACACACTAGATGGGCCGTCTTATGAAAAATTAAATAAGTAATTCCTGACAAATTAGTTCATGCACAGTTCAGCAGTAGTTCATGAACTGTATGGAAAAGGGAGAGAAAGAGACACACTAACAAAGAGAGCGAGAGGAAGCATGTGAAGATTTCTAGAATTTGAGGCCAGTTTTGTTTGTTCTTCGTGTTGTGTAGTTATCCAGGAGTGATTTCATCCCCCGGTCACTGTGTAAAAACCTCCTCATTCGAGCTATTCCTCACGTAAACCTCTACTCTGTAGTCGTGTTACCACCTAAATCTCCTGTCAAATACTGCTGTAACAATATCAATAAATATAATATTAAAACAGCATGTTTTTTTTGTTTGGTTTCTCGGGCCAGTTGATATGTAAGCTGTGTATATTTAAGTTTGACATTTTTGCAATATATCCCTCTACTGTCATGCAGGTGTGCTTGAGAGTATACACGTACCTTGCTCTGTGTGATGCGGTGTGTTTGCATACGTGAGGTGAGTAAGGCAGCGGCCACAGCAGTGAGCAGGTGCTGCTGCACCTTGGACCCTGGTCCACCTATGCCCTCAAAGATGGCCGCAGGGCCGCATGTGTCAATCACTGCCAAAAAGACTGCTGGGACCACCCGGGTTAGCCTAGAAAGAGACTGGAGAAATAGATAAACACACGCACACACTGAGGTACGGTACGTCGTTCACAAAGACACCATTTCTTTCAAATGCCATGTCGTACACTAGGTTCCTGATGATAAGCTGTAAGAGCCTGAAAAAAAGGAGCGAGTGCCCAACGGTCCACAACATTGGAATGATTGATGACCTGAGAAAGCATTTGTAATTCCACCCACTGTGCCGTTAACAAAGAATTACATATGATTAAGAGTCTGACAGTAGGTTATTCAGGATATCAAATGCTATATGTGGCCTCAATTAATAGATTTACATGTCATTCATTCCAAAACGTAAAGGCATTTGGCACATTTTCAAAAAGTAATTAATTGTCATTAACCATTAAAATGTGATTCCTTTGCATTATTTGGTTGGTCGGGACACAGAATTGATCATTTTTCTTCAGCATTCAGAAAACACTGCTTGACTTAACCACCATGTTTTTGCTGTGTGTGTATTTATGTGTATTTTTAGGTGTTAAAAAGATGGTGGCATAGCTGTACACACATACATTACTGTGTGTATAAGCCTGTGAACTTACAGAGATGGCAGTGACTGTGATGGCCTCCACGTTGGAGTGAGTGGAGACGTACCACAAGGCTGAGCCCATCTCTGTTGTCACCAGATTGTGGGAGGGGCTAGACACAGTTGTTGAGATGTTCTCTATGGCTTTTGCAGCCATATGATGAACTGTAGAATCATCCTGTAAAACAGACACACATAAACACGTCTAAATCATTTATATAATCTCTGGTACAGTGATCAGGTCAGTACAGGAGGTGTATATAAGGAGCAGCATAAGGTAAGCACATATTATTTAATGAAATGACGAATTTACAACAACCAGATCAGGCAATACTCGATCAACATTTCTCACTAGCAGAGAATGAAGATCATCTCTCACCAATGAGCATGAATCATTTATAGTGTGTTCCCACAATACATCAAAGAGATGGTTATAGTAATGGTAAAGTCCATTAAATTTAAAACAACAACACAAAAACAGGTACTAAGAAGTCGTGAGGGTGCCACTAAAAAAGCTTAACATTAGAGCATCCAGGTGGTGCATGTCTTCTGGTTCTACTAATATGAGTAATGATAAGTGTTTGCACAGGGATCCTTGTACCAGAGCCCGTCATAGTGATTAGTGTCCACTTTTGTTTTCTCATACAAAATAAAATGACATTGTGACAGCATATTTTCTAGTTCATTGTTAAGTTACAAACTCAAAACTCGATTGTTGAAAAATGTGATAGAGCAAAAGGCAGCTATACACAAAGAACTAATGCAATCACAAAGTGACAATTAGATTGGCTCTCAACGTCATCCCAATACAAAACTGGGAGAGAGGTTGTGTGCGTGTGAGTATACTTGTGTGAGCGTGTGTGTGTGTGTGTGTGTGTGTGTGTGTGTGTGTGTGTGTGTATGTGTGTGTGTGTGTGTGTGTGTGCGTGTGTGCTATGTGTACACTGTATGTGCCCACACACCTTTGCCTCAGGAGAGAATAGTTGTTTGTGTTCAGACAATGAGGCCAGGCTAATGAAATCTCTGTGGCTGAGGAAATTAGTTTTTCTAGGAAAGGCATTGTGGAGAAAGACAGGAAGTAGAACAGAAGTGATTGCTTCTGTCAGGTTATTATTGTGTTTCACTGTGTTACATCACTTCCACGCTACTCTCCCTAGATATGAGATACAATAGAGCCTATTCATAAGACACAGTTAACTATATTTTGTAGTAAAGGTTCATATTAACAGCGGGAACGTTGGTTTCACTTTGGCAATTTATCATGGTAATTCTCAAAAGTATCGCAGGTGACAAATAGCGACACTGTTTAGTATGGGCCAAAAACACAGTTCAACTTCTTTGTTATGCCCCGCCCCAAAAGCTCAAACACCCTTGCAATATACTCAGTATATAGATGGATGGTTGATGTGAATTATGAGGACTCAGCTGCAGGAATATGTTGACATGTTTTTTGTAGACATCTGGATAGACCTCTACCATAAAGACTTGTCACCAATCATTACAATAGACAGTAATTCAAACTAACTATAGCTGCTGTTCAAAGAGCAGACTGTCAGTATTAGTGTTAGGAGGTTCAGGTGAAATTTTAAATTTCACAAAAACATATAACTCTATCCAACAGACTCAACACATGCACGATGCAACAGCAGCAAAAAAAAATATCCCTACTGTCCTTCAGAAACATTATGTCTTTATAGAGAGAACCTTTAATACTGAGAAAAATGTTGATTCTCTAATGGATGCATGGAAGTACCTCTGACATTTAGCAATGCATCAATGATCAGGCTGTGATCCATGGTTGTTTCAGATTACAAATTATACAGATACATGATATTCAAACACATGGGAACACTCATCATAACTCATGACTTAAGTAACCGACCTATTAATCCAATATAGGACATCATATTGTGAATTCAACACCAAAGGACTACGTTGAACGACAGCATAATGAATCCTCTGGCACCCCTCCGGGAACCAGTGAAATGGTCTGTTCCAGGATTCCCCAGGCCGTGCGGGCCAGCTCACTAATGAGCCCACGGGGGAGCACCCTGTCTGTGTGTTTAATAGACTGTAGCCCTGCCAGGAACTACACAGAGAGGGGGGGAGTGTTAAAGAGAAAGAGAGAGAGAGAGAGAGATAGAGTTAGAGAGATATTCTTGCATGTGCTGAGAAAAAAGTCGCTCATGCAAGAAATTCCATCATTGTGATGCAGAGAGAGAAATACAGGAGACAGAGGAAAGAATAAGTTATTCTCATTATAATGTCTCCCAGAATGAGAAACAAGTTCATCCAAGAAGCACACTCATTATATCATACCTAATGTCCTATTTAAACCTCACATCGCCAGAAAGTCAAGTTTAAAGAAATTCAAGTGAGTTTTTTAGAGTGGCTCTTCTCATAACTTGGTAATAAGGTGATGGCTCTTCTCTTCAAGACTTCACTTGACAACACAAGCTTTCACAATGTTCTTAAACTGCTCCTCTAGTTTGCTGATAATATGTCTGGTAGCCTCTTGTTCAGTGTTCCCCCCTCCTGTGTAAGGCACACCTGATGAATGGGTTTGAAATACCAAAAATTTACAATAGTTAATACATTTCTGACGATACATTAACAGTAATTGTAGAAAAAAAAAAGGAAAAATAAAACATAATTTAAAACAAAATTGCATAAATTTGTTAGATGATGAGAAAGAATGTCAAATACTGCGACCGCAGAGGATAATATAATAAATTACCCTGTTGCTGTCAAAACTAATTTATTAACTCGAAAAAAGTAAAATAGTTTGTCAAAAAATAAATATATATTATGTTAAAGTTCAGTCTTCTAGAGGCTGATCTAATTAAAAATGACATTTTCATATATATAGCTGTGATTTCTTAGCAGATATTCAGAATAATTTAATAATATTCATATTTTAATCATTAAAGATGAATATAACACTCAAAACAACTTCAATTTTAAGATAGCTAAGTTTGAATTTGGCAATTGCTGAAAAAAACAAGTTGTTTCCTTTCACTGGTAAAACCAGTTAAACAAGATTTCCAGATTTTTCGTCAGGTTTCAACAGGAGTAACCGACTTCATGGCAACTGGGTCAAACTAAAAATCACTCTTATTCTACAGCTCAGGGCTGACAGATAAGATTTACACACTTTGAACCCCTGGCTAAAAAATATTTTCAAATGGAAGACTTAAAAGGCTAGCCAGATATGGAACAATAAAATCCTGTTTTCAAGTGTTGATCAGTGGATTAGTTTTATATCCCAACATGTTTGCACCTGCTCTCTGAGTCTCAAGTAGAAAGACATAAAGATTACAAAAACTACATCACTTTACGTGAGGGTGTATGCCTGTGCGTGCACAAACGTCTGATGTGGTTTTCCTCTGTAATTAAAGTCCTTTAGAAGCCAGTGCACCTGGTTTTGAATGAGCCCCTACGGCAGAGACACAGACACCAACTTCACACACCACACATCTAACACTGATAGCCACACTCATGGAGAGAAACTCAGTGGTTGACAGGTAAACAGTCAGATAGTGAGGCGTGAAGATGTAGGAGCAGACATCTAGACAAAATAACCAAAATGACCAACAAGTACAAGTGCAAATAGCAGACACATGGTAAAGGACAGGTCAGCATTAAAACACATAGACGGGCATGTGTGAACGAATAGGCAAAAAAGGAGACAAGAGGGAAAAAAAAGTGATACAAGCAGGTAAAGTGAGACATATGTAAACAGAGACAAAATACAATACCGAAAGACAATCTAATACAGGAAATACTACAATGCCACACTAACTTCACCATTTTGTCACTGTATACAGATGGTGGCAAAATAAAAAATAAATAAATTTAAAACTGCAAGCAGTGATATGAGGCCCCTCGCACGCTGCACGTTGGGGGTCCAGCAGGTCGGGGCCGCCGGCTCCCCGACGTGCAGCACTCGAGGGTCCGCATATTCCCTCTTGCAGTTTGAATTTTTGTCTCGATGTCATTCCTTATTCTTCTTTAAAAAAAAAAAAATTAAAAAAAAATTGCCTTTTTTTGGCGGCTTTAGTGATTCAACTTTTAGTGAAGTTGAAACGTTTGGAGAAATTGAAAAATGTTTGCATACACTACACATTATAGGAAGATATTTAATATCATTATAGACCCCCTGGAATACACGTATATCTTCTATCCAAAGAATGTCTGTGGCAATTTTGGTTGCATTTGAATCAATATTTGTGGAAGATGGAGTTACAGGTTGCAGTGAGCCAAACAAATTTCACAATGCAGCCTGTCTCCTGAGAAGACTGGCGGTGTAGTGGTTAGCACTGTTGCCTCTCAGCAAGACGGTTAGGGGTTCCAGCCCCCCTCTTTGTCATGACTTTAAAAAAATATCATACTATAGCATTTCATCCAAATTATGAACAAAAAGTCATGCTATAGCAAAAAGTGCCCCAAAAGTGATTTTTTTTTTTGGGGCACTTTTTGGCCGCCGCGCCACGGGCACACCGATCGACGTAAACTTATTCTTCTGATAACTTTTAATTCCAAACATATTAAGAGTGCACAGACTAAATTTCAAGTCGGTCCGACAAAATCTGTAGAAGTTTGTCAAAATACAACATGTGTGAATCGCCAAAAATGGCGACTAAATTCAAAATGGCGGACTTCCTGTTGAGTGTATATGATAAAGCCTCCAAAAATGCAGTTGTTTACGGAGAATAATAATAACGCAGAATAATAATTCCTTGAAGAACAATTGGGCTTTTGCACCATCGGTGCTCGTGCCCGAACTAAAGTTATAGCCTTGCGGTTTTACGGCTGCGCCAACCAATCAAGTTACAGTTTACACCCATATCTGTGCAGACTCAGACTATATTTCGTGAAGTTCCTGCATGAATCTTTGTGTGTGTTGACATGCTTTGCCAATAAAGAAGATTCTGACAGAACGCACAGTTGTAGCCATGACAGTAGACAACGCTTTGAATGTCAATGTTGCTGAAAAAAAAAATCCACAAATTCTAAAACGTGGACACTTCACACAGATCATCAACCCGACAGCACAGAAGATCTACACAATCAACACAGTGTCACAGTTAGTGTCATCGATTCAGGATTCTCCCCTTCTCTTCCTGATGGTGTTGAATAATGGACAAAAAAAACAAAACGTTTTTTTGCAGTTTAGGATGTCAAGAAAAGTTTACCTTTGAACATTTGGATATAAAAATGTCATTGCTTCGTCAGTTTATCCTATTAAACATTTATGTGATACTTTATCGTAATTACTATATGAATTATTGAGTTATGCCAATAAACATGTTATGAGGTCACAGTGACCTTTGACCTTATAACACCAATTTCAAATTTGTCCATCTTTGAGTCCAAGTGAACAACTGTGCCAAATTTGCAGGAATTCCCTCAAGATTTTCTCTGAGATATTGTGTACACGACACTTGAACGGACATATGGACATGTATGTGCAGAGGGACAACCCGAGAGCATGATGCGTCCGGCCAAGGCTGTCGCAGGCACAAGAGATTAAAAAAACCCTAATCAAAACGACATGCTAACTGTACAATATTATATTACACAATGGGCCTGATTTACTAAAGGTTTGTGTGTAAAAATCACGTGCAAACTTCACATCACCCGCAGACAACTGCTTTTATTGTGGTGAGAAGGAGACACAGGAAAGCAAAGAATACGTAGAGAACGTGGTTTTCTACCCGTTCTGAGATGTCAGAGGCAAAAAAATATTTAGACATATTGTTTGTCCAGTGACGACATTTCTGAACTGAATAGTGATTTACAGCCAACAACCAGGAGGAACCACGAAATACCATCAATTAATAAACATGTTACAACTCAGCATTGTTCTGCCTCCGGGTCGTTCCAGCGTATCGCTGCTTGGATATCCCACCCAGTCCTGTTATTCAGGTGTGATGTCCCACAGAATTCACAGGTACATAAAGTTCCCGAGCACTCGCCAGGCACTGAGTGAGAATAAAAATTGCCCATCACAGAAAGATCTGGACCTGCTGATCTGTGTTTGTTAGAAGCATCTTACAGTCCCTCCTGTTTTATTGTCGACATTTTATTAATAAGCCGTTCTTTTTGCCTTTTTGTTTTTCCCACAGTATTCACTTACTTGCTGATAATCTCCTGTAAAGCGTTTTGTTCTTGTTATTTTTATATTTCTTCATTTCAATGGGATCAGATTTCCTTTTCCTTTTGCAGTCGTTCTGTGTTTTCTATTGCTGGAATCACTTTAACACACGCAAACCCCTCATTTAAATACAGCGATTTGCACCTGAAATCAGTAACGCAAATACCCTTAATAAATCACTCCCGAAGGGGTGCAAAATAAATGTGCAAACTTTTAGAAAAAACACGCAATTTAGTACCCATGATTTGAGATCTTAGTAAATCAGGCCCAATGGCTTATATTCAAACTGTATGTGTGTGTGTGTGTGTGTGTGTGTAAATTTGTGCGTGTTCAAGCATGTGGAGTGGTCATCCAATATTAGACACACAAGGGTAAGACCCATGACTGTCTTTCAGAGTCCCCCTCTGTTCTCCTCTCCTTTGTGGAAGATAGTGATAAATCATTAATAGGTTCACCACTGCCATGTGTGTGTGTGTATGTATGGCTGAGTGTGAGTGTGTGTGTGTGGTGTGTGTGTGTGTGTGTGTGTGTGTGTGTGTGTGTGTGTAAGGGGGATTTCTGCCTTCTGCCCCCTGGCTTCTATCACTGCAATACTGTTCACACACACACACACACACACACACACACACACACACACACACACACACACACACACACACACACACACACTTTTCATCATAGGCAGCTGACGTATCATCTTGTTCAGGCTCATAAATAATTTCCTGTAGCTCAAGTCTGGCCTGGAAACCTGCCTTTCACTCCATGCCATCCACTCCCCCTCTCCAAGTACAACTCTCCTTCTCACTCCGTCTCCCCGGCATCTCCTCCCCCTCTCCCTCTACACTGATCCTTCTTTCTTCCTCTCTGTCACTCCCTGCCTTCCCCCAATATCCCCTCTCCACTGGTAAAACCACTAGGCTGGCTTTGGCTCTGTGACCCCCATCATCCGCCTCTCCCCACCCCACTTCCCCAGTTGAACCCTTCCTCTCATACAACAATCTGTATCCCTCTCTGCCATGTTTTACTTGTAAATCAGGAAAACTCTCAACAGCAGCGGAGGGGGCTGGGGTGATCCAGCGGGTCAGACCACGCATCAAAAACATACTGCCTGGAGCGCATTCGACAAGGTCTTGGCGCTGTATCTCAGAGCTGTCATGCAATAAACAGTGTGTGGCACTCGATTTACATTTAGCACATTGGTAGACAATCTCCCTCTCCAGCCAACATTACACAAGAAATGCATGCTAAATATTCTCAAGTCAAGTAATTGTAATAGTAATAACAATACTAGAAATGAACTGGTCACTTAAAATCAAATCAGACAATAAAAAACTGTTCAGCCAAAGGTAGGAAACGCACATATTTGTATCTATAGTATGTGTTCTTGGAAAGACTGTGGATTCAGAGTGACTTTTAAACTGACTCTAAAAACTTTAGAGTAGACATTCAAAGAAAACTGTTACCAACTTCACATGCCCACATTGGTTCGCAGTTAACAAATATTTAGGTATCAACTCACCCAATAGAGACAATCAATAGTTCTGAATCGTCAACAATTAATCCAACTACAGTTTCCTTCAGCATTATGTCATGTTTGAGCCAAGTGGCAACCCACTGTCACGTCACCCACTGGTTTGTGAACTGAAGCCATTAATCTGGCATTTTCGCCATCTCGGTTTTATGAGTGACCATATTTGGACGAGCTGGGGAGGAGTGAGGGATGGATGTGACTGAGAACCAAAGGACACTATATAACTATTCCAGGAACCTGACTGCACCCCAGGATGTCCATCACACCTTGCAAGCTCCCCCAAACATACCTCTTTGAACACCAAGTAGATATGAGCTGAATTCAATGGTCTAGGTACATCAGTATCTGACTGCATCATGTGTCACTTTTTGAGCACAGTGGTCTCCATGGAAGATGACCTAGAAGGACTCCACTGTTGAAAGAAAAACTAAAAAAAAAAAAAAATGCTTTGGACAGATGAGACAAAGCTGGGGCTTTTTGGTGAGTCACATAATCTCTGTGTTTACAGATGAGAGGAGGAGGTTTGGTTCTGTTTTAGGTTGCTTCGCTGCACGTGGTACAGAGTGCCTTAAATTTGTGCAGGGCACAATGAAATCTCAAGACTATTAAGGCATTCTGGAGTGAAACGTGCTACTCAGTGTTAGAAACATCTGTCTCAGTCCTCAGTTATGGGTCCTTCAACAGGATGATTGATCCAATACACTGTTAAAATCACCCCAAAATGGCCAAGAACAAAACAATGGACTATTCTGAAGTGGCCTTCTCTGAATGCTGTCAAATATCTGTGGGAAGAGCTGAAACATGCAGTCTGGAGAAGGCACCTTCAAAGCTGGGATTACTGGAGCAGTTTACTCTGGAAGTATCACTGACAGCTACAGAAGTCACTTTTTTGCTGATTTTTTAGGAAATATGGAATAAACAATGATGGAGACAACTACTTTTGTTAGTTATTCTTTTTTCCATGGAAGGGAACCAACACATTCATCCATGACTGTAATTAAGGTCCTGTTGGCTCTTCTTCGTCGACCCTCCTGGTACACCAATGCCGCACAGTGGAAGGCCATTCCTGAGTCAGCTAAAGCTTCCTGCAGCTCTTTTGCAGTCAAATGGGGGTTTGCTTTGCCCTTCTACCCAGCAGGGGTGCAGCTTTATCTGAAAGATAACTTCTTGGCTTCCACAGTTTCCTTTAAAGGCCACATCTCTGGAAGTGTTTTGATGCTTTTATAGCTCCTGCTAATATAGGAAAGGCCTGTTTTTATTGTGGATTTTGTTGAAGTGGTTATATTTTCTTTTTTTTTCAACCTGTGCATACAACTGTGGTTATATCTCAACAGTGCAACTATATGACTGCCTATGGAGGTATAGTAAGCCAATAGTAGGTGTGACCACTTTGTAAACTCCATGCAGGAAATGTAATGCCCCTGAGATAAAGTTACACAAAGTTACACTATTTAGACAGCTCTATAATAACACCGAATATAATTCTACTGGAATAACAGCTAGTCAGGGAGAGAGACAGAGGGGAGAGGAGGTGAGAGGGAGAGATGGAAAGACAGTGAGGCAGGTTGGGTCTGAGGATGAGTGTCTGGTCCCTAAGGCTGCATGTGAGTGGTGTGTATGTGTGGTGTGTGTGTTTGTGTGTGTGTGTGTGTGTTTCCATCAGCATACTCTCACAGCTCAATAATGATAAATAAGTCAACCTCCTCTCTCCTCCCCTCTACCCCTCTCCTTGCTCCTGTCACACACACCCCTCGTCTGTTCATCTACCCCCCCTCCCACACACACACACACACACACACACACACACACACACACACACACACACACACACACACACACACAGACACACACACAGTGGTAATGAAGCAACAGTAGGTACTAGCTGACAACTGTGCAGACCAGTTTCATCTATATTCATCTTGCTATAGTGGGCCACCACAGTAAGACCCCCTCCTGCCTCAGAGACAAAACAACATCCATCCATCTCCTTGTCTCCCTCCACCTGTTCACTGTATCTATTAGTCTCACCCCCCAACAAATGTGTCCTCATTCAGCGACAATGGACCACCATGTAAGAACCATCACAGAGACAAACACTATATTATCTCATGTTTTGATATGGAAGCACTCAGCCATACACAGTTGTATACAAACACAAATAAAGCTAAACATAAACAACTAGAGCCAATATTAAAACGCCGCATTCTTCAATGCCTGCACTGAATTGAGGAGGAAGCAGCGGCAGTTATTACCAAAGTGAAGAAACACAGGGTTCAAACCAAAACACATCCAGGTCAGTCTCATCCTCTGTCACATGATACACAATCCATATATTCAACACTTTCTATGATATATATATTTTATGTGGCAGTTGGTTTGACTGTTCAGCAGAGTCAAGTCATTTCACCTTTTTGTGACAGATTATCATGTTACATTATTGTGACAGAAGATTATGAAAGGTAAAGCATTGTTAAATAGAAAAAGAGATAGAAAGGAGAAACAGCTAGACAGAAAAGAGAGAAAGCAAAGAAAGAATAAAAAAAAAAGAAAGCCAGGAAGGAGCTATCTACGTTTCCGCTTGTGTTTCTGCTCCATCTACTGTATGTGTGTGTCTGGAGGGTCCTAATTGCTGCTGAGGTCAGGCTGCTGAGCAGTAAAGGGTTGTGTTTGATGCAGGTAAGAGTGTGTGTGCATGCGTGTGTGTGTGTGTGTGTGTGTGTGTGTGTGTGACTGCTCTGCATGCCCTTGAATTGCAGCTGGCAAACAACGCTTTAGGCCCTTACAGCTGCCTCATCATTACTGTTCACAGGGATCCCCTGCCACACTCACGCACAGACACACACACACACACACACACACACACACACACACACACACACACACACACAGTGAGAGAGACTTAGTCACAGCTACACAGGCACAGACACAAACAGACACACGCAGACATACACAGAGACACTCACCCCTTCCCGCAGGCTTCTCATTAAGCCAGTGTAGGCGGCAGCGGGAACGAACCACAGCCCCTCTGGGGAGCCTCTCTTCTCCTCCTGATAGAGAGGCATAGAAAAGAGAGGGAGAAAGGGTGAGAGGAGCGAGGAGCGAGGAGGGGGTACGGTTAGGGGGGTGGGGGCCGTAGAGGAGTAGAGTGGGAGTGAGAAAAAGGGAGACAGATAAAGTGGAGGAGATGCAAGTAGAGAAGAGCGAAGAAAGGGGCAAGAAAGGGCCAAGTCAGAGAGGGGAAGAGTCAAGACGTCTTCATTACTTGACTATCATGCCTGTGAATAAACATGCTTTTAAAGCTGTATAAATGTTTTATGTTATTTTTTTTTATTAAAGTAATTATTTACTTGGAAACACAGTGTGCATATGTATGTGCATTAAACATACCATTTTGTCTTTGATTTCTTTAACTATTTAACAAATAATGTATTAATCCTTTCATAAATAAAATAATAAAAAATAGTTTTTTTAATAAAAAATTTGTGGAGACCAGGATGATGTTTTTAAATTGGTTGTTGTCAGTCCAAAATCCCAAATTACATTAAACTGAGAAAAGTAGACAGAGAAAGTTTGACATTTTTGCTTGATAAATGACTCATCAATAATTATTTATTAAAATTGTTGTCAAGTTTTTCTGATCAAGTCTTCCATCATTCACTTGATCATGATGAAAACATGAACTTCTTTTCCTCACAAAATACTCTTTATATATTGCACCGTCATACCAACACTGTCTTACCTTCCACAAACTGCTGGTTATTCCGACCAATACTTCTATACTTTAATGAAAACGATGCTCTGCTCCATTGTTGCTGTGCTAAGCTCTAGGCTACATCTAACCTTGACAATAAAAACTGCACTGGAGGCTATAGCTAATCGTTGTCATTGACTGGTGCTGCAAAAGAGAAGAGTAAAGCAGACAATTTTACCTGGGGACACTGAACAGGCAATTTTCACATTTCTCAAACTGCCATTAAACAGGCAAAGTGTGTCCACCCGTCAGGACGAGTTCACGTCCTATGTAGGACGTTTATTACAAATGGTTGTAATGAAGATAATAGTTACTGCTTATGCTTTTAAAAAACATGACTCACATTGTGTGTTATTCTATTTAATGTGGAGTTTCAGCATCATATGCTGTTAATGAGGCCTCAAAGAATTTAGATAGTAAAATCCTCAAATGTGTTTTTGCGGTCGAGAAGTATTTCAATAAACTCTGTTAATATTTGTGATGTTTTAGCATTTTTATCACACCCAACTGTACCAACCATTTGAGACTAGTCTGATAAAATTGTATGTCAACCTTGAAACTATCAGTCCGATAACAGTCCATGATTCTGTGGTGTTTGTCAAGGTTGTAGGTTATATTTAACCTTGAGGACGGAGGCAGCAGTGAAGCTGTTCACTGACACTGACCAGAAAACCATCAGCTCTGCCAGTTCTCCATAACACTCATACGACTCTGTACAAATCAAATACAGTAACCACTACTTCGTGGGTCTAAATCGACAAAACACCGGTGAAGAGAGGTGCCCACTTCATAACCCCAGTGAGATACTGCACAGTTTAAACGTGTTGCTAAAGCCTTATACTGGATAGTGTCCTACTTGCAACGTGGGTGATCGTATTAAGGTGATGCTAGTATGGTATCCTGTGAGTTATCGAGGCATTTGATTGGTGACGATAGGTAGCAACATTCAGTCAGTCGACTTTTGAGGTGTTGTTTCCGTTATAACATTGTACTTTGTGTGTACTTAAAACTGGCTTTTTAAAGCTATCACTCCTTGAATGGCATTTCTGGAGAAACATCAGATTTTCATGTTCACATTGCAATAATTGATAAGTCAAAGACAAAAGACGCCCATGCACAGTTATTGTAATCGACTGAAATACATCAACAACTGGAGATTTTTACTTCAATCCTAAACCAGACAAGCAGGTAGCCTGAAAACAAGACGGTACTATTAACCTCTAACTCATCACTTCCATTGCTTGACATAAAAAAGCAGCTCGAGGTGCTCCCTAATCCAGATAATACAGCTTGTGCCAAATATGAAGATTATCACTGAGCCTTTCTGGGTTTATTTTAAAGTGCCAATCCAATATTAAAAAAAAAACAGAAAACTAAGGACAACAGCAAATCATTGATATATACAGATCCACATGACTTTTGTGTTGAAAGTGTCAGCTTCAACACCCAGCAGATGAGTTTTTAGTACAACGAAAAGCAGAGAGTCTGTGGCTCTTAGAGCTCTACCAACGTGTTGGCAGCATTTCAATAATACAGTCAGGGGTAAGTCCATGGAAATATTTATAAACAAGTAAAAGCAACTTGGACTATCTATTCTAAAATAGCCAAATACAAGTAATGTGAGGTCTTCTGTCCTTCAGCTTTCTGTACTAGTTGTAATTCTTGACCAGGACCACGAGCCAAACATTACCGTTGTTGAGCCTGCAGTCATTTCTCTGTAGCAAGGAGAGAAAAAAAGAGACCCAAACTTCGGGATGTTCAGAAATAATGACGTTTTGATTTTACCAATGAGGTACAAATATATTTAATTGTTCAGAGCTATGGCTAATACATTAAGAGAAAGCCTCAATTACTGCGCAATTAAACCCTCATTTATTCTATTTTACCTAACGTCTCACTAAACTGTGGAATAATTCAAACACTCAATCAAACTAAGACTTTAGTTATATTGTAAACACCACCTCCATCATACTGGGCCATGTTATGGATGGCCTGAAGAAAAGAGTATTCATGTTTTTTATTTTCTAATTAACTAAATGACATTTACACTTTTAAGTCGCTTGTTACTTGATCTCTGAGAAAGGACGGAGACTCTTGTAGGACCTGAAAAGTCAAATTATTAGGAGCTTCTACAGGACACCGCTATTCTCTATGACTCTGTGGTAATCAGGTGGGCTGATTGATTTTTGAAGGTTATCCAGCAGTGTTGTAAACAAAAATCGTGTGCTTAATTGACCTGCCTGGGTAGATTGAGGTTAACTTGAAATAAATTGGCATCACCCTTTCTAATGAAGTCAAACGAGGCCTCCTCCACTCCCTCTCTTGTAATTTTCAGGGCAGGGGGTCAATTCCCTTTCAATTTAATTTAGTCAGCATGTAAAATTATACTCCAGTACCTGATGACAGAGTACCTTGTTTCATTCATTTCACTATGAAGTAAAAAAAAAAACATTTAAAAATGTATCTTTCTCGCATGTATCACTGCTGTGCTTGATCTATTTTGACTCATTAACCCAAAACAATTCCTTCAATTTCTACTTAAGAAAAAGAAAAAGGAAAAAGAAAAAGAAAAACTTTTCTTAGACAGATGATTTTCCCTCTTCACATTTAGCCCCCTCTTAGGGGAATCCAAATGGCCTACAAGTACAGTACAGAGTGCATACAGTGTAAAAGGGATATTTGGTTTTAAGAGTAGTTTGTAGACTGAATTAGTCGTGAGCATCTTCAGTTTGCCAGCCTACTATTGCTTGAGGTCAATTATTTAATGATAAACATTTTTGGATCATGTCATTGCTATGTTTAGTATGATGTAGAAGGCCTCAGCATTATTAAGAGAACATGTTTGAGATTTACAATCAACAAAATCATAAATGCACACTTTTTGCTCTCATTTTTCACGAGTTGAAGTAAAAGAGATGAATCAAATTTAAATCCATACTAGTGAGCAATTCACCTTTGCCAAGATAATCCATCCACATCAAGCACATCTGGATGATGATTCAACAGCATGATTATTGCACAAGTGTGCCTTGGACTGGTCACAATAAAAGACCACTGTAAAATTTATCTTGACAAAAAAATGTCCAGTATTTGGCACAATTTCACATATGGCTACAGATGTGCATTTTTTTCTTTGGTAGGCGGATAGGGGCAAAAAATTTTTATCTGGTGTGATAGGGCTTAGCCACATGCAGTGCGACAGATCTCCTTCTCATAGAGTTGATCAGGTTGTTGATTGTGACCTGTGGTCCAATCCTCTTCCATGGCTAGTCGAAGTTGCTGGATATTGGCAGGAATTGGAAGATGCTATCGTATAGGCTGATCCAGAGCATCCCAAACATGCTGAATGGGTGACATGTCTGGTAAGTATGGGCCAGGGGCCACTCTGTTCACAACATTCAAACCAGCAAACTGACCACCCACATAATGCCATATGCGGTCTGCCATCTGCCTGATACAGTCTAAACCAGGATGCATCCATGAAGAGAACACTTCTCCAAAGTGCCAGACACCATCGAACATGAGCATTTGCCCACTCAAGTTGGTCACAATGGCCCCGCTGAGAACAACGAGCACATATGAGCTTCCTTGAGACTGTTTCTGACAGTATGTGCAGAATATCTTCATTTGCGCAAAACCAACTGTTGCATCAGCTGTCTGGGTGGCTGATCTCATCTTGTTGGTGAATCTGCTGAATGTGTTGGTCCTGGGCTGGTGTGGTTATGTGTGGTTTGTGGTTGTGACATGCTGCCAAATTCTTGGAAATGAAGTTGAAGACAACTTATGGTAGTAAAATTAATATTCAGTTCACAGGTAACACCTGTGGTGCACATTCCTGCAATCATCGTATTGCATTATAAAGCTGCAAATTTTAGATTGGCTTTTCATTGTCCAAATCATGCTGTTTAATCAGCATCCAGATGTGCCACACCTGTCAGGGGGATGGGTTATTTTAGCAAAGGTGAAGTGCTCACTAACACAGATTTTAACTAATTTGTGAGCAAAATCTGGGAGAAATAAATCTTTGGTGTGCATGAACGAGGTCTTACATCTTTTACTTCAACTCGTGAAAAATGGGAGCAACAACAAATGTGCCGTGTTTATATTATTGTTGAGTCTAAGTAATAACCCTTGTCTCTGTCTCTAACAGATATTAATCAATGATTTATTCTAGAAATCACCAAATGCAGTAACCGAATTACAACAACAACAAGTCAAAAATAGCAAGAAATATTTTGCCAAAGTTTTGACAGAATTAGTAAGTCAGTGAAAGATTGCTTGAGAAAATGGCATGCAGTGCACAGACAAATATTCACACTCCCCATGCAAATATCTAGACAGTCTTTTTTTTGTCAATACTTTTACCTACTATAAATAGTATTATTTATTTAAAAGTACTTGTGGTCATAAAGCTCAGTCATAGTAAGTAAAATATGATGTTATGTATCTCAGTTTTGTAAACTGACTATGATTACACCATCATGTGTGCATAACAATAGCATGTGGTTTTCTTTTTTGCCTTCACATCTCTGCAATCCCTGACTTTGTTTTTGTTTCTTTCCAACTCCAGTCATTCAGGTGTATTTTCATATGGTGATCAAAAACTTACACCACATAACTCAGAAGATAAAAAAAAGAAAAGAAAAAATAATAGTCTTGCCACCTATGGAACCTATCAGTGCCTTTTGTGTGGTGCAAGCACATGTATTTCCATTTCTCAGGTATATATATGTGTTTGGATCCATTATTATGTTTGTTTTAGATCAATAAACTGCAGCATTTATTTATATCTATCTCTTCATATTGGCTTCTGACATACAGACAGTACCTGAGAGGAGATGAGGTACAGGAACTCCCCGAGTGGTGGCAGCAGGAACTGCTTTATTTTATTGTTCCTCAGATTATCCCTCAGCAGGTCAGTTAGTGTGGACACAACCTGGAACAAGCAAGAGATACAGTTTCATGAGCCATTCAAATGACAAAACAATAAAAATTAGAAAGAAAAAAAAAGTTTAAAAAAAGTAGACTTCATGCTCTATAAAACTGAAATGTACCAGGAATGATCAAGAAACTTTACCAGGGTTCAATCATCAGCTCTCTCACATTTAACCATGTCAGATAAGCTTTATAATTTCACAAAAGTAGTAAACCTTCATATATAGCCGCAGAATAAAACAGACTTGAACAGACTGATTTGTAACATATGACTGTGGCTGAAGTACAGTATATGACCCATAGACATCAGCAGCTTTTTGGTCGTCCACTGCAAGTCATTTGGCTTGGTTTGGAGCCTTTAGTCTGGTCTTTACCAAGTAAAATGCAAACTCAGTTCAACTGAGATGAAGTGGCTGACATGGCCAAACAACAACACACCACGGACCCACCAAAAACTTTGAGTGGTTGGGTGGCTCATAGGATCATTGTCCTGAAAAGTGACCGTCGAAAAAACACACCATTCTACTGTAAAATAAAGGTCGTATAACCACCAAAAATAACAAACTACACTATGTCCTCGCCGTGCCACACCACAGTGTTGGCAGATATGGATCATTATTCAATGCTAGAGGATGTGCTGAGTACAGAAAAATAAACTATTTTCAGTAAAACTATTGAGGTGGAAATGTTTGTTTGACCAAAACTAAAATACATTGGGACCAGAAAAGATGTAGAGAAATAGAAAAAAAGGAAGGAAAATTGAAAAAGGAAAAGCAGCAAGAGAAAAAATATCAGATGGCCATTAACAAATAACACTAAAATACAAAGCAGTGCATGTTGAAGGACACACGTTTGCATACAGTATACACAAATAAAACAGTTGCATTAAGAGCATTAATTTTATGCACAAAACGAACTAGGTTCATAAATTCATGCAATCATATGCAAGAAATGCACATCACATTCACAAATGCAAACACACACAGAGTTAAGCATATGCAGAGACAGACTCTGGATGGCTGCTTCCTGGCATTAGTATTACTGCCAGCTTCCCCCTCTGTGATATGATGCAAGTTCTGCCTCACTCCTCTATCGTTCCTGCTCTCTTCTCCACTTTTTCTTCCTCTGTTCTCTCTCTCCTTTCTCTGTTGTTTTTTTCTATCTACTTTTCTATTTGAATTTTGCCCACTGTTTATGTATCACATCTCTCTCACCTATATCTTTCTCTCACACTGGCTTGCTCTCACTGTCTCTCACCTCCCGTCTCTGTCAGAGTGAGGGTGAGAAGTGGTAACAGTCTGTTTGTCATGTTTTCTCTCAACATATCTTCCCTTTTCCCACAAGGGTTTATTCTCTCCTTTTATTTCTGCTTGTGGAAAAGTTATGTATTGTCATGCTGAGACATCTCTGAGCATTGTACATTATCAATGTATCCCTGCAGTGTTGAATAGGACTGAGCATTATTGCCAATATACAAACAAACACTGAGTTGACTAGGGAGTTGAAATTCTGGGGTGTTAGAAACTGGTCATGCAGCTGCTCTCAGGCAGAGGGTGCTGAAAGACATTACAGTGCAACGATCCAGAGGGAAAAGCAAGCAAAAACACAACTACACACAAAACTATTCTCCCAGAGAACCCCTCATTATCTCTGCATCAACACCTCAGATCAAACAATGCACACACATGCGCACAAGGAAACATAAACATATGCACTTAATTAATATGCATAAACACCACCCTGTAGTTACAAAATAAAAATACAACACAGTACAGACATTTTACACACACACACACACACACACACACACACACACACACACACACACACACATATATATATATAACACAAAGAGCAGTTACTTTGGGTTTACACTTGGGACAACCAGATGTGAAAAGAAAGAATGCAGAGAACAAATTGATGGATTATTGGTCTTATAAAAAAGGAACTACACAAGACAGTTAATACAAGTTACTGTTGAGGTGAGAGAAGAAAGTGTATAAAGCTGTATTGCAGCATTGCAGTCAGTGGTAACCTTATCTTCAAGCTGCCAGCTTTGCAACTGAACTTGCTTAACTTTTAAATTTACATTCAAGCTTTTTACTGAGGTAACCTAATATTTACCCGTGTGCCCCATGGCAGATATGCCAAAATGTATACCAAATGGAAAAAACAAGACAACAAATACGTGGCTCAAATACAAAAACATACTTATGTATTGTCTATAAATAGTTTCACGGATAAAACAAACTTCATATTAAGTACTATTAAATATTTTTAGAGCTTGCGCTAATCTATATCTATCTCCAGAAAACAATACTGTACTGTCTTATACTGTCTGCTTGACCATTAGAATATTCATCTGGATTGAACTATAGATTTTTTACTTTTTCTTAATTGCAATTTTTTTTTTTTTACATTAAAATAATAACACAACACGAGTGGTTCTCATCTCTCCCTTGCAATGGGTATTCAGAAATGCTTCAAGTGGTGTCTTCCTGGAGCCAATACCCTCCGAGTGTGTGTTCCTGGAGATTGCTGTGAGCTTTTAGCATGCATTAAGACTCTATATCCCCATGAAAAACCCCGCACAGTGGAAGCTTTAGCAGTTAAACCCCTGGTAAAGCCACAGAAAACTTTATGAGAGATGATGAAGGGGAGAATCATATGTAGTTGGTTTTGAAAGCACAGGTTCCCTGCATCACATTAAAAGAAAAGCAGGAAGCTTGCGTTTGTAACATTAACCCAGAAAATGTTATTCTCATACAATTCTATTCAAGAAGAGGGACAAAGACAGACTCACTGAAGAGAGATATAAAAGAGACAGGAACAGGACAGACGGAGAGAGTGAGACACGGAGAGACGGAGACAGACAGGTGTCCTGTGTGCGTGTATGTGTGTGCATGTGTGTTGGGGGGTGATTGAAGCATATAGCAGTTACCATGGTAACTAAACCCAACCCTAACACGCCGATCAGTAGGATTGCAGTGAGAACCCCTGCTGAGACAACGCACGCACGCACGCACACACACACACAGAGAAAACTATAAGTATGTCCTGTTTTATTGGTCATCTATCAGCATCACTATAATATGGGTACAAAAAAACACAACAGATTTACAGGCACAAACACACACACAAACAATAATAAGGAACAGAACAACACAGACACACAGAAAACTACACAGACAGATCCCCTGCTGAGTGCTCACATAAACATGGTTCAAAAAAAGCCAATGCGCACACACACACACACACACACACACACACACACACACACACACACACACACACACACACACACACACACACACAAACACAGAACTCCTGCTGAGTCCATAGATGGATACACGTGACCGTAGACACAAACAGACAAACAAAGATGCGCAGACACAAACCTACAGCTTTGTCCTTTTCTTAACAATTTGTCATCCTACGGTAGCTGAAGGGAAGTAAGAGGGGTAGCGGAAAAAATTGTTCCGCCATTTGTCTTTAACAACAAGCGCTCCGAAAAAACACTGCTGTGCCGAAGTCGGCCATTTTGTAAATCGCCGTGACGATTCAGGAGCAGTAAAGTGCCAGAACAAGTGAAGAAAGAGAGAGGGGAAAAAAAGGGAAAACCCCAAACAGGAGGCGATGCAGGATCAGAATTACAGGTGCCAGAATGGATTTCACTCAGAATAAACAGTAAGAGGACACAAAGAAGAGAAGAGCAGAGGTAGAAAAAGGAGGGACAGGAAAAAGTTCTGGTGAGGATGAAAGGATCAAATAAGGAGAGAAGCTCCAGATCTCACCTCCATACAAACTGCTTTTGCGTTGAATTAGTTCAGCACAACTCTGTTTGTACATGCGAGTATGTATTGACTGGGCCTGAGGAGTCACTGAATATTCTGTGTATCCTTTTACCTTACAGCACTTTCTTGAACTGCAGTGAGGTCGCTATATATACTCAGTTGTCTTTTAATTAGGTATACCTAGATGAAATTTATGCAGTCGTAAACAGTCTTGCAATAAATCCTACCTTCATGAGGGTCATAATGTTGAGCTTTGTTTGAGCTGTTTTAGATTCAACTGTTTGATAATAGCACATCCACATAGTTTGTGTTATTCTCTTCGGTGTTTCTATTATTTTGTTAATAATCGTTTATATGAGTCAGGGTAGGCTAAATAACAGAAGCACCCCTCTGTTTACGAAGAAAGATTCCCTCAAACATTATATGCACAGCAGCTTCACGTGTATAATTAACATAAAGAATGTTCACAATGCAGATAATCTAGACAAATAATGTGTAAAATCAATGCACAATTAAAAACAACATTTTTTTAAGACCTTTACATAGTCATCACAAAAGTCAGAGTGGCATTATAATCCCTTATAGCTGTCATATTATCTTTATCATAGTATGGAGTGTGTGTGCCTGTGTGTGTTGTGTGAAAGACAGACATACAGAGTCCGTTATAATATTATAGTTATAATATAACTGGGGGGCTAGGGGGAGAGGGAGAGAGCGAGAGAGAGAGAGAGAGAGAGGGAGAGAGGAAGGGAGAGAGAGAGAGAGAGAGAGAGAGAGAGAGGGGGGGGGGTGGCTTTCAGTGTCTCTGAGGCTGTAGTCTCTTGTAGGTTCTTAATGCCACCAGCTGGTACACACTGGTACTAAAAAGGTAGAGTGGACAGAACTCATCTGGTTTTAGGGCAAATTTCCTCCTTTTGCTGTTTTTTTTATTTATATGTTTTGTGATATGCCCCAACACAGAACAAAAGCAGGAAT
This sequence comes from Embiotoca jacksoni, assembly GCF_022577435.1. Lineage (NCBI taxonomy): Eukaryota > Metazoa > Chordata > Actinopteri > Embiotocidae > Embiotoca > Embiotoca jacksoni. The sequence continues at coordinate 14,575,285 of NW_027185241.1, forward strand.
AATGTCCAAAAAGAAAGTGAAAAATTTATGAAAAGAAAAATGACAGTCAGATATGCATGGTAACATTAAGCAGCATACTTTCTGTAAGTATAGAATCAACTATGTGTAATACTGCAGAACTGCACTCACTGTTTTTTTTATGTACTTATGGGTGCAGTCTTACTTTCTATAAAGTGCATATGATGGACTCCTTCTGGTCTTTACTGCCACATTATGGTGTAAACTGGTACTGCAGATTTGGGAACCAGGAAATGTTTGAAAAGGAGTTCTCCCGTTTCATTGTTTAGTTTAGTTCACTTTAATATAACTTTAAAATCCCCTGTGTCTGAGTACTTATATTATTCATGTTGTGGGGACATTAATCTGTTTATACAGTGACATTTGGTGACAAATAGCAAGTTGCCTTAAACTAAATCATTAAATTTCATTATGAAGACTTTCTTTGAGGTTAGGTTTAGGTAAAGGTTTGGGGTAAAAGCTATGTTTAGGCAGATAGTAGTTATGGATAGGGTTCAGAAAAGTCTACAAGAAATGAATCTAATTGAATGCAATGTTTGGAAAGGAAATGGTTGTGTGTTGGCGTGTGTTTCATACCTCAGAAACAGGACTTTCCTCATCAAGGTCACTACAGTTGAGAGCCAGCAGACCCATCACTCTGAGAACCTTGCTCCGTCTGCAATAAAAAACAAGATGTGTTGATTTCCAGTTTGGATATCAACACATGACTTTCTTTAAGTAGTATTTTCAATTGCTGAAATTCTGAAAAGAACAAAAACATTAAAGCTTGTAACCTGCAAACAAAAAGCACAAGAACTTTGTAAACTCTTACTTTTCTCTCATAGACCATGCTAAACCATGCTGTGTGTTAACAGCAATAATTATTATAGTTGTTAAAGAACTATTAAAAAAGGAAGGAGAGAGAGAGACAAAAGTAGAGTGAGTGGGGATATGTGCACATTTCTAGGTGTTATGTCCTACAAGTGTGTTTCTGGCCATGAGGTCAAAAAAAAACATTTTGGGCTTTTATAGCATTTCTCTGATTGAAAGTTCAGTCACATCAAATGTATTGATAGTAGCCATTTTTCAAAAGTTCCTGCAACTTCAAATAAGCCATGCAGTCATGTCCCTGTTTCCCTGAGCATACCATACATAATGTACTTACACATCCCAGTTAGAAGCTTGTCGCAACTGCTTGGTCAATATTGGCAGCTGAGTGAAGGAGGGAGATCAGAGAGACAAAGAGAAAAAAGAAAGACAAACAAGATTAAAAATAAACATATATGTCAGCAAAACATTGGTTTCAGGTTCATTATGACTTTTTCATAGATTGCTAAAGCGACTGTATTGAGCACTTAAAATAAAAAGTAAAATAATTGTATATTCTTTCATGTCTAATGGATGAGAAGAACAGACAAGATGGACAAAACAATTACCATCATTGTATATCAGTCCTATTATGCCTTACAAAAAAAAAATAAAAAAATTATTGAGTTAACTTTTTCATGTGTTAAGTTGCAACTAAATTCTTAATGTTCAATCGTTACCTTAAAAACATATAATGTATGTTCTCAGGTATTCCTTATTTAACCCTGAATAATTATATGTGATTTTGTCCTTATACTAATGTACTGACTGCCACTTGACCAATGATTAGCTGGGAACAAAAATTCATAACATATAGAAATATGTTAACGTTTACAAACATACCAAGAAAAAACAAAGGTCTAAATTGTACAATGTAAAGTTTGTAGTAGTATGTAGTGTTGATATCTAAAACGTTTTGTCAAACTGCACAGGTATGCAATTAAACCAATAACATTCCCACAGGGATCCACAGTAAATATATGTTTTCCTACCAGCATTGAGTTAATCAGCTTGTTAGCAATAACTTTATGTCCGACCACAGACCAGAGGTAACACAGCAGGTTGAGTCTAGATCGAATGGCTGTGGAGGGAGGAGGAACACTGGAGGGGCTCTGTTCTTCCAGGGATGAACAGACCCGTGACAGAAACACAGTCCACTCTTCATCACTCAGAGACTGCAGCTTCTCAACTGGAGGAGAAAGGAGAGGAAATAAAATCAGCATCAAGATAAATTGGGGCCACTGAGATCCTCTTTACTTCCTGCAGGACACTAACCTCGCTTGATACCAACTCCAATAAACATACCTGAATATGCTGGTACACACAGGGTTTTAGGATTGAATCGCACAGGAGCACTCTTATAAATCTGATAAACAGAGAACACCACAAAGTAAGCTTCGGTTAGAGCTGTTTCTAGAGCCACTTGTTCCATTGTGTTCAGCCAAATATTGTTTAGCTTATACACATATATTGTGTGATGGGGTTATAACACAACACAAAAAGCAGGAAAGGCTTCTCACAAGCAGACTTACTACTTAAGATAATGTAAGGTCCAATAGATATATTTGAAGGAATTAAAATACCCTGAAATATGGAATAGCCTGGGTACAATGTGCTTGTACCTTGGGGTTGTCAATGATTTGGGTGACAGTCAGATCAGAGTCAATATGGAGAAGACTCTTCACACAGGATGTGATGTCGGTATCAGTTCTGACCTGCGAGGAGGGGAAAGGAAAGAGTGACCATCAAAAAGTTTACCTCAGCAGAAGAGAATATACGGTGTGTGTGTGTGTGTGTGTGTGTGTGTGTGTGTGTGTGTGTGTGTGTGTAACCTTAGGTGCAGGGTTCTGGTTTGAGGAGTCTGAGGTACTGAAGCTCCTTCTTGAGTTGGCACAGGAACTGGAAGAGCAACAGGAAGAGAAGAAAAGAGTCTGATCCCCTGTGGCTATGTTTCGGAGAAGTGAAAGTGGATGTTCATCACTGGGGTCACTCACTCTAAAATTACATTTCATAAATTGATCACTTTTCCATCCAGCATTTGTAGGTGTGTGTAGAAGAATTTTTAGAAAAGACTAACTTTAATGTAAAACATTTGAAATACAGTCACATTAGACTGATATTCTTCCACAAAAAGAATACATTAACTATTAGCTAATTGTAAAACAGGTTGACCACCTTAGCAAAAATAACTATGACCCAGAAAGCAGAAAGACAAAATGGAAAACCTGAGCAGAAAAATGGCCTCAGTGTTGTCCTCATCCACGCCACTCTTTGGCCTCAGCTCTGATACATTATCTGGAACAGTAAGCACATTAAGTACAACATCAGATTTTGTAGGATATATTATGATACATCTGAAACACATGCCTTAGTGAAAGTTGGAGCAAACTCTTTAATCAGGGGTGAGATCTGCACAAATGAAACCATAGCAAACAGAAAAACAGCGTCATGTCTGGAGGAAACCAGGCACCGCTCATCACCTGGCCAATACCATCCTGCCAGTGAAGCATGGTGGTGGCAGCATCATGCTGTGGGGATGTTTTTCAGTAGCAGGAACTGGGAGACTAGTCAGGATGGAGGGAAAGCTAAATGCAGCAATGTACAGAGACATCCTTGATGAAAACCTTCTCCAGAGCGCTCTGGACCTCAGACTGGGGCGAAGGTTCATCTTCCAACAGGACAACAACCCGAAGCACACAGCCAAGATAACAAAGGAGTGGCTTCAGGACAACTCTGTGAATGTCCTTGAGTGTCCCAGCCAGAGCCCAGACTTGAACCCCATTGAACATCTCTGGAGAGATCTGAAAATGGCTGTGCACCGACGCTCCCTATCCAACCTGATGGAGCTTGAGAGGTCCTGCAAAGAAGAATGGGAGAAACTGCCCAAAAATAGGTGCTAACCTTGTAGCATTATACTCAAAAAGACTTGAGGCTGTAATTGCTGCCAAAGGTGCTTCAACAAAGTATTGAGCAAAGGCCGTGAATACTTATGTACATGGTATATTTTCATTCTTTATTTTTAATAGAACTTGCAAAAAAATTTAAACAAACTTTTTTCACTTTATGGGGTATTGTGTGTAGAATTTTGAGGAAAAACATGAATTTAATCGATTTTGGAATAAAGCTGTAACATAACAAAATGTGGCAAAAGTGAAGCACTGTGAATACTTTCCGGATGAACTGTATCAGAAGATGTATGCAAAATGTCTGGGTATGAACTGGTTTATTATATTCTAAAATTACATAGCTTGATGTGACCAAGTATTTAAGCCCAATGCCTAACTTAAACCACATAAACGTAACAAAAGACAGACATCAGGGAATCTCTTACCGAGTGTGAATGACGTATTGAGCTGCAGTGTGTGGCACATCTGCCGGGCTCCAGACAGCACGGGATCATCTTCAGTTTTTGGCTCTCCCTCTCCTGTTCTCTTCTTTGCTTCCTCAATTTCCAAGCCCTGGCTTTTCCTTAAGGCTCCACAGGACATGCGTATGTTAGATTGTTGGCTATCAGTCCTTCTGTCAGAGGATCTATCAGTTGTTTCAGTTGTTTCATGTGAGGAGATTATTTTCTTCTTAGACATCCTATAGGCTGGCTGGGTGGTGGCTAGGTGGCTGTTGGGAAGCTTGTCTGCCTGTCCTGGAGAGAAAAGGTCACACGTCCTTGTGTGTCTGTGAAGATATAAAAAAAAAAAAAAAAAGACCAACTATGCATTACCTAATCTTTTGTAAGCAAATATACAGAGATGCAGTAAAATACCTGCAACAACATGTCTGTCCTGTTGGAGCTTTAAAATCAAGAGAGATAATAATTGATCAACACACCTCAAGCTACCAACTTTGTCGTTGCCATTTCTTCCTCCCTCATCGTTTTTTTCATCCTCCTCTTCACCTTCTTCTGCGTACTGTTCCTCCTTTAGTACTTGTGTCCAGAAAGGGTGATTCAGCAGCTCTGGCCAGTCCATCCTAAAGAAGAAAAATATAACTAAACATTAGGACCTATGAAAATGACACTAAGCCCAGCATGCAAAGAAGTAGCAGTCTGAAGCATTTCAACGATTCAACATTAACATTAAATACATTTCACTGTCTGAGAAACTCAAGTATTTTACTTAAATCAAGAACTAGACTTGCTTTATCAATAAAACTTCTTTATAATACTCAGAACAAGACAATAGCTTCATTGTGTGGAGGACTCATCAAAATATAACCAACTTGATTGGAAACCATAACTACTACACAACAATAGCATCTGCAGCATTGTGATGTTAACATCATATACACTCACTGTATTTGGAACATATGTAAACCTGCTTATTGGTTTAAATATCATGTGGCAGCAATACAATGCTTAAAATAATGCACATACAGGTCAGGAAGTTCAGTTAATGTTCGTATTAAACATCAAAGTGTGGAAAAAAAATGTCATCTCAGCAACAAGTCAAGTCAGCTGGTTTGAGAATTTCTGTAACTGCTGATCTCACTGGAGTCTCTAAAGTTCACTCTGAGTGAAAAAAAACATTCAGGGACCAGCAGTTTTGCAGATGGAAACTCCTTTTTAATGAGAGGAGTCACTGGAGACTGGCCAGGCTGGTTTGAGCTGACATAAAGGCTACAGTAACTCAGATAACCACTCCGGGGTGAGCAGAAAAGCATTTCAGAATGCAAAACACGTCCAGCCTCGAGGCGGCAGACAGCAGAGGACCATGTCAGGTTCCACTCCTGTCAGCCAAGGATAGAAATCTGAGGCTGCAACGGGCACTGGCTCACAAAAACTGGGCAGTTGAAGATTGGAAAAATGTAGTCTGGTCTGACGAATCTCGATTTCTGTTGAGGCTGCAGAGGGTTGGTTTAGAATTAGGCTTCGTCAGCATGAATCCATGAACCCAACCTGCCCTGCGCCAGTCAAGGCTGATGGTGGTGGTGTAATGTGAGGGGTTTGTTTTCTTAGCTCACTTTGTCCACCTTAATACTAACTATACATATTTTCAATGCCACTGTCTATCTGAGTATTGATACTGATCACATGCATCCTTTTGTGGGGCAAATGAGCAACAAACGCCAACCTGCTCAGTACATTTTTGTACATTTTTAGCTGGACATATGGATATTGAATCGTATTTGTGACCAAATCAAATTGCAAGCTCCCTCAAGTTTTCCAGCCCTGATAAACGTTATGATGATGGTAGTAAAAGCAGTAGTATAGTGTGTGCTGGGACTGTGTGTATGGACTTGACCTTTTATGTGGGTTTTTGTTGAGCAAGCCTTTCAGAACACTCTGGAAGTCCTGACTGGGAGGATCTGCAGAAAACACTAACAAACAACAGTAATAACTTCATTAAATAAACCAAAAAATACTCTACAACAGCAACATGCAAGACAAATGTATTTTGTCAAATATGACAATTGTGTGTGAGCTTATGTCCATGTGCAACCGTGTGTGTGTGTGTGTGTGTGTGTGTGTGTGTGTGTGTGTGTGTGTGTGTGTGTGTGTGTGTGTGTGTGTGTGTGTGTGTGTATGACCTGTCTGTCTGGGGGGTGATGGTTCCTGATGCAAAATCATCTCTGTCAGTTCAGTGTAGCTATCAGAGTAGAATGGAGGTTTACCTGGAAAACAAAAGCAGTTTAGTATAGTATTAGTACAGTACAGTATATTAACATACAGTTCTTTCATCAGCTTTCATCATCAAGATTTTTTTCAGTCCAGTATTCATCAGAAATATCATCTTTATAATTCTCAAGAATAACAGACATCCAACAGAGCACAACAGCAAAATAAATAAATAATAATGTTTTTCATAATTTTCAATGTATGCATGTGTGTGCGTGGGAGTGTGTTTGCATGCAAGTACCAGTGTACACGTAGTAGAGTATACAACCCAGAGCCCAAAGATCAGAGCTCATATTGGTTTCTGATCCCTGTAAAACCTCTGGAGCACTGTACGCTGGAGAACCTGAAAATACACATATAATAATTATAAAAACAAATATAGTACAAGACAATCATATAGTTAATGTTAGAAAACTTATTTAAAATACTGATAGAAATTGACATCTTTAGATCACTAAGCTCGCATATAGTACACAAGCTCCACAATGTATATAAGTTTTAGTTTCTGATATGATCTCCATGTACCAACAACTGCTTCATCACCTTCTACCCCATCCACTGCCTCCTGACATTTTAAATCAAATTGCACAAGAGTTGTTTTTTTTGTCACCTCAGCTGAAATACATCTCCTGATGTTGCACACCTATAAGCATAAGATTCCTGCCTACCTTGTTCACATGATCCCCAGCTGCCACTTAGTTTACCCAAGTACACACAGAATATGCAGTGTCCCAATTCAACGGGATCCAATAAAAATGGTATATCTTGGGGCTCCTCTTAACTAATCTCCTTAGCTTCTCCATGGATCAACTAAGAAATGACATACAGACCAAACAGGGGGAAAGATGGTGGTCATCTGACCTTGTAATCTTTTCCTCATGTTGTCAAAGTTGTCTCCTTCGCCTGGCTCCTCAGATATAGAGAGTAAGGTAAAGAAATCCTCCAAAGTCTCTCCCTCTGCCTTGGACAGACAGAAGTTACCAAACTTCAGAATGCCACTACCATCTAGTAAGATCTACGGGGAGAAAGAAAGAGAAGTACTGTATTTATGTGATGATAATAATAATATTGTTGTTGTTATACTTTTAGTCTTACACATCAATGCAAATGCAAACCTTTGCAGGGGTCAGGTCAGAGAAAACGATTCCTAATTCATGGATGTGTTTCAGTCCTTTGACCATGTCCCATCCAAACCTTCTCACCACATCTTCTGACAGACTTCCATCACGACTAACTACAGACTCCAGGGAACCGCCTGATATGAACACAGAGAAAACAAAGACATTGGCAATTTATCGGAAAATAGAAAGATGAAAGCAAGAATGAAGTAGAAAATAATATTAGGACCCAGATTGACTCCTGTTGCATTGTTTTAAAAACCAGCAATCAAATCTGTGTAAAAAAAAAAAAAACATGTGCCAGCTTACAATCTAAACTTGAAGTGAATATGTGAGTAATGGCATAAAAACATATTATAAGGCTACTATTTGTGAGACGCTTTCAGTTTAAGATGTGCATCTCACTATATATTTTTATAGATGAAGTTCAGCAGCATGTTGTTACATCTAATTGTGCATGACTGCTTATCTCAACTCCTTTCCAGACATAATTACTGACCTGTACAAAGCTCCACCACCAGCCAGAGGTGGTTACTTGTCTCATACCACTCATAGAAGCATACAATATTTGGATGGTCCACATCATGGCTGAGACGTACCTAACAAGACAGAGAAATATGTACTGTAGACAAGTTGGTATTCTTCACTGCAAATCTCAGTGGCAAAATCCACCAAAAAAAATTGCATGCACTAATCACATGATCTCATGATTCATTCAATTTGAAAATAACAAAGGAGCCAAAAGGCTGATGTTTAAAGCATAGATTTATTGCAGAGCAATTTTTAAGCCTGTAACAATAGTGTTAAAAACAATTATATTGGAACCATTGTCGGTGATTTCTGCCTTCTGTAGCAGCTTAAAACAACCATTATAATAGTAAATGAAAATAATGAAAATGTAACTGATGTCTTAATGAACTCATAAAGTTTAAAATGCTATCCTACATGGTTAGTGATCTCAGGTCTCTTTGCTTTGCCGGTGCAGATGATGGCCACATAGTTAAGGTTGCCCTTCCTCCTTCCTTTATAGACAACAGAGCTACGACCCACTCCAAGCTCCTCATACAGGATGAAGTTCTCCATCTGCTGTGGAAAAGAAATAAGAGGCCCCAAAGTAATAGTTACTCAAAAAGGAGAGTTTGTCATCAATGAGAAAAAGAAGCAGAAAAATTAGACCCAAAACTAATCATACAATATCATAAAAGTTGAGTGTTTACTGGAATTGTTATCTACTCTGGCAGAAACAACATCATATTTGAAATACTTTGCTAATTATCAAAGTTTACATCATTTTAAAATGACCTGAAATCTCTTTAAAGTTGTGGGTTGTTTGGTCTGACAGTGGCCAAGTCTTTATATAACAAACATATAAATACACACAAATAGAGCACTCACGTTATGGGTTTATATGATCAAATCCAAAATAAATAAATGTAGTTAAATGTACACTTAGTGTGTGTCTACTGTACTCCTTTCCTGATAAGTTCACTATATAAGGAATTGACATCGAGCACAGGCCATTTTTCCATAATTGGTCTATAATTAATCAACGACACAGGTCTCGCTGCTTGATCAGAGTGGAAAAAACTGTTTTAAGAGGGTTTTAACTTTTAGCCAGCAACACAGGACACTAAAGTGTGTGTTAACAGGGCATTTGTAAAGTAAACAATTTCACGTTTAGGTGGCAAATAGCATTTATAGCGTTCACATAAACGGTCAAATGAGAGATGAGCCGTTGGCCTGTTTGTGGTCTGGCGTCGTTAAAATTGTCGCCTAATCAGTTGTCCGCTTCTAACAAGACGGCAGTTAGATGCAATGCTTAAAAAAAATAAACGTAATTACGTGGAAAAATGCACGTTACTACACGCAGCCTTAGAAAATGTACGGTCACGATTAGGGATGCTATTTCTTACACTTCAATGCAAATGTCAAAAGTACGTGAGAACTTACTTCTTCAACGACCCGCTGTTTGTTAGCGGAAGAGTGGTGGGCCACGTCTTTCAGAGTGGAAGAGGGAAGTTTGGAAGTCTTCACATATAATGAGGGCTAAATCTACCTACTGTGGCCAGTACAAATGCATATATACGTATATTTAAGTATAATAAGATGTTTATGTTTCCAAAAATTCAAGCAAAAACGTTCGTATAATGGAAATCATTTTATTGGCATTGACGAAAACACCTCCAAATGGTCTATTCCGACGTTGCTAGGATACTAGAGTGAACACAACAGAAAGCGCATGGAGGAGCGTCTCCATGGTGGATGGACACCGCACATGGGTTTTTTAAAAGGAGGCTATTTTACATAAATGTAATTTATCAGTCACACAATTTACAAAGCACAGTGGGTACGATTAGACATGCTGACAGATATCAACTGTGCTGGTGCACAAAGACCTTGTTGCAGTTAGTTTACCCTATACTTTTTTTCTGTAGTCTATTTCTTTTTTATTTTGTTGTTATGCTTTATTTTCTCTCTTTAGCTGACTTTTAGTGGCCTGTTTCCATCTAGTAGTAGTATTAATAATAGTAGTAGTGGTGGAGGTGGTAGTAGAAGTAGCCTAGTAGTGGTAGCCTTCAGTTATATTCTAAACAACAACAACAACAAAAATCAAGAGTTCAACGACAACAAACGCCCAAAATGCAGCATAGCATTTATTTTGAAAATTGTTGACTATGAAAACTGCAGCCAATGTTGTTGGCGTCGTGTGTAGGACACGAGTCATTTTCCTCCGGGCCACAGGGAGGCATAAGAATTTAATCTACAGTTTCTTACATTTCTTAGGTACTTGCATTTGCATTTTTCCTTAAAAATGTGATTGTAATTATATCCCTGATATTATTCTCTTCGTTTTTTTGCACACCAGCCAAAGTTCATATGTGTTGACATAAAACAAAAACACGTCTTCAGGGCGCAAATAGCAGCATTCAATGTTACATTGTTTAATCCGTACACCCCACCCACATGTCTCACTCACACATACACCATCTAATAGAGTAGCATGACATCATTCATTGAAAGAAACCGGCCGCAGGACACAAGGCACCCCTGGGACTCTCCTGAATGGAGTTTGCAGCTGTGTGAAATGTGGCCCGGAGAGTTTCGGTGTAAAGATTTGCCTCGGGCGTCTTGAGGAAGCCATTAATCAGCCTATAAAAAATTAAGCTTTTGACGAGTGTAGAAAAAAAAGAAAACCACAGAACACACGAAACCGAGTTGAAGCAAAAATAAGCAATTTGAAACGAGTATTAAGAATACCTTCAGAAAATGTAAAGCTTAGGTAGTGCATGTATGGAGAATGAATGAACAACGAGGGACAGCGGACAGCCTCCCAATGCATCCTGTAACTTAAAATGTTCTAACCTGTAAAGTTACATCAAGATATTAGGAGCACCACTTCCTGCAAACCAATTTCATTCAACAAAATATGTCACTAAAAGATTCAGTTTGTTATTTTGATTCGCATTGTTTCCTATCACAGTTTAAATGAAAAGTGTGGAAATGTGGCACAGTGCAAATCACCGAGAAACATGCCTATCTGCAGTCATTTACAGTGAGTGTCCTTCCCCTCATCACGTTATAATATTATTAGTAAGTAAAGGTTGTTGCTTTAAAAAAAAAAAAAAAAAAAAAAAAGTCTAGTTTAAAAACAAGGAATGCAGCACATTTATGAAGTGTTTTTTTGTGAAAAGCAAAGAAAACAGACTTTTAAAAATAGACAAGAGATCGTGGTCCTATATTTGAGACGAACTTGTAACATTAATGCAGTTTATTTTGAAATCCCTCAGACCGGATGTACTTCCATATATTTTCTACTTTGATTCAGCTCTGCAGCTTTGTTTCACATCGAGCGACCCATTCACTCCTGCAGAGGCAGCAAAAAAAAAAAAAAAAGGCTGCTGAAGTTTTGTGAACAGGCACAGAGCTGACTTTTGGACTCCAAACCTTCGGCCTCTCACTTCGTGTATTTTTTTCTGCTGATACCGGGCTGATACCGAGACACCGGTCGTGTCGTAGCGTCCCGGTTCGTTTTACATAGTCAGATAGTGAGCAGGGTCGCACTGAGTGATCCGTCCAACAGTCTTCAACTGGTCGCTCAAAAAAGAGGAAACTGAATTGTTTGGACTCTTTGGGGAAGTTTGAGCTGCTGAAACGGTAAGAAGTCTTATTTTGAGTTTGTGACGGTGTAAAGTTTTCTGAACACATGGTGCGACTGGAGCAGGTGCAAAGTGTTTACTTGGGTTTCACCCTGCGCTTCATGTCCTTTCATCCGGTTTCTCCCGGTAAGAGTGATCGTTTTCTCTTGTTGAATATCAGTGGAGCTGGTCTCCATGTGGAGACCTGGTTTTGCACGAGAAGAACTAGTTTGTTTGATCTACGAAGCTGACTCTTTTGGCCACTCGTTGTTTGGCTCAGAAGTGGAAAATATTCTGCCTTTAATGAAGGCATGTGGGCACCTTTAATGAGATTAGTTTCAGTTTTAGGTAGGCTTAATCCTCTCACAGTAAACCTGCCTTCATTCATTAAAAAATGCCGACCAACAGTCCGCAACCAAAAAAGATTAAATTGATCATTCATACTTAATATTCACAGTGAAGAAGCTGGAATCAGAATTTTTATATTTAATTTTTTTTTTTTTTTTTTAAAAAGCCCCCTAATCATAAATTGATTATCAAAAGTAGGCTAGTTGCCGATCAACTAACCAATTAATCAACTAATCGTTGCAGCTCTTTATTACTCATCTTTTTACTCTGTTTGACCACTACCTTCATAAATAAACTTTGCAAACCAATCACTAAGAGGGGACTAGGCATACAGAGACAGACCAGCAAAGGCAGGAGAAGTACGCAGATGTTTTTATACATAGTGTAAAAAATATAATGATAGAGAAGTCGTTACATCACTATTGTAAATTCAGTGGATACTAAACTCTAATTTCTTTCACTCTGGGTTTTAACAGATGTGCACGTTTCTTGTGTAAAGTATGCCAAAGAGTTTCAAACTTTACAAAAAGGAGCTTTCAAAAGTATTAAATAGTTTCCATCAGCTGCACAGCTGAGAAGGAGCCGGTCCCAAGAAGCTAAATAAGGTTCTGGTTGGTTTGCCAACTAACAGCACATGATCTGTGGGAAGCCTGCAGACCGTCTCGCTACTCAGACACACAGCAGCCCTCCCTGTTACTGGAGAAAGTTCACACGAGCAGCACCTAAACAGATGACCTAAATGTCTGTCAGGCAGAATTCCTGATAGATGGACTGATCTGTTTGTTCCTGTCTCAAACATACAGACTCATTTATTCAAAGTGCTGTGGCCCAGTGAAAGGGTTAACGTGTGTAGTATGGTAGCACTCAGACCTTCATGTAGGTGTGCTAGAGGCTTTGCATATTGTTAGACATTTCTTTGAAAGGACAGACTCAAAGGTCGCCTTTATGAATAAGGTCCTTAATAACTTCAAACCTATTTCATTTCCATTTTATCATCACTGATGACGTTATGGAATTATGGTCACAAGGTGATGAGTTACTTAAAAAAAACAGTGGGAAAAAAAAGGTGAATTGGTATTACCTGAGTTTGAACAAATAATTCATTGCCGTTTTCTTCATTGTTATTGTGCTTTTGTCACTGGATTTGACTGCTGTTTTCCTAATTACGACTTATTATCACACTGATTTATTCCACCACTAATATCTAAACTTGGAGAAAAAAAATAGAAGAGCTCAGTGACTTTATTCAGAGACTCTCGTTTCCATTTCACATGAATCACCTGAAGTAATGAGATAAAATAATGAAATGTATGAACAAACAAAAATAAGTCCCTGTGAAATGATTTCCCAAATGCAAGACATGTCTCACCACGGCATGTGTATGTATTGGCAAGCACAAGAGAAATTGTGCAGCCTGTGATTGGTGGACTATTTTATATTATACAATGTACAACAACAACAAAAAACAAATAAAGCATGTACAACACAACGTATAAAAACTGTAATATAACATAGCATAACACAGTAGTTAAAAAAAGGGGAAAACATTTGTACTTCAGAATGATAGACTTTGGTGCAACACAGCTCAGCTGGTGTAGTGGAGGACAAATATTCTTCCATTAGATAGTAATGTGTGCTGTTTGATGCAAACAAATACAAATGAGAAAAAAATGCCTCTTTAAAGGCAAACAGGAAGAGTTATTTTTAGTGTCGGTGTTACAGCTGAACTGAGCTGAAGTGATGCAGCTGCCTGTGCCGAGCATATGGACAGGCGTTATAGTGAATCTATGTGAAGTGTGTGTGTCAGACTCAGACCTATAGGACAGGCAGTTTTTGCCTTTTTCTTTATGCAGGATGGGTGTTCACAGTGCTGTGAAGTTCTTATTGGTTTCCAGACAGGACTAAATGTATAGATGTTTCTCGAACCCAGCCTTGTATACTACGCTGCTCCGGTTTGTTGTCACGGTTTGAATTCTCACTGCTGACAGAACAGCAGTGGAGAGCAATGGGACGGCTCTATAATACTGCATCATAAATTCAGCCTGACAGGACTGAAGGCTGCTCATAGAGAGGTTTTCTAAAGGCTCCTTAGCCATGCCAACTTTGGTCAATCCCAGCAGGATTAGCTATAAAGTCCAACACCATCTATGGCCTCCTGAGCCATAGTGAGCTGTCTGCTGTGTTTTCATAGCTTTTTCTTGCCTTGTAGAATAACAACTGCAAATGACCAACTTTGTTTGTGCTTCAGGTCTCTGCTTCTCTGTCCTTTATGTATCACACCTTCTGTTCCTTCATCCATCTCTCTTTCTTCCCTTCACTGTCAGCCATTCCTCTGTTATTCTATCTCTTCTTTCCTCCATCTTCCTCCTCGTCAGTCTTCTTCATTTCTGCGGAGTGTTATGTCTCTTCGATGAAGCTTTTAAACGGGCTGTTCTGTCATCCCTTAACACTCTGCTTTGTTCTTGAATAGCAAAGTTCATTCAAGCATGAAGAGAAAAGGGTTTTGAAAAGGGTGTCTCACCTTCCTTTGACTGATCATACGACTTTAAAAAAAAAAAATCCAATAACAGCTTCTGTCTTCCTATTTTTCCTCATCTTCTCTCTTCGTCTTCCTCTTTGTCTCTCCTTCCTGTGAAGACAGACTGAGGCTGTGTGTTTCCATGTGAGTGATGCTATCAGATCTCTTTTGTTTGACAACAAGCTTGCTTAGATTTGAGTCTGGAGGAAAACAAAGGACTTGTTGCCATGTGCCTTTGTGATCGCTCAAATTGAGAGGCTGGAGGAAGTACGTCAGAGACGGATAAAGTAAAATGACATGAAAGGACAGAAGGCGTTTTCTCCTTTATTCATGTTCCTTTCATCTAAACCCTATGCCACTCACCGTCAACAAATCACGTCACTGAGACCACAAGGACTCAAACTAAAGGATTTAGTGATGGGATTAGCTCAACAGGACGGAGTAGGTCTGCTCTGTAACTTTACTCAAACTAGACTTTAAAATGGGACTAAACAGGGTGACCTTGCCACCAACCAAGAAAGACGCCAAACAAGATCAGCTTGTCCTGTCCTGATAGAGAAGGAGGTCTAAAACAGGGGGCGGGTTTCATTTCTGTTTTATTGTGCCTTCACACTGGCAAACACAAGGCAAAGAGGACTGACACTTACAAGCAAACGGATGTGAGGATGTAAAACCGACATGAAGTAATTTCTGACACTTATCAACATTTGTCATTGAGCAATACATTTTACCAACATTTAGCAGATCTCTGGAATAACTTTTGCTTATTCTGTCCTGCAGTGGACATAAAGAAAGGTTACAGGTGAGAGCAATAAGATAAGGTAGCTAATTAAGAGACTATTGAACATAGCATGTTAGCATATTGTAGTAGCTCACTGGTTTGGCTTTTTGTGTGTTACAGAATATTTATGGAAAACAGAATATGTTGTATGCTAAACCTGGTCATAGGCTTATTTAAGCAAGTTCTAATTACATGCCTTTTCCACAACCAGACTTTACAGTAAATATCATCAAAGATGTCAGCATTACATGATTCACAAGTGTTAATCAACAACTTGTGTGGAATCCTTGCAATTGTAGTGTAAAGTGTGAAATATATTTTAAATGGAGAATAAATCAGTCAGTGCTGATTTCCGTGTGTGTGTGTGTGTGTGTGTGTGTGTGTGTGTGTGTGTGTGTGTGTGTGTGTGTGTGTGTGTGTGTGTGTGTGTGCGTGCTAGGGGCCCCTCTGGAGCTCCAGTCTAACTGTAACACCGGTTAGGACAAACGTGGAAGAGCCGTTGGAGAGAGTTAATGTTAGCTGAATGTTAATGAGCAAATGAGGTTCTCGTGAATGTATGAAGCCAGGCAGTGTGATAGTAATAACAAACATTACCAAAGAACCTAAGCAACTAAGTCTCGCAATGTTTTATTTTTGTGTGTTTCAGCGGTTGTTACTTACTGGTTAGTGCGAACATAATAAAATGAATCATGTAAATGTATCATGCTGAACATCGCGTTGAGAAATAATGAAGTGAAGTTGATCAATTCAAGTTTTTATTGAATTCTAGATCTGAACTTTTCACAACAAAACTGTTCCAGGTTTAATGAAATCATGTTTTTTTGTTGTTGTTTCTTTGTTTTTTAAACAACTTAATTTATTTTTTAGTTGTTTCTGTTATATCTGATTGTTTTTGGTTGGATCTCTGGTCATGCTCAGGATAATGGGGTATTGATTGGATCCATTGATCATATACTGGCTGACAGGAAAGGCTACATCCTGAAATGACCTTAATTCACAGCCTAACACAAACATTTTGTGAACAGTGACATTTCTATCATGTTTTAAGAGAAGAAAAATGCCTCTTAAATTCGAAAAAAAAAAAAAAAAAAACGGTTTTTGACCCAACTTAATATGTAGTTTTCTGCGAGATATTTTGATAAAAAGACACCAGATGTTTTTATGCACATATAACAGTGCTCTAAACACTGGAAGACATTTTCATCTGAGCTAAATAATTTACTTTGTTAAAATCTGGGACGTTGGGTAAACGGACAAAAGGTGGTGGCAAAACTGAGGGACTTTCACATGATGTGATTAACAGGTGAAAGAATAGGGGGTAAATGAACCGTTACCCCATCAAGAGGTAGTTAAAGGCCCCATTCAAACCTAACATTAATGTTCGTGGGGATCCAATCACAACTGCATTGCAAAGTATCTGTTCACACACAGACAGGTGAGACCAGACTAAATCCTGCAGGTCATATTTTTCACCCAGTTAAGTTCAGGCTCTCTGTAACATTTAATCAAACAGTACCTGATTATTTTATTTTATATTTTTTTACATGGCTACTGTGTGACTGAGCAACAGGACAATATTGACATTTCAGTTTTCAGTCGCAAACGATGTCTACTCAAGTCCCCTGATTTCCGTCAACTACAACTGGTCCTTGCATGGCAAGGATTTTAATGTGTTGGCTTTATCTCCATGGTGACATTATAGAGCCCATTTTTACACATTTTAAGCCGGCTATTAATGTCTAAAGACTGAACAGGAATATGGCGCCTCACCCATCTGTCACTGAGGCTCTGACCTGTTTCTCAGAGCCGACAGAAAAAGAGTTTCTCTAACATGTCTTAAAGCTGATTTTAAGGTTCCTCCCCTTTGGCCAGAGTCGGTCCCCTGAGTGTTTCATGGCAAAGAACATTGACAGGAAAGTTGTTTGTGTGCACACCGTTTCCTGCATTAGAGCTCCTCCATTAGACCATCAGTCACCGCATGTGGGTACACTCTGCTGCTACCAGACAGATAACCACTGGAAACAGTTGTCCATCAGCATGTCATACTATAATCCCATTAGCCAGGACACACCCAAACATGCAGCACATATTGAAGCACTGGAAACTACACTGCTCCAAGTCAAAATGCTTTACAATATCTGCCATTGAAAGTAAAGAAATCCCCTCAAGCAAGGACAAATCAAAGCACTCAGCTGCTAAAAAGTTCTGCAGAGGAATCTATTGTGAATGGATGGTATTGACGTCATGGTGCTTAACAGCAGACACGTTAGTGCAACGTATTGCTTTTCTTATCAAATCAATCAATCTTATCTTAATGCAACAGTGAGAACAAAAGGCCACGGCTCCGTGGGAGACCTGCATGTCAGGAAAGAGTTAAACACATGAGCGCATACGCCTTGTAGTATTGTGAGTTGCCACATTAGCCACAGAGCATCACAAAAATATTGTAGTGACTTTGCTGCAGGGTTCACATGCATTGAGACTCACGTGTGATCGCTGAGGTCGTCAGTATGCACTTGAATTCCTGAATGTGGGGACATTTTGTGTAGGTGCATCAGTGCCACGGGACACGTGTGCGTGTGTGTGTGTGTGTGTGTGTGTGTGTGTGTGTGCGCGCGCTGCATTTGTTAGTGTCATGTGAGGATGTGTAACATTGTCATGTTGTGGATATTGGTCTGTTTTATGTGCCTGGTTTGTGTGTGGTTTTGCTTTGCTAATGTCTCTTGTGATCTAAACGTATTAAGGAGTTTGCGTTGCGACAGTCTTTGCCAGTAACACTAAAAACTCTTTCCATCCACCCAACAGAGGTTTGGGTGGTGCAGCCCTGGTTTCTTTAAGGAACTGAGAATGAATATTTGTGGTTTGTGTTGTAATGTTCATATTGCTAGTGTCAAGCACAGCCAGGAGTAACTGATTAACAGAATGCATTGAGAAATTAACTGTTGTTTGTCTTCTTCCACACACAAGATTAAATAGGACATAAAGTCAGTCTGTGACGGTAAAAGCAGCAAAAATAGAGCCTACATTTTTATTTTTTTTTAAACGGATACTAGCATAGTATTCACATAGGAATCACCACTTATGTACTGTACATGATTTTAATTTTCCTCTTGAAACACACATGATTCTTGTTGGAAAGAATACACTTTCCTAGAGGCGTTGGGATCTATCCCTGCAACTTATCATTTGAGAAATAATTAACAAGGTCAAAAATGGGTGCCATTTTATTCTCATCATGCATTTAGGCAGCTGGGAAAGAATAAAGTTCCCACTAGGTAACATCCCACTTTTTAGTTGAGAGCGTTCAGATTAGGTCAATATGCAACATAGTCATCCTCAGAAATTGTGCTCTGTTTCTGCTGTCTGAATACAGAAAATGATAACCTTGTCATCGTCATTATAAACCAACACAGGGGTGAAATGAAGCAAATGCTATCAATATATAACTTGTACAATACATGTTTCTGTGTTTTCATGCTCTGCACTTTTTGATATTAAATACACAAAACAAACTAGGTAGGCTAGACTAACTATGTCTGGCTATTTCACTGTATTTTTGGACCAATTACATCTCTTAATATTTGAAAACTGCTATTTTCCTTCTTCCCTGCTGCTCCTGAATGCACCAGAACCAAAATAGTTGATTGGAGAAATTATATGTGTAAAAAACAAAGAACATTCACTGAGTTATAGCAGCAAAAACTATTTTTTAAAGTTGTCAAGAAAACAGTTTTAAAGACAGAGTAAAACCAGACCTTGTCCTACATTTCCTGTTGTGTCTTTGGATCCGTCAGCACATTGAAATCCTCTAACGCCTCAAAACTCAACAAGGCCATGTTATTACCACCCTATGATAATGTTGTGGCCATAACATAGTAGATCCTGCTACCTTTGGTCCTGATGTAATTGAAATTTAACTCAAAAGCACAGTACTGTTCAATCATCATAAGTTATTTTGAATTGACTAATTCTTTATTCACATTCCTAACCTTAAAATAGTTCTGTAAATTTGGAAGAAAACAAGTGACTTGGACTACAAAAAATAATGAAAAATACACTACAGACTATCTCAAGAAACAAGTTTTAAAAAATGTCAACTATTTGCAGTTAAAAAAAAAAAAAAAAAAATCTGATTTCTTTATTCGTCGAGCCCGGTGCCCAATTTAGAAACTTCTCTTAAATCATAGGAAACATTCAGGTCCTGACTTACAGCAGAAACTGCTGCCTGGCTTATGTTTTGCAGCGCCTGCATGCTTTGTTGTCATTAGCAACAGTGTTTGGGCATTTGGATGTCTGATACTCCTGAATGATGGAAACTTTGTGACCTAAATTCTACACCCAGTAATGCTGCATGAGATCTGACTCATTATGTCTAAGAAGAGGGTGGAAAAAGAAAGCTGGGAGAAGTAGAACGATGAGTGTGGATAAATACAAGAAGGAGAAAGACGTTATACACAGAGTTTTAGATACTGCAGTATCTGTGTTTTTTTTGTAATAATAATAGAGTTAGTCGAGGTGTACACATCAAGAAGGTTGTCTTGAGGGTTGTGTGTGTGTGTGTGTGTGTTTAAAGGGTTGGCTACAAATAGAAACAGAGGTCCCCTGGCCATGTTTCTGTTAATTGTTGATACCGGAGCTGAACTGGAAAATTTGCATTCTAGCAAGTTATGTCCCTGAGGAGCTTAATATCTGGTTTCCTGCCAAATATTTATCCCAACAGCCACTCTCTCAACGTGACTCCAGTTTTCAATGATCGTCATCTTCCAACATGATTTATAGTGATAATTTAATACAGTATTGTTGACACTTGACACTCATATCTTTTGCATGTATTTGAAGCTCATGTAATTTAGGCCACCTTACATGCTTCTTATTGAATGCTGTTACTCCAATAGATTAAACACCGAGTTAAGAGTTTTGTCGGGCTTTGCATAGACTGTATATACAAATGGATGTAGAAGTACCCTTAAGTTAAATTCCACTGAGGACCACTAGGGGCTGACTAAAAAAAAAAAAAAACTCAGGTAAACTTTCATTCAAGCCTGGTTTGATTGACATGCCTGGAGTGCGCTCAGGTTGCCGGTATAGGTGGGCAGGCAGTGTCCTCGGGTTCTTAGTCAGATCGACCCCTCATCCAAATATGGTGATTTCTGGCTCCAAAAAAACAAGGTGGCATCCAAAATGTCAGACTCAAGGTTTCAAAGCAGCAGTTCACAAACCAATAGGTGATGTTACAATGGTAACACCTGTTTTTTACAGGTACACCAAATTAATTCATAACAGTGTAAAGTGAGGTCTATAATTATCTACACTTCAGCATGTATTCTGTTTATGAGCCAGTCAGCCATCATGCACATGAGTGTGACACTGTGTCTATAAATAGTACTTCTTGCTCCAGAGTGAGAAAAATACAGACCATCGTGTTTACTGTCTTAAGACTGGATAAACATACAGTATTGACGTGTTTTCATATATTTAAGTAATTAAAGCAGTTCACAGTTTGAACTAAAGCTTACAGTATGATGCGTTGTTTTATTTTTCAGAATCTTGCTGTATTGTTTATTCAACTTTAAAAATGTTTTAATTAAAATTAAATTAAAAGTCTCTTTTTGTCCTCTGCTGCCCTTCTTTATCTTTCAGGTATCCAGGTGACCAAGTGAGGAGTTCTGGTTCTGCAACTGCCCCATCTGTCCTGCGCTGGTGAAACGACCTCATCCTTTTTGTCCTCCTCAGTAAAATAATGCACTTAAGACAAGTTTAACTTTGCTCTGCCCGATTCTTGTTTTGGTGGGTCCCAAGTTTTGCCCATGGCTGGTCCCATTTCAAATCGGTAACCACCCAGCGCCAAGCTGGACCCGAGGATCCCCCGTACCTGTTCCCGCTCCTCTGCCCCATCCCCTGATAACATATCTCAGCATCACAGCCCAGAGCTCCTATTGGCCAGCGAGGAAACGGAGGAGGAGTATGTCAGTGAGGCAAGTCTGCTGGCTGCACCTCAGGAGTTCACGGCCATCTACAGAGATGCTGAGACCATTACTGGTAATGTTGCATGCATATGTTATAACCATTGGTAGAACAAAAGCTTACTGGAATCCATTTGGCTTTGTTGAATCAGCACTTTGTGCATAGGTAATTCATCTGTCAAAAATGCTCTACTTTAAAAGTCCATTTGGTTGCACAACTATATTATCTGAACTTAACCAATTAAAAGTTTACAACAATACCATCCCTAAATTTGGGAACAGTTTTGGAATAAATTGGCAGGAACATTGGAGGCTGAGGGAGATAGTGTGTATGAGCTGTGAGAAACTGGCCCTGTCTGTGACCCGTTTTTAATGTCACATCCTGTCAGTAAAGCAGCTCCAGGGGACCTCAGCTCTGGGTATCAGCCAGCATGTGAAAGAGAGAAGAGCTCCCTGTGGACTGTTTCTGTCAGGTCTCTCACTCATCTCCCCCTCTCTCTTTTCTCTCCCCATCATCCCTCTCTCCTACAGAGCAGAGAGACACCAAGGCTTGTCTTCAGTGGTCAGAATTTAGCTGTGCAGTGGCCAATCTCCTCTCTGTTTACAGTCTGGAGGAGCCTGTCTGGGCCTGATACCCTCCAGACACTTTTAACTGAAGTGATATTAAATACAAGAATGAATATTAATTTTTGTTTGTTGTAATGCTAATCATGCAGCACTCTATCATGTCCCAACTGGGTAACAAAAACTGATGACAGATAAACCTATCAGAATCATAGAGAGGCTGCATCGCTGCAGTGTACAAGTGATGAGTCTAGCACACCATCTCCTGTTATAAAACTTGTCACTTTGAAGTTCAACAACACTGGCTAGTTCACTGTTTAACAGGAGCTTAGGCCCCTGAGCAACAGAAAGGAAGGGACAGGGGGCTGAATAGTACTTTGACACAGTCATAAAGGGTTGCCAAGAACTTGTACAGCACCAGACTAGAGAATCAGTTCAGCAGTGTCTGAGACTATGAAGCTTTCTAACATACAAACTACAGGAAAAGGCCCTCCCAAGGACCTTCCTTCCCACCCCTGAGCATGACATCAGTTCCATGTATTATTTTGAACAGCAAGGTCCCTTAATTACATGGTGGGGTACCAAACTTCAATACTTTTATGGCACTGACCAAATCTGTCCAGCAATAACTTGCATGTGAGCCTGTTAATTGTAAATTCAGAAAACAACCTGGGTTACACTTTCCCCCTCTAAACTGCAAGAAAACTAAAGATTTGTACTGTAATGTGTAATTTCTTCAAATACATTTTATAAAATTGGTTTAAAACAAATATTTTTAAGGAATCTATATAAAAATCAAGGTATTGGGAGCAATATCTGAATCAAAAACCTTTGAACGATGCCCTACTTTATTCTCAACCCAAAAACAGCCACATGGCCATAGCAACTTCCATCCATCTATTTAGCTTCTAAAATTGCTTATTATTTCACAGTGTACTGCAGGACTGCAGTCTATCGCAGCGTACATTTGGCAAGAGACAGGTTACACTGTAGAAAGGTCATAAGTCTATCACATGACTAACACATACAGGTAGACAACCAATTACAACTAAAAGCCACTTAAGACTTGTCAGTGCACCTGAGATCATTTAGCAAGATATCTTGGATGCTTCATGCTTGGTACAATAAATGGTTTTGGGAAAGTTGGACTGACAGGGCTTCAATGTTCATGAATACAAGAGCTTCTTCAGGAAAATCTACTGCTGACTGTTGTGTGCATATTAGTAAAGGACCCATGCGGAGAGGGGGTGCTACCTTTTCTGTGGTCAATGAATCAGTGCGTTAATGGCTGGACTGCATGCTGCTTAGTTTTTGGAGCAAAGTAAAAGGAACACCACACGGTGTAGTACACCACAGTGAGTTACAGTAGCCCTGCAAAGCTTATTTGATGCTTATTAGTTCCAGTTTTTTAAAACGGTGTCAGAGAAATTTCAAAGGAAATTTAGAAGTCTTTTTGCGCAGTCACAAAATAAACTCCCAGGAGGAAAGTACCACAACACTGCATTATTACTACTGCTTTACTTTTCTCTTTCTCAAGTGCTGAATCTATATCTAGATTAACGCGCATGGCTTTTTGTTTAAAATCTTATCCATATGTGTCTTTTAAATTGTTTTACCTGTATTATACAGTGGTGTGAAAAAGTGTTTGCCCCTTCATGATTTCCAATTTTTTTGCATGTCTGTCACACTTAAATGTTTCAGATCAAACAAATTTAAATATTAGTCAAAGATAACACAAGTAAACACAAAATGCAGTTTTTAAATGAAGGTTTTATTATTAAGGGAGAAAAAAAAAATCCAAACCCACATGGCCCTGTGTGAAAAAGTGTTTGCCCCCTCCTGTTAAAACATAACTTAACTGTGGTTTATCACACCTGAGTTCAATTTCTCTAGCCACACCCAGGCCTGATTACTGCCACACCTGTTCTCAATCAAGAAATCACTTAAATAGGACCTGCCTGACAAAGTGAAGTAGACCAAAAGATCCTCAAAAGCTAGACATCATGCCGAGATCCAAAGAAATTCAGGAACAAATGAGAAAGAAAGTAATTGAGATCTATCAGTCTGGAAAAGGTTATAAAGCCATTTCTAAAGCTTTGGGACTCCAGCGAACCACAGTGAGAGCCATTATCCACAAATGGAGAAAACATGGAACAGTGGTGAACCTTCCCAGGAGTGGCCGGCCGACCAAAATTACCCCAAGAGCGCAGCGATGACTCATCCGAGAGGTCACAAAAGAGCCCACAACAACATCCAAAGAACTGCAGGCCTCACTTGCCTCAGTTAAGGTCAGTGTTCATGACTCCACCATAAGAAAGAGACTGGGCAAAAATGGCCCACATGGCAGAGTTCCAAGACCAAAACCACCGCTGAGTAAAAAGAACATTAAGGCTCGTCTCATTTTTGCCAGAAAACATCTTGATGATCCCCAAGACTTTTGGGAAAATACTCTGTGGACTGACGAGACAAAAGTTGAACTTGTTGGAAGGTGTGTGTCCCGTTACATCTGGCGTAAAAGTAACACCGCATTTCAGAAAAAGAACATCATACCAACAGTAAAATATGGTGGTGGTAGTGTGATGGTCTGGGGCTGTTTTGCTGCTTCATGGCCTGGAAGACTTGCTGTGATAAATTGAACCATGAATTCTACCGTCGACCAAAAAAGTCCTGAAGGAGAACGTCCGGCCGTCTGTTCGTGACCTCAAGCTGAAGCCAACTTGGGTTCTGCAGCAGGATAATGATCCAAAACACACCAGCAAGTCCACCTCTGAATGGCTGAAGAAAAACAAAATGAAGACTTTGGAGTGGCCGAGTCAAAGTCCTGACCTGAATCCAATTGAGATGCTGTGGCATGACCTTAAAAAGATGGTTGGTGCTGGAAAACCCTCCAATGTGGCTGAATTACAACAACTCTGAAAAGATGAGTCGGCCAAAATTCCTCCACAGCGCTGCAAAAGACTCATTGCAAGTTATTGCAAACACTTGATTGCAGTTGTTGCTGCTAAGGGTGGCCCAACCAGTTTTTGGGTTAGGGGGCAAACATTTTCACACAGGGCCATGTGGGTTTGGATTTTTTTTCTCTCTTAATAATAAAAACCTTCATTTAAAAACTGCATTTTGTGTTTACTTGTGTTATCTTTGACTAATATTTAAATTTGTTTGATGATCTGAAACATTTAAGTGTGACAAACATGCAAAAAAATAAGAAGTCAGGAAGGAGGCAAACACTTTTTCACACCACTGCAGAAGAATGCAGTCAACATGTTTACTTTGTAGCAAAAAAGTTAAAACATTGAAAACGTCAAACTTGATCTCAGGCAGAAAAACTCTTACTTGTCGTCTTTGTCGGGAACAGATTCGTAACATGCTGGTGGAAAAATCAAATGTTGAGACATGCTGTGGTAATGTCATCTGTATCACTGAAGTCATTCAAGGGCAGGACACTTGACGTTAGGTCAGTGCTGCCATCTGCTGGTAAAATGTAAGTTAAATGTATGAATTGGTCAAATTCAAGTTCTTTCTCCTCTCTGTTTCCTCCTGTTTCACTCTCATCCTCCACTGTGTCATTCAGTCTCTCTACCTAACTCTTTTTTTGAACACTTTCTGCCTGAGTAGTGTGTGTGATTTCACTGAGTGTAGAGGATGAATTAACATAATGAGCTGAATGGAGCAGCTCATTGCCATGGGGCAGTTCTTTGGTGTGAGGTTAATTCTCCGTGGTTACCAGCAAGCAGTGATGTAAACAGTTGAGTAACAGTGAAATTATGGGATGCTCGGTGAGGAGAAGGATCACGAACAAACAGAAAGGAGACAGAGGACAGAGAACTTGAGTGAGACACAGACGCAGTTATGTAAGTGGACAAACAGAGGTGAATCCAAACTGCTGCGTGTGCTCCCTGACTCTGATCCAATCACGGTATGCTAAAACGTCCATTGTGCTGTAATGTTTAGAGGAGAGCATGATTTGGGTTCATTGTTTACATTATCACACACAAAGTAGCAACAGAGCCAAGTAACATGAGGTTCAAACTGCTGACCGAGCGGCGGATCTATAAAGTGCTCTGAACTGTTCTGTGTGTGTTGACAGATTAGCTTCAGTGAGCTACAGCCACTCTGACAGTGTAGTCAAGTTTATTTAAGGGAGTTTAGTCACAGTGTAAAAGTTTGACTCAAACTACACACATAAACTTAGTGTTGCCATGGGTACAGTGTTTTTGTACATGGAAAAACTGAATCTGAACAACTGAGAGTCAGGAGACTGTCTGGCTGCACACTTGACAGAACAAGTTGAACTGCATTAGTTTGGTTGTTACAAGAGTTTTTCAGTAACACTGCAGGATAATCTTGTGTTGACTCTTGTAACAAGCTCCATTGCTTTAGGGTTGAAACTATTTGATGGTCTTTTGCATCTGAATATAACGTATTATATAAAATATTGACTGTCAAGGCTGAGTTCATAACAAATGTAGCCAGACTGATGTCACCTTGAAACAGAGTGAACAAAGGAGAGTTTGTTTCCTCTCTTTGGATTTCTATCTCATTTCCCAGGCTCATGAAACTAGTGTTGTTCACCCACTCGTTTACATACTGTACAGTATCAGATGGAGACACATTTCCTGCCAAGTCCATGTCTCCTTATTATTCTAGCTCTTACATCAGTGTAGACCACATAACAGGAGCTCTAAAACTACAAGACTAAAAAAGGACTTTATCAACATCCTACACAGTTCTCGTGTTATATTCCAGCTAAGTGTTTTACACAGTTTATGTCTTTGTTTAGTCTTTAAAAAACCTTTTTTTTTTCTTTTCTTTTATTGCTTTTAGTTACTAGTCTGGTAAACTCTGTTTATTTGATACAGGTAGGACAATTATCTTTAAAATGATCCTTTCCTACAGTTATGTATTTTTAGTGCACATGATGTTTATGTTTAACCATCCTGCAAAAGTTCCAACAAGACCAGCTAATCAATATCACCAGCTTACAATCACGTCCTGATCAACTGATACGATGAACTGATTTTGGATCAGTTTCTCTGGTGAGGTCAGATTGTCAGCTTTTCTCAAAAAAACTTTCCTCTTTACCCTTTATTGGCAATAAATGACCATGAGGAGACATACTGGAAGTTAAACAAGCATTAACAATTTAAATCACATGAACAATAACCCAACAAGTGTTGGGTTATGTGTTATGTACTGACCAACACAGGAGCACTGTCATGTGTGGGAGTTCCCAGGGTTTAATCCTACATTGTAGAGGCTGGACTGGTGGACATGATAATATTTTTGACCAAACACCTCAATAATTATATTGTGACAATAGATTTTTGATAATAATCATCAGTAATGTGTATATAATGACTAAGTGAGTAAAAGAAAACAATATAGAACAGCTAGAAGAATCTGGTAAGTTCAGAACATTACATTACTTTACTGTGATTCAGCTTTTAAAACCAGGAAAAGTTGTTTTGATATTACAATATCCAAAATCAAGGACTATATCGAGTGTCATATCATGACATAATGTATGCAATATAATAATGATATATCGCTGGACTGAGTCAGAGTTCAGCCCATATTAAGACTGAGAATCAGTTAACCAAAGAGTAAAGTTTTGTCATGTTGTTTCAACAAAGAATACAAATGTCTCTTCAAGTTAAGTGGTGTAATGATATATTAGAATACCTGGGAAATAACCTGATAATATTTATGCCGCTCTCTGTTATTTCCTCTGTTTATGAAAAGCTGTATTCTCCTTAAAGATGTGATGTGTTGGTACTTTGTGGAAATTTACATTTGTAATGAGTCTGGACGTGTACTACCTGTCTCCTAGGACTGGTGGTAATTTGTTATTATTTCATACATGCTAGCACCTTGGTGAAGACCTGCACACATGCATCTGGACTCGGAGATGTAAAGCGTTAGCAGCATTTGAACACACTGGCACAAACTCCTCCATGTAGATCTTCTGTCTTATTTGACCACAGTGACGTACTCTACTGTATTTCATATGTGCACCCTCTGTGATCAGCTTGTGCTGCAGTCTAATTCTGAACAGGCCTGTGCTGCAGCTGCATGAGAGCAAAACTGGTCTGAAGTGGAGTGTAGTTTGCCCCAGTTAGGTGTTCCCATACAGTATATAGGTTCAGAGACTAATAGAAAGCAGCATGCTATTTCCTAGAAATAGAGTTCAGAATTCAAACAACCCAAAATGTGTTTTTTCATAAATATAGTCAATTGAATTAAAATGTATTTTAGATTAAATGAGCACTTTGAAAACATCCAGGAGAATACTTGAAGAACTCAGAGGAGAGTTGATTGAGAATTGAGGAGAAGATTTGGAAGGTGTTACGAATTTCCAGAATAACACTCTCCCAGAGTCAGATTTCTTCTTTGGATGGGTTTTACCAGTGGTAGTACATAAATCCAAGCACAATTTCCACTCAGAGTTATTACTTAAAACGTATTCAAATATTTCTAAACTAAAACATTTGAATCATTGGTTACTTGGCACTCCAACTGCTTGTAAACTACCATAACCACTCAAATAAACAAGAAATGTAGTAAAGTAATTCTAAATTGATTACGGTAGCTTTAATTGTCTTTTACACACACACGTGCAGGAATACATGTACTCATATCAGGTGCCATGCAATGCCAAAAGCTGGGATCTGTGAGATTACATGGGAAACACTGAGTGGAGTTTTGGCAGTTTATCTGCTGCAGCTTTGCTCGTGTTGTACCGGATATGATTACTGCTGTAACAAGGAGACATCGTTTCCGCTGATTTGTTGCTCTGGCAGTTAAACACTCGATCTCTAATGTAAAACTGTAACAAAATCTAATTTATGTTGAGCTCTTCCTTTGGATAAAGGCCGTGTTTCCACCCCAATGATTAAAAAGCCATTCGTAATGTCTTTAATGTCTCCATCACTTCCTCACATTTGAATCTCACAATGTAAGAGTTTAACAGAGGAGCTGCTAGAAAGTCAAAACAGTACAGCGGTGTGAGCAGCTTCAGGCCTGCCATTGCACACACTGTGTTTATACAGGATGAGGGTAGAGAGAGTGTGTGTGTGTCTGTGTGAAGTTCGCTCAGCTCGTAGGAAGAGTCCAGCTGGGTTTGTTGGCTGTCAGAGTGAGAGAGAGAGAGAGAAAGGGCAAGTGTGGGGCGGTCCATGTGTTTCTCGTCATTGGCATGTCAGGCATGACGGACCAGTTTGGCTCGGGTCTTTTGCTCTTCACTCCTCCCTCCCTCCCTCCCTCCCTTCCTCCCTCCCTCCCTCTTTTCCTCTTTTCGTCTCTTGAACCCAGTCGCCGTCCTCTGAAACTTTTAGCACCCTCTCTCTTGTTCTTCCTGTTTCTCACCCTCCCAACACTCTTTCTCTCTCTCTCTCCTGTTTGTGTTATTTTCTTGCGACCTTGCCCTCTTGTGGACCAGTGGAAAATGTGATTGGAGGGCAGGAGAGTTGGTGGTTGTCGGGCTTCAGGCACCATGAGTGAGTACCCTGAGCACAGAGTAGTTTTCTGGCAGTTTCAGCTGATCGCTGGTCTCTCTCTCATCGCTTTGTGTCCCTGTTTGGCTCTTTATGTCAGTCCGTTGTTGTTTTTTTGCCTCTTAAACTGTTATAGTTACAAGTAAATTGTCTTTACAAGTTTAAACATTTGTATTTTCAAGCCAATGTTTACTGGAGGTGTCTGAAAAACAAAGTGTCAACCCTTTCATTGGAAGTCCTCTGTGTTTTAACTGTTAAAGAGATTGAAATTTCAGGTGTTAAAGGTTAAAAGGTTGCAATGAATGTATTGTAGGAAGATCAACTTGGCTCTTAAACTTTCTCTTGGCCAAAAGTATCATTACTGCACTGAATTGGTCAACAGGAGGCAGCCATGTTGAACTTCAGTAGAGCTGCTGTTGGGTTCTTCTTTCTGTTTAACAACATTTCTGAAGTCATATCCAGGTGATTCAGAAATCTGATACAGAGACCACGTGTGGTTGATTTGAGACCAGCTCACATGCTTGACTACCTTCTCTCTTCAGTGACCTAATTTAGGGTCTCAGTGTAGTGACACCACACGTATTCACACAGTACTGTATGTGCAGAATTGGTGCCTGTGTGGTTCGGTTGGTAGAAGGGTAATAAGACACTTCTGTATGACACTTGCACGTCTTGATTTAAAAATTTTCCGAACTTTTTTTGTTTTAGTTTGACCAAACACTGTAGTACTTTGTGTCCTGGACACATTGGTGTGTTTATTGCTCAGACTGACTGTGTGACTGTGGTCTATTCCTCCATTTGAACTTGAACTTTCTTGCTCTGGCAGCTACAAGCTGCTACCAATGTTGGCCTGTCCCTGCAGCTTGTGTTCTTTTTGACTCCTGTCTATGTTTGCATTTGAATATTGGACTTTAATTTCTCTTGGATATCGATAAACATATTTATTGATCCCAATGATTACAAAATTTAATTGGTGTAGGTGCTTTTTTAATAGTCTGATTTGGTATGAAAAGGGACAACTTTGTCCCTGATGGATGTGAAGTTGTCCTTGTGTTGCTTGTCACTGGGGGTGTGGAAAAGTCATATGATAATACTTATTGTCTCAAAGATAAGTGTAAATAAATTAATATTCATATTGTACTCGCAGTTATCGCTGACAGCATGGTTACTTTGAACTTTGGACTGCCCCAGTGAGCTTTTTCTGCGCTCTTTACAACTTATTTAGTGAGTTTTCATTTCAGGTCTCTGAAAATAATATCCATGTAATGCAACCTAGATAAGTGAATACAAGTACAGGTTATAAATTACATCTATTGATCTGACAAAAAGAGAAAATGTTCAAATTGAAAGCTGGTCATGTTGTTTTATAACAGACGCACAGCTTCTCCTGTCTTCACTGACCTTTTGTCAGCACACTGCACAGAAGGGTTTGGTGCTATTATTATCCCCAAACATGTCCTATCAGTCCTCATTTTAGGAGCTGAAGTGCATCAACCATATTTCATATCATTACAGAAGGAAAATATTGTGATATTGAATAGCAACATCCTTTTCATCATCAGGTTTGCTCATGCATTAGTTAGCTTTTATTACACGCAATGTTCCAAAACTGAGTAAAAACTATAAAGGAGCTGCTGATTTACTGCTGTGCTGTAGACTGTGTAGTTTAAAGAGTGCTTATGTCAAATAAAGATTCAAACCAAATGATTCACCTAAGACAATAACAAGAATATTTTTCTGAGAATCATTAACACTGTCAAGGGGAGACAAATGAGTAAAATTTGATCCCTGGTAAAATATCCCTTTTCTGACCACACTGGTAATAATTCAGTACTTACTTGTGTGTTGAAACTCCACTGGCTGTGGTTTCTGAATGATTCCCCAGCTGCTGTGTGTGTGTTTCCCCTTTTCTAGCACAGTCAGTCTTTCAGTCTGGATTAGCAAACTGTAAGAGACGGCATTGTTAGAGAGACTTAGACAGACAGACAGTGGAGCAACAGAGCAGAGAAACAAAGGACATTATTTTTACTATGCTAATTCTGTCTGGCCAAGAGTTTCTCTGCTCCATATTTCTGTCGGAAAAGTGCCTAAAACCAGATTTTGTATGGGAACAGAAAGAATGTGAGCTCTAATAGAGCCCTAAATGGATGAGCATTTTAATAGCACACTATACTGATGTGGTCAGAGGCACATAGCTGAAAGCTGAGGTAAGGTGGTGATTCAGATTTGCACAGCAGCACACAAATGTGGTTTTCAGTAGAAGGCTGCAGTTCACTTATATAGAGTTTGTGTACCGGTTTGGCTTTTGTGTCAAAGATGTCTGCTTAAGATCTATAAATGATCACTGGTTTTACTTTTTTTTTCAACCAATAGGAAGATAGTTAGTAGTTCTGTACTGTAAATAGTACGTTTTCTCTGTAGGTGTACTTATCTGATGATATCTATAAATTCGTACTTATTAATTGATTAATTATTGAAGTGCTTATCCTTTTTTTCTACAAAACAAAATTCAATTATATTGGAAAAATCCTTGAAATGCAATCTAGTTGTTATCACTCATTAAAAATAGATGAATATGTAAACATATATTCTTACCTAAACTTTTACAACTGGACACAAGATGTGTCATACTTCACTTTAAAGTCCATTCTCAGTGTTTGTGAAGTGCAGGTTTCAAGTTTACACATCATATTTGATTAAGTTAAATCAGACTGGGTTGGCTGTTAAACTCTTTATGATGTCACAAATCCTTCTCGTAGGCCTGAGCCCTAAAATTTGAAATTATTTTTCAGTGAACACAGTGAAATTTTCCCTCTTCAGCAGACGGATGTGAAAACGGCCTTGTAGTTTTAAACACAGACATAATTCTGCACAGCGAAGCTCAGACATTCAACAGAAGGAACAACAATGTAAACACATTTTTGATTGGAGGGGCATTTGAACCTTCATTCGGGTCATTTAAGAATAGGCTGTAAGGAAGGCTTGGCTAGTTCCTCAATGGGCCACTAGAGGGCCTCATTCACCTTCAGATCAAGGAGATTGCATGAATGTCTTGTTAGGCCACTTGATAAATGAAACATGTTGTCTATCTTTTATATCACAACACAGTTTATGTCTTGTGTCCACTGTCTATTAGCTATCTGTAATTACTTTTAAAAAAAAATCTCACCAAAGAAAAGAACGATGACTGTACGGTATGTGTCTCTCTCCTTGTGCAGATGTGTGTAACAGTACTGATTTGCCGGAACTTGAGATTATCAGCTTATTGGAGGAACAACTGCCGCTCTTCAAGCTGAGGGCCGACACCATCTTCGGCTATGAGCAAGATGACTGGCTGCACACGCCGCTCGTGGACCCAAACTCTTCCCTCGACCTGACCACTGAACAGATCGAGGAAACCCTCAAATATTTCTGTAAGTGGATCACACACTGTATTCAAAAGATATTCACAGATATGTTCCTAAAACTAACACTCAAACAATGTCAAACACTACAGACTGACGGGAGTTTTAGTTTTAACCTTCAGGAGGCTGTTATTGGAGAGTGACAGTGAGAGATTTAAGATTTATGCTGACCTCAACCTCTTGGAATCAGAGAGAGCGATGGCCATCTGTCCGTCACAGTGTGACTGTGACAGCTGGCCTTGGTTGCCCAAACAAACATACTTGATTGGTTGCTCTCTCTCACTCCGTGTTGGTTGATGTTTTGCTCTCTTGCACTCAGCGCTCACGTGTTTTTATGCACATGTCTGCTCCTGTCTTATCAAACTAAGAGCTGCCCTTTGGTTGTCATCTAAGCCCCCCCCCCCCCCCCCCCCCCCCACACACACACACAAATAAATAAACACACTCAAATAAACACACACAGACACACAAACACTGCACACGGCAAACCAAGGGAACGTAGTGGTTTTTTTTTCTTTCCCACCACTATTAATTATTCAGTTCTAAGTCGTGTCGACTTTAATAGTGACACAGGGTGAAAACACGTTCTAAAAGTAGATCAAGCATCTTATGAATTGGTGAAGCAGAGAACTGAGACTTCACCTCGATGCCCCTTGCTGACATGGTCACGTTGGCCTCGACATTCATCACAGACAGGCAGGCAGAGAGGAAACGACAAGGTCACGTTACATAAGAAAACATTACAAGAAATTATGCAAGGAGTGTTTTTCTAAAGAGTAAATATTGTTGTATGTTCCACACAGATTTTCTTTCCCAGTTATCCTCATACCTACTGGAGGCATGTTGCTCCTCATTATTGCCCCAACCAGATGGCCGGGTATTGACACCCTTAGGGGCCGAGATATCTGAGCAGCAATTGGCCATATTGTTTTCATTCTGGTCATAAAGCTTTTAATTGTTTTGAGTATGATCTTCTCTAAAAAAAAAATAAAAAATAATAATATTAGCCTTCATAATGTGCCATATAGGTGATGGTATGTAAGCATATATTTATGTAAAGAATTGTCAAGTCTAAATTACCCGCAGAACTCATGTCATTATATTGTTTAACAATGAAAGGAGTTAGCAGGGTATCATGCACGCTGGTGGTTGATTTGACCCGCTCCATGAGAAGGACGTGTCCGAGAAGATTATAACACGGAGGCAGATGACCAATCGTGAGCAGCTATATGTTGTGATGACATCACACCCACATGTCTTACTAAACAATGGAGATGTTCATTGGTAGATTTTTCTCATGGGCAGTCTAGCTTCAGTGTAGCTGGTGTTAAGTAAAGTAAACAATATGAAAAATAATAGTTAATGCGATGTGGATGAAGAGTCATTTTAAACAAACCAGTGAATATTCAACAAATAATACAAATAAATACATTTGTGTCTGATTTCTTATACTTGTGTAATAATCTGGTGTTATTTTTATTTCCTAATCATAAAAGTTGAAATCTACATTTATATAGATTGTAGTGTTTTTAATGATATCTAAATGTTTGAGTGTTCTGGCATGCATACACCAAAAGGTGCTCACGGACGTAAATGGTTTCATAACTATATTAATATTAAAACGGTGTACAGATATCTCTGTATTGTCACAAATGTAGTGGTAATACATCCTCGTGCAGAAAAAACATAGCGAGCTGTAATATCATTTGTAGCAGGGGGCTTATGCAACCTCACTGCGTTACATAAGTCAAATTTGGAGCAGTTGTATGTCCCTCTGGGTCATCAGTATTAAACTGTGCAAGTCACTTTATTAGCAGCGGTTGCTTTTTCATACTGCCACAGAAACATTTACTGTTTCAGCCAGTCCCCTTTTAATAAGCATCAGTTTGCCTGCGGTTAGCCTGTTAGCACCCAGACTTGTGTTAGCACCATCCTGCGAGCATTAAGATGTATTGAGCCAAATATTTCGGTCTGTTAGCACTTCCGAGGTGGTTGACATCGAATTTGGCTCATATTGTTATTCAGTGGATCTTTTTTTTTTTTTTTGGTGCCGTGATCAGCTTTCTGTCCCCGTTGCATGAGCTTCATTATCACTCCCCTGAATGACATGACTAAACCTTGAATACCCATTGTGTTCATTCATTTTGGGTTAGCCACGTCACCACTGCCAACGCTGCACTGCTTCCATGCTAACTGCTCCTACATGCTGCTCAACCGGAGGCCTTACGAGTCTGAGCCTGTTACTATAGCAACCACACAGAAGGACAAAGTCGAGGAGAGGAGGGGGAAATGCTGACATGTTAATGGTGGGCGGGAGTGAGCCAGTGATACTACTTCTCATTGGCTGTAGCGACCCTCTAGGTCCACCCATCCTATGATGTCATCATTATCATCACTTCTGCTGCAAAACCCGTGACTGCTGCTGCTGCTGCTGCCTGCTCGCTCTCTCTCCCTCTCTCTGTATCTCTGTGCTCATCGAGTCATTGTTAGGGATGCGGTGGGCCATGTGCACAGTTACAGCTGTCAGTGAGCAAAAGGGGAGAAAAAGGGTTTTAATGTGACCTTATGAAGACAACACTGGCCAGAGGACACAGGAGCAGAAGATAAACTGACATGAAGCCATAAGCAGACGATGGAATTGGATATGTTTGCTGAAGCTTCGGAGTGAGTGAGGAAAACTAATGGAAAGAGAATAAGGAAGGCAGACTGAAGAACTGTCTAACAGACTGACGGGAGATGGTGAATTTGCTGAAACCGTAAAGAATTCCTGATGGATAAAGAAGATAAACTATCAGTGTTTTTCATCTGCTGACAACTGCTGACGCAAGTAACGGTTCCGTGGGATGACATGCAGAAATGGCACCAGCAACACAACAAATGGAGCATAACACGCTGACAGGCTACTAATTAGTGAAGAACACAAAGGACATAAGATGAGAATAGGCCCACTCGCACCAACAATGGCCGTGGTAACTACTAAGCATGCTGGGATAGCGGAACCGAGTACAGAGCAACCGACCAACGGGCACTATCAGTAACTAATTAAACTGGAGAGACAGCTGCTTGTGCCTGACCATGCTGGGACATTGGATTTGCCAGAGATGTTACAGCTAAGTATGCTGGGACATTGGCAACTAAACAGCTGTCTGTCAGAGCAGTGACGATGAAGAGACGAGGCCTGACCAGAAGCCCGAGGTTTGTCAAGTCAGACTACTATGAACTGGACTGGTACTATGAGGAGTGTACCGATGGTAAGAGCCCGCTTTAAGTAGTGACATGTAGTTGTTGAAGAGTCAAAAAACTTACTGTGTTACTGGGAATGCAGTGGTGTGGTAAGAGGTACAGTTGAATTCAATTGATGTTAATAGTAAAATCCTACTCCTTGGGTAGCTGCTGTGGGAATCATGTATATCACAACAAGGCTAATGAAATACATAGAGCAAGGCTGGCTGTAGTTTAACTGTTGTAGAATAAAATACGCATTATCTTTTTTTTATCACTAGTGGAATCGGTTTTCATTCCTCACAAACCATGTGAATGTGACCTTGTGGCTTGGCATTAAAAACCATCAAAGCCGCAGCAATAAAGCTGCAGCAGACACTGGCTCCTGGATGCAGTAGGTGTTGTGTGGCAGCTGAGTCAGTGTGGTTTCTAAAATAGAGTCAAAGAGTAGCTGTGGGTGTAAAGTGTAGGAAGTGGGACTGGGTTTTCATTGTAGGTCCTCTTTGTTGTTTCTACATCAGGACCAGAGGGATGGCTTGTGCTTTCTGTCAGCTACCTGCTTCTTACAGGTGCTAAAAAAGAATGACAGAATAACTTCAGTAAAATGATGTTTATTTTGACTGTATGTCATGAAGATGGTGGCAAAGCAACTTAGTGAAAGGGTTTTCAAGAGAAACTTAAAGCAGTGAAAAAAAATCTCTACAACTGAGCCTGCACATTTTTGAAACCAACCTCAACATATAAATGATCCTAATGACATTGTATTAAGATTATAAACTTGAATAAATAAAAGGGGGAAAAAAACAAATGTTAAACAATATAGCTGACAGGAACAAATAAGCATTATGAATAAAAAAAAAATGTCTGAAAAGCTGTCAAATGACCCTTCAACTGTAGATTCTGGTGCAGTCAGTGCTTTTATGTAATGTACCCGAGCTTGTTACGAAATCTTGTGGTATTGTCCGTCAGTATGTAACCTGTGTGGGTAACGATTGTAAGGATTGATCTTCTCACACACACGTGGAGGATTGGTGGAGCCTGCTCATGTGACAGGGGTGACTTACAGCAGGTTACAGAAGCACCTGGTTTATTACCAGCCTGCCTTTAGCTCGTCCTCTCTCTTCACTCTGAGCCATATCTGTCTCTTCTGTCTCGCCTCGGTCTTGTTTTCCTCACACCTTAAAAAACAGATGCTGACTTGATGTGCTATATAACTATATTTTGCCTGAACACGGTTGTACACTTGTGATTTTTTTTGGGGGGGTATTTTGATAGAATTGATCTGTGTATCTAATGTGAAGGTCTGGTTGATGGAGAGAATATGATAGAGAAGTTGTTATATGTGCGATATTATGCATGTGTCAGAGATGCTCTGTAGAAATTCTTACATAACACTTTGAGACTGCTCAGCACCTTCCAATGTGAGCTGCGCAGCTTTATTATCCAGCTGTGGCAGCACGTCCTGGTTTGACTTCCAGTTTTTGATTTGATTTTTTTTTTTTTGGAACAAATGTTCCCTGCTGAATACTGACAGTTTTTACAGTTTTTTGCTCAATGATTAAATAGCAGATGAGAGGGGGGTGTAGTGTCTTTGATAAATCTTCTCATGGAGTGTAGAGGCAGAAATGGAAAGCAGCGGGTTTTATTCTGAGATGTACAGGGGAGGGATGAGGAAGTAGGTTGGTTTATATTTAGCCCAATGATTTGTATGCAGCTCCACTCTTGTTGATAGCAACCTGCCAAATACTCTTTGGCACTTTTAGCAGCCGAAAAAAAACAAATGGCTGAATGGACAGAGGACAACCAGGACAGAGGGGTGGGCCTGAGAAAAAAGGGCGACCTGTTCTTCTAGAGCAGGGGTGGGCAATTAATTTTCCCAAGGGGCCTCATGAGAAACTGGGACTGTTGTGGAGGGCTGGACCAACAGGCTGAACTCAATTCTGCTCAATATTAATTTTATCTCTTTAGAAAAAGCAGTAAATTGTATGTATTTTATTAGCTGTTACTGGTAGTAGAGATGTTACAATTAGGCTCTTAAAATGTGGTGCGAGCATTGTAAAAACGTCAACATTATATCACTATTCAATCAACATTCACGAAAAAGATTTTGAAAATTAGCATATTTTTTGCAGTATTTCAAAGAAAAATATACAAAAATGATATTTTGTTTGTAGTGTAATTACCTCATTTGCTGTTTTTCAGTTATTTGTTTTTGTTCAGTGAGAGAAGGGTTAGGTATTTTTCGGTTGTTTGTTTGAATCCCAAAAAACAGATCTCAGAAAACAAAGTGCAAATAAAATTGGATCCTTTAAGTTCCTCGGATTTTCTTCCTCCCGCCCATTGACAGGTCTCATTTTGCCTCAATTTCAAACCATACACTTGGCAATCGACATACTTTTACAACATATACAGTAACTTAAAAAAAAATTCAACACACACACACCGACATGTGCTTCATTCGCTCGAGGTCAGCAGCGGTAACGTTGTGCTTCCGTCAGCTTCATGGCTTCATCAGCCGCCAGCGGTGGAGGCTAAACAGCTCCTAACAATGACCATGATTCATTCACATCATACAAAACGTTGGTATCCTGACTGGTTTTTACTTTGCTATGTTCCTCAATGTAAATTACTCACAATTCTCGGACACAACTTAGTTAACAAGCACTCGATATCTCTTGGGAATCTCAAAATGTCGTACTTTGCTCCAAACCTTGTCTGCCTCATGCACCTGTCTGAGCTGCAGGGTCTCCGGTAGGTGAGTGGTGGTTCAGAGTGGGACGGGGGGCAAAGGGCTCTGCTCCGGAAAACCGCCAGGACGTTCAGACCACCAGCTCGCATGGTGAGACGTTTAGGGAACATCTGTAAATTGGGGTACTGAACATTACCTGGGTTACACATGAATGATGTGCACTTATTTACGTGTGATTCCTAATTTACCATTGACCTCATGCGGGCTGGTCAGGGACAGCCAAAGGGCCGGATGTGGACCGCGGGCCGTACAATGCCCAGGTCTGTTCTAGAGGGAATGTGAGGGATAGTTGTAGAAAACATGAATGAATCTGGGAGACAAGACATGTATTTTTGTGGCAGCATTACAGTTTTAATGGGGTTTTAGAAACCACTGTGAATAAATTATGTTTGTTTCCATGTCTTTATAGATAATAGGTTTTAAGCTGCATTTGCATTTGCTTATTAACTTTTAAAGGGAAGAATTACTTGATCTCAGAGGATGTGTTAACTTATCTCACATTACCTTCTGTATTTTAGAGACTGGGGACACAACCCAGTTAGCAAGTGGGACAAATAGTAGTCCTCTGTCTGTTGCTGTTCTCTTGGCTACAGTCACTATCACAAACGAAACAGTGGGTAAGAAATCTAAGAGGCTGTTTTTCATTTCAGCTAAGCGGATTTCTTGTGTCTTTAGTGGGGCTTTACACGTAACAATTATGTTAAACTTTACTTTTCTTGTCCAATTTAGTAAACATTTTTTCAAATATGCTGTTCAGAACATAGCGGAAGTACAGTATGAGATGGAGAGGTGGGGGGGAGGAGGTGAGGGGGGCATTAGAGTGAAAAAGGAAAACCTAGTGGAGCATAAAGAGTGAATGTGACCACAAAAGCGACGGGGAGATGAGAAAACACGGCCCAGAAGCACTGAGTGGTGTTTGTCCAGAACTCTTTTGCTGCTCTCACCACTGCATCCATAGGACCATTGAGTGAGGTTACTCAAGCATCTGGGATGGTACCGAGCTGGCATCAGTTTTCATGAGCAATTACAGTAATTACAACACTGGGGCAGTGAGTAATGAGCAGAAAAGTGGGCAGCTTTAATGTAGGATTGGACCTTGCAGGTTTCAGTAGTTCAGCTATGTGACATTGACATACTGCATAATACAGTATTAATTTGTAAAAAAAAAAACTCCTGAAAACTTTAGTCATATTATGGTAACATTTTCTTTGGAATATTTAAAGTATATTTATGCATTATCCAATAAGCCACTTGTTTTTAAAGGGAAACCTATTGAACTTTCTAACACTACACCCTCGGTTTATGTACCTTGTACATGGTGAGACAAGGGTTATAAAAGGCTCAAGGAAGACTCTCGTATTGAATGGTTAACTTATTGTTGGTACAGTACTACATGTCAGTCTTCAGGAAACTTACAAATGTTATGCAGGTTCCACTTTTTAAGTTTGCCATTATGGAGACAGATGTTTAGTAAAAAGGTTTTGAAGTTTGGCATGCGAGTTGTCTTTTCTGGCCATTTTCCCAAAGCCCCTATTGAAAATGTTATGCAGTCTGGTATAAACTTGACCCATAGTTGTATTTTCTTTTCTTTTTTGTGCCAGTTTTCAAAGCTACAGAGCAACCCTCTCGTGCATCTTTAGTGTTCATAAGGTTTTAATTAAATACCATCCAACTGTTCACACTGAGGCAAATATTTTGATTATTGGCATTGTTAGATAAACATTTTTCTGATTTAAAGGAAAAGGATACCCTTTTCTCTTCGGATTCACAGTATATTATTATTTAGAGAGATAAAAGAGGAAATGCTTCAATTGTCGCAACTTTACAGCTTAATGTATAAATAGAATAGTAGATTAAGCTCACTTATTCCACATATCTCACTTGATAATACTGTCTAGAGGTTAAATATGCAAAAAAAGTGCCTGTGTGTCTGGCTCCACCCTGGAAACAGGTGGATGTTTGTTATGTTTGCTCTGCCCTATTTTCACCATGGAGGCAAAGCGGGACTGTACCAAGTTGCTTTCCCTTGAGGGGGATTGTTAAGTGACTTATTTTCATTGTCAAGGTCCATGTTAAGAAACAGGTGTGTCACTCCTTCAGCCTTTTGTTCTTGTGATCAATGTGATTCTGAACCACTGTAATCCAAACATCACACGTGTTGAACAGTTGAGGATTACAGGGATTAAGATAAATATTAGAGATGTTAAATGCCCTCATCTGCTGTGTTAAATCTATTTTAACGTAGTTTTTTTTTTTAACCTTAAAAAGGTGATAACCTACAAACGATTGTGTGTGTGAGCCAGTCTACCCTAATGTCTATGGGGAAGTAGAATAGGCCATTCACTGACCAGTCACAGACGAGGAGGGGAGGAGTCGGGTTATCTGGTCATCTCCTTGTGCTGCCACAGGCGACAAATGATAGACACACTTTTAGAAATGCATACAGCTGATACTACCTGGGACCTGATACTACCTGGGACCTGATACTACCTGGGACCTGATGGATATAAACACAGAGGCATTTTCCAGTTTTTTTTTTTAGAGTGGAGTGTTTAGAGAGACAGACTTCCAAAAAGAAACACACACCCTCTCTTCTTTGGAACAAACCTGGTGTCAGGTGTGCACTTTGACATTTAGGCACACAGATTAGAGTGTAGATTCCAAGATTAAAACACACACACAGGTACAGGTAGGAGCCATGGTGTCACACCTGTGGGCTTTTTGGTCTACTGGTTAGCTGCAGTGCCAAAGTGGAGGATGGCACTCTTCATGTCTGGCACTGAGGACGAGCTGCAATTTACTAACCAGCCTGATGAGGACGAGGAATATGTTTGTGTGCCCACTCATGAAAGCACAGAGCAGGAAGAAGAAAATGAAGAGGAAGAGGAAGAATATGTCGGTTTTCCTCATGAAAACTCCAAGCAGGAGGAGGAGGAAGAAGAAATGGATGAAGAGCAACAGGTTTTGTGTGAAGGTAGTTGTGGTCACATTTCTAAAGTAGGGCAGTATCTCTCCTTTTGTTTTTCGCTGGGATGTGCACTGTCTCTGTGTGTCAGACCTCTGTTGTTGTTGTTGTCTGATTATTTGTTCAGAAGAGATTGTGATTCTGAAGAGAATTCATGGATACCTGTGTAACCGTTTTGAGAGGTGCCATGTCTCCTGTGGGGCGTGGCTTCATCCTGCAGGTGCAGTCACTCAAGTTGGTAACTTGGTTTGTGTATTTGGTCTCGGCACAACATGATTCATGTGCCTGCTTATGTTCAAATATGGGCTCGGCCCTCTATCACAGAGGTCATTTCAATGTTGTGTATTAGGTGCCAAAACGTCAGTTTAAACTGCATTTTAAAATGCAGAATTATTTTTTCTTTGACATTTAGATGGTTCTCTTGTGTTTAATAATGTTGGTGTTCCTTTCAGGGATGATTACACTGACAGATTAAAGGCACTAAATGTTACTGTGGCATGACAATGTTTTACTGTGGCAATTAAGATGGAAATAAAGCCAGGTCCGAAAAGGAAATATTAGTGACTTGCACTTGCATTACATTTTAACAGCTCTCCAGAGGCTGTGTTTGGGGTATTGATTTGAATAACAAGGCATCCTTTTTGTGCGTTGTCTTGGTGTTTGTTTGTTCTTTATTGGACTTGTGTGTTGCCCAGTAGCAGTCAGGGTCATTAGGCTGTCTGTAACTCCAGACCTTTGGCTCAATCAGTCCCCAAAGCACACTGACAGAAAACCAGGAGTGTCTATGAATAGCTTCATTTGGAGGTTTGATTACATTGCAGCTCAAAACTCTGAGTTACCAAATCAAATAAAAGTTCTGAGTTTGTTATCTATACAGTAGCTCTGCTCATCTAGTCGGGTGGAACATACTTTCTAAACTTAACTCTGTTGTTATCCAGATGGGTGTTGCTGAATAAGACCATATGTCTTTACTTTTCCTCTTTGTTATCCTCTGGGCACAAAAAAGAAAGGGAGGGAGAGAGAGTTAGTTTGTTTGTCTTAAATTACCTATTCGTTGAATAAAATACCAAGAAAGCCTCCTGATCACCTTCCAATATTAGGTTACACCTGTTTTTACACAGTCCAGGTCATAGTTGCCTTCTGTGACCTGTGTTTTGTTTTTAATACCTATGTATGACTGAAGTGGATTAATAAAGTAAATCAGTAACATAATTATTATTTCCTGTACACTTGATACAGTCCAGGTCATAGTTGCCTTCTGTGACCTGTGTTTTGTTTTTAATACCTATGTATGACTGAAGTGGATTAATAAAGTAAATCAGTAACATAATTATTATTTCCTGTATGTATATAAGCTTTTGCTGGTTAAGCCGTCTCCACTTGTTTGACGTGGGTGGAGTTTTACCATGGAAACTAACCAACATGTTATTTGATAGAAAGCACACACACTAATAGAAAGCAAGACATGTTGCACCTCGTCTTATCAAGTGTACAAACTCATAATGGGTCGGATAGCAAATGAATGCAAGTGATGCAGGTTTGTGTGTTTGCGCGTGTGTACATACATGTGTCTCCTGGTGATCCTCATGCCGATTTGTTCCCACAGTAACAATCTGTGCCTTAACAACCACCACCAGTGTCTTTATTGTGTGTTCGAATCACACTTGTGTCAGAAAGATCATTCTTGTCATCGAGATGTTTG
This sequence comes from Embiotoca jacksoni, assembly GCF_022577435.1. Classification (NCBI taxonomy): domain Eukaryota; kingdom Metazoa; phylum Chordata; class Actinopteri; family Embiotocidae; genus Embiotoca; species Embiotoca jacksoni. The sequence continues at coordinate 14,618,723 of NW_027185241.1, forward strand.
CTTTGAATGATCAAACTCGTATCTGTTTTTAGCAACACTAGCTTCAAGGTTAGCCTGTCAGTCCACTACTTTGACGTACACTGAAATACCTCAACAATAATTGGTTGTATTGCTATGAAATTTGGTGAAGTCATTCATGGTCTCCGGAGGATGAAGCCTTCTGACTTTGGTTTAGTTTAGAGTAGCAATGTGGCAAAGTACAGCCTGACTATTGCTCACAGCTTCAGTCTTAGCTGTGATTACAGTCTGGAAACCCTGTTCACATTGAGGTTAACACAGCCACTCTGAAGTCAGACCAATCCGCGACCAATGGGAGGTAGCTAAGTGCGATGACACTTAAGTGTTTGTGACATTGGCAGCGATGGGAGAGTTTGGGCATATAGCATATAAAGGCTGCTCCGATAGTATTAGTTAACCCGTGTTCTAAGCCCATTCTGATGCAACAACTGGAAAAGCCCTCAATGGAGTGTCCCCAGACCAATATATTCATGCAGTGAATTTGGATCTGATAATACCAGCCTATAGAAAAGCCACCAGCATGGCTGTAGAGTCTTAATGTGTAGTGCCTTGTGATTGCAAAGACAGCTTCAGTGTTTCCACTCATGAGTTGTTTGACTTGTGGTGGAGTCATTTAATGTGAAATGGTTCAAGTCTTTGACCACTCAGGACGCCGTAGAGTAAAGCTAAACAACAGTGAACACGTTGACATGGCCTCATTTAATCAAACAAAATGACCCTGTGAAGCCACTTGGTGTCATGCATGTTCATTCAAACTTGCCTGGTTAGAAAAGCTTATTTAATAATGGATGATAATTATCCTTAACTAACATGTAGGCAGCTGAGGCCTTATGTGTATGTTTCCAGCAGCTCTGCACTTTCTATAATGTATGAAGATATGAAAATAAGCTTGTTTGCATGGGCCGAGTCTCTTTTGCATTCGGTGAGGCCTCAGCAACACTGTTGTCATTGTTCCTCTAGTTTTACTTTATCAATTACAATAAAAATAAAGGTCTGTGTGAAATCATTCATTTGTAAAGGCATGTAGTAGGCAGGTATCACATTGTCCTCTACACAGTGCGAGATGACACACATTCTCTCTGCAGCTGACGGTGCTAAAAGTGAATCATGATACTGTTCAAAAATAGACCAAATCTGATACATCCCCACAGAGTAATCTCATCTACATGGACAAGTGAATGTCACTTCAGAAAAATGGCAACACATTTTTCCAATAAACCAAGGACGAGCTATGAAATCAATTTTGGGAATCAGTTACTCATTTGTTGTTTAAGGTGGCTGTTTCAGGTGTTTAAATTTAGACATGTAAATCATATTCATTTTAAGTTAGAACTTTGTTTGAGGAAGGAGTGAGTTCAGTTTGAATAAGGTAAAGCTGAGGTGTGGCCTTTCACACTGATGTCTGCACTCAGTCACTTATCTTTTGTGAATTACTTGGAAGTGGGCTGTGTGCGGGTCAGTGTTCAGGGTGTGTATGGGTGTTCGTCCTAGGAATATCATATGATTCATGAGCGTTCAGTGGAGTGGAAAAGAAATAGCAGAGTGGACACGGGCACATTGTTTACCAGTCAATCATGCAACTTGCAATATGAAATCCAACACGTAGACATGTTGCGTTAAACAGGGTTAGATAATTTGGACTTTATACTTGGCTGACTAAAACGAATGCCTTCCATACCCTTTATATCTGTGGATAAATATTGGAAACACCTTTTCTTATAATGCTATCAAGCTCCATACAGTTAAATCAACATCTCTAAAACTGAAGCTGAACATCAATATAAGGATCAGATTTGTCGCAGCATTAGGTTTAGGTAAATGTACCTAATACACTTGAAAGGTGTAATGTTCATGGAAACAAGGCTTTTTAGGCAAGTTATCATGCAAAGATTTGTATTATTAAAAAAAAGAGACAACATTTCAAAGAATAGGCATCAAGCCACCCAAACATTTGTGTCTAACCCTATATTTTATCCTGTTAAAAGGGTTTTACTGTACATGTGTGAACACTTGCCGTCAATTTTTTTTTTTTTAAAGATCAGAATTTAATAAATTATTTAATATTGTGGCTAGCTGGCATCTAGCAGTTCCATGTGAGGCATTAAGGGGACATCTGTTAATTGCAGCTACAGAAAACAACCCGAGTTAAACTCTCCTCCTCTAAACTGCATGAAAACTACAGATTGGTACCATAATATTATTTAAAATGGATTATATAAAATTGGTATTAAAAAAAAGTAACGTTTAGGAACCAGAATCACAGTCACATTGCATTTAACAGCCCTATTATTGAGTGCATTGAATGTTCATAAATCTTATTAAAGACCTAACCACTCTTTTCCCTTCCTTTGTCTGTCTTTGTCTCTGCAGTGTTGTGTGCTGACAGAGTGGGCCAGATGACGAAGACCTACAGCGACATAGACGCCGTCACCCGACTGCTGGAAGAGGTAAGATCACGGAGTAAAATAAGTCGAAGTACAGAGGACTGCAGCACTTGCAGACCGACTGTGAGGTACTTTGGTCAAATGCATTATGTAATAGTTTAAACGGGTTGGTTTATGAAGGGTGACAAGGGAGGTTCGATAGAAGGACATCACAAAACTTGTTTTGCCAGCTGATATTCAAATCTGACTGACCCTCCTCAGCTGCTAAGGGACCAGCAGAATGTAAAGCAGGACATAACAAGTAAAGTACAAACAGAAAGGTTCCCGTGTTAAATGAACCATGACGTGCAGCAGCCAAACAGCCAGGCAACTATTGTCTAAACACAGCAAACAGAGAGGTCTTACCAACAGATGACCTTCATTGCTGTGAATTAACAATTGGTATAACTAGAAGTGTGAGGATTTCATTTGCTTTGAACAGCTCAGTAGTAGAGGCCAACCAATATCAGCCTGGTGATTTTATTAGCAGATATATTGGAATATGTTGTATTATTAAATTCCCCGTGAAGTTTTTGGAAGATCTTTTTACACCATATGAACATCGGCCCCAGAAATCCAGTATCGGCCAGGTTCTACTCAGTAGCACCGGATAGTATTTTAGTATTTCTAGTCTCTTTGTTTTCCTAGTACTCCTTAATACTGCCTCATTGTTATTGATATCACTCTGACCTACTGAAAAACAGGAACGTCTGGTTTCCAGAGGTCAAAATAAGCCTCAGTGTTGACTGATGGGAGTTTTCAGGTGCTCCAATGGGTTCTCACATACTGTACTTGTGTAGATTGTGAGATTTGTACTGTTGTGGGCAGTAAGAGGTTGAAGTATTAAGTTTCTTTTTGAATACCACAATTGTCCTTGTTGAGTGGCAAGTGGATATTGTGATGTGTTGTTGTTGAAATAAAACGTGTTAAATGAGCAGAGTGTAGGATTTAGTGGCATGTCCATCCATCCATTATCTACACCCGCTTTTATCCTGAACAGGGTCATGGGGGGGCTGGAGCCTATCCCAGCTCACTTTGGGCACACCCCAAAAAGCCCAAAGTACACCCCTCGCCTCACCCTGCCCTTCGAAACTTGTGAGAAAATCTTCGTTGTCCATGAAACTCATGAAAAATGCAAAGGCCCTCTACAGAGCCAATGTTTGATTTGCTCACTCTGGGCTTCTGTAAAAACATGGCGGTGCAACATGATGTCCTCTGTGGGGGAGGACCTGCTCTGTATTAAGTAGGAATTGGCATTTCAAGCAAAAATACTATTCGGTATTCACTTCACATGTTTCTGCTGTTTGTACCAAAGCAGTGTTACAATGTCAACTGGCAAACAGCTTTTAGGTGCATTACTGGCCCCCTCTGACAGTGGTAATGTGTTACTAGTGAACACTAAGAAAGACAGGAAAATGGGCAAAACAATAGTAACATAAACTATTAGATCTTTTTATTTTTTTATGACTTTTTGAAAACTCAAAGATTATAGCCCATCCCTACTATTTAGATATATAGGACTCATTCTAAGCGAACTAAAACACTACGGTTCTTTGTTTGAGGTGATTATACACTAATGAGAACATGATTATGAATATTATATGCAAAATGTGTTTTAGTTTGCAAGAAATTCAATTGCTTTGCTCAACAAAACTTTGTGTTTGTGCAGAAAGAGCGTGACTTGGAGTTAGCAGCTCGCATCGGACAGTCACTGCTGAAGAAAAACAAAGCTCTCAGTGAGAGAAACGAACTACTGGAGGAGCAAGTAGAGCACATACGAGAGGAGGTACATGGCGACTTGTGTGTGTGTGTGTGTGTGTGTGTGTGTGTGTGTGTGTGTGTGTGTGTGTGTGTGTGTGTGTGTTTGGGAGTGCTTTTATATTTGGTGGTCTTCAAATGTGATATTGTCTGAGAAATGTCTCGAAGCATGTCTCCGTACACGCACGCAAAATCATTGTCTGTGGGTTTGGAGCAGTGAGAGTTGACGCCATCTCTTCTTTTACTCTATCTGTCCTCTTTGTTTCCACATCCAGGTATCTCAGCTGCGTCACGACCTGTCCATGAAAGATGAGCTGTTACAGTTCTACACCAGCGTTGCAGAGGAAAGTGAGGGGGAGTCTACCACCTCTACACCGTAAGTCTCCCCTCATCCCCCCTCCTCTTCACTACTTCTTTACAATACCACACAGTTATGCAGCAGAATTCAAATTAAATGCAAACAAAACCACATAATTAAAAACGCTAAATGACATTACTGTTTGTTTAAAAAGCTGATTATAACATCCCATGGGTATTTTATTAGAAGCAGATTGTTCATTGTTCTCTTATGAATCTCTACCGGTTTTTCAGTTTCTCAGTATGAACAGGTGAAGTAGACCAATACTCACAAAGCTCAACCCTCACATGTTTGTGTTTACAGTGTGCGTCCCAGTGAATCCAATGTGTCAACTCCAACTTTTTTCCCCCTGGACTCTTTGCAGAAGAAACTCAAAGATCTGGAGGAAGAAAACAAATCATTGCGATCTGAGGTATGTACGCATGCACACACGCACGCACACACGCACACACACACACACACACACACACACACACATCCCCAAGCTCTTAGAAATGGCCTCCAATCCAATATGCTACATGCATTTCTTTTCAAAGTACAATATTATTATATTAACACAATGATTATTGTATCGACAAAATGACTTGAGTCCAAGTTTAAACCAAGAATAATCCGTAATATCTAATATTAGTCACATTATGAATAAGAGAGAAGCTCTTGCTTTTATCACAGATATAAAATAATCAAAAAATATATTCAGTGTAGCATTTCAGGACGATCCTAAAGCCTGTTTAATTTAGTCTCTTGGCAGCAGTGTTGTTAATCTTTTCATTAGAAAGTCTTACAGTCTCAGCACAACTTTTTCCTTATCTTTAATGACAAGTTATTTAATAGGATAATAATATATACATTACTATTGTCTGATTATTGTATTTCTCTCCAGGCGAGTCATCTGGAGACAGAAACAATATCGTATGAGGAGAAAGAGCAACAGCTTGTCAATGACTGTGTCAAAGAACTACGTGAGTATTTGACTGGATTCATGTTATCAATGTTTTGATCATTGTTTCAGTGCTGTCAACTTCTTCATCCTGTAAAGGCAGTATGTTTGTAGGCAGCCTGCTTTCTGGCAGCTTCTGCCTTTTTTTTTTTTTATTTTCTGAACACGTGTTCTCCTTCCCAGGTGGTGCCAACCTGCAGATTTCCTCTTTGGCTGAGGAGTTGGCCAGGAAGACTGAAGATGCATCTAGACAGCAGGAGGAGATCACCCACCTCCTCTCTCAGATAGTAGACCTCCAGAAGAAGGCCAAGCTTGTATGAAACCCCTGATATCTCTCACAGGTCATGTTCAATACTGAATAATTTGGATGCAGTTTTTTTTTTTCACACCCGCTGTCCTGATTTTGTCTGTTTACAGTACGCTGTAGAGAACGAGGAGCTGACGCAGCACTTGGGTGCAGCCAAAGACGCCCAGCGACAACTCACTGCTGAGGTAAGGCAATCCACAACCAGCTAACCGTGGCCTCATCACTGTACATTCTGCTGTGGTAGTTTCCATCAACTAATATTAATGGTCCAGACTGCTGAAGAGCCTGCCGAAGACGACCTCCAGTTTTTCAGTTATTTGTGTATATTGCCTTGGAGCATGCTCTGTTGTAGGGAATTTTTTTTAAATATATTTAGAGAATTATGTCTCATAATTTATCGATTTACTGTATAAAATGCCCTGAGATGACCTATGTTATGATTTGGTGATATATACGTCATATACAATTGAAAATAAATAAACTTGGATTTCATTCTTAACTTTGGTACCATTATAACCCTACAGCCTTTATATAGTATATCATTTGAAACCATCCTTTAACCACAGATAAAGTACATGTGGGTGGTTTGTGTTAAAACTCAGAGCCTAGCTAAGAATCCAATATTACAGAAATGCATTCATTTACTGTGTATGGCAGGGCCAATCAAGAATACTTACAGTATAATGTTAATACATATATTACCACATGGAGTAAATCAGTCATGCGCACCCCTTTTCCTTTATTTTAACTGTATTATTATAATCAACTCTAGACAGCAGCCAACTATTAGTTACGGCTGCAAAGTGAATAAATACTTGTAATTGATGATTTACACAATCAACTTTACGTCTCTTCAGCTTATAGAGAAACATTCGAAGCTTGTTGTCAGTCAATCACAGCACATGCTGTCGCTAACACGCGGGGTTCCCCTGATCCTCCCTGTCCCCACATTATCCTGTCACCAAGGTTACCAACATAGATTGTCGAAGACTCAAGATGCACACTCCTACATCCTACATGGGCCTGGTCTATGGCATTCACCTTACAGACAAACAGAAAACAAATAATCTCTGTCAAGGTTCAACACCATATTGCAAAGTGCTTCATTTTTTTTCTAAAAGGTTTCATGTCTTTTCTTTCTCCTCTTTTTAGTTGCGAGAGTTGCAAGACAAGTACGCAGAGTGTATGGAGATGCTCCACGAAGCTCAGGAGGAACTGAAGAACCTGAGAAATAAAACTCTTCCACTCAGCACATCGAGGCGTTTCCACTCCTTGGGTCTGTTCCCGATGGTGAGTGAAGGGACTAAAATTTGTTAAAATCTCTGGCATTAATTTAGATAAAATTTACTCAGAATATCCATCAGTATTGCAGAATCTTCAGGCCCCGAGTAGCAAAAGAATCTATTTTAATATCTTTCTCCACCAGGACTCCTTGGCAGCAGAAATAGAGGGCACCATGAGGAAGGAACTTCAGATGGATGACCCGGACGTAGAAGAGCAGAGGTAAATCCAATTTTAAAACAGACTCGTATTAAAAAGAAAACATGATTTGTTCTCACATCATAATGTAGTATTCATGCAGTAGTTCCATGTTTACTGTATACGGTCCTGTTTCTGCAGACTGCAGCCAAAGAGAGTCTTCCAGACGGTGAAAAACCTAAACCTGATGCGTCAGCAGCGTTCCTCTCTAGCGCCCTCCCCTCTCAACATCCCAGGCTCCAATCAGACTTCATGCTTCACCTCAGGGCGCTCCAGCAGGGTGGGCACGCCTCGCTCTGACTCCATTTACGGTAGCGATACAGGAAGTGGTATCATCTTGGACAACAGAACGAGCTGTATCCTGGAGGCTCCTGACGATGGGTATGGGAAATTTCCCTCCCCGAATACAAACTGTAGATATGAATAATCTAGTGTTTGACTCTCGCTGGATTTGATTTAGATTGGTCAATCAACAGAAAATCAATCTGCAACTTGATATTTCATGTCGTTTTGTTCTGGTTTTAGCTTCTCAAATGTGAAAATATTCTGTGTTACTCTGCTATTTCTGGCAGTGAATTGAACAGATTCAACTTTTGAACTGTAGTGTCTTCAATTAACAGTGTAAATGTCATTTTTTTGAGAGTGTTTTTTTTACTGAAAACTAACAAGGTCAACTTTGTCTCCCTCTCTAGGTCAGAGGACTCTAACAAGCGCCCCCCTGGAACACCCGGGACCCCGGGCAGCAGGGACCTGGAGGCAGCCCTGCGGCGTCTGTCCCTCCGTCGTGACAACTACCTCTCAGAAAAACGCTTCTTCGAGGAGGAGAGGGAGAGAAAGCTGGCTTACTTGGCCAAAGAGGAGGAAAAAGGAGGTGGGGAGAACAGCAGAGGTCCAGGGACCCCAACAGAGAGCTTGTTGTCGCTCTGCTCCCATCCCTCTATCGGAAGCATCTGGTCGGGATACTCATTCACCGCACGGTCCTACCTGCCGGAGAAGCTGCAGATTGTAAAGCCGCTAGAAGGTGATTATTCCTCTACGAGCCACAAGTCCACTAATCCTCCACAGGATGAGAAAGAGAATCAAAATCTCAATGTTCAAGAAGTTTTGTACCATGAAAAGGAGATTTTAAAGAAAAAACACAATCTGAACCAAAACCTAGCCCAAAAGTCCAACCTCATTCCTCTAAACACGCCTAAAATATACACGCAAATTTATCAGACCCAAAGCCAAGCCCTCCACAACCAGCAACAGAATCAATACCTGATAGTTCACAACCACAGTCAGTCCAAAATCGTTCTTAGTGCCTCACTGGATCGTCACAAGCTGCAGAGGAGCTCCAGTTTGTTGGAGTTGAGCAGCCTGTCAAGATCACAGCCTCCCCTCAGAGCTCCGCTGGCTTTAGCCACAGGTCTGCTGGAGGTGTTGGAGCAACAGGAAGGTAGTCTGCATCTTCAGCACTCCTTTTATTTTAGAAACACACAGCCACGCTGCTGGTTTGAAATATAGGACGTCAGACAACACGCTGTGTGTGTAACAGTGCGACTGGTTTGAAGCATATAGTTAGTCAATAAGATTTTTAAAGCAGATTCATGTTTTTTTCCAAGTCAGATTTTTCCTTCTCAGGCTCCATTCTCAATAATGAGAGTGTATATCAAATCATAAGAACTGCATACTGCTTTTCCAGTGATGAGTCGATATGTTTTATTTGAAATGGTGCTTCCTGTATTCTTCAACACATGAAAAACCTTCTTATCCACGTTTTTTTTTAGTGGAGGATCTTTATGATCCAAATATTTTATCATTTCCCTGCTGTATTGGTTGTTGAGTTTGTAGAGCTAAATTGTTAATACACACTGTATTATAATAACAATCAATTACAATGATGCGGCGCAACTGAATGCAATTGTAAACCCACATCCTCGCACTGGCCGAAAAGCAACAAGAGCCTTAAACCTGATTTATTTTGGATGCTCAGTTGTCGTTGTTTTTAAAGCATTCCTCACTTTTAAATTAGTCCACTGAAAAAGGAAATATTTGTTCCTTATTACCTGTTTTGTGGCACCACCTAGTGTTCAAATTGAGAGTTACAACCACTTGCATAACAGACACCTGATATCTAACACACTGGATAATATTTTAAGGTCAGAAAGATGAAGACAAAAAGATAAAGATATGAAATGTAAAGATGTTCTTTTACTTTAAGCATGAACAAAATTTCAAGTCTAATCATGGTTGGTTGATGTGAGAAACAATAGAATCATTCTTGGATTTTAAGATTATTTATTATTTCTTGGTAAACTCAGATTATTTGCATGCCATCTGTCTTTATAATCATGTCATTCATAAATTTCTGGCTGCTGTCACATGTACAGACGGCATTAGTGTACCGTTCACCCCTTAACGTCCCCTCAGTTGGCTTTTTTTTCTTTTCTTCATTTCAGCTTCAGTCTATGCACTTTACTTCTTCTTCTGTTCTACTTGTCTGTTTTCTTTGTTGATGACTTCTTGAATAAAATAGTACTTATTTTCTCACCCTCCTTTTCTCCTTTTCTTTTTGTGTTAGTTTTGTACTGACATCTCTAAACTTGTATCAGGAGAAAACAACCACTCATTAGACTTGAAATGAGACCGATTCACTGTGCAAGGACACTTCAGTGAATACAAAGACATTGCCTGCTTTGCCATCACATCCACTGTCACTGCTGTGTGTGTGAGACGCTCCATGTAATGCATGAAGAGATAGTATAACAATGTAATTAATCTAAGGATATTCCCGTCCCTGTCTGTGTGAGTATACAGTGTGTGCGTGTGCTTACATGACTCTTTTTACCGCTTGGCTGTGTACATGTTAGTATGTTTGAAAGTAAACTTAGAGGATTTTTTTTTTTTAACACAAATAAACAGAAATGTCTTGAACAGAATAAAAGGTCCATGTCCTCATCTAGAATGATGCTTTTATTTTTTGCAGCTTCTAGAGGTTAACAGACATAGAAGTTGATCTGACTCTAATTGGGTGACGATATTAAGCAGAGTGAAAGAGGACCTATATTTTAGGTCTTGGGAGGGAAGTGTCTCTACTTTCTCAATATGCATGTTTAAGCTGAGGTTGACCAGTACAAAATCCATTTTATTTATTATAACTGCCGGCAAAAGTACGACACAACTCATACTTTGTAGAAATGTCATAGACTGATGAAACAAACAGTGTTAAAGCTGGAAATCTTAAGATAATCTCCACCAACACAACCAAAGTGCCTATAAAATCCACAATTAAAAGCCATTATGAGACTATATATTTTGTTTATTGGCCAATATTTCCAACCTGTGAAACTTCTTAACAGCTTTTGTGGGAAGCTTCCTGTATTCATGTTTATAGGAGACATAGAGGAAGTGGAAAAAATAGCTGGAACTGCTTCTGTCGTTTCCTGCCACTATAAGACAGCAGCTTTACTTCAGTTTTTATAACATGAGGTTTTCCTGTTTTTCCAGGCTCGGCTACACTCCATGCATGGCAGCAGTTGGCTCAACCCCACATGGGCGCTCTGCTGGATCACCGGCCTGGTGTGGTCACCAAGGGCTTCCGCAGTTTAGCGAACGAGCAGGAGCAGGAAGACGGCTGGCAACTGGACCAACCAGAGGAGGATGAAGTGTCACGTGACTCATTCACCGGCTGGTCAGGAGAGAGCTCTGCTCACGGGGATCTGCCTCGCTCTACCTCAACTCCCTCCGTCTGCTGCAACAAGGACGGAGACGCTGATGACAGTAGCCAGTCGGAAACACTGAATGGAGCAACTTGCGGGCCGAGAGAAGCAGTTCAAGGAAAAGATGGACATGTTGCAAGCATGCCTCTTCTTTTCTCCAGCCCCTCCCCTTCGTCTTCTCCTCCCCCCTCTTCTTCCGAGGTCAACGGGCACATGGACCTTGAGGAGCTCCAAGCCTTACAGCCCACCTCTGTGGACCGCATGCCTGGTGAGGGAGCCTCTTAGCTGGGGTTCACAGCACTGCAACCTCAACATCCTCATTTTTAACCCTGGAGCATGGGCACACAGGGGAGGAGGGAGAAGAGGAGGGGTGGGGAGGTTGAGGCACTGAGGGAAGGCATTCACTGGACATCTCACAACCCCACTGTGACATCACTTCCTGCATGCACACGCACCCATCCCAGGAGCAGTCCTTGTGTATGCAGCCATCGAACCCCACCAGAGCAGAGTACATTTTTTGGTTATTTGCTCTTGAATTTAATTTAATTTCACTTCACATCTTCAAAGTCTTCCTCCTCAGTTCATACTTTTCTTTCACTGCCACACTTTGCTTGATTCCAGCCAATCACACTCGTCTTTCCATCCGCCGCAACGCCTGTCCTCTCAACTAAATCTTATATTTCTCACCTTGAGAAGTGATTAGAAGCACCACTTATTTTAGGGTTTGGTGAAGTTAAAAGAATTCACATTCGAAAAATATTTATTTTAATTATCTGGCACTAAACCATACTATTGGCTATTAAATTTATTTAATTCCTGCAACAGCCGTGTAGCACACAAACTCTGAGATCCAGAAATATCTCCAGTTAAAGTGCATGTATGTGCATGTGTCTATATCAGGTGTTATTAGTGCAGCTGTTCCAGTCACATGAACGCATACCATCCACGGCTGGTTAATATTGGAATTGAAGCAGCTTTGGTGTAGGGTCACCTTGATACGAACACATGGTACTCTTCATTGGTGCAAATACTACTGGACTGTTCCTCCAAACCACAGCTTGCACAAAGGGAAAAAATTACTATTATTATTATTGTTATTGTTATTGTTATTATTACTGCATTCAGCCAATATGTATATTACAGTCAGCTTTAAGTGGTGTTGGTAATGATTCTTAAATCCTCTTTAAAAGTAAGATTCAGTTTTACAACTCACCTGTTCTACCTTATTGTGGTGGGCTTTATAATTAACCGCATGCATTTTTTGGTATTTCCTAAAATTATTTAATATGGGAAATAATGCCAGATCAGACTGATAAATAAGTATTAACTAATACATTAGTGTTAATTATATGCATCTTCATATCTAAAATAGTCATCATTCAGGAGTCATGGAGATAAGTAATTTTGAATTCAGCAACAGTTAGCATTAATAACATTAAATAGATACATATTATAATAAATACCAGTCAACAAAACACTTTTATACTACAGAGTTTTAGTTTGTGGATATTCAGTAAATTCCTTTAATGACTGAATTATTTCGGTGATGAATTTAGCTGATGTCCTTTATCTTTTCAAGGCTCATTGCATGCAACTAAATTCTCATGAAAGACTCACTAGATATTTGGGACCTAATATCAGCTGGTTCTTTTGCTTGGGGATCCTTCTATGACTATGGCCTATTTTTTTCCTCCACTTTGTTGTGCACAGTTTTTATGCAGTGCAGTGTTTGGTACATTTTGTGTCAGCACTAACAGCCTTCTCTGTTTTTATTTCCTTCCCCTATTTCTGTCCTCCAGTTCATTTCCCAGGGAAGTGTATGTCCCACACGAGCTCGACGTACACCTTCACCACATGCAGGATCCTCCACCCCTCTGATCAGCTGACCTCTGTATCCCCCAGGTAAAAACACATCTTGCATACAATAAAATGTATTTTGACCAATCACTGTTGAATAATTACACTTAAAAAAAAAAAAAGTCTCCATATAAAATTTTTTTGTTCTTGGTTTGTACAATGAATATTGGGGTGGAAAGGTTCAAGTAAAAAAAATCAGCAGCTCGGTAATTCCCAAACTTTATGAACAGACAGGGTGAGGATCTGCCTATGATTAGTTCAACACAGCCTTCACAGCTCTTACTACAGACGAATGGACCTTCAGTGCTTCTGAAAGTTAACTGTGACTGCCCACTGCATCATTTTACAGTGGGAAATAAAAAGCTCCATGTTGCAGACTTGACATGAACCAGATCATACATTTTGTGAACCGTTTCACCCCTAATAGATACAAGAAAGTATAGTAAACTATAATGAACACATGATGGCAGCCATCATATCTTTACCAAATGGCACAGTAAGGAGAGGACAGTGTTTGGTAATCATAATTTATCAAAAAAGACCAACAATAATGACAGTTAGGAGTCAATTTTACTTAAAAACTGCTTAAACTAAAATCCCCACTGGGTTCTGTCATATTAGAATAGCTGCTTCTCAACCAAGGCGCAAAGTTTCCTCTCATTTCCCTCCAAAACTGAGTCTGATACTTTGATGCCACAGGACCTGGTCCATAACTCTTTATGTCCCTGCTGTCTGATTGGCTTGACAGGTCATGTGATGAGGATGAAGAAGTGGAGTTGTATCATTTGGTTGTCATGGCTGACGTAGAGCAGACCCATTGAGTGCACCTACTAGTGTGCACATGGGTGAGGAAAAGCATGGAAGTGCATTCCTAAAGACTTTGGGTGTGTGTAAACCCGGATAACAACAGGAGTTTTCTCTAACTCTCTGGTCACACCTAGTGGGCAGTGATGTGTGGGCAGCTATCTAAGGCAAATATTGGCAGTGCTGAAGCCAGGAAAATAACATTTTAGTATCATGCTAAAATGCTTTTGTCTCTAGTTAGCAACAACCCTATACATCTAATATGCATCAAAATGTTCCCTGTCAATATGTCCCTAACTAACAACCTATGACCTCAATCACTGATCAAATCTAACGGTGTCCTACTTGACCTTTGGCAGCAGCTTGTGGTGGAAATAATCAAGTCCTAAAGGTCCACTTCTTGATTGGCTCCGGTGTCATTTCATAGCCTAAATCAGGTCCTTTGGTCAGGTAGTAACAAGTGGTCGCGTACAGAGAAAAGTCATAGCACCCATCTCAATTCAAAGTTGACCTTTGACGTCTTGTATAGCCAAAAAGCTGGACCTTCGTCCAAGGACTGGGCAGGTACCTCACGGCAGATAAAAGCCGGTGTCTGAACATCAGACCCAAACTATTCACATAATGTACTGTGAGGAGTTCTCACATTCAACACTAAAGGCTAGCTTTGTATCAAGAGTGAGTTTACAATCTCCTCTTTGTGAACTGCTTTGTACGCCAACACGACCCAAAAACCAGATAAAGGCCACGTGATGGTGCCTGAGTCAGCTCAATGTACTGAATGACAGACACGATGTAGTTAAAAGATATGAAGTGGACTACTTGGTTTAATTTCTTTTGTTCCTGTAGCTACTTCTGACAGCGCTCTAATAATTGACTTAAACTGTCTGGTGTGTGTACGATGGGCCAATAAGCCGTGATGCTCCTGACGCGAGTTAAAATTAAGTATTTGTAACAAATAACTGAGTGTGTGCAGATTAAAATAAGGCCTAAACTTACGAGACTGTTCCTGTTACGCAGCACAGTAATAGGCATAGAGCAGAGGGAAGCAAAAACTTCAGTGAGTCAGTATTCCAAGTTACATCGTATGAACAAGCACCTGTATTATTTGCATTTTTCTGATGCAGCTACAGTTTCACCATGGACCTGAAACTTGAGCAGAGAGTGCACATCAAAGTTTGTGCACATTTTTGGGAACAGAAAGAAGTTGCAGGGAGGCAAATTTGGTGAGGAGTGACGATGGACTTGTGGCAGATGAGAAACCTTTGTGTTTTTAACGCACTGCGAGCTGGTGCATTGTCATGTTCCAGTTCCATGACGCCGTAGTTCAGGTCATTTGCGCCATACGTTTTCCTTCAAATATCTCAGAGAATCACAGTAGAACCTGGTGTTGACAGTCTGACCCTGGGGGGTGAATTCCTTGTGCACAACACTGCAAATAAAAAAATTTAAAAACAGTCCTAATTACGCCCGACCTGATGCGCCTATTTCCGTTTTGGACAGTGACGTTCTGCCCCTTTGGAAACGCAAATGTCCCTCTAAACACTTCTCCAGACTCTGCGTCATTGCCGTCGGGTTTCTGAAGCATTTTTGTTGCCGATTTCGCGTTTGGCGCAAAATTGATGTGCCCTCTCTGCTCAAGTGGTCACAAAAAATGTGTGCAACACACAACACTTGGTGTTGATCAAGTGATGTAACCTGGAAATGTTACGGCTACCGCCTGGTCCCTGCACATTCCTGTGTTGTGCAGTCTCTGAAGTTTTTGATGCACTGCTCGGTGGCCAAAATAGGAAAAAGTTTAATTCATGCATGGTCGTGTTTTAGGTTGATGATGTCCACATAATATTGGATGAGTCTTTGCAGTATTGACTTGATAACTTATTCGATTGCTTTCTGTCTCTGCACTCATGCTTTCTTTCATACTCCCTGCACACCCAATCCCTGCGTCGTCTCTTCATTTTACTATCTCCAGCCCAGCCATGGCCACATGTCACAGCAGTACTTACACAGGCACACCCAACCTCAGTCCCTCCCCTATACCCTTCTCAGCCCCGCCGACACCTTCCTACACCCCCTGCTGCACCCCACGCCGCCTCTCCCTCTCCCACTCCCTAGCTGAGTCCTCCACCAACCTTAGGGACTCCACCAAGACCACCAGCACCTCTCTGGGCCTGGTGCACCTCCTGCTGGACCATGGGATCTCCGCCTCAGTGTACGACCCCCGCAGCTGGGACCGAGGGTTGGATACCGGTGAAGCTTCAACGATTGTGGGAGGAGGGCAGACGGAGAGATGCTCGGACAGACTGGCGGAGAGCGAAGTCAGACAGATGAGGAAGCGGCCGGACACCCTCCTCCTCCTCCAGCCTTCTACCCCACCCAGCTCACCTTGCTCCAAATCTGCTTTAGCCGCCACCGCCACACGCCCCGTGTTCCAGTTCAGCCCTTCCACTGATGACCCGCCGTATTATGATGCCTTCCTCGCCTCCAAACCGGCTCGCACCATCCTGAGGGAAGTGCTGGGCGAGGCAGAGAGAGAGCGAGGGGGCCAGACGGATGATGACAGCCAAACAGAGATGACGAAGCTACGACTCGTGGACAAACTGAAACGTTTCCGCACCCTTTCCCCTTTTTCAGCTTCGGCTTCATCCGGGGGGCCTCTGTATGCTCCCTTTGGCTCCACTGGACTGGGGAACAGTGCACTGGCTGGGGGGCTTCCCGGTTTGAACGCAGGACTGAGGAGGAATCGAAGCTACCCTGCCATGGTGGGGGCCAGTATGGCTATGAAAGACCCAGGAGGACCCCCAAGTACAGAGATTGTCATACCACATACCATGCCCAAAACAGAAAATACACAAAAGACAGCACACACCCAGGAAGTGGGCAAAGTGCAAACAAATCATACCCGGGTCACCAAGGCCATACACATCCCACAGACTCTACATGCACTGGAAACAGTGACACCACACACGATAATACAGAGACACACCAGGTCCAACGGTGAACTGTGGGATTCAACGAGACACGACCAATACAGTGATGATGAGGACGATGAAACTGGGACGTAATATTCAGCATTTTAAAACACACAATCTCACATATTTTACACGACATTACTCATGATGTGACTACTCGTACATTTATTTACAAAACCAAATACCATACATAACTATACAGCTATCGAGTCTCCCCAGATTAAATGATACCCACACAAACTCTAACAGTCATCTTTCTAAACAATCATCAGTGGATCAATGAGAACTGAATGAAATGTGGTGAAGAAACCGGTAGTGGCTCAAACTGTTACACTGTGTTATATACCGTCAGGACAGACGGATGATGATGGAGTATGTTGCCTTCCTCTGTGTCTGTTGTAATTGTATATTGCACATGCAATATACTGTGTCATATAGTGTCATGTTAAAGGCCCAATCTGGTTTATGTACTGCCATTTTAGTACCATGAATGAGTGCAATATTACAACAACAAAAAAACGTAGTACGTGATTTTCAATGTGCTGCACTGAGCTGAAGATTTATTTTTTCTTAAGATTATTTATGAAGAAATTGAGATTATATGCAGTATATATTCTAGGATTACAATCACACAACACCAGATGTTACTGTTACTGTAAGAAAATGCTGTTTCATGGGTCATTTGCGGGCTTATTGTCGCTAACCTAGATGTTTTCTATCAACACAAACATCTCCTGAAAGCATTTCTACCACTAATGCCCTTCATAAAGGACACGTCTGTAAAACTGATGACTCAACAAACAAGGTCTTTTTTATTTTTTGGCTTTGCTTTTAAACTTGATAGCCGTAATTCCTTTGGTACAATTTCTGACATTTTGTGCGCGCAAAATAACTTCTTTATGCGTCATGTAATTTCAGTGTTCAGTCTATGACGAGGTGGCCTTGCCAAAGACAGAGAGACGAAAGTCAAAGTCAACCAAAGCTAAGCCAAAAAGTCTCCATCGAAAAACAATGCTGTTGGTTTTAAGACCATAATTGTCTGTCTGTATTGTGTTGCACTGGATTTAAAGTCACGCAGTGACAATGGCTCTATAGATTATTTTCTACCAGCAACTGTTTTTCCCCCTCCCTCTAATTCTGAAATTTGTACTTTCAAAGATAACCCAGATTGGGGCTTTAATGTGTCCTCTCGCTGTGACTGAATGTTCTTACGTGCCTAAAAACAAACATACTGTATCTCATTAGAAAATTGTTTTGCATTTGTTTTATTTGATGAATATTTTAACTTGCCTTTTATTACATGGTATGCAGTAAAGGTAGACTATATCAGAATATTTCTGCAGATTAATTTATTTGCATGTGAACCTGCCCGTACATGCTCATTTGAGACGTCGCTTTGTTTGTTTTCCTAACGAGTGTCTGACTCTGCAGGGAACATGTGGTGCATAAATGATGATACAGAGCAGGTCCAGCTGGATGGAAACCTGATAAAACACTGACTACAGAGAACACAAAACTTGTTTAGTTTTCATTTATGCTCACATCAGTTCTGTTCATATTCATATAGTCGGTGTAGGAGTTTGAGGTCAATGATGAATATAGGGGGAGTTGATTTGTGACCGACTCGTGAAAACGGGCACAAACATCTTAATTCAATAAAATACAGATGGAAGCTGCAACATCAAAAAAATAATAATCTGCCGCAAGCACTGCTGAACCCCGAGCTTTCTCTAAAAACCAAGGTTAGACCCTGATAAAGACCAGGAGTCGCATTTTTCTTTCACAATCATATTTTTTTCCCAGATTAGAAGCGTGCACCATGTGTCCCTACAAATCAGCTCCACAGCAGATTCACATGCATACATTCTGACATCATATAATTTATTCTGTAAAACCTAAATAAAAACATATAACGCAATATTAAACAATGAAACTTGAATGTAACTAAAAAGAGAGACTTGAAATATCTAAATGATGGTTTTAAGAGATTTCATCTGTAACCGTTGTTTGCTGAAGGGAAGTTTTGGTATTACTAACCCAGTTCCAGAGTCCCACATATAGATTTAGCATGTTTCCTGATAAAGTCCACAAGGGCTCAGAAAATCCAAACAACCGCTTGTTCTAATTCTTCTTTAAACACCTCTTGCTCACTTTCTGTAAATTCAACTTAGTTTTATTTGAAAAGTGAGAAACAAACACTAAATTTCCTTAACCTACAAATGTAGTGTGAGCCTGTCCAGGTGACTTGTTGTCAGAGTGCTCAAACAGTGGTTGATCTGTTGCGTCCATCAGCAGTGATGCACTTGTGCTGATCATGCAAGTTACATCTCTTAAAGTCTGAAAGTTTGGACATTGGAGCTGGACCAATGATTGATTGATTAATTGATTGACTGATTGATTGATTGATTAATAGAATGAACATGGGTGGCTGTGATGCTGGCAGTGAGCTGATGAATACTTTAGTTTTTATATATTTTGAATCATCGCACTGATATTTGGAGTCACTTTTCATCGTTCAGGTTTATGTTGTTGACGCTATTTTGAATAAAACAGCTTGTTGGAAACATTTCCATTGAAAGCAGTGAGCTGTCTACAAGCCTACAGTACAATGATGCTGCACATTACTTTGCAGCTGTGGCACATTTTATGGAAAAAAAAAAACAATTTACAGTATTTAAAAACAGTACTGAGTTGGAAGACTGAAGCAACAAGGAGTTGGTGTGTGTGTGTGTGTGTGTGTGTGTGTGTGTGTGTGTGTGTGTGTGTGTTTGTGTGTGCTTGGTTTTCTGTGTTCATCTGAATGTAAGTTATTGCAACCAGTAATTCTGCTGTAGAGTCATATATTTATGTACAGTATGTTGATTTACCTTAAGCTTGTGTTAACCTCATGAAGGGATCTATTATTACATTGTAAATGTATGCAACACAGATAGTCATGCTAACCTTTTTTTTAATAAACAGTAGAAACAAATGTAAATCAGATGTTTATTTAGAGAACGGAGGGAAGTAAACTTTTCTGGACAGGGATTGATGAGTTCTATTCTACAGAACAGATTGTACTGTCAATAAAATAATAAATACTTAAAGACTGACTTGTCCGTTTTATTCAGCAAATATTATTACAGTTTTTTACTTTGCACTTTGAGTCCAGCTTCATTCAGTTTTAATGGGATGTGAAAACTGCTGGTTTTAAATTCCTACTTAAAGGAATTTGATCATGTCATAATGAGGATATAACCACACCACGACAAAGCTACATTTAAAGACAACGAATTATACAGGATTATTCAGACTCTCACCTTTTAATCCTCTCCAAGTTTCCCCACAACGCAGTACTTCTCTGTTCTGTAACTTAACCAGCCGTCGTCAAATCTTTCACTCTAACACATGACGTGTAATCCTTTGCTTCTTCTCCTTCATTCTCCTTATACACAAAATTAGCAAGAATATCTATCAATGAGTGCCCAAAATGAAACATGTCACAGCTCAGAGATGGACTCAATCCACAGCGCCGACCCCTTTCATTCTGCACCACATTCATATGCCATAACCTACGCTAGTTCCCTCATGCCTTTATCTCACCATTGATATTTACTGCAGCCCATTCAATCTCAAACTGTCTACTAATCTTTGATCACGCGTGTCGTGATGACATGACGTACAATACAAGAGGTGTTGGTCTGTATTTACAAGAAACCCCCTCTCACATCTTAAAATGCTTATCCATTCTAAATTTTAAATGTACTCTATCCCTTGCAGATGTGGTTAATGAAACTCAGGAATATGGTTATTGGTGCCTGTGAATGTCAATGTGTTGAGTGCAATGAGTTTTGCTCCTGTAGTAATTCCACCTACATCTTTACTCCACAGGGGGGCAGTGTGTCACAGAGAACAGAGCTGACATAAACACAAACCACAGTCAACTCAAAGCCTGGGAAAGAAAGCAAACCAGCACAGAAAAACAACAATAACTTCACTATAACCTTCTTTGTTCAGTTATAAACTAATGTTAATGAAGCAAAGGAAATACAGTATTGTTTCACAGTTTGGTATTAGAAATATGGTCATAATTTGTTGCCGTCTGTGTGATGTCTCCTACTAGCCACGCTCCAGTGGAGAGCTGTTCAGTCGTTAAATCCTAATGGGTGTAGGTCTCAAGTTAATGTTGAAACTATTGGAGCAGCCTTTAACCAATTGGCATTAACCACCATATGACGTATGATGTGCGTCAAAACTCACCAAATGTAAACAAGAGAGACCTTCGAGCCCCAATGTGAGGAGATCACAATGTCATATTGGTAAATGGCCACTGCAGACCTTTTTAAATTGCATACACTGTTATTGCTCCGGCTTTAGTTCTTTGATAACGTGCAAGCATTGCTACAACAGCTTCGATCACTTCGTCTAGCGTGAATCCCGCCGCCATTGTTGTAACTATATTTCAAACCAAACGCTCGACTTCAACGTCATCTCACTTAGCTACCCCCTTCTGGTCACAGAGTGGGCCGCCCTTCAGAGGCGAACAGGGTTTCCAGACAATGATCACAGCAAAGACTGTAGCTATGGGATAGTTGGGCAGAGCCATTCTAGTATCTGAAAGAAAGAATAAAGATATATCATGCTTTACTCTTCCTTGAAAACCAGTAGTTGTGACAGCAGAGACACCCAGTAAGAGATGATGGAGAGGCAACTCCGATGACAGAGAGTATGGCTGTTCTCTGTATGAATGATGGAGAGAGAGCAGGGGACAAATGGATAGGCAGCTCTAAATGGTTGTAAAATATTTTTTGATGCTTCGAAGAGGACTGGCAGGTGTGTGTGCTCCCACAGGGGAAATGAGAACATTCTGCAGAGCTGAGTCAGCCGGGACAGAAAAGTAAAGACACGCTCAAAAGGCCAAGATGATGGCAGAAAGGAAACTTTTTGTCCCTGGCAATCAGCTTGTTTGATGAGAATATTTCCGCTCAGATTCACATTGGTCTGTTGAAGTTTGTCATCTCTGGAGGGAGGGACTGTAATAAGATGAAGTAAGCTGCACTACACCATGCAGTTTTTAAGATCATTCCTCACGCAAACTTGTTGGACATCATAGAGAAAACATAAAACTAGAAGGGTGGACCAATAGTCCACTTATGATATGCAACAACTGTGGTGAATTTAAAAAAAATTAACAATTAATTAGATTTGATAAAAACACCCCTGATCCACAAAATACAGAAACCCTAAATGTAACTCGTTGAAACTGCCCTGAAGTAAAGCAAGTCTGAATCTCCTCCCTTTCTCCTTCAGCTGGAAATCCTTCGAAGCCAAGATTCCTCAAGAGACTCTTGGACACGGAGTAATTAAAGCAGCTTGGAAAGAAGGTCCACTTCAGCAACAAGATGTGTGATCGTAGCCTCGAGAGGGGAAGCATGATGTGCTGCATCCTTCACACTGTGACCAACACAAGGGTGTTTCAACTTGTGTCAAATGCTTCCAAAAACCTCTAACAAAGCCTTTAGAGAATTTATCTGACAATGGTTTGTAATATATACAATTAAATGGTGAAGGGTTTTACAGGTGAAACCCATTATTATTGTGTTATTTCTGTGAAAAGGGCGCCGGTTGTTTGTTTAGCTTCATCTGCCAAATGAAGATTTAAAAGAAGAGATCCACTCACATTCAACTGAACATCACACGCAGGTCATATTCCCACTTCTCCCATCTAATACGGTATATCAACAATTAAATTGGAATGGTACATACAGGCATTCATGGTTCCCAGACAATAAAAATGTGATAATGTTATGGGTTTTAAATGTGCCTCAAAAACTACTATAATTGTCAGGATATTTGGTTTAGACCTTCATGTTAACTCTACAGATAGAGTATAGCAACACTAGTAGTCCTGTAGCTTCACATGTAGCAGCATCAAGTTGTCAAATTCTCTTTAGCCACACTTGCGTTCACATGGAACTCGTGATTACAACATCCAAGTGTCCAACAGATGAACAGAGTGAACAACAGATGAAGTCCAAGTGGTTAAGTCGTAAACACATGTTGCTAGGCAATGGCAACATGACTTCATCTCGAAGCCACAGAGGCTATCAACTTAGCAAGCGAGAGTGAGGAGATAAAATAATGCAGGAAGTGCAAAGGCACCGAGGGAAAAGATGAGGTCGTTGGGACGATCAACATTTTCTTCAGACGTAGGCCATTATCTAAGTCATGAATAAAAAACTCTACATGACTAAAATTACAATATATTAAATTAACATCCAATGAAAAATGAACTTCCATGGATTCTGCCATTTCTGTAAACGTCAGCAAACACGTCACAGCTCGGGAACTCAAGGCTCATAGAAAATTGTTGCGACGTCATGAATACCACAAGGGGCCGTTCATATACAGTGCATCCGGAAAGTATTCACACCGCTTCACTTTTTACACATTTTGTTATGTTACAGCCTTATTCCAAAAATGGATTAAATTAATTTGTTTTCCTCAAAATTCTACACACAATACCCCATAATGATAATGTGAAAAAAGCTTGTTAGAAATTTTTGCAAATCTATTAAAAATAAAAAACAAAAAAAAATCACATGTACATAAATATTCACAGCCTTTGCCATTACACTCAAAATTGAGCTCAGGTGCATCCTGTTTCCACTGATCATCCTTGAGATGTTTCTACAACTTGATTGGAGTCCACCTGTGGTAAATTCAGTTGATTGGACATGATTTGGAAAAACACACACCGTCTATATAAGGTCCCACAGTTGATGGTGCATGTCAGAGCACAAACCAAGCCATGAAGTCCAAGGAATTTTCTGTAGACCTCCGAGACAGGATCGTATCGAGGCACAGATCTGGGGAAGGGTACAGAAAAATGTCTGCATCATTGAAGGTCTCAATGAGCACAGTGGCCTCCATCATCTGTAAATGGAAGAAGTTTGGAACCACCAGGACTCTTCCTAGAGTCGGCCGCCCGGCCAAACTGAGCGATCGGGGGAGAAGGGCCTTAGTCAGGGAGGTGACCAAGAACCCGATGGTCACTCTGACAGAGCTCCAACGTTGCTCTGTGAAGAGAGGAGAACCTTCCAGAAGGACAACCATCTCTGCAGCACTCCACCAAGCAGGCCTGTATGGTAGAGTGACCAGACGGAAGACACTCCTCAGTAAAAGGCACATGACAGCCCAGCTGGAGTTTACCAAAAGGCACCTGAAGGACTGTCAGACGATGAGAAACTAAATTCTCTGGTCTGATGAAACAAAGATTGAACTCGTTGGCCTTAATGCCAAGCGTCATGTCTGGAGGAAACCAGGCACCGCTCATCACCTGGCCAATACCATCTCTACGGTGAAACATGGTGGTGGCAGCATCATGCTGTGGGGATGTTTTTCAGTAGCAGGAACTGGAGAGTAGTCAGGATGGAGGGAAAGATGAATGTAGCAATGTACAGAGACATCCTTGATGAAAACCTTCTCCAGAGCGCTCTGGACCTCAGACTGGGGCGAAGGTTCATCTTCCAACAGGACAATGACCCGAAGCACACAGACAAGATAACAAAGGAGTGGCTTCAGGACAACTCTGTGAATGTCCTTGAGAGGCCCAGGCAGAGCCCAGACTTGAACCCCATTGAACATCTCTGGAGAGATCTGAAAATGTCTGTGCACCGACGCTCCCTATCCAACCTGATGGAGCTTGAGAGGTCCTGCAAAGAAGAATGGGAGAAACTGCCCAAGAATAGGTGTGCTAAGCTTGCGGCATCATACTCAAAAAGACTTGAGGCTGTAATTGCTGCCAAAGGTGCTTCAACAAACTATTGAGCAAAGGCTGTGAATACTTATGTATGTGTTATATTTTCATTCTTTATTTTTAATAGATTTGCAAAAATGTCAAACAAACTTTTTTCATGTTATCATTATGGAGTATTGTGTGTAGAATGTTGAGGGAAAAAATGAATTTAATCCATTTTGGAATAAAGCTGTAACATAACAAAATGTGTAAAAAGTGAAGCGCTGTGAATACTTTCTGGATGCACTGCAGGCTCTCGTGTACACAGTAAATACGACACCATTTAAACACAGCATTAGTGTTTGGTGCTAACACAAAGTGATGTGTTAGCGTTGTCAGGGCCACACTAACCGCAACAAAAACAACAACGCAGCAGGAGAATATTGCACTGGTGTTTGCTCTGAATGAGCATTTCTGCTAAACAAAGAGAAGGTAGAGGAGCATGGAGGAGATGTTTCCCTGACTGTGCAGCATGTCAAGTATGTGGCAACATTTTGGTGTGAAGTACGATTAAATTTAAGATGATTTATTGTTTTCTGTGCCTGAGTACTTGACACTTGCCATTACCATGACCCCATGTGGATACTGTGAGCGTTTGTCGATATTTTTTCTCTCTCTTTTTTTCTCTCTCTCTCGTTCTCTCTCACGCACGTACGCGCACACTGTAGGGTTTAAAAGTGCTTTCATTAGAGGTTTTCTTATCCAGTGTAAACACACTAAACATATGTTCACTGTACAACAGGAAGTAATAAATGTGAGAGTGAAGGTGAAAGATACTCCATGTATCTTTGGGTGATAATCAGTCAGTCAAAGTGCACAATTTATACCCAAAGGTACCCGTGTTACTGTGACTGAATATCAATATAAAATACATTACACATTACCTAAGCTGTCAATTTGTCACCAGGCACTCATACCACATCAAAATATGATTGTGGTCAAGCAAAACCATAATTATAACTACAAATGAAAATAAAAGTGGATATGTTATTATAAAACTTAAACTGCTCGTTAGCCACGTGCAGGAATACATACTCTGCTACAAAACTTATGTAAGACACCATCAAACAGTCTGAAAAAAGACAAACATGGTAATCGCTGCATTGACTGAATGTTTATCAATGACTTTGACTACTTTCAGCCTGAATAACTATTTTAATATAGTTTTAATATAATTTTTTAAACTACATTCATTACTTAGGGGTCAATCATGTTTCTTTTTACTACACTGTAGTTTCCCTCACTGCTATAATTCACTCTGCATTTCTTCTGTATTTGCATATTCAGAGGTAGCAGTGAGACTTCATGTTAATTAACATTAATGCCAACACAGAAAAGCTCTCTCATTAATATTTATATTGGAAAAGTATGGGCATGCATCTCTAATGTTTTCAGCTCTGCCAATTTGCAAAAAAAAAAATACAGTATTTATTATCTTAATATCTGTCTCATTATGGTTTAGTTTGATCACCACGTCAGCAAGTTCATAATGTCTATACAAATTGAAACAATATTTTTAGATTTAATGCAGCTTCTGTCACCTTACAATTGGCTGAATCCTGTTAGAAAGATGAGGGCCCTCCAGGTACCTGCCAAGTCCTCAGCAGCAGGAGTGGGACGCTGCTTCATCACCTTTGCCCTGTGTATAGATGGAAACATGTAGGCTGCTATTGGGCTGGTGTAGATAATTTTTTTCTCTAATTAGCATGAGGACTTTTGTCAAATATATATTTTTATATTACAAAACTACCAAAATATGGACGAAAAGTAGTAATGTCAGAAAAGTTGGCTGCTTTTGCCTGCTGATTTTAAGATAACTGTCATTCAGAATTTAACATGGGAATATTCTCAGGTGTAATTGGTGGTTTAAATATGTTGTGTTTACAAGCTGAAATACGCTGTTCTGTGGTTTAGGGCAGGATTACTTCTGTTGTGTGCTCCATTACATTGTTGAATGCACATTCCCAAGTAAAGGAGGATCCTAAATGTGATTCCATTTTATGAATGGATAGTTACGTGGCTGGAATATTTGGAAGTGAGAACACCAATTTGGTAAGTAAAGTAAAAGTTACAGGTTTTTCTCTCCCTGTCTGCCTGTCTTGTATTGTGGACAATGAGGTGATAGTGTGTTTTATATCGTAAGTGTCTGTTGTTGTCATTTAATCTCTATAAGGCTGCTGTATGGTTAAATAAGTGAGTTTTTTTTCATGCAAAAAAGTATCTGCAGTGGGAAGTGGTACTTGTGAAATGTTGTTTGCCAACACATGTTGGAACATGAGCTCTATTAAACAAAATGGCTGCATCACATCTGCTGGTGTGCAGCTTCTAACTCCAATATTTACATTTTCAGGCTGCAGCCACTGAGTCTTAATGTATAATTTTCAGTCTCATTTAAATTAAACTTGGCTCACTGGTTATGGTTTGTGACTGCAACTGTGAGGCGCACATATCTCTGAGTGTTTGGTTTATCCTTGGAACGAACAGTTCAATACCTGCATGAGTTCAATGTGGACTAGATATCTCCTGCGAGAGGCAAAACAGAAGCTATTATCCACACTGTTATGTAATGAGTGCAACATTCTGATTGTTTGAGACAATATGAGCACAAGATAACTGTTTTCAATTTATTCCAGGTTGTGTATTTCAACACAAACATCCATTCATGTGATTAGAAATGGGTCCTGAAGGAACAACAAAATGAGAGTTAAATGCCTTCCCCTTCTGGGGGCTGTGAAAGGGAATTGTGTAAAGCGGGTCTTCTCCCTCCCCTCTCTCATTGTGACATTTTTAACTGTAACAAAATTTACAGCAGATTATTAGAATTTGCCAGACAGAAAATGTGATCAAGTCAAACTGCATTTCTCTCCGTCTGCTTGGGAAACAAACATTAGCTGACATCAGACACCTTCTGAAAGCCTGAAAAGAACTCATCTGATGATGATCAGAATCACAAATCACCTAAAAACAGTCGAATCACACCATGTTGCTCATGCTGAAGCTTCACCCCTCGATTAGAGTGGATTTACTGGATTTGATAATGCAGGACTGAAAAGAACTAGAATCATAAAAGAGATGTATAATTTCAATCCAAAAAGCAATTGGGTAATATACAATACATCCTCCATGTCTTTCAGAGGCTGACTTTATTGCCTCATCCAAGATTTTGCCTACAGAACAGCACAGGTTCTCCTCATTGCTCAAATTTTGAGGTAGCTTGTTTGAATCATCTTTGACAATCTGCCACAGTTCTTCTGTGGATCGATGCCGCCTCAGTGTCTTCCTCTCCTGATGCACCAAAAGTTTGGTCCGTGTGATTTCAATATCTCACATCCAGCTGCCTCACAAGGTAAAAGTCTCCTTGTCGTCTCTTCCAGAAGTTCCAGACTGACTGAGTGATGTTGAGATCAGGGCTCTGTGGGGGTCGGACCATCTGCTTAAGGTCTGCTTGTTCTTCTTGTGGCTGAAGGAAGCTGTTTATGACTCTAGCTGTATGTCTGGGCTCATTGTCACATGCTGTAAGAATAAATTTGGGACTCATCAGATAAACCGTGATGGTGCTTGATGGATAAGAATCTGCCTGTATTTCTTAACAATGAGGAGCCTACCAGTTCTGACCAAATCCCCAACTCTATTTGTATAGCTGCACCTCCAAACCTACAAAGAACCTCTACCATGTTTTACTGTTGCTTGCAGACACACATCCTTGTGCAAGGATAATATTTCACATTTTAACTCATCAGTCCAGAGCACCTGCTGCCATTTTTCTACACTCTAGTTCTTGCGTTTTAGAGCGATGGCAAGTCTTGGTTCACCTGTTTGGTGATCATGAACAAAGTATTTTTTTTATCTGGTAAGTGATATAAGCACAAAAAAATAGATCTCACTGGAATATTTCACTGAGGGAACAGTATTCAAATACAACACATGTTCTACTCACAAATCCAAATAATATAAAATAATAGTCTAAGACAGTGATTCTCAGCTGGTGAGCCGTAACCTAAAAGTGGGTCAGTTTGGATTGTGGACGTGTGGTAAAAAAAAGTCAAATTGTCTTTGAAAGTAGTTTTTTTTATGTTCTGCTGTTATTTTGAAGGACATGTGTTTTCAATGATGTAGCAGGTGTGCAGTAGTGGTTTGCTCTCAGTGTTTTTAAGACTGTAATGACAAACTAAAAGCATCACATCAATAGTTTGCTGTCATTCGAGCATTTGTAAACAGGTTTGGGGTTAAAGAAGTCTGCCTTTTTATTTCATAGGTCAATGGGGATTCTTGAAACTTGATGAGCATCGCTTGTACTTTTGCTACAAGTTTTTCTGTTTATTTCCTGTTTTTAACAGAACATGAAGGGATTGCAGATGACTGCACTATTTTTCTTTGGAATAAATTATAATTGGCTTGAAAATGTCTTAAATTGGTGTCACAATAATAAATGCGGAAAAATGTGGGTCTCCAGGAAAGACCAGCTGAGATGTATTTGTATTTTTTGTGAAACATCTAACAGCATTTTGTACAGAACTCTATATGAAGTTAAGCATTGGCTTCTGTGCTCCTCCATGTCGAGACAGTAGAAAATCTAATTTATGAAATACATTTTTCATTACCATATTAAACAGTCACTGGGAAGTAAACTGAAAATTTACACAAAATAACATCATGAATCTTTTATGGACCCAATGTAAGTGATGTCGGGAAATTAATTCTTGACATTTGTAGCTCATCCTGATACACCTGAAAGTAAATTCAAGTAGTACATATTTTATACTCCTGAGTACGTGTGCTTCAGAGCTGAAACTATTACTTGATGGACACTAAAGTAAACACGTTTTTTTATATATCTACTTCCCACTATTTCTAGATATGTAACAGGACAAATGATTAACTGATCAAATAATTGGCAGATTTATTAACAATATAAATAATTGTTTATTATTAGTAAATAAATGTTTGACACTTCAGTTGCAAGAGATGTGCCACAGAGCCTCTTTAAAAGGTCCCCTGTTGCATTAATTCAGTTTTTATTTTGTATTTAACAGCTGTGCAATTTGGACTTCTGTAAGTTTGTGATGTCACAAACTCAGGGTCATGTCATATGTCCGCTTTTAGCACAGCTCACTGTCCAGACTTGGACATAAACACCAAGTGGTCAATCTGTTGCAGAGCCAGAAAGATTGAGGAAAATCTGTGGTTGGCCTCGGCGTACATCACTCAGAAACAAGTCAGCCAATCAGAAGAGAAGGTCATTGACATTAACGCGCCTTAAAGAAACAGATACAAAACAGCTTGTTCAGCCTGGTAGAGCTCCAGAGAGAAGCTTGAGAGAGGAGATGTAAAACCATCTGACATGAAACCAAAACAATATCTTCTTATGGATATCAAAACTGCAAAATAAAACACCTGAAAAGTGTAAAATATTAGATCTTTAACTTTGATTCTGTAGCAAACAAATTGGCTATATGGACTTCTTACGACTGTGTTAAATAAATGTTAGTCATAATTTATGAGTTTCTATAAATTGTTCAAAGAGAAATTGGAGATCATCTGTGTTTGTTCTCACAGTGCCGAGTCAGAAGTCAGCGCCTGGTTAAACCTCTCTCTCTGTTTGTTTCCTGTTGGTCTGTGTCCCTTGAGTCACCATTATTAATGGCTTGTTTGGCATCTGCTAATTACATTCAAACTCCTTTGCATCCTTAGCATTTCTCAGTGTTGTATTTTACAAATTATTAAACAGTGCACAGCAGAAGTGGAGAAGGTGGAGAATAAATGATGAATGAATGCTGACAGTGATGGTGGTGATATATGGAGCAGATGTAAATTAGATTAAAATCCAGAAATTTGCTTTGCGCCACCAGGATGTAAGCAGTTTATGTATTAAACATGGTAAGGTTTTTATTTGGGAATGTGTCAGTGATGACATTTCCAGTCCAAAACTATATTTAGCCATCTCTGCCCGTATCACCTGCGTCATCAGAGAGATGTAGAACAAGCTGACATGACATGAAAAAGGAGATGTTGCTTTTTTTTATTATTTGTGTCTATATGACTGACTGGGATTACGTTTCAGATTTTGACATTTATTACATACAGTGTGACGTAAAGCTCATAAAAGGGAAGGAAATCAAATTGAATATTGTTCCATTAATTCGAGCAGTTTCTGCTCATTCTTAAAAATAAGCCATACACATTGCGGTCGCACTAAGTGTGGAGGAAACACACAAGAAAAAATTTCGACTGACGTTTACAAGTTTAAAATTTTTTATAACCAATGTAAAACCATTCATAGCGAATGATGAGTGAACCTGACGAGGTAGGCGTCATATACTCGAGATGGTTTTACTATCATTATTTAAACAGAACAAATGTGTCTGAGCGCTGAAGCATGCAGCATTATGTAAGCACACACATTAATAGCGGTTATAAAATAGCATGTCCGTTTTCCAATGCTATTTGTTAACTATTGCTGCTTAGCTGTGTGTGGTTTTTGCATTTGTTACACAGATAGAGATTAATATTTAAAAAAAACAACGTAATTATTCATTTGTTCTTTAGAGTTTCAGATTAAAAGAGTGTCACAAGGACCCTTCATTTCCTTGATAAAATAATAACCCCAGCTCAAGTCTCTGTGCCTCATATTTAATGACCCACAGTAACCTCTCTAAGGCTCACACCGTCTCCTCTGCTGTTATGACGCCAGGTCGCATCTATGTCTTTTCATAGCAGGTACACAAGTCTGATATAACTACGGGAGACTAAACAACTGTAGAAGCTGCACATGAATGTGTAGGACTGAAGGGGATGGGATGAGTCAATGGACAAGAATTCTCATTATTTTTTTTAACCATTGTACTTCCTGTATTGTTACCTGCTAGATTATCATTTTAATGATGTTATGGTTACCAAAAAAAAACCTCTGGTAAGGTCTTGATTTTGTTTAATATCTTAAAGGGTTTTTATCTTTATTTGATACAGACAGACTGTCCATTTTCTAATTGGCCAATTTCTGTGCTTCAATAAGATGCGGTTACCTCATAATTCACAATGTTTCACAGTAATGTAAATTAGTGTGGCCAATTAAGCTGCCAACTCCCCTCACACCAGCAAATGCAAACGTAAATAGACTTAAGAACTGACCCAACTTTCGCATTGTGTTTGTCACCATCATCACCATGTCTAAAACATGCTGAGTGTTTGAGTGTCCATACAAGAGACAAACCTCCAATTTTAACCTAAAAGCTGTTGGCAAACTGCCATTAAACAACAAAAGAAGAAGAAGAAGATGTGACTACCAGGTGTCGGTAAAATATGTGTCGCTGTGGGACTGGATGCTACAGTGCAAACATGAGAAACATGCAAAGTCCTTTTAAAAGGTTCTGTGTGGGAAAAAAGTAAATGAAAATGAGGCGTAGTGCAAACTGCCAGGTAACGCAAGGATATAAGTATACCACAGTTATGTAAAGTCATTTGAGCAGACGGTGCATCCACAGATCAACAATCAATGGCAACCTTTGTCACCAGACGAAGTAAATTTGATGTTAGACGTGCAGAGAAAACAACTACTCTCATCACATAGATGAAGCTGAAGACATGCCAAAGGGTCCGCGTCTGATGACATTTGTTAAACTCAAATTTACAGTGTGTGAGTCTCCCTCTTTCTATGTGTGTGAGCAGCAGGGTGGAGATGGTATTGATGCTAATAATAGTTAAATAGTTCCCAGTGAATACAGAATAGTATTTTTGCTTAATATAGCCATTCCTACCACACACACAGATGTTCATATCCAGACTCCGTTTCATGTTTATAACTGGAACTCGTTGTTTCTTATCTTCTCTCCTCTTCGGCCTTTTGGATATCAGAAGGGTCCTATTTATTTGTGTACTTTATACACATTAGGGCCACATTTTGCTCTTGTGTGCGCGTGTTTAATGGCTCCCACCTCCTGTGGTTACATCTTGATGTCTTTATGGCTGCTTGTAAAGGCCAACAACAGATAGAAAAAAAATTATAAAAGGGATTAGAGGAAAAAAACTGAAAGCTTTCGGACATCAGTACCAACCTGAAATTACACTGGAAGCAGCAGCTCCACAAACAATGTATTATGGTTTATGTCAGTGAAACCACTGTGACCACTAAATACATAAAACATCTTGCAAAAACGAGAGAAACAAGCCTCCCAATCACGTACTGTGTATAAATGTTTTGTTCATGTTATATATTGCTATATATGTTCACTGAAAGCAGTGAGAGGGAGAATCAGAACTACATAACTGTTGGCTGTGAAACCAAAACAATAAGCTAAAGGGCACAACAAGAGACTGCAGGTAAGGTTGTCATGAAGGAGGACACTAGTGAATGAAGGCGTGCTGAGAAGATAATTACAACACCAAATCAACTGAGAAATAAGACTAAGGAAGTACAGGACATGTAAAAAAGATATGTCTGTTTGTCAATTTGGTATTTGCATTTTGGTTTTTTTGACCGTTGCCATTTGGAGCCACAAGTGACCATATTTGGCTGAGCTGGGAAGGAGCGAGCAGTGAATCTGACTCAATCAGTTTGGGTACCCCAGTGCACGACACCCGAACAACGATAGTGGAAACCCAACTGCAGCCCAGGCCTGTCAGTTAAACAGAAATGGCACCAAACATAGCACTTTTTGAGGCTTAATATCGAATTAATGATAGGATTACTTTCAGATGGCCCACCCAAAAAATAATGGGTGACTTTAGCGAATTACACCATTAGGACTTGTGGAAAAAATTTATTGACTTTCCATTTCATGAGAAGTTGAATGGAAGTCTGTGTAGCTGGAGCCAACGCCCAGTGGCCGTCAGTGGAATTGCACTTCAAGGTACTTCCGTGTCGGCCTTCCTTTTTAAGATCTGGAAACTACGTCCACTTTATATACATATGGTTTCTATACAGTATATGTCAAGAATATATGACACCTTGCTAACTTTTTTAAAAGCAGCTGCTTTACTCTGCAAGGACAACAACTCTGAGGACTCATCAGCTACTCCAGAGGCAAACGCTATTAAATACGATTTAATCTGAAGAAATTGTGTTAGTTTAAATTTGTTCAAATTTGATCTTCTCCATAAATTGAAAGATGATAGACAGGGTTCATCACCATTGGTAACCTTTTCAACCTCATATAGCCATTTGACCCATCTTAAAAACAAAAAATATTGATGAATGCAGCTGTGTGTGTGTGTGTGTGTGTGTGTGTGTGTGTGTGTGTGTGTGTGTGTGTGTGTGTGTGAGACAACAGCTCCGAGGCCTTATATAGTGATTCTAAATGTTGCGAGCTGGAGCTCTTATTGGACTATTTGCCTGATGAGTTTTGACACCATGATTTATATTTTCAGGACGTCTGACTCTAATCCAAAGTGACACGCTAATGAGAAACGCCCCCAGTGTAACTATTGAGCAACGGCAAACCAATATACCGCCATTAATTCAAGCCTCCCATTGAGAGAAATAACAACGAAAAAAAGAGAAAGACTGTCCAGAAAATACAGGCTGTGTATCCAACCAATGAGGAAAAGAATTTAGCTGCTAATGTCTGAATGCTGCATAATGTTCAGACATAGATATTAAACATTACAAATGACCTTTAAAACAAATAGGTTTCCAGGTAGGAAGACATGTAAACATGATAGAAAACAAAAATAAAAAATGCAATGCATTCCCGCTCAGCGCGAGAGCCTCACGTAGGAAAAGCATGACATCATCTGCTGTGCAACTTCACAAACACCGTACAAATGCCCCAGAGGTCTTATAAACACACACGCACATAAATAATTTATACCACACACATACATCCATAGAAAAGTACAAAAGAAACTGAGTCACAACACATACAAGCACAGGCTGCTGCTGCTGCTGCTTTCATTGTTCAGTGTGGCCACTTGACTTTGAGTTCATGACACTTGTTCGCATGCACAGGCACGGCGCTTTGCTAATCAGGGTGCTCACATCATGAGTGGACTCTCGCACGCTCCATCTGTCATTGGAAAACAGGGTGGGTCAAAACCGCAGCCTACATCAGCCTCTCTTGTTATGTCTCTGGGTTTTGGTTTGTACGAGTCTGTCATTGTGTCCTTGTGTCTGCCCCCTGCTTCTGACATCAAAAACAACGTTGACAACGCTGCCTGCTGTCTTCTCAGCCATGTTGCTTTTTTAACATGCTGCACACTGGTGAGCTGAAATTCTCAAAACTTCTCCACACTTTATCATCCAGCAGTAAATGTGACAAAGCTTCATAATTTTTACTCAAAATGACTAATCAGACAGGGTCATCAGGGTGACGCTTGGGGGAGCTGCACTTTCATTAAATCAGAAGTGGCCTCCAATCCCACCACATCGGATGAATAAAGAGTGTTTGAATTTTGAGAAGTTGGCTGAATCATATGATAATCCAAACATTTATCTTTAAAAAGGATACATCACTGTAGCCAGAGTTAGAAGAAGTATTTATATTATTTACTGAAGTAAAAGTACCAATACAGTAATGTAAAAATACTCCACTACAAGTAAAAGTCCTGCATGAAAGTACAAGCAGCAAAATGTAGAGTACTAAAGTAAAAGTACTAGTTTAGTCCCTCTGACAGATATATTATTGTGTATAACACCTTTAGATTATTAATAGTGAAGCATCAGTGTGTAAGCAGCATGTTACTGTTGCAGCTGCTGCAGGTGGAGCTGGTTTGAACTAAAGAAGAAACAAACTTTATGATCCATAAATCTGTTTTACATTTTTTGATTTGATTATGGATGAGATATCAGATCATTTGAACATCTATTGAAATTAAACTATGTGAGAAGTTTGGAGGGGGAAAAAATTAATTTAATCTGGTGAAGCCGTTAACAATTCAGAGACATCTGAAATGTGACCCTGACTACACACTGATTTCTGAGACAGCAGATGACAAACAGGTTGTAAACCACTTCTTTTTTTTTTTTTTTTTTTTTTTTTTAAAAAGCTTCTTATATTATCCACTGTCAAAACTAAAAGCAACTATAGCTGTCAAATTAAATTTGTGGGGTAAAAAGTACAATATTTCCCCTGAAATGTCAAAGTGGAAGAATAAAGTAGCAGCAAATGGCAATATTTAAGTAAATTATCTGAAATTATACCTGGGTGCAGTACTGTGGTGTCAGATTCAGTCACAACTTCCTTTAAGTAAGAAAAAAAGACATACATCTGTTTATAATTGACAGTATGGCCCAATTTCTTCAAAAACCTTTTTGAGGAGACCTGAGGGGATGATGTCAGAGTGGCACATTGTAGTTTTCAATTGATCCACAATTTTAGTGAGAGCTGTGAGGGAAACAGGTTAAAAGTGGTCCAACAGCAGCAGAGGAAGTGAAACGATTAGTTGGTTCCATGTAATGGGATGTAACACCTGACCTAAGTTTTGAGATTTTATCCTGGAAGAACCTAAGAATGGTGTCACACTGTGCCGGAGACATACTTGAACATGTAGGGATTGGGGGGGTTGATAACAGAGTTAATGGTGTTGAAGAGAATTGTTGTCCTGTGGCAGTGATTTGCAATTAAGTCGGAGAAGTAGCTGTTTCTAGCTGACTTAACTGCATTTTGATAGTTTGTGAGGGAGTTCTTCAAGATTTCAAAGGACACATGGAGTCTGTCTTTCTTCCATTTTCTCTTTTCTTCCCTTCTGCACTTCTGCCTGAGTGCCCGAGTGTGCAGTCTTTAATGCTGCATCTATGTATGGCATTGTCAACATTATTCAACATTTACAAAGCAATGTTGAATAATGTTGACAATGCCTTATTATAAAGACTCGTTAATACATTTGTTGTTGAACAAATTTCTTTTTTTAATATATGTCAGTAGTTGTTTATTGATATTTTTTTGCAGTGAGTGTGTATGATGAATTATTCAGCTGTGTATTATTGACTTTTTGAAGAGCCCCGTGTGGATCTACTGTATCCAGTACACCTGAACACTAATTCAACACTTTGGTCCTCAGACCTGTATCTGGCAAAGTTAAATATAAATAAATGACACCTGCGTACTGGTCACCAAGATCTGGTGAGCAAAAACTATAAATTGTGTCACCTGATGCAGGCGAAGGCAAAGCTGATAGCTCTGTTGGATACACAGTTACAGACCTAAGTGGACACACAGGGTTAATTGATTGATTTTTTTATTTTTTTTCTGAGTTGTTATCATTAAGGTTCAACAGTGTTAAATGTGATTTATGATGCACCTGTACCACTAATAACTGTAACCCATCATGCAGCTCTTACAGTACTATTATGGTAATAAGCGCAAGAAGCAGCAGTAGTGTGTGTAAACTGTGTGTCTGCAGAGCGGTAAAAGGGATTATTGATGGAGCTCATTATTTACTTATTTACTTCAAAAGGATACTAGATTAAAAAAAAAAAAAATCCTGTTCAGTGATTAATAGTTATTAATACTTTGTGTACATGTATGTGTGCAGGTGTGGGTGTGTGTGTGTGTAGATGTATGTGTGTGCTGTGTGCTCTCTGCTGGGGGGAGACAAATATAAAGCTCTTGGCTACCAACACAAGAGGTATTGATTATCATTTGATAATTCCCAGTCCAGGATTTTGCCTAAAAGTTCTTCAGCATTTATAGTTAAAGTAATCCACAGCTTCTGCTGCTGATATCAAATTATACTCAGACTGGTTTGATCAGTTGTGTCAGATTGTGTTGACATATGTTAACATACGCTAATAAAACACACATGCCGTGTTCACATCAGGTATTAGCCTGTGATCCGATTGCAAGTGAACAGCTCAAAGTACAAATGTGAACGCACTCAGGATAATCAAAATAATATCTAATAGATAAAATATCCTGTGTGACTCTGCCGAGCGCAGCTGAACTATACTGAAAGTATATATTTTCATTATTATGTGACATGTTAGCAAAGGTTGTCTTTATTCTACGAAAGCTTTGTTCAGAGAAGGCCACTCTATAACCAAACAGTATAGTCTGCCTCTGCATTTTAGAAATAATTATTTGAAAAATATATAAATGTAATTTAATTTAATGTTCATAGCAGGCAAGTTTTATTTTCAGCAGATCTGCCGTTACATTTTCCCTTTTGGATTTGAAAGAATAGATCCAGCATAATTAAGGCTATTTTCATAGGCATGCATTATGGTAATTCCTGATTTAATAAAATAAGAGTTTAACACCCAGAGGGAGCATACAGAGAAAAATGATTCCTCTAATCAGCCCATGTGGGCCTGCAGAGACCAGGAATTAAAACAATATGAAGTCAACCAACTTCTTTCATGGTGCCCTGGTGATGAATGGACTACAGCAGTCTCATTAGTTCACCACCCACAGGTTTAGGGTCGGAGTTAAATGAGCTCCCACTGTGCTGGACAGCAATTAACATCTGAACTGATCGCACACAGTAAAATTAACTCAATGTATCACTAATAACATCCAACATAAGAGGTGAGAATCACCACGATACGATAGCATCACGATGATACGATATTGTTGTGATTTTAGACATTTTGTGACATGCTTAGTATTGTGTTATCATATGCTTCTATTGAAATCTGTTGCTTTTTTTTTTTAACTGAAAATTGTAAAAACTTGGTCAAGTTTTGAGTCAGTTCTTCTCATTTCAGTCATTTTTATTTCAGCAAAATGGAACTATAAAGCTGTCAGATTGACCATCACTGTCAGAAAATTATGTCAGAAATATTGCATGCAACTGACAAATGAATTCATATTCAATACTATAATCGATGGTTGCTGCCTGTGTATTGATACAATATTGGCATGCAATATATCACAATATTATGCTGTATCCATCCCGCCCATCTCAACACCACCCCTTTACAACATTGTCTTTTAACCTCAAATCTATCGCCTTTTCTCTTATCATAAATTTAAAAAAAAAAAAAATTGCAATTTATCCATTTTTAACAGAAACTCGTAATGATGTAATACTTCTTCACACTGATGGCAGTCACAGTAAGGTCTTTTAAATGGACGTGTCCATCGAGGGGAGTGAACACTTGTTGGCTCCTGTGACACAAAATCTTGCACTTTGTTTCTCAGATGTGATTATCTCATGACAGTCTAAGTACTTTATGATGTTGTTTGTGTTTTATGGGGCTTCCATAGTTTAGATGGATAGATTTGCTTGGCTGCCAGATGGATGATAGTTTGAATAAAAGAAAGATGCACGAATGGGAGGACAGATGAGGATGACTGCACTGAAGATTAGTTACACACAGATGGATTAGTAGAGTAAATCTAACTGAAGAAACACTTAAATCTTTTCTCAGGGGTGATGAATCTTCAGATTAAAACTTACAACAGCTGAGTGGAAGAAAATACAAAATGAAAAAGTAACTTAAAAGTTCAGAAAAGATCATTTTGAACAGGAAATATATAAAATAATATCAAATACTGTTTGAGCCACAGCTGGTAAAGAGGTTAAGTTTGATTACTGTCCTCACTCTGATTACATTTGATATATATGACACATGTTCATGTGAAAAAATGTACAAGTCACACTTTAACTGGAAATATTTTCCTGCCAGACACCAACACTGTTTGGAGGAATTACGATATTCATAATTAATACGTGTAGAGCTCAACAGCATTTCTCTGAGAAGAAGCCTCCACAGACAGTTAAGCTGCTAATGGTGAGTCATAAAACATTGTGGAAGCTGGCAGGTGGTGAGAGCCGAGCGGTTAGACAATTACTTGAAATTTTCTGTTAAGAGCAGAAATTGCAAAACTGAAAAGCACTTAAGGATGCCCTCGTTCTGACAAACTGTTCAGTGAAACCAACTCACTCGCCTACAGGTGAGAGAGGCGTCAGTTAAAATAAAGCTTCCTCAAATGTTTCTGGTGGTTTAAACTCTTCCCTGTTTTCCTGCATTTCCAGCATTCACTTTCAGCTCCTCTTTGGAAGTTAAGTTTCCTCTGCTGCTGTTTTTTCTTTGCTGAATATCAGTAGAAATACGAGAATGTGAGTTGAATATATGACAGCTGGGCTGTTCACCAATTTCTTTCATGTCTTTCAAAAAGTTATTGATTTAAGTATGCTGTTAAGGATGCTTTGTCAGCTGGACGTCAAAGTTGTCAACTCAGTGTAGGCAACATTCATTTCATCTCTTTCATCTCAGGCTCTGTGTACAATATGTGTCCTTGAGCAACCCTCAGACGTGCAGTTTATTGGTTTCATAGTGAAATCTTAAATTCCAGCAACAGTGAAGTATTAAACAAGATGGCCCAGCAAACTGTTGTTGATCAGTGTGTTGTCCTGTTGTTGGCCAATTTGTAATTCTCTAAACTAAAATAATCCACCTATCTAATCCTATCTACCTAATCCAGGTATCAGGGCTGAGAAATCTCAAAATTTCAGTTGAGAGGAAAATAATCCAGTTATAATCAGAAGTAGCCTACAATAATTTAGCAGGTGTTGTGCTTAACTCACAGTACAATTACCTTTAGTTCATTTCTAGGATAAATTAATTAGATCATTTAGCTATTTATAAAGGCCTAATCTAAAGAAAAATTTTTTTTTAAAAAGAACAAATTAATGAATTTCTCTTAGTTATTCTGCTATTCTCTACTACGACACAAGAGAAAAGTTGAATCTCGTTGTCATGTTATATAGCCATGTTATATTTTTCTTTTATAAGAAAATATAAAGTTTTATGACACAAATGTTGCGTCGTTTATCAATAATTTTCAAAGTATTGTGTTGAAGTAAGGGATTGCAGTATTGTTATAACACTATAGTGGACTCCTCGCTGAATGGTAACCTGCAGGAGGGGCAGACGTTTCCCTGTTTTTTTGCCGATTAAAGGATCCAGGGAGTGTACGAGTTAATGTGTCGCAGTGAAGTTGAAGTGATGTGAGGTTGCTATGACAACCAGCTACACTGTACAGTCTGTGGTGGAAAACCAAATCCATAATAAAAATGAGTCGAGTCGAGCCGTACCACGCGGTACAAAAACAGCAGAAGTGCATCTCCACTGACCTCTGACATACTGCTCAACATTAAATATTGTCATCAGGTGGAAAATAAGCATTACGACTTATGTTCTTGACTTCCAACTATTAGCAAACTTCAAATTTAGCATTTATTTTGTCAATTTTTTTTTATCACCCAGTCTTTGAACATCATTTTGTAGCCAAAGCTCCTGAAACTTTTACTTTCCTGCATGTTTGCCTTCCTAAACAGGCACAAAACAAATTGCACATCTTTGCCGAGATGCTTGCCACTTGTTGACGAACAGTAAGGGGACCCCTGAGGCAGTAAAGGAAACACGCCAAATAATGTGATGAAAAAGCCTACATGGAAAATATTAGACTTTTAAAAAAGCAACAAAAATTTAAACATGCAAACAAAATTGCCCAACAAATTATCAAATCTCCTGATTTTCCCTGTCTGCAAAATATTTTTTTAAATTCCCTGATATTCCCTGACCATGTTAAGCCTGCTCGTATCACTTCGTCCCACCTGCTGTGTGTCTCAAGTAAAGTAAAGTTATCAGCTAATTGGCCGCGGATTATATGAATAAAGTGAGAATCCGAACCAAAACCAATTTCACCCTTTCTGTTCCACATGGGTAATTCTTCAACAAACCACTTTAACATTCAGAAAGATTGTTAGTGAAACTGGAAAACAGACAAGATCAGCACACAACACTCCGAGCTAACTGCAGTGCAGCGATTAAACCATAGTGTGTTTGTCTTTTAAATGAGTATCACTGTCAGTGGGTGTGTGTCAGATGAGCATTTCTTTGTTCTCAATGAAACGCAAATGACTCTGCAAGAATGACTCAGATCCAATTAAACCACTCCTTCTCACTGTTCCTCGCTTCCTCAAGCCTCCTCAATCATGTGTCCCCAATCACAACCTGAGGATGTGTGCTTCAACTCCAACTGCTTTGACCTTCTTTCACAAATGTGTGTGGAAAATAAAAGAGCAATTTGAGCATGTCCGTCCATAAAAACCGCATTAGAGGCGTGATTAAGTTGGTTAACAGTGAGAATAAGTATCATACTGCATGAAGTTTTGGACAAACACCAGCAGGATATTTTATGCCTGTGTGGAGATCAAACACTCTGTCGTGACAGAAATATGTAAATCTGTGTTCATCCAGTTACAAAACCAGATGCTGTCAATTTAGTCCAGAACGGTTCAGATTTGTGTTCCTCTACTTTTTTTTTTTTTTTTTTTTTTATTAACAGGGAGCATAATGAGCATTTTATTTCAAACTAAAATGACCTCTCACATTATAATAGATGATTCAATGATGAAGACCTAACCAGCATTTTCAGCCGTAATGCTATTTGTTGAAGTATTGGAGAGCACCAGTGACATGCACGAGTGCACACACGGGGGCATGCAGGGTTAAGTTGATGTGTCTGAGGTCTTTGGTGGCAAGTGTACATACAATAGTCAATAATGTATATTTCCTTCACTTTAATTTAGTAAAGTCCACGATATAATCCTGCTAATTTGCTCTTGATTAGTCATATAAAGTGTGATTGTCTGATTTCTTTCACAATAGGCTCCTGCAAATGTTTCACAATAAAAATAAAAGGCTTCTGTCTGAAATGCTAGAGGGCTTTTAATTTGAAAAAGGTAAAGGACGTGTTGAAATGGTATTTAGGTGTAATGGAGTAACGTTAACAGGTTAACAGTTTTGATTGGCTCTCTTGCATGACATACTCT
Source organism: Embiotoca jacksoni (assembly GCF_022577435.1). Lineage (NCBI taxonomy): Eukaryota > Metazoa > Chordata > Actinopteri > Embiotocidae > Embiotoca > Embiotoca jacksoni. The sequence continues at coordinate 14,660,832 of NW_027185241.1, forward strand.
TTAGAGATAATTGGATGTTTAAGCATTTAAAAAATCTAAATGAATTTCAACCGGATCAAGAGACCTATGAACATGTCATTTCCTCACTTGAAGAGTGAAAGTGGAGGATTATCATTCAAATAAGCTATCACCAAATTAACCAAAATGACAAACTTCTTTTAAGTGTACAGACATTTATTTTTACTTATGATCTGATGAAATTGTCTACATTAAAAAGAGCTCAAGTTGATCAGCTACAATATAAGTAATTAATTTGAACCCATTTCTACCTGTTGGCTAAATATAGTAATAATAATAACAGTGCTGTTGAGAGAAAAACTGGGAGGTAAATGATGAATGAACATCATAAACAAACATTCATCATGCGAGATCATTGAGGGACATTCGTGCTACTCATCCAGCTGCTTTATATCAAATTACACAGAATAACAATAGGTTGTTGAGCCAGTGACTCACATGCAACGGTCATCAGCATTATGATGACTGATCACTGAACCCACTCTGGAGACAACGCTTTGACTTGTGTGTGTGTCCGTATATAAAATAAATGTATGACTAAGCGCACCGCGTCTACAGCACTTACATGAGCATCTCATCCTCGTGGTTATACAAAAGGTCATCGAGAGAGCGCGTGTGTGTGTGTGTGTGTGTGTGTGTGTGTGTGTGTGTGTGTGTGTGTGTGTGTGTGTGTGTGTGTGACTGTATCTTTTAACCATAAAGCTAATGTTAAAGTTGACAGGTTATCCGTCATCTTGACATCCCTCCTGTGTAACTCTGTATTGCAGGCATATCTTACATTACATACACCATTAAAGGCAGATATAAACCAACTAGCTCTTCTTGATCACTGGCTAATTGGATAAGAGGGAATGTGTCCTTATAATCCGTGAAAAAAAAAAAAAAAACACACTTAATTCATATCTAAATTATTTTTGTTTTTAATCTTTTGTGGGAAATGATACCATATAGCTGAAGGCAAGGTTGACTTAAAACGTATCGTGTAACTTGGTAGCTGAGCCACATAATAGAAAGGGTACAAACAGAAAACACTGGAACCTTTATTAGCATGCACTCTTTTTTGGTTCAATACTCGTAATATTGCTGCATAAAACTGCTCGAGTGCAAAGTCTGAAACACTGAGAATCACTAAATTACAGTAATGCAGTAATTTAGTCACAATTTTAAGAACAAAACCTTTTTAAAATAATAAAAAACCATGAAGGAACAAAAACTGAGCTCTGTACTTGTTCAAGCAACCAAAGAAGTCTTTTTTGTAGTCAAATGCTTCATATAGTGTCAAAACATATGCACACATTTATGAGGTCCATACATATAGTATGCTAATTTCATCTGCATAACAACAATGTTGAGCACCGTCTTAGTAATGAATGAAAAAACGTAAGTAAACCCAATTCAATATATCACAATGTATTTTATTGGTTGATATTTGCATATACTGGATTTATCGGAACAGCACAAATGACGGCCAGTAAAAGAATAAAAGAATTCAAGAAGATGAGAGATGCTTGATCATTTAGAAATTGTTCTACAGGGTTTTCCCTCCATTATGACGAAGTAGCACCCAAGCAGAGCCAAATAAACACAACAAACCACTGCAACCACAGCACATAAAACCTTCCAGAAACCAGTCGGAGTTCACTGATATGGGTGTGGACAATAAAATATAAAGTTTCCTGCATCTATTAGATATCTTTGTCACAAGTGTTTGATCACCATATATCGGCCTTATCCCCAAAAATCCAGCTTCAGTCAGGCTATAAAATAACTAAAGAGGGCTTCCCCCTATATTTCTAACAATGTGCAGAAATAACAGTCAAACCGTCTAATCACCGGATGGTGTGATATCCGTGTTTTCGCTCCCTCCTGCACCTTTTGGTGGGTGTTGTGACTCGATATTGATTTTCTACAAATGGAGAGCAACAATATAAGGCCAGATAGAAAGCAGGGAGGTACAAAGAGTGTGTGTGACTCAGTGATCCGTCCTCACTGTCATTTCATTATCAGTGTGATGATGGATCACACAGTGACCCGGCCTACAGAGACCACACCGTCCTGCAGTGTTGCTGCTGCAGGTTTCATGAAGCAGTAACTGTACAATATCAACATTGAGAAATGATACGTTTTAAGTCCCGACTCGTCATGTCTATCTATGATATAGTAGGGCTGCACTGGATAAAGTGAAAATCACAATATATTTTTGCTTAAAATTGAGATCACGATTCTCAAGATTTTTTTCAATAAAAATGTTCATTGTTCTCATTTAAGAAGATAACAAAAAAAATATGGATAATATAGGATATTATATTAGATATAGATATTCTAGGAAACTATTATTACCAATATAAATATTTATAATAATATAATACACTATATCATACCTCTGTACATACACTATACAATGGGCAACTGTAGAGGGCCAACAGCATTAAAGTATCATCATCATCGAAGCTTAAAAGCTGGTGGGAAAAGGCTTCTATAGCAATTAGTGGCAAAAGGTCAGTGAGGGCAGCGTATAGCTGTTACTTAAAGTCAAACCTCAAATGTCAAACGTTCAGGATAAAACAACCAAACGGGCAGGCTTAGTGCCATTTCTATACATTTTAGTTCATACTTGGTAAAATGGAATAAACTCATAATTTGAGAAAATAAAGGTGCCAGTCAGCAATGTTTTATAAACATTAAGGCAAAACCCTACAGAAATTGCCAAACACAATGGCCAACGGAGCACATACTAAAAGCCATTTTGTGTCACTCCCTCCAACTATGGAGTTGTAGTTACAGGGAGGTGTGTAAATTCAGACACGCATACAAGTTCATCAATATCACATCCAAGTGTTGTGTGGTGTAACTGTAATTCACTTAATGTGAATGTGATTATAGCTTATTATATCTGTCCTGTTAACCCCCTGATTCTCTCGGTATGTGTTTGTAGGTACTTGCATCTGTGTGTGTGCGGACAGTCACACTGATTTCAAGACATTTTCTTCATTCGGCCAGAAAAACCCGTCTATTTTCTGCCAGTGAAAGACCGCCTGAGGCAGGCCAGCAATATAACTGTCTGTACAAATAAGAGAGGAGAGGAGAGGAGAGGAGAGGAGAGGAGAGGAGAGGAGAGGAGAGGAGAGGAGAGGAGAGGAGAGGAGATACATTTTCACGGTTCCTGTGTGATGCTTTTTAGCATGTAGTTACCTCCAGTTTTTTTTCTACCTTTTATAGCTTACTGTTGATTACGCAAGACAAAATTAATCCACCCCAGGACAGCATTCCCCCCTTCCTGTCTGCAAATAATTCAGAACAATTAAGGATATTTCCCACATCTGATAGTATTTAATAACATTTCACACTGAATATTTCTTCTCATAACAACTCAGTTTTCCCCTGTCTAACTCGCTGCTGCAGAACCTTTTAGAATTACCGTTTTACACACACAAACTCAGTGACACAGATAAAGAGACACACGCAACTGATAATGTGAAAATTACACGCACACTAAACACGTTTTTTATGGCCCACGGAGAAGCATTAGTATCGATGAAACGATCTATTAGAAAAAGCAGTTGAATGTAGACTCACGTTATTTCCCCTGAGATGCCTTAATAAGTCCTCACAGTTCTACACAGCAAGCCTGAACTCACAGATTGTTTATTTTACTTCAAATAGCTTACAGCTTTTTCATTAAATAAACAAATTTGCACATCACATCCTGAGACTTTATCAAAATTTTGATAATCCTGCAGAATTTGATTTTCTGAGTAGCATCAGTGCGATGTGTAAAAAGTGTAAGAAAACAGCAAAGTTGCGGAAGATTATTTCCTGAGACAGGAGAGTTCAACAAACAATATCATATAGCAAGACTGGTGCACAATAACTCAAAAACTGCTCATTAATCTGTGCAGTGAACAACGAAATCTCAAGACAGTCGAGGCACTCTGCAGCGAAACGCGCTGCCCAGTGACAGAAAGCTCCGTCTCAGTCACAGATCATGGGTCCTCTAACAGGATAATAATCCAAAACACAAAGCTAAAATCCCCCAGAATGACTAAGAACAAAACAATGGACTATTTTTAGTGGCCTTCTTCTGGGCCTGATCTGAATGAACCCTATCAAACACCTGAGGGAAGAGCTGAAACATGCAGTGTGGAGAAGGCAACTTCCAACCTGAAACAGCTGGAGCAGTTTACTCTGGATGAGTGAACCAAACTACCTGCTGCAGGTGCAGAAGTCTCAGTTAACAGCCTTTAAAGGCAGTTATTGCCTCAATGAGGTTGTGCAACAAAATATTTTGTGAGGATGCTATAATTTTTTTCCTGTTCCACTGTTAACTCACACAATCCAGGTTGTAAAATCAAGATGATCAGTTTTATGAAATTACAAGCAAAATGCATTGTGTTTTATAGTGTTGCCTCGTGGTTGAAGTGTTTATGGTAGTTTTAGATAATAATAATATAGCCAGCACATTTCACTTTATAGCTCAAAAGAACTTGGTAATTGTTTTAAAAAGTAATCAACATGTTTTTCAGATGATCTAATTAACGTTTTATCATTAACCTCATTTTTGCCCCCGCCCACTTTGCCCCTCAGTCCTCATGTCTGCCCACGGCCGTCCCTTCATGTCCCACAATAGCGGATAAGCTGGTTGATTAGTGAATAAAGAGGGTCCATCTACTGAAGAGGTTTCTGACCCACACAACACAACGCTGAAATTAAGTCAAGTACCGTGACTCACTACTGGGAGGAGGAGAGACAGAATAAACATGAATGCATTCCTTGAAAACTGTGTGCATGGATGTTTTCTTTGATGACAACAGTGATGTCATTGTGATCACAGGCTTGTGTGTAACGACTTGTTTGGTTATTTTCAGCCGGATAGAAAATAATCGCTCATTCCAGCAGAGGGTTTACTTCATGTTGCATGAAGTGTTCTTGTGGAAGGACCCAGAAACCCCAAGTACATGCAGCTAAGTATTAGGGTTGGTTATTGTTTATTTAAGAAAATCCTTGATTGCAACATGTATGTCGTATAAGTGCTGATTTCTGTCCAGTTAAAAGCACTGTGCTCCACAGACACAAATGTACCTAATGACCGTGAGTGAATTATATATGTAGGCCTGTCACAATTATTGCATAATCACCTAATCGCAATTATCTGAGCATAATTGTCATCTTTTTGCATAATCGTCAGATTTGTTTCCAATCATGTCTAAAAAAAAACAAGCTGGATGAAACTACAGAGATGTCATATTTCCATCAATATTTCACATCATTTTCCTTCGTTTAAGGTTTGAATTGTGCATTTTTTTTTATTTTATGAGGTCATCCCATCTCCCCCTTCTTCCGCTACAGTATAATGGCACATGAATAGAGAATTAGGCCCACAAACTGTTTATCTCGAGGTGCTTAACTTTCAATTTTCGACCAACCACATTTCAATGAGCATCTATTAACATAACCATCATGGATTTAGTTGCAAAGCCAAACACCACTGCCAATAAATGGCTCTTGTTGATTTAAAGTTGCATAAACTATGATCAGACTTACACAATAAATGTGGCATAATATGAACAGAAAAATAAAATTAAATCATTAATCACAACTTTTGTTGACAATTAATTGTGAAATACAATTGCATGATCATGACAGCCCTAATGATACGTAATGTGCTATATAGAGCTTATGTCTGAAGTCCAGGCTCTCCCCTCGTCATCCCTCACATGAACACAACAAGCTCACCACGACAGGTGTTCACAAAACTACATCATAGCTTCACAGAATCCAGCACCATGCAGACTTTATGTTGCCACTGCTTTGAGATTATAGCTCACCTGCCATGCAGAAGCAACTTTGTGAATCATGAATATGCAGCAAATTTACAGTTTTGTAGACTGAGCAAAAAAAAAACTTCTTTTATTAAATGATTAATAGAGGATAGTCATAAACAAATAGCCAATGCATGCATTTAAGCTGGGAGTGGCGAGGAGAACAGCTGTTAACAGAAGCATAAACCATGGAGAAGGAACTGTGCATCTTGTTCAAAACTAGATGAGGAATGTGTCAAACTGATTCATAACTGTGCTGTGATTGATTGATATTGTCTGCTGAGCTGCATTGTTTGAGGAGAAAATGAGGAGAAAATGTAAATGCGCCTACTCAAATAATACGTTTAAATCATGATGTGAATAATGTTAAATAAAACTCATGCTTACATAAGAGATGCCAACATACAACATAATCATGTGCCTAGTGTTTGCATGAAGCCAACAAACTCTCTCCAAAAAAAAAAAAACCAGGCCACAACCTCAGGGGAACCACTTCAACCTCACACTCTTTTCTACTGCAGAAATCAGCATAATGAACCTCACAGAACAAGAACCAAAACAACATGCAAAAAAAGTTGCACACAGCCAACATCAGTAAGCAGATAGCAGCAACAAGGGCAGCAGAAAGCGGCAAAATGACTCCACGTGGCCCACAAACACGCAGCAGCGCGCGGAGCGTCACACAAACACACAAGCAACAACTGTAAAGACCCAAAACACAAACAAGCAGGCAGCACATGAACTCACCGAAGAGAAGCGGGGATCCCACTCGGCATCCCAGTGGGGAGAGAAGTCCATCCAGTCTCGTCCCGCGCGGCAAAATGACAGAAAAAGTCCGACCTCAGACCTCCGGTGCGCAGCAGGTGAGCTGAACACCTGCAGCTGCAGGGAAGGAAGGTGGTCAAAGCTTTGCGACGTGGCCTCCAGACCTAAGTGGATGTTGATACGGACGACCAGAGCAACATCTTGACGGGGGCGGCCCGTGGCACACGCGCAAACCACTGGGAATGGTTTCATTTGCCAATTGGTTTACTTTTGTTGGTTATTTTTGGTTAATCAGTCTTATCAAGTCATCAAATCATTCAACCTGGTTGACATCGGTGCCCTGAATCTAGTGTGTGAGTTAGACAGACTATTCTTTGTAGGTCTCCTGCTCACAGACAGTGTGTCAGTGAAGTTACACCACTGGGCAGAATCTCTATGTTCCAAATTAAAATCATTCTATAAAATTAAAAGCCCTCCTAGGTTGATTCGTTAGAAATGGGTTATTATATTTGTGTATTATTTTTATAACCCAATAAAATTAGTGATACAGTGAGAGAATCTGAGCCAGTAGACACCTCTGATATGAGTAGAGGGCATGAGAAGGAAAATAAAAGATAAGGGATAGAGAAGGGAAGCTCATTTGGAAGGGAAAAAAACATTTACTGAAGTAGTGACACATTTAAGTAAAAGGTTTTGGCAATTAGATTTTAATAATGAGCTGCAGCTTCATTGAGTGATGTCCCAAATAAAGATAGGAGATACAGGACAGGACCAACCTGAGTCTAGACGCTGGTGGGGGTGGAGTGGGTCGCAGATAGAAAATTCAGGAGACTCCCTGGACATCCAGGAGGATGAGATGATGATGAGGAGGAGGAGGAGGAGGAGGGTTGTATGTCAGAAAGTGAAAGGAAAAATGACAGAATTTCAACAATTATTAAAGAACAGGGACTGATTGGATTGAAGAGTGCAGGCAGAAAGATCATTGGACAAGTAAAGGTGATGTCAAGATTGTGAATGAAGTGATTCTGACAGTGTGGGAAAGCAGAAGTGATGATGAGGCTTTCAGCTTCATCACAGCACCATAATGATTTTCTACAGGAAGTATTTTTTGTTGTTTAAATAGCCAGTTGTTTAGACCTCACATTCATCTTCTTTTTTTTTCCACGAGCAGCAGACAGAAGCTGTCTGATGAGGCTCACAGCTGTACTTCTGTAATGAAATCCTGAGGGAGGAGAGTGGATTAGTCGACTTCCAGTCATTTGTTCAGTTTGGCCAAAGCGATATCTCAGACACCACGGATTCGATTTTAAAACATGAAGGCTTCAGGCTTGTGGTTTCCACAAAATCTGAAAATACGTACTGGAACAATAAATAAGTCACATTTTACTTTATAAACTGTGCACAGCATGCAGGAGTAGGTTATGTTGAACAATTACCAATTGAATATGCAGTGCAGCCCAATGTCCAGTCAGGTGGTGTGAAAACGGTAAACAATTTCATAATGTTGTGTTTGTGCACGTGTCCTTGTTAGAGGTTCAACAGGTGCCAGTGACTGTCTTTGGGTCGCAGCCCCATCAAAAGTTAAGCAGCTGCTGATGACAGTGTTGGGAGACGGACTGATGTTAGCCTCATTTACATACTGCAGCAGAGCTAAAACAGACTGAAATAGTCCACCGGCACACTCTCACAGACGACACACAGCCACACTTTAATGTGTCTGCAGCCGAGCGGAGAACAACACACAACTCTGTTATGACTTTCTTTCACTTTTTTTCTCTTTGGTTTGAATTGAAACTTGTTTTGCTTTCTTTTCAGAGGTTATCTTTGCAACGTGTGGCTGATAAATGTTAATTTAAAGAGAAGTGGGAGTACAAAAAACAGTCCAACCTGGAAGAAAACTTAATTAAAAAAAAAAAACATCTCCATCAATAACTAAAATAAAATAAGAAATGAAGGAAAACTAATTCAAAGACTTACATTACAATGTTTAGTCCATATGCAGTAGCCTATTGCACATGATTTGTGCATTACTCACTTACTGTTGTGTACAGTACAAGTAAGTCTAGTGGTGCAGCTCTGCAGACCTCACAGACATGCAACAACATTTTGTGACGAAATAGACCTCCATTTAAAAAAAAAAAAAAAAAAAAAAACGTTATTCATTTAAGTCGACAATATCGGCAGGGAAGTTAAAGTTTCAGGTCCTGAACTACACAGAGATGAAAAGTGAAAATATTTATCAGAAAAGCTTCAAAGCCATCCTGTGACCTCAGCATAGCTGAACAAATGAAGACATTTTTAATGATTCAAAGAAACCCTGCAAAGAAATCACTAGTGAAGGCAAGTGAAGGTAGTTTAGTTGTATGTTTCAAAATGTTTTTAAAGCATTCAAGTATTGATTCATTGATGTGTTAAAAGCTAAAGTTTGTCCTCACAGCATTAATTAACCTTTTAAAACTGCATTCATGTTATTATTCCAGTGTGTGGTTCCATAAAATGTCTCGGTTTCATTCAGCCTGCTGTTTCTTTTTCTTTTTCTTTTTCCTTCAGACTTCCACAGATTTCTTTTTTCTAAACAGACATAAAAAAAACAACCTGAATGTTTGTTCAAAACTTTCTCGGTCGTTAACGTTGCCCTTGGAGCTTATATTACACGCTGGTATTTCTTTTCAGGCTGTTAACGACATCACAACTGTTGAATGATGTTCAGGAGCATTTCTAAATCTTCTGTGAATTAAAACCATTGAATTCTGTAAATTAAAGCCCTGAAGAACCACTGTGTAGGATTTAAGAGAATCTTTTGGCACAAATATAATATCAGATTCATAATTACGTTTTCATTCGTGTAAAATCACCTGAAACAATCATTGTCTTTTAGCTGTATTAGAATGAGCCCTTCATGTTTACATGGGTTATGGACCCTCATCTACAAAGTGCACCATGTTGCACCACACTGTTTCTACAGAAGCCCAGAAGGGTCAAACTAAACACTGGCTCTGGAGAGGGACTTTTACAACCACCATAGATTCTCTTGCACACTTGGAAGGGAAGGGTGAGGGAAATTTAAACAATTTAAAGACTCATTGGATTTGCTGAAATGGATAATCACAAAGGATTTTTTTTTTAACTTATCAATGGCTGTTTTGGAAATTACTGGTTTTGCCAGGACAGAGCTCCATTAATCTCTAATGAAGGCTGTCGGAAGTTATTAAAATTGTTGCTAAAAAAAGAAAGGATCATAGGTCTTCCTGACGTTAAATACTCACAATCTTTTTCATTGATTGAATTAGTGATTAAATGGACAAATCGCTCAACAGGCCTTGGAGCGGAAAAAAAAAAAAAAAAAAAAAAAAAAAAAAAAAAAGGCCCATATTGTCTGTAAAATCTCGTATTTCTCAGTTTTACAGACTCATTTTGTCAGAAGTCAGTCAGGGTTCACTGGTGGTGTGAAGAGAAGAAAACCCCAGTGATATTTATTTTCTTTATAAAACTGTCATACCTGAACAATGTCGTCGTTTCTCACACAGGTGAGCGAGAAGGAGGCGACACAATTAAAGCTGCCATCTTCGTCCTGAGTCATACACAGTTGAGTGTGTGTGTGTGTGTGTGTGTGTGTGTGTGTGTGTGTGTGTGTGTGTGTGTGTTAATTCATTTGTGCGTTTTCAGTATGTGTGCATGTTTGCGTCTTCATTGGCGTCAGTGCTGTCAGTTTATGCTTCAGCAACAGGCTCCTCCCATCAGCCCAGGCCCCACCCCCTTCCTCTCCTTCAGTATAAAATATGGTTTCCCTTCTCTCACTCACCCACAGCCTCAACACTGGAGCAAAGTGCAACATCTTCAGCTCATCCTCTCCTGGTCTACGCCAACAGCTGCAGGTAAGAATTAAAAAAAAAAAAAAAAAAAAAAAAAAAGCCTTTGCAGTTTATATGTTTACTAAATTGCAGTTTTCTACCAAATGTGGACAATTACATTTTAATCACAAATTCTTCCAAGAAAATAGTTTTGGTTAAGACTAATTGCTTGCGTGAGTTTTCCTGGCTTTTTTCCCCGTAATCTTTGTGTGGTACAAATACAGAAACTACATGTTTTATGTGAAAAGTTAAGAGGAGGAAAAAAAAAATTCTCACCATCTTTTACAGTTTTTGTTCAATAGGTTGCAGCTTTAAGGAAAAAAATAATATTGATGTCTGAGACAAAACTGGAATGTTGATGACAATATTTAATATTCATAATGAAAAATGAGAGGAGGAGGAGAGAAGGGCTTTCACACACATTACAGTACCACATCATTAGCAGCCCATTGAATTATGAATGATAGACAATGACCAGCTGCTAACAGGAATTATATTAGCATCAAGAGAATGACTATTTACACCACCACTGTGTCATTTTAAACCAAATCATTTAAATAGACTGTTTAGATATATTTTAGATATAACTTGAGTGAAAACCACAGAGCTGTTTCATTTCACCATTCTCTACTGGACGTCCACTTTATTAAGGAGCATTGATAATGATAATGTCCAGTTAACATAACTGGAAGAAACTTTGAAACACAGCAGCTGTATTATCCAGACTGTTGAGAGAAGAACTGCTATAAAATGACCATTCCTTGACTCGGTAAAGGAGAAACAGAGGGATCAAATGAGAAAAGACCTAAAGTAACGGTGATCACATGCTGCCACTAAGAGAGAAGACTGGTCCACAGAAAGCTAACCCTCAGACTGAGACAGCGGGGCTTTTGAATGATTGGAGATTGAAAACCTCCGAGCGGCTGGCGTTGTTGGTTTTATCGAATATTTTCCTCAGGAAGAACACTCTGATATAAAGCATCATTCATCACAAGTAATAAGCTGCTTTGTCAGGCTCCAAGACAAACACAGTGTTAGAAAATCAGCAAATCAGTCTGACAAATGTAATTACACACCTGCTTTATTGTAGTTTTTCCCTTGAGAACATGTCTACTCAATAAATAATGGTCTCAACAGATCGATGTTGGGTACATTTTTGAGGCAACAGATTAAAAATTTCAGCTCCTCATTACTTCATTTTGCAATAAATTCACATTATTACAAATATGCTTCAAGCGTTTTTGTGAGATTGTTAGTATTGACTCCTATGTCTTCACTGTAGATCCAAATTAAGATTCAGAGATAATTGGTGTTTCCTTCGGGATCCTGATAATGCTGACAGTGTACATTCACACCACCAAGTGTGTGTGTTAAACATTAAATCGTACCGTTACTCTGTCGCACAGCGAGGAACTGTGTGACATAATAATGTTTTCCATATATTCCAGCAGAACCATGAAAGGTTAATCTTGTCCTCCATCGCAGTGCTTCACTGACTGTATAATTATTTATTGCTGCTTTCTGCAAAACCAACATTACCTGTGATTTTTTTTCTCCCTCAACAAGCCGAAGGGAGGCAGCTAGAGAGAACAGAGGGCAGAGGAGAAACAGTAGAGCTAAAGACATCCAACAGAAAAATGACCTCATTAAATATATTGGATTTGTTATATTTTGTCCACTTTTTTTTTCTCCGTCCAGTCATGAATGTAGGTATCTGTGTGTGTGTTATCCTGGCTGCCTTGTCCAGTGGTTCCCTGAGTCTGCCTTCACAGTCCATGGTGAGAACCCACCCCCCCTCCCCTCCCCCCCCCCCCCCACACACACACACAGTGAAGGAGGGCAGTACCTACTACCTACCAATGGATGTTCCATCTGTCAGCAAAACAATGTGTCAAGGTAGTCAATTTAATTTGGTTCAATGACAGAAACATACAGGTGTATAGTGTACGCTACAGTCGATACCAGACTGAATGAGGGCTATACCCCAACCCTGCTCATACTCACCTTATTGAAGCGCATTTAGGACCTATAAATGTTGATTTTTACACAGAACATTTTTTTGATTTGATATGTTAAATAAAAAATTGTACTTAAGTTGTGGTAAAGTTTTCTTCATGTGCTCCTGCCACAGAGAGCTGAGAGTAAGGCTCTTGTGACAGACAGACTGCCTCCCCCCTCACCCAACCACACACGCCAGGTCCGCTCTGCTCCAGCGCCCCACTCAGGGCAGCTTTCCAACTACAACCAACCCCAGGAGGATGCAGACACTCCAAACAGCCTGAGCCAGCTACTGGCCAGACTCATCTCTCGGAAAGGTGAGTGGTCAGACGAATGACTACTGACGCAGGATGGAGAGCAGAGATGGACAGATAGAGTAATTGGAGTGAGTCTCTTTCCCTGTAGTCATCTCATCTCATGACACGCAGATCATTCCTCTGGTCTTATTTTGCTCCGGGCCTTGTTATTTCTCTCGTCCCGACACCCATCCCTCTGCAGTCTGCCGTCATTCACGCTGTGCTCGAGTCCCACCATCTGGCATTTCCCACATCCCCTCTGGCATCCTCGATTGTCTCCATCTTTCCATGCCTCCTCCTGGTTGCCTCTCTCGGTCTCTATCATGTTCGTTTCCCCTGATTTTCTCTACCAGCCTGCCTCCTCCATCTTTTCCCCGTTCACTCGTGTCCGTACCTCCTGGCCTCTCCCTCTGTCACTGTGCATCTTTATTCCTCCTTCAAGTCAACACTGTGTGACTGGGAGACCTGCTGAGCTCACCGGTCTTGCAGAACACACAAAGACGGAAATAGAAACAAAACAAGTCAGCATGAGTTACTTTAACAGTCTCATTTAGAAGCTATATTGTTATTATACAGTTGCAAAAGGTAGGAGAATTGTGTCCAGCTGGTGTTATGAAATACACTGAGTGTTTTTCTATCTCGTCTAGGCTCTCCCTACCACACCAGATCCTCCCTCACCAGCAGAGCCAGTGGTCTGTCCCCCGGCCACAGGATAAAGGACAGAGATTACCTCGGCTGGATGGACTTTGGACGACGTAGTGCAGAGGAGTATGAATACTCCTCCTAGAGGCATGGCTAGTTTTCATCCAACCCTGAGTTACATCGCCCACTAGCCTGAATAAAAGCCCACAGAAATGCTAAGCCCTTTTCACACTGCACTTCCTGTAACCCAGGGCTGACTTTACCACATCCTACAATTAATCCAGCATCATATACACAGAGAGTAGAGTCATTTCTCAAAGCACATATCCTGCAACAGGCTGAACATAAGACCACTTTTACACCCGTTCCTCACAAATAATAAGGCAGACAATTTTCCGTATTTTTGTTACTGTCAAGAAATCTTATAACCGAAACCAACAACGTCTCTCTACCTTCTTTTTTCCCCAACCTGCCGAGACTGTCCGAACCCACAGATCGTCTGCGCACGCAGTTTATTACGACCCACAGTTATGTTTTGAAGGTAAAGCGACCTCTAGTGTTCTTAGAAATAAAGACACTGCGGTGTCTCGTCATCAAATGACCTCTGGCCTTATATGAAATGCCCACAACTTCTTAACATGGCATTGCATAACATGGTCGGTACCAAGGAAAAAATGCCAAAGAAAAGTCAACACTCACGTGAGCCGGTGAGGTAACGAGGTTCAGATGACAACTATATAATGTGAGTTTATTCTTGATAGGTGGAAACAGTTTGTTGTTAACTTTAAGGACGCAGTAACTTACCATTTTAACCCAAACCATTATCTTTCCCAAACCTGACCAAGTAGTTTTTGTGCCTAAAGTTAACCAGGGTTGCAATTTCTGGAAACACTCCAATGGGTCGTGCTTAAGGGAACAAACGACCTGTGTAGTCCTCTGGGTTGGAGGACTTGTTGGCCCCTATAGTTGGGGTTAAGGATAGAAATAATCAAAAATGGGCCACAAATTAATTGAAAAAGGTTCTGTAACTTCCTAAAACAGCTGGGCTCTGTAGTTTTTCTCAAACATTAATCACACAACAGGGAACTGTTGCAATTGTTTCGGACTATTTTTAGTGTTGGAAAAATACAGGTTTACTTTAGTGAGTTTTTGGGGTGGCAGGTGGGTTCAAAATAAACTACAGCTGTGACGAAGGGGCATGTTACCCAGTGTAATGATACTGTATGACACAAATAAAGCTAACATGCTTTAAATGGTAAATACTTGTTAGTAGATCAATTAATTGTTGGATTTGATTTTTTTCATGGAATTTGTGACGGTAAAAAAGTAAATTGAGTTTTCACTAGCGATAAGCCTGGTACAACACAGCACTGTTGTGTTATTAAAATGGCTATAAGTGTAATACACTATCAACATTTCAAAGGTGAAAGCACTGAGTATAAACCACGGAATTTGCAAATATCCGTTCCTTAAAAAAAAAAATTAAAAAAAAAAAAATTAAAAAAAAAAGTACTCTTCTTGATTTAGATTTATGTAATTTAAATTAGTGTTAAATTTCTCATTTCACTGACAACTCAAAATGTATCTGGGTCATTTTATCAGACCGAGCATTCAGCCAACTACAGCCCACAACCTCAATTCACTTCATCTTCAATCAAGTGCACTATAAAAAAAAAAAAAAAGTCTTTTCATATCACATCATCTGGAATTAAAGAAAACAGTACGACACAACATTAAAAATCGTTTCATTTAGTCACAGTATAGAGTCGGTCACCACATGTCTGAACAGGATGAGAAGGGTTAGGGCAGCTTCAGTGCGTCCTGCTGGAGGTAACCCTGGGCTCAAACTGTGCAGTGTGAAAAGCACAAAAAATGTTTTGGAAAGCACGAGGTGTTGTCTGTATGAGATACTTGGGAGTCTCCTGATTATTGCATAATGGACTTCAGTGGCAGACACATTAAGATCAGGATTACAAGTGCTGTAGATATTACAGGTCAGATTTTATAAGACGATTATGTACAGTATGTATGCACACTGGTTAAATCTCTAATAAATAATATCTTTCTAACAACTGTCAAATTCAATAAAAGTCTAAATAAAGCTCAGCTTCCCTTTGACATCAGCAAAAAAATATTTTTGGGATAATGATGTTTCTGTGTTTGGAGGGCATTTTGGTGGGCTGATCCGCAGCATTTCATGCTGCTGCCTGAGTCCTGGACCGAGGAGTGTTATTCAGTGCTGGAGCAGTGCAACACCGGGTGTCTGCCTTTTCCTGAGCATTTGGTGTAATTCACCAGGGCGTCCTTCATCACATGAAAGCCAAGACATCATCATTCACGTCTATATTTTGCCCAGAAATCAGTCTTTTGATGGATTAGCTTCCTGAACAGAGTACACTGTAAAACCTGTCGGGAAAAGTTTTTCTGAAACATCTAATTTCCCGACTAAGGGTAAATTAAAGCACCTGTGTTAGTCCCGAGTGCTCTATAGTGGACTTCAGCTATGCTATGAAGACTTTAGTAGATGTTATTATATGATTTTACAGAATGTCTCCAGATAAATTGAATTAAATAATAAATAGAATTGAAATAAATGTTAACAAGAAGCAAAAGTGAATAAGTTTCTGCCACGCTGCTGAAAGTGAAGCTGAATACTCCCAGTTGTAAATAAGAGCTAAAAAATTCAAGCTTCTAGTTTGGAAATAGAGCTTGTCTAGATCATGATTTGATGTAAAAATTTGTCTGTAAAACTGATATAAAGCAATATCAATGTACCTGTATATGAATTTTTGATGAAAATAACACGAGGAAATGAAATGGTTTCTGTTGGCTGTTATTGTTTAAAGTGAGGATCTGAGGCTGCTCTTCATCCATCTGGCGGTTCAGCTGGGAGACAATAAAATGCTGACTGGTGAATTAAACTCAGTTGCCTTCACACACGTACATACTGCACACATTTAACACACTGATATTTTTTCACTTCGGCAGCTGTTCCTGTTGAGATTGTTTAAAAGTTTGTTCCTTCATCCTTTAAGTGTCTGTGTAAAGTAGATCAGCTGTTCTCTCATTAAAGAGACACACTAACTGTAACACAAATGTACTGCGCATACACAAAAAGCCAAAGAGCAGAGAGTCATACAAAAACAAAAAAACTTTTCAAACAGTTATATCTGGAAAAAGGAAACGGCAAACAAATCAAGGTGACAAGTTCCTCTCTTTCTCCAAGTCGCACACAAACGACCAAATCTTATTTAAATCTCAAGAGTATGGTGTTTGTTAACATGACGCTATCGACCCGTCTAACAAACACAACACTGTCTGTTTACTGTCTGTCTGTAACTCAGCTCTAATGCAACAGATCAAGAGCTTCAGGTCCTGCTGCTGTTATAGTACACAAACAAACAAACAAACCGATCAGCTGAATCTCCACAGTGCAACGACTCACTGGTCCAGTTTTAGATGACAGACACACAACACAAGGGACAAACTAGGAAAGCATGACGCACACTGCACATTTACAGCGAGTACAGAGCACAATGAACGAGCAGACAGACGACTCAATGAATATGAGAACAGCAGTGACGTATGTTGCAATTAGTCTGCCGGCATTGTTCGACTCATTATTACACAGTTGCATTTGAATTAACTTCTGTCTAATCTATTGTGTTGATGCAATGAAGACAGACTGTCCATGAAGTGAACACAAGATTACTGTGACATGAAATTAAAGACGTATGTACTGAAATACTAATGATTTCTGTCGGTGTGTCATCAGATGTTTTGGCTCTTACTGCGCCCGTGTGGACACATGGGAAAGTACACCTCCAAATGTCCAATCTGAGGGAGACATACGTGTGCTGAGCGAACACAGAGGCAAAGGAGATAGTTTAAAAAAAAAAAAAAATCCAGGGATGCAGACAGGTGGAGAGCAGGGTGGAGTCTCTAGAGCAAGAAATTAAACTACGTAATAATATACAACATAAACGTCAACACTGCGTCATTTAAAAGACAAAGTGAGTATTTACAACAAGAGTATGAATAGTTTAGTAAATATCTGACAGACATAAAATGATCAAAAGCTACCAGTTATTGTTTGATGGATGTTTATTTCTTCCTTTTAAATAAGCTGATTGCATCATCACATTCTCTTCTGTTCCAGTAACACATTCACACATTTAAAGGTTTGAAATAGCCATACCTCCATGAGACTTACACATTGACACATACTGTACATTTACAACTTTCAACATATTAAAAACTAAAAAAAAAAATTGTCACGAAAAATCATATCAGTGATATAAAGTCTATAGCGGCTTTCAAAACAGAGAACGGAAACAAACAAGTAATTAGCATGAACCTTTCACCCAAAGCAAGTTATAATGTTAGAAAGTGCTAGAAGCCATGAGTACCTGTTTGTAGAACAATAAGACAACTAATACAGATCCAGGAGCAGCCTGCCATGTTTGATTGATGAATTCATGTATCAATGTGAGTATTGCAGTTGTTGTTTTTCCTCACAAAAAACTTTTCACATCGAGGAGAAACATTAGATTTGTTCTTATACTTGAAAAATAAGAACTGAAACCATCTTTTTTTTCTCAGATATCCATGTGCAAATATGAAAAAACAACATAAGACTTGTGACTCCCAACTTTTATAGGACATTAGCAGGTGTTAGGCTGCCAGGTCTCAGATCAGGGTCTTCATGGTAGAGCTTCAAAGTGCAACAGAAATATTGGAGGTATATTTCAATATTCACCTGATTCTGTGTTGAACATTTTGGTCACCAAATCAATTCAAATGGGGACACACAATAAATGTCTTTCAATGCCTCCTTTTTGGTCTCTGAGCGGATTAATTTGGATACATAAATATTGACATTACATGCTTACATAATTCATCGCTCACACACATATTTACATCATCAAAAGTGGCCTGCGAAGCCACAATAGAACCCTAAAGCCACACAAACGCGATCATTTAATCGTACAATGAAACAACATTAAGTGCATTCAGAGTGAGAGAGTGAATATCAGGAACAGCTCTCTATAGTGCTACTATAATATGTGATATCGATGGACGTTTGGCACTGGTTTTATACACTGGACGGTTCTACCTAGCAACACTGGGACGTAATGCTTTGATTGGCTGGAACTGGCTAGTTTAGAATCATTAATTGGTGTCGAGTTCAGCCTGCTAACCTGACGAAGAACAGAAACGCTAATTAATGCTCCTCCCTCTCAGCATTATGCGTGGTTGTTATTTGGCTGGTGTTTCTATGAGGACTAACAAATAAGCTTTGGAAATGTTCGTGTGGATATTAATGTTGGTCAGAGGAAGTTTAAAAACTGTTGTGGCATGTGATGTGAAACTGAATGAACAACAGAGAGTGGTCACCAGGAAGAGTCCATTGTGGATAACTCGCTGTACATGTGGCAGTGATATATAAACAGCATCATTATGGTTTATTAACGGCGGTGTCAGAGGAATTAAAAAACCAAGACGTCTTTATTCTGTTCTGAACAAGCCAGTTCACGTGTTAGCTACAGCAGGACTGTTAGTTATAAAGTCCTGCTGGTTATAAAAGTAAAACTAGTTACCGTCTGGTTATTGCTGGTTGATTTAACAGCTTAATGATCTGGACTACTAGATACAGTAATGAAACTACAAGCATCCTGTTTTCCTTACATCCTTCAGACCTTAACTTTAAGTCTGGCATCTACTGCAGTTCTTCTGCATTTATTTATATTATAGACTTCATGCCAAGTCTTCCACATGGAGCCAGAAATCTAAAAACATTTCACTGGGTCTTCGTGGAGGGCAGAGATGAGCTCAGAGCTGACAGAAGTCTAAAACCGATCCCATTGCACTGCAACTACCTCCAACAGAGATTGTGTGACTCTAAAACCGACATTATCATGAAACGCTGGTACGACTCCAGACACCCTTTAGCTACCAGCCAGACTCACAGGAAACCGTTGCTCATTTGCACATATAATATTTGAAGAAACTATATTTATCCTAAAAAAAAAAAATCCCCTCACTGATCTCTGGTATTGTCACGCTGACAGGATGCTGAACTCTACAGACAACCTGTGAAGAGCAACACAGTCCTTGGTCACTATAATAGAGTTAAGAATTAAATGTATTCATCACATATATAAATGGGACTGTTTGGCTTCAGATTTGTTCCAGTTTTGGTTCCTATGAATGTTGCAGTTATTTGGATAAGGGCTGCACATGTGCAGGATATTTTTGTAAACTGAAATCATATGTTGTTTCAGTTTTGTTTTTTTTACTTTAAATTGAATATTTTCTTAATCCTGAACTGATGACAAAAGGAAACTCTGACTTTTGCTCAGTGTGTGTCAGTGGAAACGTCCCATGGCCTCGGCGGCCTTCACTCTCACCACAGGATCTGGATCTTGGAGCAGCATCACTAAACCTGTGAACGAACACACAACACACAGTTACAACAGGTGAACAAACAGAATTATATATATATATATTTATGTTTGAAGGAAATGAAGGGAGATCTTTGCCCCACCTTTGGTGACAGTGCCCATGTTGAGGTGGGAGAGATGCTCCTCTTGAAGATTCCCCAGCAGAAACCCTGACGACAGACACACCATCATCATCACGTAGGATCACATTTGTAATCGGTGACCAGCATGTCGTCATCAGGATACATGGTGGTTTGTTGTAAGATCAGTGATTAATCAGAACATTAATATCACTCATTTTGGATACAAAAAAATATCTTTTTTCATTTTAAACTTTGTTTAAATGTTAATAATAATAATAATAATAATAATAATAATAACAACAATAAAATGTGGTGAGTTTAGAGGGTGCTGCAGTACCTATAAACATGGCCGCTCCGGCTCTGACCTCAGACCAGTTGCTCTTGAAGAACTGAATGACTGAAATGTGGTAAAAGTTCAGCATGCCGGGAAAGTCCTGAATCTACAAGCCACAAAACATGCAGAGCATCAAATAAGAACATCTGTCACTGGATGCAGCGCAACAATATCCTCTATTCTAACTTTGCAAGGAAGTTTGAACTTTTCCAAGTAGCTTTGGTTCTTTTTATAGCAACACAAAACTGACCGGAAACCAAATCAAAGTGACCTCAGACAGAAACCTTTTAAAAGAAGACACCTCCTCCTCTCCTCCTTCAGCCAGGCTTAAATATGCCTGCAACTCACCAGGTACTTAGTGAGGTTGTTGATGAACTCTCCATAGTGCAAGCTCTTTTCCTCAAGGAGGTGGTTCTGAAACATGGCTGTGATCTGCTCCGATCCCACCACAGGAGCACACACTCGCATCGCATACTTACACGCCTGCACCAACGCAAGAACAAAATCCATATTTGCATGGAACAATGGAGTAGTTTTCCCTCTTTACAGCTACAATAAGAAAAAAAAGGTGTTTTACCTTGACCACCTGTGTGTTCGGGTCAACCAGGTGTAACAGCAGGCTGACCAGAACATTGTGGATCTGGTCTTTGAACACCTGCTCTCCAGACCCAAACTTGGAGAGGTGCCCCATTAGATAGATGGAAGCACAGCGGATATCGTCATTCTCCTGGTTGAAGCAGAAGATACTGTTAGTGCTGGATGTGTTTGAATGTAAGAAAACATCTCTTTCTCATAAGACTGATCAGAACTACAGACACTACCTGACCTCTGACCTGAATGATTAAAAAAACACATTTGTACATTCTGTATCAAGGCTCCAATCATCACTCGCTGCACACTATGAGCCAAAACAACGGCCTTATATCAAGTTTTAGTTTTTAGGGTTTTTAAGGATTTGCACATTTGAACAGACTTTGCACTCCGGGGTATTTCAACTATTGTATTTATTATATTTTGCTATTCATTGTGTATTTATCATCTTGTTTTTAAATTCTTCTTTTCTTTTCTATTCTGGTGCAGACGTGAGGGAGTGTGGCCTTACGATTTACATGTGGAGAATAATAAAGTATTTCTGGTTTCTGATTCTGACTAAACAACTCCAGCACTATAAACATAAAATACACAAACCTGGAAACTTATGAGAGTTATCATATGGTAAACATCATCATACAAGATCATAAAAGATCAGGACGAAACTCACACTTTCCAAGAATGGTTTAATCTTCATGAAAATGTAGACCACCAGTAAGTGGACATTCTTCTTGTCCAGGTGGAGGAGGACTTTAGACAGACCAGACATGGCCTCGAGGGTAATCAGCTTACCTGCAGAAGAGACCAGACATTTTAAATGAGCAGCATTTCTACCAATGACAACAAAACGAGGACGGCTGAACATGTAGGGAGTGAAAATAAGACTCCAAACCTTTAGCTTGCAAGCTTTAAAAAAAAAATCACTGCAGTAAATCAGTTGAGCCAGATTGAACATTACACTGTAGCTTTCCCTTTGCTGTTCACTCACCTGGATCATCCTTCTCCTCCATCCCTGAACTCATGGCTGCCAGCAGCTCCTTTGCATATTTATTCACCTGGTGGGAGAAGCAGGAAGGAGAAAGCTGTGAGTGATCTACAAGCTAGCGTACATATAGAAGCACCTAAAGGAATACGTGCGTGTACCTTTTCAGGGGATCCCACGGCTATGTTGCCCAGCCCTCGCACAGCCAACATGCGCACGGTGCTGCAGGGATCCGAAATCCTCTCCATCATGTTGTTCATTAACACATCTATCAACATCAGCTCCGTCACCACATGATGGTTCAACAGCTGCATTCAAATGAGAGAGATACAAAAACAAACTTCATGTTATTCATGGTCCCTAACTGCTGGTCAATGAAGCTGCCGAGTACCTTTTATAATCTTAATCATTTATTGAAGGTACATAGTTTTCATACACTATATAAGCTAAATGGAAGTGAGTGACATTGAAAAAAGTCGTTAGTAATTTATATCTAACATGGAAGTTCAAGTTATATGACTGAGCTCAATAACACCGTATGTGTCACCTCAGAGAAGAAAGCAGTGACGGTGATTCTCTGACATTCGTAGATGTTGTTCAGGGACGGACACAGACACTCCACGATCGCAGGCAACCGGGGACCGGCATGCTTAGCCATCGCCCTACAGAACAAACACACCCACATTTACAAAAATAATGATAATATGGGATACATTTACTTTTAGATATAAATTCTCAACACTGTTTAAAATGAAGATCCTAACACATACTTTTCTCAAAGAGATTTAAACATTCGAGAGTCCAGATAAATGAGCATCGAACACAAAAGTTTAAAACCTTTAAATGAGTACATCGTATTGTTTTTCATGATAGAAGTTGAATGGGAGTCTATGGAGCCAACCCCTAGTGGCACTCGGTAGTATTGCAGTTTAAGGTATGCCCGCATTAGCCTCATTTCCCCAGAAGCTACATCCACTTTTACATCTATGGTTACATCGTCTACAGTTTGTACCTTGCTAGTAGTGTAACTCCTGTAATGTGTTTACTGGGTTCCTGTATTGCACCCCAGGCATTATCCTCATCCAGTCTTTTCATCACGTCATCTAACTGGACTCGTGCTATCAAAATTCGCAGCGCCTCAGCTGCTACTCTGAAACAGAAAGAGGATAAAACCAAACCATTAGCCAACACACACGCAAAATCTGAACTTTAAGAGGACCAACATTTATTTCATGAGATATAAAAAGATATGTACCCTGCTACATGGATGGAGGCTGTGTGTTTAGAGTTGTTGTCCTTTGGTGCTACGACTCCAATACTTGCTGCCAGTCTGAGAGTGAGACAGGAGAAGAGCTGAGGAAAGCGACTGACTGCTGGTTCATGACTCTGGCCGTTTAAGAGCAGCTCTTTGAGACCACATGTCATCTGAAAGCAGAGACACACAAACACGTGGACACCTGAGAATCATTTTCCAATCATTGTGTGCGAGTGTAGAAATGTAATTATTATCAACGGTAAATCTATTAAATTTCACATTATAACAAACGTCGCCCTTTATGTACACCTGTTACTGTTCCATTGTTTTTTATGGTATTACTGTCTTACTTCGCTCAGGGAGGGTGTGTGTGTGTGTGTGTGTGTGTGTGTGTGTGTGTGTGTGTGTGTAAAAGTATTTGTGTCTGGATATCAGTGTAAGTGCTGACATGACTGTTGGTCACTTACAGCCAGTGGCTGATTGGCGGCCACCTTCGTTGTCCCTCCCCTCATCATTGACTCCTTTTCTACGTAGGGTGCCATGATGACAAGTTTCTCCATCACCATCTCGATGATCTGACTGGCTACAATGGGGTCAGCTCCCAAAGCCATCCACATCTCACTGGTCCAACTGCACAAAGAAATAAATCAGGTTTACGTATCTTCCAACAAAGGTTTCCCAAAAACTTTAGGTAACAATAAAATGAGAGCAATTCTTTCTTTTATAAAGTCAAAAAGTAGAAATGACAATCTGATAAATAAGGCAATCAAAATGACTTTTTGATGAAATAATTGTGGCCGAGCTGAGGTGAAGTAGTTTATCTATACATACCTGTCATAAGGAAGTGGTTGGTTAACTAGTGTATTGATAACAGTCTGTAGATGCTGAGACGCCAGGATCAGTACCGTCTGTCCCACTGCCACTCTCACCTAAACAACAGCACAATGAAACAGTTCCTTCAGTGTGACTTCATTATGAGTCTGTATAGATATCAGATAAACAGAAATAGTTAGATACCTGTAAAAAAAAAAAAAGAAAAAAGAAAAGAAAACAAGATAAACCTGAGCAGT
The DNA here is from genome assembly GCF_022577435.1 of Embiotoca jacksoni. Classification (NCBI taxonomy): domain Eukaryota; kingdom Metazoa; phylum Chordata; class Actinopteri; family Embiotocidae; genus Embiotoca; species Embiotoca jacksoni. Next base: position 14,684,979 of record NW_027185241.1, read on the forward strand.
AAAGTTCTCATTATTGCAGAATAAGCCTCAAAAGGGTTATTCCACTCTGCATGTCTTTGTTCTTCTGAACATAATAAAAACAAAACAATAAGAAATCTCATGAATAATAAATGATGATTATAAATATTATATGAGTAATAAAAGTATATCATATAAAAATATTTTATAGTCATATCTGTTCTTACCTGCTCCTCTGTGATACTCTGCAGACGCATATGTAGCACCTCCAGCATCTCTGGGACCTATGACACACAGACACACAGACAGACACACAGACAGACACAGACAGACACACAGACAGACAGACACACACACACACACACACACACACACACACACATAGAAACAAACAGGCACTGTGTTGATAATCCAGAACAGCTGTGTGTCAATATTTTATATTTAGATAATTTATCATTTATATTTGAAGACCGTAGCAGATGCAGCAAAGGGCTGTGTGTGTGTGTGTGTGTGTGTGTGTGTGTGTGTGTGTGTGTGTGTGCGCGTGTTACCAGATCTTGTAGTCCACCTCCTCTGTTCTTGAGCAGAGTATTTAGGATGACAGATGAAGCTCTGCAGCAGTTTGTCTGACTGTCGACCAGCCCTTCAAACAACATGAACACCAACGTGGTCAGCTGCTGCTGAGGCAGACGCTTACTCATCACCTGACACACACAGGGAAAGATGCAGTTACACACTGTTGTATTGTATGGGTTGTTACTGAAATTACTTTGACAACCATTAAAAAAAGCCAACAGCATGACTACACGATGGTGGATGGAGTTAAGCAGAAAACATGCACAACAACAGAGAATAGCAGAAACAGTTTGTTGTTGAATGACACACTAAGAGACAATAAGCTACAATGGAAAATAAACAAAAGTATTAAAACACATTTAATAATAAAATTCAATTTTCAAACAGGTTTTAAGCCTTGCTGAGTGGTACAATGTGTACCTTGGTGAGGTGTGAGCAGGTCTTGTAGAGAATTGAGTGGTCAGGGTTTTCTAGTTGATCTTTTAAGGGCAGCAGACCGTCGACAGCTTCATCCTTATAATCCAAAGCAAAACCTAGGAGCCAGGAAAAAAGGAAAACATATAATCAGCTCATCAAAGTGTACAGAAAGTTTGAGTTGGATATGAACACTGTAGGTTATGATATAAATACTTATTTAAATGATTGAAAATATGCTGTACAATAACAAATAATTGTTGATTGACCTCTGACTAGCCAACCGCTGCTCTCTGCCCCCTTATCTCTATGACAGACAAGCTACAGGGCCTCCTGTTTACCATGTGTTTACCATCAATGCATGCTTTCTCCCCAAAAAATATAAATAAATAAAAAAATTGTAAAATGTCAGAACCCTACGTGTGTGTACCTTCGTATCGCAGCTGCATATAAAGCAGTGTGTATATACTGTCGATAGCAGCAGCGCGTACAACTGCGTTAGGATCTGAACAGCGTGGAGACAGTCGACCGAGCAGAGCTCCCAGGTTGTGGAAAGACACCATGTTCTGGACAGAGATGCACAGAAACACAAAAAAAGGAAAATGTTAGTCTCATCAATAAAAACTGAAGGATATTAGTTCCGTCATAATTTAGGCACCTGCACTGGCTTTTATAAATGAACGTATAATTTACGTCAGGTCAGCGTCAGATAATAGTTTCTAAAACTAAACACTGTGTGCTGTGCATAAATCAACTTGAAGTGTAAAGAGAAAATAAATAATTCAATTGGATTCATAGCTAGTGACTGATTCCATAAAGAGTTATTATGGTACATCCATGTGTGACTGCAGATTTGTAGTGTTCATTAAGGTCCACATTAATGTGTGTGGGTACCTTGACGGTCAGGTTATCCAGATAGAAAGCCAGGATGTGAGCAGTGGCTGTGACGGCTCTCTCTCTATCATGGTCCTGTCCAGAGCTCAGCCATGATTCAATGTGCTGCACAAGACATACATATACATACAGATCATATCAGACAACACAGAGACACTGACTCATACAGGCAGGCACGTTACTGATGGTCTATGTATGGCAATGCACAAAATTCATCATTAAATCTAAGTAGACAGCTGAACAATTTATCAAGAAGTTTGACCAAGAAGGTTCCATCAAAGTAGTAAAAAGTATCTTTAGTAGCACAATAATGTCTAATCAGCTGATTCCATTTATGTCAAAAATATTCAAATAGACACGTTGAAAACATGAGCATGATGCTTCAACCCATTAGAAATGACAAAGATGAAGACAGGAGCTGCTCATGCTAAAAGACCAGGCGTTACCTTAAAGACACTCTGCAAGCCATCAGGAGTGGGATCCTTGGCCAGTACACTCTTCAGCAGCTCCTGCAGAGCAGCCAACGTGTTCTTGTACAACGCCTGCACACATTCAACAGAAGATGTCAATTAAAAACTGTCTCACACAGGTTGCCATGGAACCAACTTATTTACCACAGATGTGAGAAGCAGCACTGTTTAGTGTGAGTGAGTGAGTGAGTGAGTGAGTGAGTGTGTGTGTGTGTGTGTGTGTGTGTGTCCATCTGCTTTACTTCACCTTTCTCTGCTTGGGGTCGAGTATCTCCTCCTCTTTAGTTTTCTCTGGAGTGTGTGTTTCAGGTGGCAGAGAAAACACACTGTTCACACACACCTTGAGCAAGTCAAAGCCCTCATTCTCACTCAGCGGCGGGTCCAGCGGACTGAAGCACTCAAGGTCAAAGAAAAACCACTGCAAGATGACAGAATCACAGATTTGATAAACACAATCAATGATCATTCATTTTATATCAACCATGTTTTAGCTTTTATTTATCTTCTGCTGTGAGTCTTTAAGTTGCAATTTGTGGTTATCAAATGTCAAATATCAATACCCATGATCTTACAATGAATAGATGAATATCAAACTAACACCAAACACTGACTTCAAAGTGAGGCTTTATGTACATATCAAAACAACATGTTGACTGTTATTTCACTGCAAAGTTCAGCTGTTGTACTAAAGTGAAGGATACATAAGGTTCGCACAGGTGCTCATCACAAGATGGCGTACTGGGGTCCTCAATGCATCGGCTGGCTCCGACTTGATGAAATCCTGACCAGGGTAGAAATAACAGCACGAGAGAGGTCAGAAAACAACTGTAGTAACGGTTTCTGGTTACACCTCAATAAATCTGTCTTCATACGACTGACCAGCATGACAGTAATGAGCTCCTGCTTGCGAGAGAAGACATATCCTTGTTTCTTCACACACTCGCTGATGGCTTTGGCTATGAGCCCAACACTCTGGATCAAACTTAGCTTCATAGTCAGGTCCTGGACGAAGGAAAAAAAACATGCAGGTGGACAAAGAGAGACAAAAGACACACAAAGATGATGAGACGTACCAAACGATTCAGGTCAAGAGACATTTTCCAAAAAAAATCATGAATACAAAGAACAAGGTGCCCTGCAGCCCCCTTTAGATGCAACTCTATGAATAGTTGAAGCAAAAAGCAAAACGAAATCAATCCAGCAAATTAGAAATCAATCAGTCCACCAAAGAATTTAATCAATCCAATATTGATATTGTAGATTGATCCTCCATACCTGCGGATGGAGAGAAGTTTGAAATCAGAGTAGTGATTAGAGGAGATCGGTACAACATCAAACCATCTGCAGGCTCTGGTCTACAAAGACACACACGAGCTTCAAGCCGAGAGACACAGACAGTTGTTAGACTCAAGCAAGAAATCACAAAAGCCCGTTCGCATGAAGGGTGAGTCGTTGTGAGCAGTTCAACAACAATCCACCAAAGAATGAGTAGAATCTAGAGAGAAGGTCATGGAGATTATTATTCTCCTTCATCTGTACTTAAGAGTGAGATAAAATACACCCATGTAAACACAGTCTGAGGCAGCATACAGTATTTTTGGCAAACTATTTGTGTTACACAAAAAAAGTGGTAATTACTGTTGTAAAATCTGCTTATAAAGAGAAAAAATATGTGATTGTTTAATAAAAAGCTTTCAGAGGAAAGTAAGCTATTTCGAGGACCTGCTGTTTTTTTTATCACCTGCTTTATCACTAGCTCATAAAAAGACATACAAAAAATTATTTGCATTATATTTGGATTCAGTAAAAATCAGACAACTTTATAACTGTTGCCTACATGATGCAAGTATTTGATATATATTTTCGATAACTTTAAAGCTACAATTAATTGAAAATTCCTTTATTACAATGAGCACAGCTATCGCCCACTTGCAATATGAGTTGTGGTCCATGTTTTCTACTTACTATTGTTCCCAACTGATCAATTTCTGCACGACAAAACAACTTTAAGTAACTTTAATTATGACCTAATTTTGTCTGGTAGGTAATAACTGGATTAGTTTGAAAACAAAAGTCATAAAACTGCACTTTTAAAATCAACAAGCGCTCCAGCACCTCAGTGGATTAATTTGAATGATAAAAATGTCATGCGAGCCTTTAAAGGGCAGTAAAATCTGAAACTTCACATGGACACAGCTGATTTGAGCTTAAAGAAAAAGTTATGCCTTTATTGTTCTCAAGTTGCATTTTCTTGACTTTAGATTTTAGTGACGACATCACTGAAAGTTCGCAGAACAGAAGGGAAAGTTCAGTAAGCAATGTGAGCTCGATGAAACCGAGGAAACAGAAAATGTTAACCATCAAAGAGAAAACCAACACAAACTCAGAAGCCCTGCACTCCGGTGACGATACCTTTGTCTCTACTTTAATCCCCAGAACCTGGATGAAAAAGAGGTGATAAAATCATGAGCTCACATACAAAACCAGTCCTGACACCTGCAACATTAAGTTATATCTGATGTGCTCCTGACTTAACAAAAAGGCATCTCATCATCATCATCATCATCACTTCTTGTATGAACTAAACTAGAGGGTGTGTCCCTTGTCTCTCATTAGTACCATCATCGCAGTATGAAAATCCTCAGCCCAAACCGCTCCTTGAACAACAAAGTCAGCGGTTACTTTGTTCCTTAGTGTTTACATTACCTTGGTATTGAAGTGTTTACTGATGCAGCGAAGGATGTCTTGATCAATGCGGTTCAGGATCTTCTCTGGAGGAGCGTTCAGAGCCACCTGACCGTAGCACAGGATCAAAGTGCTTTTCACCTTCTCCACCTCAACATCATTACGTTCCTGGAGCAACACGGGAGAAGAGAGACTGAGGCTGTTTGCATTAACATTTAATACTATTTTCCTTTGTGATGTATTCAATAGCAGTTGTTCGTACTTTAAGCAGGTTGAAGATGCTTGGTGACTTCTTGAAGGCGTCTGATTTGCCAAACTCATCCAGCTTCGCTAGGGTTCCCTCTAAGTGGCTGTTGGCACACAGACCGATGCCCATTGCAACTCCCTGATAGGTACAGATGACAGAAAACAATATAAATTCAACAAAAGGTTTTCTGTGAGAGAAACTGTCATGTGACATCGGTGTTTCTGGTACCTCTCTTTCGACTGCGTCATTGTGTCGTGCTATGAGGAGGATTTCCTGCAATTGTTTTTTAACCACCTCCTTATTGAAACACTGTTGGAGCGTCACTCCTATAACCCGATACAGGAAGCTCTAAAGACAGAGAAGAAAGGGAAATTACAACCTGTCATATCTACACTGTTCCAAGCACTGTTTACCCATTAATGTTCTTTGTCATTGTTTCACTTTGTTGGGTTGCAAAATACTGTCTGGGTGTAATAAAATACTATTTGTATGATTCATGGGGAGGCTGTGGCTCAGTCGGTAGAGTGGGTTGCACACTAATCGGAAGGTCGGTGGTTTGACCCCCAGCTCCTCCTGTCCACATGCCTAAGTGTCCTTGAGCAAGACTCTGAACCCTAAAATTGCTCCCGATGGTGTACCATCGGTGTGTTGTAAGTCGCTTTGGATAAAAGCGTCAGCTAAATGAAATGTAATGTAATTCAAAAATTATAACCACTTGATTTTTCTAAACGGTTTTTGCTTACTGTTATTAACTAAACAGCTAAAAGTCTTCACCTGTACACTTCACCCATTGGTGGGGCTCCAGTTAACTATTCACCTGCATATATACACCCTCTATGGAGGCATGGCTCCGTTTAAAGAGACCTTGAAGAGCCACTGTCAGCTCTTGTTTTTAATTATAAATATGACTTGCAAGGAACTCAAAATTTGGTTTGCTGTGGGGCCTCTTGAACTCTCAGTTTGTTGGTCAAACAAATCTGTTACTGATAATAAAGCACTTACCTTCTCCTCCAAGTAGTTGTTATATGTGGAGAGGTATCTTGTTGCCTCAGCTGCCAGCTGACACACCCACTTGTCGTCATCAATCGTTACCAAAGTTTTAGACAAGAGCTGAGGACAATTTAAAAATGACAATTTACTCAATCAAGTCAGATTTAAATATTTCCAGATCAAAACAAAAACAAAGCAGACAGCATAATCTCCCTGTATGAAATTATGCATAATTTATAGTCTAAATCTGTATAAACAGCCTAATAATAGTTCTGATTATCATTTAACATAAGAATCATCATGGAAATCATCATATTTGTCATTCTGGACTGCGTTTTTTGAAATGTAAAATATGAACACATTATAATATGAATAAAATGATATTCACATATATGAAAGCATACCTTCAGCAGCTTCTCATCCCACTGCTTCTTATCCAGACTCTCTGCCATTGACTCTGTTAACAACAACAACACAGTCAGACTGCGTCATAAGCTGTGACTGAATATTGATAAATACAAAAAAACTTTATGTGCTCATATTTCCGTACCCTCTAACACTGAAAGCAGAGGAGGTATCTCCTTCTCCCAGACCACCTCTGTTTTGGGGTGGATGTTGGGGCTGAGGATATGGAGGAGAGAGAGAGATGGAGCTCCATGACCTCTACTGTTGAATGGGAAAGCTGCATTCACCTAAAACACACCGTTACAAATCAAAACACAAACCAAGACACAGGCAGACAGCACTCGTTAATAATGCAAATTACATGAATTCTTATTTAGCATGATATAAATTACTATTTTATTTGTTTAGCAAAAGAGAAACAAATCTGGATGATTAGAGCTGCATTATTATGTTACTCTTTTCCCTGCTTTTCACTGGACACACAAATATTTATTAAACTCATATTATTATAATAATGGTCACAGATTATGATTTATTTGAGGGAACATTTGAGGATTATTTGCATAAAAACACAATTTATTTATTACATATAATTAAAATCTGTTGCCCGCCCAGGGATAAGTCTGCGTATGAGCTTTTATTGTACACTGTAGATGCAAAAGGAAATGCATTTATCACAATGACTCATGTTTGTCTCCACATTAAGTCACCATGTTTTAACAGTGTGTGGATTCACTTACCAACAGTCTGATCATTAGTGTTTGAGGAGACGGCAGATTGACTAGAGGAGAGAAATAAGAAACATTTAGCAGATTGTATAGCTAGAAAATGTATTTATTATGCTATCTTTTCAATATTTTCACCTCCCATTTCAACATGAACCACATAAAGCAGATTATTTTCCCACTTCACATCGGTGAACCTGGTCTATAACTACTCCACTTACCTTCCTGTGTGAAGTCTATTTTGAAGCTGGGCTCCTGGTTGGTTTTCTTCTTGTTGCCCAGAACTATCAGACTCTTACAGAGAGGAGTGGTGGCGTTGTTGAACTGTGAAGGGGTCAGATAGTACAGCAGCTTGGGCCACAGCACCTTCAAATAACAAGTGACATGTGTTCAGTGTCTCAGTCATGTTCAGACATTTTACACACACAATGATCCTCAACTCTTGAAACACACAGACAGACACTTCACGTACATCAGCTAGTCGTCCCACAGTGGTGGTCAGGAGATGAAGAGTGTTGTCACACATCGTCCTCAGTGCCTCGTTAGTCACCTCCTCTGGATCTGTGGGCCTCTGGCCTCGCTGCAGACAAACAGGCCAATGCACAGTTTGAAATACATATTTCACTTTCCATTGGTTCAGCAGTCCATCTGCAGTGCAAAAATGTTGAAATCTGAACAAACAGCATCTTGATTTGTAAACTCTGTCTGCGGCTTCTTTAATCCGGGGAGTTAGAATGATTTAGATTCCACAGAAATGAAACGTCTGTCGTCTCAGCAGCTTCACTGAACCTAAGAGTTGCATTTTTTTTAACTCCATACTTTCCACTGTCTTTATGTATGTGCAGTATTGGAGTTTATTTGTACTGTATGAAAGTGTGCAGTTGTATATGTTGACTCACTGCTTGTTGTTACATGCCTGTTCTGCTTTTTATTAACAGAAAATAAAAAATAATTTTGCTTTTACCGTTACTTTCCAGTGCAACCTACACACATAATCACACAAGCTACCGTACAAGAAGATACATTCATTAATTGTTCAAGTGTAACTCTAAACAACTTCAAAAATGTAAATTTCAATATGATCACAAAAGCAGTCATACCTGGTATGTGTCAGGTAAAGCACAGTGCTGAACTATGAATCTAACCAGTAACTCTCCTCCTTCTAACTCCAGGTAGCCGTGATGAGCCATTGCACTGATCACCTGGACCACACGCTTCTTCACCTGGGATACAGAAATACACAGCGAGACACAGAGTGAGTCCCATCAGTGATATGATTATCTGATCAATTAATATCTTGAGGGGGAAAAAAAAAAAAGAGAAAAACCTATTTATGAAACAGCAAAATCTCCACATAGAAGCTTTGACAAAAGTCTCTGTGTTCACACCTTGTTGCTGTGGTCGGCCATTGGCTGTCTGATGCTGGCTAGAATCAGCAGCTTTTTGGTCTCCATTGTAGAAGCTGTAACAAACACACACACATTCAGGAACAGACTTAAAAACACAACACAGCACAATAAAACAAATAAATGAGGAGTATAGGGCCAGCATTAGTGTGCACAGACAGAGATTTTCTTTCAGTTACTTCTCTTAAAATATCTGATCAATCACTGATGTGTGTTGAGCAGCAGATACGTGTGGATGGGGGTAAATCAGGAGTTGTGTGTGCCATGCTTGGGTGTGTTATTGTATTTCCTCACTGGTGGAGTTGATAAGGTGCCGAAGCACAGCCAGGGAGCCCATCCTGCTTCGCTCATTACTGTTCTCCAACTTCTGAAGGACAAACATAACCAGCCGGTCTGGGAAAGAGTTAGCTGGAGGGAGAGGAGAGGAAGTAGAAAGAGAAATTATAATTTGAAATGCATAAAAATTGTCACAGGGAAAAAGAAAACAAGGACAAAACACAGTCAAGACAAACAAGACAACAGAGAGGGAGAGAGAAGTCGACCAACTGTCACAGTTAATATGATTATCTTGTGGTGGAAACCAGTGCACTAATGCATGATTTCATTATGGCTCTTGTGACCCCATAGAACTAGAACAGATAGAAAAGCCTGGAGCTGTTGGACAACATTCAACTGTCACACTAACCTTGGTCATAAAAAGACCCTCTTATATTACTGTTAAAGAAATTAGCACAGTTTAACGTTGTATGAGCAGTCAGACAGTCAGTACCGAGCAAACTGAAGCAGCGCAGGACTTCATTGTGGTTCTTGACAGTAGGAGGGTTACTGTAATCAACAGGGGCAGAAACCTGGGACAGACAAAGGAAACATTACATTTCATTCAAGTTACATGGGAAAATCTTGTCAATCAAACTGTGGAACATGTTCATTCATTTGCCTAAACTGGCTCACTGTAACACATTTTTCTATTGTCTGTCCAATGGAGGAGCTAATCACACATAAGTCATTTTAAAGCACAACGGTCACATGTGAGAAGTTTCAAGTCCAACCAGTTTCCTACTTTGTGTACATTTCTGAAACTGGAAATAAGAACCGAGGAATTGTAAAGGACCACATTTTTCAAAGCCTCCATTTGAATTTGGAAAACATGTTTATAAAGCAATGTTTACATTTCATTCATAGGATGCTGTGCAGGATTATGACAGGAAAGATAATCGTATCTGCTGTAACAGGGGCTATAACATTCTGCTGAAGCACTCTGTGTCCTCAGCAGGAAACTCTGCGATCCACACAGGTCATACACATATCAATATTGCAACATTCAAGGCATCGGGCCAAGTATCCGCTGAGTCACTGGGTTATGAAAACATCTGACTACAGTGACTCTCACTGTCATTTGAAACAAAAAAAATAAAACAATATTAGGCAATTGGTCCAAAAGGAATCATCGAGTCCACTATTTAACCACCGACTTGTGGTTTCAATGTTCTGACCTGGAAACAACCGAAAACTATCAAATTCATCCTTCTTCAACAATCTGTGACATCTTAATCATGCTGTTTTCACAATAAAACCAATATACTACAATAAAAAGATGTGATTTGGAAAAAAAATGCTCCAGACTACTGTACTGTTTACTGTATAATCCAAACAAATTTTAATAACTACCTCCTCTTTTCGGCAGGCAAGCGTTTACTGTATTCTACACCTTTTTAGGAGTCTGAGTCATGTATCAATCACCTGGTTCACTCCAGTTTACAGCAGCAAAATCTATTTCTTGATGTGCGCAAAGCGTACCTGCTGATGCAGAGCAAAGAGAAGACTTTCCAGTTGTGTCTCCAGCACCCTGCTGCCCATGTTGACAGAAGCATCGAGGACTTGGCAAAGACTCTAGACAGGGTAAAGACATAAAATGCTCAAACTCAGATTAAGTTTGAAGTGTGTGATGTTGCAAGTATTAGATGTTACAAATGTTACAAGTGGAAACCAGTTTAAAAACACTGCTGAGGCAAATGTTTGCTGACACAAACAAGAGATTAATCCCTATTACAGGACACAGTTCAGAGATGAACAGAGTGATGTTCTCCTGTTTGTTCACACGAATGACAAAATCCATACTAAACAGTCCACTGCACTGATGCTGCACCCTGTACCCACCTTGCTAATGATGTAGTGCTCGTTGTTCTTCTTGTACAGGGACAGTATGACAGGAATGAGTTTGGGAATCTGCTCCTCCAGTTTATCACTGGCCATCAGATGGCACATAGAGCCCAATGCCTCCGCCACTGTCAGCCTCAACTGGAGCCCACAGAGTTAGAAACACAGGCGACAGACATGACAGAGATCAGGTGATGCAGATTCAGTAGCTTGTAGCGTTAACTAGGTGTGTGTAGGCAGGGAGGAAATAAAAAGGGGAACAACTGGCAATACAAATATGTTATATGAGATGAAGTAAAGATATTTAAATAACTGCAAATCAACTTGGATGTGTCTTCACAGGTCTATACTTCACTCCTGACATGAAGAAAGGAGATTATAAGTGATTAACTTAACTGTTCATTCACAGTGAGAGTATCGTTGTGAGTTAACGTCATTGAAACTCCTTATAGTGAATGTCGTCCCAGTGAACCATAATTAGCTGTAATGAGTTCCCTGCCTTCTGCAATGCAGCACGAAGGCACAGAGGTTTGATTGTTAAATCCTGTTTTACATAGACTGAATACAAACACAAGCAGTTACTTCAGTGGTCACTAAGCCCTTTTGATCCCATAGAAATCTATTTTCACAGGCTCTAGCAGAACAGTAGGCTGGTGGTTTATTTGATCAATTGAGAAACTAGAAACACATCACCACCAGAAGTGTTCTCAGAGGGTATTTTCACTGACCGCCATATTTCTCTTCAAGATGAGAATCACAAATTTCCCATTTAGAGCTGAAAACCAGATAAAGTCTTAGGAAAAGAAACTGTAATAAAAATACTGCCTTAGGGATTTTCTGGCCATTCTTAGTGCCCAGAAAGATTCATGTATTACACTGTTATATTTGCAGTGTGATTTTTCAGTTATGTTATTATGAAGTGCTTTTTTTAAACACAGTATGCCTTTTAGATTCTTCTTCTTCGTGTCTAAAACTCATAATGTCAAGCTTTAAATGGATGACCTCAGCTTCCTTTCTTACTCATCTTCCTTCACTGCTGCCTGAACACATGACTTAATGCCAACTGTGGGTACAGTAGAGTCCCCTGTATCTCAAAACATCTTGAGACACCTGTGCAGTGAGCTTACCTTGGGCTCCCTGCTTTGTACCCAGTTACTGAAGAGGATGTCAAACGCAGCGTAGATTTCACTGGAGAAAGTGTCTTTTCTGACGGTGGGATCGGGAGCCTTGTCCAGGTTGGCCAAGTACTCCAAGATGCTGTCGCTGAAATGACACAGAGCTGGAGGAAGAGAAAGCAAACGGAGGGAAACGGAGGAAACAACATGTGATGATAAACACGGGAGAAGAAAAAAAGAGGAAGAGGAAATGTGATTTTAAAGTCGCAACTTTTGTTTGTTCAAAATTAGAAAATGGCAACATTTACAAATACTAATTTACAAATATCCCTCAAATTATAAAACACAAACACGCTATGACCATCTACATATTATTTATTGAGGGGGGTAGATATACTTGGGAGGTTCTTACCAGAGGAAAAGACCCACTTCATGTTGTCCTGTTTGGCCATGCTCAGCATGGGCAACATGGTGCCCAGAATAGCATTCAGGAAGGGGACCATGCCATAAACTAGAGACCAGCGAGAAGACAACAGAATTAATGTCACGTTTTTACTTATAACTTCCTCTGTAAGGCAGGAAGACACGCACTGTTCTCTTTTTTAAGACTTTAAACATCAGTGCTAATGTTTTTGTAGCGAGAAGGTACAAAACACAAGTATAGAGGAAAACATTTTTGACCTCTGGTGATTCCTATTTTTGCACACTGCAAAATTACAATTAATTGATTACCAAAGAACATCTTAAAATCACAGCCTGTATCAAAATAAATACAAATGTTAGCGCTGGCCTTAAAGGACAGTTACTCAGAGACGGGCAGCACAGATCAGGATGATTCAAGGGATTTATTTTGTCATCTAAAACTAATTATTCATCAGCTCCTTGCATTTCTTTAAAGTGTCATTCTGTTGTAGCAGAAAGGTTTGAACAAACCTTAAACACTCGCAGCATGAAACAGAGACTCAAGTTTAAATTTAGGATTAATGACATCAGCCAAACTTTCAAGGGAGGAACAGATATTTAGAGATATAGAAGTTTAGCTTGGTACACTTGCTAACTGACACTGTCAGTGGAGATATCATTGTCTGAAATTGACATGTATTAGTTCATGCCTGCTAAAGCCGTTTATTCCCTCGTAGTGGTTTAAGAATAGATTTGGGACTATGTGAGTACAGTTGGGCTACTTTGAGAACTGGCACACTGAGCACAAAGGGTTACATAAACAAAAGACCACAGAAAACTATAATTGAGGGCTTGCATGACTAATCAATTTGAAATACACAGAAGTTCTTAAAGTTCTAGCTGATGCCAAAACTGGGCTCCTTAGCGAGGGGAAAAAAGAGCTCTGATCAGACACAAACCACAAAACATATTCTGGAGTTGTGCTTCGGCCCACAAACGCTGTTTAACAGGTTCATGTTCTTCTCAACGATCTCGGATTACCCGTCTTGTGTGCCAAAGATCCAACTTCTTGGTCTGTGCAGAATGTGGTCTTCCTCATGACAAAGCACTTTATTCTCTTTTTGTTTGTAAAATAATTGCTTACCATTTGAATCAGAGAGGTTGGCCAGAGTTTGGACCACAAAGAAGTGAGGCAGGACCCCTGGCTGGAACTTGCTGAGGATCTCCTCCATGATGTCATTGATGTGCTTGTTACCGACAGCAACCAGGATGTTGCTGGCTGCCTGCTGCCAGTCAGGGACGACGTCCTGCGTCAACCAAGAAGACAAAACACCAGTAAAAATTATGTGATGAAGAGACTTTGTAAGCTTTAAGACACAGGTTACATGAACTTTGTCACCTTATCCAAAATTAAATCATGTAATGTCTGCCTTCTGAACAAAAACTGATGATTAAAGCGACATAGTTTACCTTTGATCGGGTCATCTCATCCGAAGCCAGGGATATGATACTCTTTATTCTGGGAGGACTGATCACCTCGATCCTGCAGCCGACAATCAGCTCAATAGTCTGAAGAATCACAACTCTGTGGCTCACCACCAACTACAGGAGGAAGATACAAATATAAAGACAACAAGAAATGAAAAGTGAAGGCGGAATAACAAGATGATGCCTAAAACCCAACAGCGAAGCAAAATGGAATACAAATTAAAATGGCACAATATTTATTTATTCATCTTCAGCATAAAGTGATGAATCCTGTTTATTATTAAGGAATTAGTTTTCAGCTGTGCGAAAAGACATGATACAGAACATTTGACACAATATCAGTAAAAAAGGACTTCCTGTGTGCAATGTCACTGATGTTTCCCAAGACACATCCTCAGTGCAATGATGCCAACGTCTGACAATCACATGATCAATGACTGTGACAGTGTGATATGCTGCTGCATCATCATCATGTACAGACACAAGTGACTCAGAGCTCTGTGGTGAAATATCTTGGTACAAAGTATGCATCAAAAACAAACAAAAAAACAAAAACAAACAACGAAGACAAGGAACCGAATTTAAGCGTTATTTTATATTTAAACCTCAAACTACATTTGTGATTGTTTTTATTTAATTAATTACAACAACTCACAAGGCTTAAATGAATTAGTTAACTGACAGAATAATAACTGGAAACTATTTGGCTAATTTCATGATTAAACATGTAAAAAACCACAAGACATTTCAGCAAAGAGGATTTACTACGTTTCTGTCTTAAATCATTGTAAAATCAATAGTTTGAGAATTGAATCAACAAAACAAGCAATATGATAAGGTTTTGGAAATTGTGATGGATGGACATTTTAAAGACCAATAATCTGTGAATCACAGAAATATTTGCCATATTATTTTATAATTATTCACTTTGCTTTACTACCATTTGTCATCTGGCTACTGATTGCAGTGTTTACATTTTGTACAAGTGTGAACCTCAAGAAGGAGAGTCTTCATATAACAGACAGGCAGATCACATGCTCGGGGCTCTGCAAGGCTCCTTTCAGTGTGACCAGGTTTAACAGATGAGCAGCAGACTATTGTTAACATTTGTCAAGACGAATCTTTAACAGCACCACATCTTATAAGAATGACCATTCACGCTCTCATTCACACATAAGGGCAATTCGAAGAACCACCAATTAACCTGAGTGCATGTTTTTTGGACGGTGGGAGGAAGCCGGAGTACCCGGAGAGAACCCACACGGGCACATGGAGAACCTGCAAACTCCACACAGAGAGGCCCGGATTCGAACCCGGAACATTTTTACTGTGAGGCGACCATGCTAACCACTGCACGACTTATAGTGTCAGCTACAAATCTGCTTACCGTGACTATATCCGAAAAGGACAGTATTTCAGAAAGGAAGTTGATTATAATGGAGGATTATTAGGGGACTCCCCATTTAGCTTTCAGTCTGAGTGTACAGTAAGAGCAGTCACTGAAGCTGAGCATGTATGTAACTGTGAGGTGTTTAAGTGGCAACATGTGCCTGTACTATTTACTTTCTGTTTGGTAATGTCCAGCAGTTACAGGTTATCACTATTTTAATAGGCAGCCCTGACTTGTGGCTGACACTGTAACGGAGGTGAAATCTGGGGTTTACCTTGGGATGTTTCAGCAGGTAGTCCTGACACATGGCCAGCACTCGGTCTGGCTGCTGCTTTCCCAGAGTCAACATAGACTTTCTGACTTGGTCCTGGACGTCCGAGTCTTTGTCGTTGGCTGCATCTAGTAGAGCCAGGGTCACCTCTGGATCGAAAACACAGCATGACAGAGACACATCTGAGCAGGGAATTTAAAGATGTAAAAAGAAGAGAGAAATCTGCATGGCTTGGACGAGACGAGACGAGACGAGACAATACTCACGCTCTACATCTGTCTTGTCCATGGTGGACTGTGAGACGGCTGGCCTCCAGGACCCAGTGACCAAGGATGGGTCTTTCCTCCAAGGGGACGGACGAGCAGAGGTTGTCTGGGGTCGAGGAACAGAGTATCAAACATGGACATAACATTAATATGAATGTAAAATAAATTGGCACCAAGTCAAAATTGTTCAGACTGCCATGTTCGTATCGTGAAGCAGAGGTTTATGTTGGTATTTACACGTGATGTCACAAAACAAACAGATTAGACAACATGTACAACGAAGCCATCAACTTGACATCTTCTCATTCAGACACAGAGATCCTCCGGTTGACGAGCTGATGGTCACACAGGCAAACATCAGGACCTCACTGATGCTATGACTTACTTAAAGCTCTCAGTCTGTTCAGACATGCGCAGATGACACGTCACACCAGCTTCCTACCTGTTCGAGTCACCTGTTCGTTAACACCGCCGTCAAAAGATTAACTCGGTCAGTCACTTCTGATGTCAACGATGCTGCACAAAGCAGTGAGAGTCAAGCGTTTTGTAACTCGTTTCATAGTTTAATATTCAGCTTTAACCCGGTTGGGTGGTGATGCTGCAGCAGCGAGCTAACCAGCTGACACACGTCAGCGTGCTAAGTTAGCAGCTGCTGCTGCTACGGAAGGAGCCGCGAGTCTCCTCATGGAGGAGAAACGAGGCGAGACGGATAACTCACCGACCACCGGGCACCAAACAAGAAGCTCTCACCGCGAAGATGAGCCTCGTCTCGGTTTAAACACCAGCCTTCCCCGTCAGTGGCACAGTTCAGGGTCGAGATGAGTGAGTGTCGGAGGCTGCAGGTGTAAACACGCCTGGTCATGTGCTTCCAGTCAGCAGGAACGTATCAGGCGAGGGGGCGTGGCCAGTGTACAGATCTGAGACACATAGATCTGCCACCACGTCTGCGCTTTAGAAACTGTCCCACTGGACACAACTCCACAATCAAATGCATATCTCTTTACTCTGGAAAAAAAAAAAAGGATCATTCAACATATTTTCTGACAGAGATAGTAATGATTGCATGTATGATCACAAAATACAATATAGGCCTGCTCTGTGCAGAGCAACGATATATGTGGGTTTTTTTTTACTGGACAGAAAGGGTATTAAACACTGTAATCGTAATGTTGATCATACAAAGAACAAAGTACAAAACTGTTCCTGGTCGAGCTATTACTTTGGAGAAAAGAAGTTACATGTTTCGATTACTTTAAACAAGATTAGTCCATTAAACATTTCAAATGCAGATGTTGAGCAGAGCACAGATAATTTGGACAGACTATATGTATGCTGTAATCGGCTGTTTAGTTCACCAGTCTGAAAGGAATTCACTCTTTTTGCGAAATTAAACACAACTTATTTAATAGTAGTAAAAAGGAATTAAGCATAAAATCAGCCCCATTGGATATTTCAATGTAAAACAAAAAACAAAAACAAAAATAAACAAGGAATCAAATCAGGAAACACTTTAACGTGCTGGACAGAGTCTGGTCATTAAAACTGTCAGACAAATGTAGTGGTGTAAAAAGTACAATAAAGTCAGCTGTGATGGTCTGGATAAAACGGGTATAGATAATGGATGGATGGATGGATCCATGACTGTGTGGAGGAAACATCAGGTGCAGGAGAAAAAAACATATACAGTGAGATTATTACTGAATTTAAAGCTAGAATAAGAAAGGTGTTGAATAATAAAATGCATCATGCAGCCATCAGCACCCTCAGTGACTTCATTGCCACATCTTCTGTCAGTGAGTCTTTACTGAGAGTTTCACTCAGCTTTGACTCAGCCGTCCCTTCTAGACCAAACACACAACTTCCTCCGGGTACTCATGTCAGTGCAAAGCATACATTGGCAAAAGAGCTTTACTTAATTGTCTTCCCCCATGTGTGAATCAACACTTTTGCAACGTGAAGACTTCTGACAATACAGATTCCCCTTGTGTGACATACGGTGCAGGTGATGGCGTGGCTTCAATAATCATTTACTCAATCTGTGATCCAAATGCCGCACCATCAACATTCACTTCACATGCTGATATGGACTTGAAACAGGGTGCCAGTCTTCATATGTAATATAACAAGAAAATAGTGTCTGATGACTGTGTCCTTTTTTTCCTCACAAGCACGTCTGATACTATTAAGTGCTCAATGGTCAAAAGACCATTTCACCATCTCAATATTACAGCTGTGTGGTTTATTTCAAAACATATAATTACAACAGTTTTTTCTGCTAAAATCAAAATAAATTGCAGATCTTACACAAGCAGCAAAGCTCTGACTGGTTCGTCATGCTCACTGAATGCTTGAATGCACTCGTGTTGGGGAGGAAATTTCTGACTCTCCAAACAGCAAAAATAGGGAACAGTGAATTATAGTTCTGTTTGTTGAAACTAAATTTGGATATGATGTTCAATGAACTGTGAAACCACTATCACAGTACATGTGATCAGAAATCCTGCCTTGGAGTTAATCTTTCTTCAACTCTCTGAGTAGACTGCAGTAATTCTGATTTTACTGCATGTGACGTGGGCGCTGCGAAAATATGATTTAAAAAATCATTTGGTGAGCAAAAAAGACATAAAACTGTTTCAGAGTTTAAGGTTTATCAACCACAAAGATGAAAGATGTAACATGTGGAACCATGTACAGTGTTAAATACAATATGACATTGTCACAATCACTTCATTGATCTGGTCAGGTAATCTGCAAACATGCATACCGTTTTTGTCAAAGTACAGAAAAAGCTGCAAGAGTTAAATACATATTTTCATGTGTAACATATATGTTACCTGTAAATAAGAATATGGCTATAAATACAAAATAACTTACATTAGTCCATTTCATTTGGTGTAAATAATGACTATTATTACAGGTACTTTAAAGAAGGTTCTCAGAATGAGAGTGGCTTTTAATTACAGGACCCTTAAGTGGTCATTGTTTGCCTCTGACCATTCAAACATCATCACAACAAAGTGCTTCACAGCAAAGCTTGATCAAACATGATTTTCAATTCTAAACCTCTCAGACTGAACATCTCTCATTTGATTATAGTGTCACTTAAAAATAATAAATATCAGCACGTTTTTACATTGGGATTAGTTGGGTTTAGTTGAAGGTATATTTCCATTTAAATTGCTCATAAAGCTGCAGTATCAGGATTTGTACAATAAAAAAAATATGATGTTCTGTCAATGACACTGTTAGCAGAGCTGCCTCAATGCAATGGTAAGAAAACGTTAGTTACAATAAAAAAGATCTTTGAAGAACGCTTTGTGTGACATTCAGATGCAGCAGGTAAACATTAGTTGTGACTTTTATTTTATTTTTACAAAAAAGCAATTTGAAAATTACATAGTAACAACAAGAATATGAACCTGTAAAACGCAGACATTCAGATGAGCCTGTAGGAGGACATTTATCTTTTGAACTATTCAACATTAGAATGATCAGATCCCAACAAACTGAATGAGGGGCAAAGAGTGTGGGACAATGTGGGAAACATTAACATTGCTGTCTAAAATTTGTATATGTATGACCAACTTAGAAAATGAACACACACAATAGACTGCAGGATCCAGGTTAAGCCTTTAGCATGTGAAGAAAATATGATATATTTGACTGCAACAAGTCCCACATTATGCAAGTACTCACAGTAAGCTAAAAGGAAGCTAGTGAGGGCAGCACAGACCGTGACAGACGAACCTGCACTGGACCCACATGTGTGCAGTTTGATTGACATCGAGCACAGCCCTCCCTCCTTTCTTCGTAGACTTCGGAAAAAAAAGACAGATTTTTGGAAAGCATCTGTCCTGCACTGTTGACTTTTGCAAACAAAATGTGGGACATTATCTCAATATGTGGGATAACATAAAGTGGGACACCTGGTCACACTAGTCTAAATGGGAGCAAACAAAACAACAAAAATACCTCCTGCCTGTAGCCTCTGTCAGTCTTCATGTCAGGAGAGACTGCACACCACCTCACTGTCCTCTCATTTCAACAGCACGGAGGTCTGGATGAGCCCAGTATCAACACACTCAGGCAAAATCATTCAGTCTCCTACAATGTGTCAGTATGTTTGACCACTTGCTTGTTTGGCACAGTCATTATTTGACTTCTTCTTTGGTTGTCTATTCAGTACATTAGCACTTGTTATTTACACTTTGTTCCCTGTTTCTTCAGGGTTTTTTTTTTGTCTCATGCATCAGCAGCTGGCAGTTTTCTATGTGGTTGTGTTTTCCTGTGGGAAAGAAATTATTGTTAGTGTTGAAATAAATTGGTAGAGAATTGAAATGGACTAAAAAATTAAATATAGAGCAATGTTGTTCTTAACATTTTTGTTTGTCTGCACTTGATGGACTATCTATGTATGAACGTACTCATGCTTGGTGAGGGGCGCCTTGTCGCAGGTGACCTCTGTGATCTGATCACTCTCCTTGTTGAGCGTCTGAACCCCAGCCTGTTGCAAACTGCCTCTTGAAGTAGACATACCCTTCATCTTTACTTCTCTGCAGCCACGACACACACAAATAACAAATATTTGAATTACAATGATGACGGACTGACAGAAATATATGATTTATAAAATATACCTCTCACAGACTGAACATCCAAACTTCTACTCACCCCTCTCCTTCTTCAAGCATTTTGAGGCCTGGAACCTTTTTTCCAAAGAGTTTGACAGCGATAGTCATGAGCAGGCCGCAGCGATTTGTGTAGCAGCAGGTGGCGTCTACCATCAGGAACACCACCAGGAAGATCACCATGACGATGCCAACCACGCTGCCTTTGGTCATGCTCACTTTAACAGAAGAGAAAGAAAGGAGGAAAAAGGCTGTAAATGACCAAACTGAAAGTATTTCAAACATCTATATTCTGGCAAGTAAAATATTCTAATATATACTTCTATAATGTACCATAAATAAAAATAATCTTTCTAGCTAAAGACAGTGTATAGTGCAGAGATTGGGAGGCTGCATACCAGACTTTTCTGCAATTGTGAAGTTAAAGGTGGCGGGTATAGAGGAACCATTAGCATTGATTGCTGTGACTTCCAGTTGATAGTCAGAGCCAAAAGACAAGTCTTTGAGGGAGACAGAATCAACAGTAGGTGGCAGCTGCATTTCCTTCCACTGCTCTTCTGTGTCCTGTTTAAGAAGAGCAGAGGAGACAAAAAGAATCAATCACTGAGAAATTGATTGATTGAAGGATTTCACAGAGACGAACTCATACTGTCTCTCACCTGTCTGTATCGAATATTGAAGTGCTGCACAGGGGTCCCACCATCATCTGTCTGTTTAAGAGCGATGGCGAAAGAGTTTCTGTCTAATTTCATGCTATCAGATGACAAAGCTGGCGTGTCTGGTTCACCTACAGGTGGCAGAGAGAAAGGAGAGAATTATAACCAAATTTAGAAGTGACAAAAAACAACAACAACTATCAATTGCATTTTTTTGGTTTAGTAAATAATTGTGAGTACTTTACCTCCTTTGAGTGGGTGACAGTGGATTACATGGTGTCATTGGCAGCAGAAGATGATGGCATGAACATGTTATGATGTTGATTGCATGAGAAATGAACAAGAAAAAAATAGTGACAGCAGATGAGGAGCTTTACTTAGTACACACACAATATCACACACACACACACACACACACACACACACACACACACACACATTGTACAATAAATAATTCACATCTTCCTACGGGTGTATAAACATATGTTACAAGGCATGAACTCAGGATTTTGTATGTGTTTTGAGGGATTTACAGCTGATGTGTTGTTAGTGTGCTAAGAACTTACGTATTCCTTGGGTGCGAACGCTGTTTGTGTCTGAGAACTGTCCCACTCCCACTGCATTCAGGGCAGCCAAACGCACTGTGTACAACGTGTACGACTTGAGGGACGTGATTGCTAGTGGAGCTACAAAAACACACAAACACATACAAAAAAAATAGCATCAGGTAATGTATACAATTAACTGCTACTGTTTATTTATGTGAGTTTGAGGTGTAAACAGATTAAAGTATAAATGATGACTGATGCTTCGTGCAGAGCAGATGATACCTGAAGCTGGGACTGTGGTCTCTTTCCACTGTTCTGCTGGACTTTGTCTCCACTGCAGGACAAAACTTGTGATTTGTGTTCCTCCATTGACAGGTAGAGTTTTGAGTGAGAAGAGGACTGAGGTTGGACCCGGAGAGACCGATATGTAATGAGGTGGACCGGGCTGGGCTATAGGCGGGAGGAAGGGTGGGCAATGGATGTTACAAGAATGAATCTACACTTCCTTCCTTTAACTTTTTTCCCAATTGAAAGACAGACGCAAAGTCTTACTGTATATTGCGACGTCTCTTGATGCATTTCCAGAAATGCTGACAGCCATGCAGGAGTACAATCCCCCGTCAGAGGGCATTACCTCATCAATCTCCAACACACCATCCACCACACGGATATGACCAGAAGTTAAATCCTGACAAAGAGGAAGAGAAGAAAGTTCTGACACAAATCACATAATAGAGTACAATTTATCACAAAGAGGTCCACATATAAAAACCAGACTCCATGCACAGAGCCGCATTATTACGGTACAAATCACACACAATAATGTCTGTTAATGTGAATATTCAGTGCCAAATTTGTCAGTCAATGTTATAAGTAGTAAATGACTGTTGTTTGAACCACAGATTATCACACAGTTATAGATAGCAAAGAGAGGATGATCTTCATTTTAAACAGTACATTTTGTAACAGTGTAAGTGTGTATGCTTGTACACTCTTACCAGTGTGCGTCCATTGTACTTGTTGAGCCAGTATAGGTCGGGCTGAGGATGACCAGACACGTTACAGGACACGGATACACGTTCACCCAGCAACACACGCTGCTGCTCTGCTGGCACAAACACCTCGGGGGCCTCTGGAGTCAGACAGATCCATCAGCATGACATGAAAAATTACTTAAATAAATGCATTTCCAAATTATTACAAAGGCGCAACCAACCAAAAACATGAAGCATAAATGTGGCACTGCTCTCAGCTATCTTGTTAGTGGCGGTGCAGATGTACTCTCCGTAGTCGGCCCTGACAACAGACTGAATAGTCAGCTGGCTGCGGTCTGAGTTGAACTGATGATGGGAGGCATCAAATGTCACCGGCCTGGGAGTAGAAAATAAAAAGCAAAATACAAGTTAATGTGAAGTCATTTGTTACTTATAAGGAATCAAAATATGAGGCAGTGGAGTTTGATAGGTGTTATGATAGGAGAGAGGCCACAAGAGGGAGGCAGAGAGGCAGCTTCTAAAACTGATGAGGATATTTCTTTGCCTCTGTTTTGCACACAAAAACAGAGAACTTGGACACATGCACTCTGCTCCCCCCACAGACGACATGTTACACTACATTAGTAACAGGAGAGTCAGAGGCACTCGCCTAAATATCAACACAAAGTGACAGTTTTGGCGACAATGGTAAATCTAGCGAGGTTGTAATTAAAGAAAAATACATTCCTGATCTTTTATGAAAAACATATGAACTGAACATAAAGGGGAAAAAAATGATTGCAACGCAAAACCTTGTTGAAATAAAACAGGCTTTTTAGTGTTTTGACTTTTGCTCTGCTTTTAAAGAGAGAGAGAACAGTTTCAGCTCAGCTTTCATTGAGCTTGTACATTATTAACATGAGGCAACAAAAATCAGGTCTTACATGGTCCAGTTGATGATGGGTTTTGGTACACCGTCCACCAAACACAACAAAGAGACATTGGTTTCAGGTCCAGCCAGCACTTTTTTTACTTCTTCTCTCAGGCGTACAGTAGGAGGAGCTGCAGGAGGGGAACAAGTTTTAGATTTGCATTAACAAAATGTTCTGTTTCAAGTAAAATATGCCAGAGCAATGATATTTTAAACCACTGGACACCATTTAAATGTTAGAGTAAAAAAGGATACTAACAATTGACGACAACAGAGAAAGACTGCTCCTTATGAACTGGCCTTCCTTCGATCTGGGCACGACACACGTATGTCCCAGCGTCCTCTCGCGTCACATTTTTAAAGAAGATTGTGTTGTCAGCCATCTGATGCACACGCATTCCCCCTGAGGTGAGAAAGGGCAGCAGAGAAATATAGAGACAGAGAGATTAAAAGAGGTAAACACAAAGTCATGTTTCTTGGCTATGTCCATTTTTGAGTGATGTTACAACGGCTGGACAAAGTAAGAACATTTTCTACTTCACCACACCGACAGAACTATGAGAAACAAACCAAAAATCCTGGATTACATATGTATGCTTCAGAAACATATCTGTATTTACATCTGATTCTATGTCTGCAGTGTGTACAGCAATTCATTATAGACAAAAAGTAAGTGTTCACTCAAACACACTGTATTTGAATCACTGTAAAGATTTGGACATGTCAGGTTTTATTAAGGGTTTGGATTTAATTTGTCACAGAGTACTGAGACATGCTAAAATGTTTACATTTTTGTGACTTAAATTGATTTTCTCTTTTGAAGCGGACGATAATCAGTCACTATGATAGGCTCCGTTTATATTACACATCGTTTTTGGAACTACTTTTAACATAAAAATATTCATACGTGCAGCTTTAAGAATGATAATAACTCACTTAGTTTATTATAATTCAGTGCACTGAATGTAAATTAAATATTTGGTGTTTTTTTTAGATTAAACTGATACTTTATAAATATACGTGAAAATAATATGTCCAATAAACTAAATTATATGACTGAAATGGTACAGAAGATTATAGTGTGTTTATAACAATGGGAGTTTTTTTTTTTAATCTAAAGCGCAATCAGCACTAAGCTGAGCTGTTTAGTGTCTGTCCTGTCAGCCCTCCAGCCATCTTGGCATCAACCATGTAGTCAGAAATATGCTGCTATCATAAGCTTTTCAGATTCTTTGTCATAGTTGCACTTAGTGTTGATTACAGAGTAGAGTGTAGATACCACACAAAGCCTTCGCAAGTTTAAAAAATGTGGACAACTTTTTAAATGGTAAAATAACCCTTAATCATGCAGGGAAGCCCCTCATCCTGGGTGCTGGTCTTACCATTAGATGAGATTTGTTTGTTGTCTTGGAGCCAGTGAACATCCACTGTTGGCTGTCCAGTCACCGGGCAAGGCACCATCCCATTTTTGCCCTCCAGAAACTCATGGTAGGTGCTGGTGCTGACAAATGATGGGCCCTCTGAAAGAAGAGGATAAAGGTCAGAATGTCTACTTTCCATTAAATAAAGCAACAAAGTCACTCAGGTATGTGTGTGTAGCCAATTGTTTCTTACCATAAACAAACACCACCGTCTGAACGTCGTCG
This sequence comes from Embiotoca jacksoni, assembly GCF_022577435.1. Taxonomy (NCBI): domain Eukaryota; kingdom Metazoa; phylum Chordata; class Actinopteri; family Embiotocidae; genus Embiotoca; species Embiotoca jacksoni. The sequence continues at coordinate 14,710,221 of NW_027185241.1, forward strand.
TTGTGTCCACTTTCGAAGTCACACTGACAGGTGTAGCTGCCTGCATCCTGCATCGTCGCCTTCTTAATTAACACGTTAGAGGACGACTCATCCAAGTTTTTCACAAGTTCGTCATCATCTATGTCCTCCCCATTTTTTTTCCATGTTATATCTCCATCTCCTCCAGCTGGGAGAGGACAGGAGAAGGAAAACAAGGAGAGAAAATGTATCTGGAGGCTTATTATAAGATATTAAGAAGACATTTAAGCTGATTATAGATGGATGAATAGTTACATTCAAATAAACACGTTTCATCAGTCAACAAATGGAAAATAATAACTCACCTTTACACAACAGTGAGATCTCCTCCCCCACACGGAAATCTTGCTTACTTATAACAATTTCCATCTTAGCATCTAAAGGAGAGAACAAGAGAGGATTTGTGTTTTTCTTTTGCACCTTTTTCCTCTTAAACAGAAGACATTGAGAGGACATCACCTGTCCACTGATCCAAACCAAATATGTTGTTCTATACTGATTGTAACTTTTTTGCTTACTATTAAGTGTTTAGTGGTCCAAGGCACTGGTCTGATAATATTTAGACTCACATGCACAAAGCCTTGCTTAAAAATGTCCAGAAAAAAATTAACGAGACAAGAGACTTAATATCCTCACTTTTTTTAATGAACTCTTTGTCTCTTCTTTAAGATTTCCCAGCTAACATTGGCAACAAATTAACAATAAGAATTACACTTTTAAGTCCAAGGACTTGACCATGATGACAACAGTTTATCTTTTTCTAACTGTAAAACAGGTAAAATCCAGCTAAAACTTGTGTTTTTCCTGTTTATACAGACACGGACTCTTAAGAACAACAATCCAATAAAAGTTATCTCATGAATTATTTCCTGCTTACACTGACCAGCTTACATTTGTTCACAGTCTCAGTCTTTCAGAAAAATGGTGTGTATCAAAGTATATCATCAAAACACTGCATCTCTGGCTAAAACCACTGATAATGTCCACAGATCTTACCTGTGCTGTACGCCAGCAGCAGCAGCAGCGAGGCCGCTCTCAGGACGAGGGTTGATTGGTTCATCATTTTTACCTGTGCTCCGGTCACACCTCAAATCAGAACTCTGCTGACAAACCCAACTGAACACAATACTTTAATGCCTATCTAATAAAATGCACAAAATTATCTAAAACAAAATCTGCCATATAACAAATGAAATACAAGTAACACAGAGTCACAGACATCTGTTGCTTCCTATCCACCTAACACAGCTATGACAGAGACGGTGTCTGTGTCAGAGGTTATATAGGGGCACAAGTGCACATGGAATGAGAGGAAATGAGGAGGGGTGAGGGAAACAGAGAGAGCCGCATCCCTCCTTAAACCCTACCAGTGACTGCGGATCATTCATGAAGAGAGATGGGAAGTAATTGATTGAATGATACCTCGTTCCTCTCCTAAATCTCTCGTTTTGTTCACTCACAGTTGACCCATCCATTATCTCTATCTTTCTATATTTTTACCTCTTTGTGTTTTCTATTTGCCTCCGCTCCTTTTCCTCCTCTCTCTCTCCCTCTCTCTCTCTCCTCCCTGCACCCTGTCTCTCCCCCCGGCTACCGGATGAAAGCCGGGGGAGGCAGACCTCCAGGGAAAGATGAGATGGAGAAAGATATTTTTTATCACTCCATCTTTTTTTCCTCTTCCATTTAAAAAGGGGGTCACATTTCTTCTCAAGCACATGCACCAAACTGCACCAAACTGTGTCGTAGGCCAAAATCACTACAATGCCACCATTCACAACTGGTGAAAACATACATCCTGTAGGATGCTGTAAATCAACAACCTTCAATGCTACCCCAAGGAAAACATTTTCTTAACTTTGCAAAACAGCTAATACACTGCCAAAGAAAAAGAGTTTGATGGTGTTAATTGTTGGCGAAGTACATTTTATCATCTAATTCAAACACAAGGTTGGTTGAGTATAATCAAAATATAATTCAAAGACTTTAATTAAAGTAAAACTTTGTACAAAGCAACAAGTCCAAATTTATAATTTCAACTTGTTTGGTAAGAATGAGGTGTTTTCACAGTAAAATGTCTTTATTAATTGTCACAATATGACACAATGACAGAACAAGCATGTCCCACAGGCCTTTGTCGCAGCAGACCTTTTACATGTCACTGTAAACAAGTATAGATTTAAATATTAACTTTAATGTTGGCTGAATTCCATTTAGTTGCTCTGTTTTATGGGAATTGTATTTAGCATTCTTGCTCTTTCTCACACGTTGATGTTATTAGCATCATCTGTGATTTATACTGTGATGTGTCCAAATGTCTGCTCAGAAAAAAACAACAACCACAGAAATGAAATGAAACGCAGCCTTCAATAATGTTACAGCTGTATTTGACATGATGACATGACTTTTATTTGCGACCTTTAAATTATCTTCCTCTCAAGAAATTCTCTTTCTCAAACACAAACGCACACAGGTGGACACACACAGACATCGTACAGTAGTTTGATCTAATCTGTCATCTCTCAATAAACCCATGATCAGACCACAGTTCAGGGCTTTGATGGTGAACACCCTACACTCACTGAATTGCTTGTTGTCAGCAGCAATGTAACACACACACACACACACACACACACACACACACACACACACACACACACAGATGTTTTGATAGCATAGCATCAGATGAGATCCCTGAACAAACTGAGCAATACAGACTGGAGCAAATCTTCTTCTAAAAGATTCGCAAAGGGTAAAAATGTGAATGTTTCAAAATGTAAAAACATCCGTGATCTAAAAAAAGAAAAAAAGGCTGCGACAGGCTGTTTGTGTGCAATACCGGGATGATGTAACTGAAGCAGCAAAATGGAATCCAGTCATTCATGTTATTATATACACCTCTGATTTTCATACTGTAATATGTCAAAACATCTGCTCTGAAAAACATCACAGGGACATTCTCACAAAAATCTCCGTAAAAATCAAACAAGTATAATCACAAAACTCCTTATGTCCATTTCGATCATCACCCAAATTCATGAAGATCAATGCTTCATACTGAAACGTGCCTCGGATATAAGGGTCAACTAAATGACCTTGCATGACTGAAACACCCAAACACACACACACACACGTACACACAGTTTACGTCACCTCCCTTTCATCTACATGGTGTTGGTGCCCATTGCCAGTGAGGTTTTGTCCCTTTGGGTCCTATCACTTCTATTGGCCAACGGCCAGCCTGCCCCTCCCACCTTCCCCTTGATAGCCTATCGGTGTCTCCAAACCAACGTCCAGGCAGCCAATCAAAGCTTGGAGAGTCCAAAGGGGCCACCTATCCGGTTGATTATCAGGAGGTGTTATTATGGCTCATTAGAGCGGAGTGTGCTCATAATGAGGCCATTAACGAGGGTGGGCACATGCTGATAGCTGCTCCCATGAAACTGAGAATAACCATTGAATACTGAGAATATCAATGTTGCCGTTAGCAGTGGGTCAGCTCAGGCCAGAGACTCTATAACATTAGCTAGCTGGTTAGCTAATGCTAATTATCACAATGCTTTTTCCAATTTGAGGATTATAATCTTTATAACTGCTCCTGATTTATAATTTAAGCCAAGAGAAACCAAATAGTGAGTGAATATTATGAGATTCATTACTTTTGTCAGGTGGCCAAGGAGCACACTTCCAAATAAGTGCTGTGTCAGCGCTGGTGTCCACTTGTTAAGGATTTTGTCAGGCCTCAAGTGGCCAAAGAAACTGAGTATTACAGCTTTAAATTTGACATACAAGCTGACTGTCATGTTGGGTTCAGAGGCGTGAACATGACTTTAAAGATAAAAATCTGGCATTTTTGGTCCGTTATCCATTTTCAAATGTCATATTGTGGGGAAATAAAATAAAAGGAAGTAGCTCCAGACAAATTTTAACATCATATCACTCTGCGCTCATTTGTTAATAACATTAGCCAGTGACTCTATATGTTGCCTGTATTGTATTTATTAACCTAATACAGCCTTCTTATATGAAGATACAGAACACACAAACACACAAATATATAGACAAACAACACTACAACACAGAGTGCTTGGTGTCCCTTTCTTTGTGTTTGTGGTCAATAAATGAACAAAATGTTATAAACTAGCGGAGCTGTTGGTGTAGAGCCCTTTATGTCATGCTTAGTAACAATAAACTCTCATACACACAGAAATGCCCCAAGGTAGGCAGTCCATTTCAATGATTTGACGAAAAGAAATACATTAACCCGAAAGTCAAATTGTTTGTCTTTGGACAATATTAGATTTTGAATTGGGTTGATCTGTGTCAACAGCTAAGCAAAGTGCTTGTTACAGTAGACTCAAGTGTGAGAGGTCAGGTGAAGGAAGGCTGACGATGTTGGAGGTGATGTGTTTGATACTGCTGAGTTTGTTTTTGTTGAAGTAGAAGGGGGATCATTTGAGCTAAATTATTCTTCGGGCAGGGGGAAAAAAGGGGACACTAACTGTATGAAGTCATGAGGTCTTTACTGGCATAATGTGTGAATATCGTAGTGTGTTTGTCAAAGCTGACACACAAAATGCATACGATTGTGTACTGATGTTTTCAATTTTGTCAACAAATACACAAAAAATACATTGTAATTACAGTAAAACATAAAACAGGATCTTGGTCAAATCAACTCATCTTTTTTTTAGTTTGTTAGTTGTTTTTAAAATTCCAGTTAATACAAATTAAAATGTCTGTTTTAATTTTCACACCATTTTATAACTTAGAAGCAAGATATCGTTTAATTTGAGCTGCTTTAACATAAAATTATGAGTTCAATGGACAGCAGAAAGTTCACTGGACTCATTAAATTAAGTTCCTTAGAAACAAAACTATAAATACACTTCTGAGTCCACATTGCTGGAAAGTTAAAACTCCAGACTCCTATTTTTGTAGTTTGACTAAAAAGACATTATTTAAAACTTGAATTGAATCACGATGTTTGTTTTTATAGTAGTGAAGATATTTGTAACCCAGCCAAACGTTAGTAGTGAATTCAATATCTGCCTGTAGACTTATAATGTATCCAGTTGCTACTTCAGTTGAAAATGACTTCAGCAGCTACAGCTGGACAGTAAAGTTGTCCGTGTTATATAAAGAACAAACTCTTTAATCTAAAAATTTTTTAAAAGGAAAGTAAGTCCGTCCTTAACCATTGTCCACTTAACTAAACAGCCAGTTCAACTTAATATCATAGGTTTATTGAATTTGTTTTCTCAACTTTATATAACTTACCACAAGTCAGCTAGTTGTACAATTGCACAACTCAACAGATGACTGTAAATTAATCAATTAAAGTGCAGTTAACTTCAGCCGGGGAACTCACATATTGAATGTATTCATAAGTTTATAATAATAACATAACACATTACATAATGCATCCTTGTGTCTGATGACATAAAAATGTATACACAAACACATACAAAGAGACTGACTGAAACAACAATACGACAGCTGAAGACATGAGGACGAGACAGGCAGGAAGGAATTAGAGACAGAGATAGACTCTCGTGACTTGAGAAGACACACCCTCACTCTCCACTTTGTTTGAACTATCCAGACCTGCGTGTGTGTGTGTGTGTGTGTGTGTGTGTGTGTGTGTGTGTGTGTGTGTGTGTGTGTGTGTGTGTGTGTGTGTGTGTGTGTGTGTGTGTGTGTGTGTGCGTGCTTGTCCTCAAGTAGCTTTACTACACCAATAAGCTTGGCTCTGGGTTTTCATAGGGTTTATCACGGTACGTCTCTCATTTATAACAACTTTAATAAAAAAGGACAGAAAATGTTTCAAGACAAAGTCACAGACAGAAATATATGATATATATTAATATATAATAGGAAATAAGTCAAAATGAGGAGAAATCATGTCATTGTCCCCATACATGCTGTCAGTCACTGTATAGTATCAAGATGCAGGACGTAGTTCATGCTTGCACTCAGAGATAATGATCAGTGCTTAACTGGTCATCCTTATGTGAAACTAAAATGCTTTGTATACATGTTTGTGTGTAACCGCTGACATAATGCAAAAAGCAGAGCGACCACACTGACTTATAGGTTAGAATAGATTTAAATGCTGTTTTTATTTTCACTTCAAAACCAATTTGAAATGTCAGTGACAAGGACAATATTAAACTCACATTTATTTATAGTTGTTTTTATTCCCTTAACTCTGGTAATGTGGTAGCTATCTGATAAATAAGATACATTTATGAGGCAAGTAATTGTACACTGTCTTAAGTAAACATTTAATGACGTGATACAATTGTTTTACAATGCAACCACGTAGTCTTCTTTTTCTTACTCCTATTGCCTCAGCTGAAATATAGCCTACTGAATGTTCACATAGCATATTGCAAAAGAAAAAACATATTTTAATATTCTGCAATTACCTGATTAGGAGTTTTATGAATAATAGCACGCTACCAGCATTATGGTTTATTAAGTAATATAAATTCAATGGCGTATCAGTGCAGCTACAATTATTTACCAGCATCGTAAGCAAAGTTCTGCTTTTTGCTCGCCTACAGAGCCGCGGTAAGCGCACGTATGCAACATAATCACTGTTACTAAAATAATGACAGACCGGGCTCTTAACAAAAGGAGTATTTCCCTTCACCTATATTCTGTCTATTGTTATCATTGTCAAAGTGACTGTGATGCTATACTTGTCCTGCTTATATTTATTTACAGAAAGGAAAGTAAGAGTGACGCTCCGAGGTCATGGGAGCCTGTTTAAGCCAGCCATTGTTGTCATATAAATAACTAATAAACAAACACTGCAGTGTGTTATCCCCACGTACAGCACATTTGTGTGCACCCCCACATTTGTTCAGTCAATAATGGGAGGGACTCTATTTCCTGCTCAGTGCTCCTCTCTCCCTAACCTGCTGTGACATACAGAGGACAGAGATAGGTGAAAGACGTAGCCTTGTAATATCTGTTTGCTTGGTTTTCTCTGGTTTCATCTGTGATTTCATGTCAATTAAACAACAGAACTAGGGTAGGGTAACCAGGTGTCCCGCTTTATGTGGCACTGCACAACATTTTTATTTTATATTTTATTTTCCAGCCTACATGTTGCAACCTGATATCACGGCAAAGCGGGAAATAAACAGGTCCCATCAACTACAGCAAAATGTGACATGGGCACGCTTTGGTCTGTCCAGGCAGGGAAGTTACACATTTTCCTGTAGTGGAGAAAAGTGAAAGTGAAACCTTGTTGGCATGATCCTTCGTCATGTGACGTGTAAGTTTCACGCTTACAAAACGTGTAACCTTCATGTCTAGACAGCCCTAAGCGTGGCCATCTCACGGTTTGCTGTAGTGGATGGGCGTGTCTATTTTACGCTTTGCAATGATACCGGGTTACATATTGAGACAATGTCTCACATTTTGATTGGCTCTAGTTTTCAAAGTCCACACTGCAGTACAGACGCTTTTCTAAAATCTAGAAATACAGCTACAAGATAAGGAAACAGTGGTTAAAATAACTTGTGTTTATCAAACTGTGCAGCACTTCTAATCATACAGGTCAGCAGAGTGTGGTATTAAGGCAGCACCACGAGATCAAAATCAAATCAAATAAATTTGTTAAGTCCATCACATGGTTAAGGTTAAAAACATTTAACCGGCATATGTATAATTTGTGTTTTTATTCTAAATTGGATAGACAAATCTAAATTTCAGACTACCTCTCAAGCATTGGTAATGTGGCTCAACACAAACGTACTCTTTGCCCCACATTTGTTTTTCTAGTATCTGGTCAGCCTTGGTCAGGGGCCACAAGATCACAGAACGATGAGTGGGAGAATTAGAAAGAGATTACTTTTCAGCCAAAGCCACATTCCTCATCAAACAGCAGCATAGTCTAAACAATCCTGAATGTCGCCATTAAGTCTCTCATCTTTCATCTGGACATGGAGAACATCCGAACCCACTGATGCAGATCCAACTGCAGATGAGCTGTTGACGTGGTATGGCTGTGATTCAAATACAGCTCGCAGTATCAGAGTGAGAACAGAGCACTGCAAAACACTTTTTAAATGACATCACTCCACATCAAGTCAAATAAATGGTGGTCATCTGCTGCTGATGAATGTAAGTCATTTGACAAAATGGGAAAAACTTAAAAATGGAGCTGTTTTCTGCTAAAATGTCATTGTCAGATCTTTATCCCAGGATTTACGGATGTCAGTATTTCAGGCCTGCTTTCTTATAGAAATGGGCTAATTTTAGTGAAGAAAGTAATCTCCTTCACTCATTCAGTCCCACATAAGTCTGTCATCTGAAGCCGCTCTGTGTGATTCAGTTAGACTGTAGCTGGCAGAGTTCAGTGTTATGTCACTAAAATTATAAATACAATCAGCAACAACAATAGAAGGAAGACAGATGGTCGGCTGCTGTTCAATCGGCTCATCTAGAACTAACTATCTTTAACCCTCGTGTTGTCCTCGGGTCAAAATGACCCGGAGCTGTGTTCAACCAAGTTCTATTTTATTTCTATATTTTTTTTATATTTTTTGGGATCATTGGTCATCATTCTTTAAAGAAACCCTCACAGCCTCCTTGTTACCAATGATCCCCAAAAATATGAAAATAAAATAGACCCAAAGACAACAGGAGGGTTAAATATGTGCCTCGACTAATCATCTACTTTTTGTAGACAAACAAAGCTACAACCTGCTTCTTTGCATGTGGCTGAGATTAATTTAGACCTACGGTATACTTCTGCTCTGACATGATTTAACTTAAACTTGTCTTCTATTTCGAGTCAGTTTATTTACTTTTAAATGACATAAAAACACACTTCTGTTACAATGGGGCACTTCAGTTATTGTTTTCACTGACATGCTGAACTGAAGGGGAAGTTGTTGATCGCAGCCCGGCTGAGCAACACAAATACAATAGTTCACCAGAATAGAGCTCTGTTTATTTGACTTATAGTTTATTTTGCATGCCATCACGAGTGAATGAATTCAAGTCCAAACACTGCGACAGGCTGCAAGCGTTTTGCCAGCAGCTGATATTTTACTAGAATTTCCGTTAAGGATGTTTTCTTCCAAACACATCCAACCTCTCATTTAGCGTCAGTAAAAAAAGACTGAGGAGAAGCAAAGTTTTTAAGAATAACCAAACATGTGAGTTCAGGGTTCACGGACAGTTTCACAAGAAGAGGAACCAAATGCTCGACACAGGAGTCAGGCTGTAGACGAGAAAGAAGCAACTTTACCAAGGAAAATCAAAAGAAAATTAAACCCAGGCAGGAGAAGACAACACAGAAGGGTTTGGGAAAGGCAGAGTCCTAAATCTATTTATTGGCAAAACAACAAAACACAACACAAAGGGCAGCAAAGTCATGGTAACAGGCAAACAACAACACAACACGAGAACTGAACTGTGACTGACTGTGGAGCTTTTGGTTTGAAAGCTACCCTTATTTAAATTACTGTAGTAAAAAGAAATCAAAACAGATACTGTACATTATTATGTTTCATATACTGTTGTTATACATGGATTATTGTAAGAAGTCAATCATAGTGAAGACAGCAACATTGTTGGGAACTGGCACGTCAGCTCTCCATGCAGAATTACTGCAAGTTGTTTGTTTGGGTATTTTCAGCGTCTTATCTCGGCCTCTGGTGTTGACTGCAGCCTTTTCTTTTGTTGAACTGCTGCTTTGGGGAGATAATGAAGGGAAAAGACAAGATTCGCTCATAAACACGTACGGTAAACCCATTTTCTTCATCCCCCTTTCACACACTGAACATCCTATCAGATTAAGACAGATGCATAATGGAATCCACTTCACTCAACCAATTTGTGCTATCTCTAGCCTTGTAGTATATATGTATATATATATATATATATAAAACATACATTGCCAGATAAGTATTAAAGGATGGGTTTAATAAAAAAAAAAAAAAAATCAAATCCTGAAAATCTTTAAACAATATTCATGTCCATATGTAATATTAAAAGAGTGTTTGGTCATTGTAACTACTCTTTCTCTCTGTATTGGCTATACAAGTGACTATAAGGCTATGAATACAGGACATTTTTTTCCAATGTTCAAGCACATATCCATAAATAATATAATATAAAAAAACAAATATTTAAGTGTTTTTTAAAGTATTAACTGTTATAAAAATAAAATAATTTATGATTTAAACATGAAATGGGATGGTAACCAGCTTAATTTACTATGCAATATGAAGTTATTTATACCCTCAGAGCTTCAGTACAATCCCATAGCATCACTATATTATGCTATACTATATTATATTTCACCAGCTGTATGACAACAACCCTTTTGGATGTTGATATGAATAATGCATAAGAAAAATCACAGTGAACCCTAAAATTTGCCATCCATGTGCACCTGCCAGTCTGACGATGTGACCTGGAGCTGCTAAAAACCTACGTGACTGTTGTTGTGTCTGAACATCATTCAGGGATTTCTGCTGTTTATTTTCTTTAGTCTTTTTTGGGCCTGCCTTACATCCTTTTATGCTTTTTTTAGTGCTACGCCTACCGTCACCCCTGTTGCCCCCCATCCCCCCACCCCTCCCTGAAAAAAAAAAAAAAAAAGACACCCACCCTCTGCTAGACATGTGCAGCTATCGTATCATGCGTACAGGAAGAGAGACATGCTGCTGAAACAATAGAGAGGCATCTTAACTGCAGCCAGGAGTCGAGCTGTAGACAAAGCAGTGGCACAACATTTTTGTTATCTAAAATACCTAAAACAAAAGTCTGAGGAATCATTTGTCCTGGTTTAATTGGTGATTAATATCTTATTAAATGTGTAAATCTCTAAAATGTAGTTAATTATTCTCAACAGACTCTATGGGGTAGTATCTGGTTTCCTTAAGCCACATTTCTAATTTAAGATGGAGCACAACAAGTGAATTATACCAATGTCCTCGAAGGCCATTTGCCTGAGGGCTTTCAGAGGGGTCCTCCTCCTCCTCGTCCTCGTCCTGCTTTCCAGGCTCCCTGTCTGACTGTCTGTATCTCTACGTGACCGTCCAGGGTCTGTCAGGGCCAGTCGAGGCCGCCGTGGCAGCAGATAACACTAACTAGCTTCCTGCCATTACTGCTAATTGCCCCACGGCCCGGAACTGTGCAGACACCCTGGGTGGGGCGTGACTGAAGGGTACGTGTGTCTGTGTGTGCGTTAGAAAAAAGTTATTCACCGTATCTGCAAGTGCTACCTATCTGTATTTCACTCTGCACACATTCATCGGTCCTGAGGATGATGTTCTGTTTCAGTATTGTTGGTGCTTTGGTAGAAAACACGAAAGAGGATGAGGAGGATGAGGTCAACAGAAGGGTATACAGTAGAGAAGGTTTGTAGCCAGACAGGATGCATATGTTGGCTGTGCTTGCAGACGTAACTTAGACTAAAGAAAAGCAGTTCTATTCAGCGAAAGATGAGAGTGTGTACAGTCTAAAAAAAAAAACGTCACAGGGAAACTCAAAAGCATCATCAATTAAGTGATAAAAAAAAAAAAAATCATGAAAAGTAAACTAATCCCATCCCTGGAGCATCGCACGATAAGTGCTGCAACTGTGTGCGTCACTTTGCTCCTTCAAAAGATGGAGAAAACACAGACTCACGATACCGCCACACTGTTGGCTATACATATACCAAGAGGGAGGCATACAGCTTTGATGGTCTATCGCTTTCCTGTGTCATACAGAAAGGGAGGCGAGGATGTTTAGATGTTGCACTGTATGTTATCGCTGATGTCCACAGTAGGTTATATGACCCTGGGGAGGGCCGGCAGCAGGCTCTAAGTATCTCACAGGGACACCAGGGAAAGATTACCCATGAAAATCATACGAAAGCATAACAGATAAAATAGTCTGCTTCAGGGAATGTAGGTTCAATGAAGGTAATTCGAAGTCGTTTCTATTCACAAGTTTTAGGGTTTGATTTTCAGGCCTTCACGGTGGTGTGTAGTCTGTAGCTACTGAATGGAAAACCAGATTCATTTGCTTCTAAAATTAAACAAAATGGAGTGGTCTATATTTTGGGAAATAGCTATTTATTTATTTATTCCATGTCTTGTTAAGAGTTAGGTTAGAACAAATATCTCTCTTGAGATAGTGTAGAAAGTAAACAAACTGTTGCCAGAGACGGTTAGTTTAGCCTAGACAAAGGACTGGAAAGAGGAGGAAGCAGCTCGCATATTACCTTTAGCAGAATCCTTTCACCACTACATTTAGAACGAGGAAACCCTGATAAACTATATTTCTTATATCTCTTTTGCTTAATCTATACAAAAACCGCAGTATTAATGCAACAATGTGGCATTTTACAAGGTGTTGTGTGTCAAACAGTTCACAAACTGTTTGTAAGATTGTTGCAATAAGACGTCATGTAACTGTTCACTAAACAGCAAACCTTTCCCCCTCATGTTTGATGTTTGGCACAGATTAAACAAGATATAATGAAGTAATTGGTGACTTTTAGAGGTGCTGGTATTTTATAACTTTTGTTTCCTGTCTTTGTGCTTGATGTACAGACATGGGGGCAGTATCCATCTTCTTATTTTACTCGCCACCAGAAAGTGAACAAGTGCATTTGCAAAATGTCGAACTATTCTTTTAAACCAAGAGGAGGATACAGAAATATCAGTAGGCTATTGTATGTTACATCCACAAAACCTTGAGCCAGAAAAAACCCTTAGCTTGTAGCATTCACACCTATCCAAGCTGTGTGGTTACTGGAAATGGAAACCGTCTGCATCCATGTCAAAGCCACTTCCTCCAAACCATTTATGCAGGTCAATGAAGAGGCTCAGTCAGAAAAAGTTTCAGGGACACCTGTGGCAGATATCCATCGAGTAAATTTCATAACCTTTTGTCTGACAAGACATTGCAGCTGATCAAAAACACTTTGTTGGTCTTGACTGAAGCGTCATCGGATAAACGTGAGCATTGCTCTGGGCGGTGGAAGTCAGCAGACTTAAGAAGACTTGACTGACTGTTTGTTACAAACTTTAACAAGATTACAGGGCCTTCTGAGAACTTATTGGCTATCTCGTACGTGTGTGTGTGCGTGTGTGTCTATGATGTTGATGAGATGACGGCATCAAAGCAGGCTGGCATCCTGTGGGCAGCCCAGGGCAGGACCAGTGGGCACAAGGCGGCAGCGAGGTGGGTGTCCTGCAGCACATCGTCTGACCTCAGGGACACACTCACGCACTCACACTCTGTCACACACACACACACACACGCCCAAACCCTCCCCCGGGCTCAAAGGGCCACCGTGTAATTGAAGTAGTGTCAGAACTCAGGGGAAAAGGGGACACGGGGACACACACACACACACACACACACACACACACACACACACACACACACACACACACACACACACACACACACACACACACACACACACACACACACACACAAAGTGTATTCTATGTATGTATAATGTTATGAAAAAAATAAAACTAATAAAGACAAAAACAATGAACAGAGAGAAACAAGCTCAACAAGTGGCCTTACCGATTTGGTCCAAATTATGATTATTAAAATAGATCGTGACGGGATTCAAAACTTCCTGTGATGCTTTTTTATTTGCATACAGTGCCACAGGAGGAACAGCTTGTCTCACATGAATAAGATACGACATGTTTGTCACTACAGATTCAGAATTTCTTTGTTTTTCAGTTAACTCTGTCCTCATTGATCCAAAACTCTGTGACTCATTTAAAGGTTTTATGTCAACAGAAAAACAAAGTGAACCTGAAACTGTAAAGATGTAATTATACACTATGTGTTGTAAATATGGATGAACAAATCACAATGTTTTGTCAATATTATTTAGGTTTACTCAGTCAGGGTAAAGCAGACTGTTGTGATGGATTTTCTGTGTGCGCATGTAGAGATGACAGTGAAGAGCTTGCAGCCGGGATAGGACAGTTGTTAAAGAAGCTGTTGTACCGAATATAGGGATCAGAATCCGATCGATATTTTGCACATATAGGAAAAAGAAATACATTTCTAATAAAACACATATGTTTGAGTTAGACTTAAATTTAAATTAGAGCTTTGTGAATAATCAGTCTTGTTTGAATCTTTTCTGTAACATAAGTACTTGTACATACATGGTATCATTACAGTAACATGTGGGATATGGTATTATCTATAAACGTACCTATACTTTATAAAAAAAAAATAATAATCTGTGGGTATTTTATTAAACATGCATTTTGTTATGCCATCAAACTTTTAAAAATAATTACAACAAATAAAGCTGAAGAATTAACTAAATGGAAACAAGAATGGCTTTTGAAACCGGTTTCTTATTATTCTGAGGGCTTTTCAAATTTGTCATGCGTCGAGACCAAAATAATAGAGGCATTGTTGAGCTGTTATAGTTATAATCCCACTGCAGTAGTGGGATTATTCATTTATATAAATTCCATACTATTAATTTGCAGATTTTTTTAAGACTCTAAGGCCTCTTTTGTAAAATATTCAGTTCAACACGTAGGTAGACTTTCAGCAATAAATCAACTGAATATTTGTTTTTACTACTTTTGGCTCATCAACAGGTTTAACATCTCTTACATTACCTTCCAGGCTAAAAGAAAACAAAGTATCATGACTGCAAAATGTGATAACTGACAAAATGTCCTGTGCCTTAAAGTACAGTTTTCGAATATGCCAATAAAACAGAACAACAGACAGTTTCTGTCAACGTGCTGAGATCACTGTAAATAAAGTTGGATTATAATGATTTTTGTGTGCGTTTCTATGAATCTGGACATTTGGAGCTGCCACAGTGTCTTTGGCATCTCCAGTTTATGAGTGGCTGTGTTTGTATTTTGTTTGAACTGGTTACTAAGAATGAACTGTGTCTGCAGACACAGTGAAGATGGTTGGCTGCCATCTACTGGTTTGATTAAAAACATTTTAAGACAGATCCTACCAACCTGTGTGTGTGTGTGTGTGTGTGTGTGTGTGTGTGTGTGTGTGTGTGTGTGTGTGTGTGTGTGTGTGTGTGTGTGTGTGTGTGTGTGTGTGTGTGTGTGTGTGTGTGTGTGTGAAATGCAACAGAGGAGTAAAAAGTCTCTCCTCTGGGCTCAGTTGTTGGCTGCAGCACAGTGGAAGGAGAAACCTGTTTGGACATGTTTGTCTCCATGGTTTGATTTTTTTTTTTTGGCAAGCACACTAAAACATGTAGGCAACTGCTTTATGTCTCTGTGGCCACTGTGAAAAGAGGAGGCTAAAGACTAGGGCTAACAGTTGCTTTGAATTGTTACTGTTTGTAAAAGCACTTTTTAAAGTGTCTGTATAGTGTCGAAAAACCTGCTAAATACCAACATCTGCCTCTTTACACACAAAGCAGACGAAGAAGAACATGACACTGAGTTGTGTTTATTGCGTTTTTAGCTCTGATTTCCTCCATCAACTAGGTAAAACATTTTTGTTTCTAGCTTGCCTGACCTTTTCTTTGATCTGCTCTTTGTGACTTCATGCCTGGTTGGTAGTGCACATGCACAAAGACTTGTCTGAGCTTGTCTGCTGTGAACAGTCATCCATGGTCAGTATGGGAGCGGTGACAAAGGCACTCAGACTCGACCAGACAGTATTTGCATGTCGGAAAATGTTGCTTAAGATGCTGAAAGCTGAGAGTCGAGTAAGAACATTAGCTTAGATCATTGGGTAACAAAAACAATTTGACTTGTCTTATTGGCAGATAGTTTGGGCCTTTTTTTTGTTGCCCAGTTTTAAGATACATTTCGTTCAGGTTTTTGCTGCAACCCAAATAAAGGAGGTAAACAGAATGTAATTTATGGGTCTTATTTAAAAAAAAAATTCCAACAGCAATTTGTCTTTTTAAAAACAATATCCCAGTTACCTTGAACAATACAAAGATTTCATCACTCTGTCAGCAGCTGTCGACATACCCTCAACATACCTTCCTTCCTCACATATCCTGTACCATGTTGGCTGACTTTCAAAGGTATCCTCTCTATCTCCACAACATTTTTGTAAATCAGCTTCTGTTGCGGCTGCAAGTTTGTGCTTCTTGCTGAATGTTACTTCCTGAATCGGCAGAGCAACAACAACAAATAAAAACCTGTTATTTTTACTTTGGTACATATTTTAATTGAGACCAAAGCAGGCATGCAATAAGTAGTAAAAATGTAGATAAATCCAGTAATAATTAAAAGTTGAAACACCATAATAATAATCCAGTAAAACACCCTCAATGCAATCCAAATGATAGGACGGCTGCTGTTGTGACATTACATCAGGGTTCTTATGTTGAGCATTATTTCTCTTGATTTGTGAGGTAGTAATTGACCCCACTCATGCACAAATAAGTATTAACCTGTATTTTATGATTTAAAAAAAAAAAAAAAACACTAATTAGCATATGTCATAATTAAGCATTTACTAGTTTTATGCAAAAATTCCAGGCACTAGTGGATGAATTGCATATTTTGTTGATTTTTGAAGTGACAGGAAGTAACCGAAGCTGCAGCAAACATACTGTAGACTTGTTGCAAAAAGTTTCTTCTGTGTTACTTATTGCACGAATTTAAGAAACAGAACAAAAACAGTTACTGTACCATTTGCACACGTTTGGGCTCTACTCGTTAAGTCTAAAAACTTCATTAACATGTTAGGCCTTAACTGTGTCTTTAGGACAGGTTACAATTCCAGAGCTGACAGATTTTTTTTTGACTCTTTAAACATTGTGGTAACACTTGACAACCAAAGCTTCCTCTAAGCATCTGACTTACGATCTGAAAATGAAGGTAACTGATGCCTATGAAGCCGGGTACGGCTATAAAAAGATTAAATCTGGCTAGAGTTGTCTGCTGTCGCTACAACCAATGGCAGAGAAAACACTGCACAGATAACCGTCAGAATTCAACTAAATGTCAACAAATTCTGGATACAAATGTCTTCCAGTCAGTCAAGAAAGAGGCTGCTTCTACAAGAGAAGAATGAGCCAACGCATACCTCAAAAAGCAACGTAGTCTAGCCCAAGAAATGCACGCTGGAAGACAAGGCAAGACAACCTCAAATAACTCAAAACTTGAAGTGATCAGGAAGGAAGAGTTGGTAGAAATTCCTAAAGTGTAGAAAGACTTAGCGAGCTACTAAAAGGAAGTTGTGATATATGCTTCACAATTATTGTTTCGTTTTTCAGTATTTTGTAACCGAGCATTAACATTTAAAGAAAGGCTCATTTTCTGTTTACTGCAGTGGATGAATTCACTTCTTTTCACTGCAAAAATCAACAATTTTTTTAAATTTGTAATGTTGTATATAACTGCAATCATGCAATGACTTAGTTTGTCCCTTTAAATAGGAAGTCATATTTGTTGTCCACAGTAATTAATGGTCAGTAGAATTACACTTATTATTAGAGACAAAAATTAAAAAGTACTTACAAGGCAATTACTTAGAAATTTGCACAAAATCATGTTTTAATTATGTTAAGTGACAGAAACAAAAATGCTCCTGCAGCATGAAGGTGCATTAAACTCACTGATAGTTGAGGGATCCAAACTACACAAATTGTACATTAGACATTCCCATGCCGAAACTATTGTGTGTGCATGTCAG
This sequence comes from Embiotoca jacksoni, assembly GCF_022577435.1. NCBI lineage: Eukaryota > Metazoa > Chordata > Actinopteri > Embiotocidae > Embiotoca > Embiotoca jacksoni. The sequence continues at coordinate 14,727,885 of NW_027185241.1, forward strand.
TCCTGAGAACTTGAACAGGTTCTGCTGAATCCTGGTGTAGATGAATGATAGATCAATAAAATGATTGGTCTATTAATGCCTAACATTAAAACCAAAAGTACAGATCATTTTCTTCCTTGTAGCACTAATTTCCTAATCTGAAGTAACAGATATGTACCGGTCTTGATTTTATTCTCAAAGCTTTCTTTATCTGTGTCTTTGCTCCAGCTGTTGGTCAGTCCAGGCTCCACGGCAGAGGGAAGCTCTCCCCCTCCAGCTCTTTGCGAATGACCGATGTGAATCGGGCCAATTGCTCTGTGCTGAAGTGGTTTTTCCAGTCCCCGGTAATACCTGACACAAAAACAGACACCAAGATTGAAACATGTCAACCAAATTAATTAAAATCTACCTTGTGTTGAAGTATCGTCTTCACTCAGGCATGTGTCATGATGGACACACGGACCCTCACCTTTCCTGAAGAAATGAGACTTGTCGTTGTCCATGTACACCTTTGGGACCAGGCTGAAGTTAGACATGTTGTTGGCCTTCATGGTCTTAAAAGAGCAATGCTCCGCTATCTTCTGAATGACCTCTTCACTCAGATTACGACCAAGGAAATCTGAAATATGCCTGAGCGCTGCAGGCAGGTCCTGGGAGACACAATTCTTTTTCATTTATTTGAATCTGTGGGTATTTGCATTCATTTAGAAATTCTCAGATTGATATTTCAATGTCATTTCTATAATCCATGCTCACAGTGACACCATTTTATAGCCTGGGGGGTTTAATATCAATTTCTGACTGGTCAAAAAGACATTTAATGTTTTGAACAGCAACTCTGACCTTCAGGTGAAAACAATGAAATACGATGTACACAAAAACTCTGGGAAGTGTTTTACCTGAACCATTTCCTCATATGTGATGTATGTTATTCTGTCTCCCAGCTCTGAGTGTTTCCAACTCTTCACATGGTCTGTCCATTTTCCAAACAGCACTGCAGACAACACAGATATTGGACCATCTTATGTATGCAATCAACCTCTGCTCTGCTCTCTCTCACATGACATCATCCAAAATCTCTTCACATGGTAATAAACTAAACTTCTGCATTTTACTTTTCTTTATGCCCGGTACTTGGGAAAATGTACAGGCTGCACTTCTCAGAGTAAAGTCTTTATATGTGGTGTGACCTCTGACCTTTGCCCTCCAGAAATTTGTCCATGAACTCATCAAAAGTTCCTGGATCCTCAAGGAAGGAGGCCATCTGGTGGAAGTAGTATGAAGACACCATGAGGTCCTTTGGGTTCCTCATGACATTGATCACCTACAGCAAGTGACAAAAGGCAAAAACATGTTGGGTGCTTGGATTAAACATTGGATGAGATAGACATGTAGGTATCACTCAGAGTCTTCACCCATTTACCTTGGCTTTGGAGGTGCAGAAAGAAGGGGGCATGAGGTTGAAGGGAAAATGTGTGACCAGCGCCCGTGGAGACACCAATTTATCCACTACCTCCATCAGTCTCTTCTCCTCCAGCCAAGGCACCCGGTCCCAGTTAGGAATGGTGTGGACTGGGGTCAGATCACCCCCATTCAGCACCAGTGGGAGGATCTCCTGCATCCAGATTGTACCTGCAGAAACAAAGAGTGAAGCAAACAATTCCACAGGGCTGCAGGAAAGTGCTCACATCTGCTGGAAGGAAAAGACACCGAGAGAGTGATGTAGCTACATGATATGGTGTGAAGCATAGACCAAGACAGAATAGAGATAACTGATTATGACATATTCACAGTTCCTGGTTGCAGTGTCAGCATGGATATACGGACAACCATAGCTTTCCAATAACTGTTGCATTTTAGCAATATTCATTGTTAAGGAGTAGTTATTGAATATTGTTGAATCAAGAACTTCATAGCAGGGCAGCCTGGTATCACGCCAACTTGTGTAATACGCCCGTCAGTCCACTCGAGGATACCATGTCACAATTTGCCTCGCCTATATGTGAAAATGGCATCCACGTACGACCAGGGCCGAAAAAAGTCATGTGACAGAAGTCGTTTGATGAAGAATAAAAGTGATAAAGTCAGAGAGAGGATGGATAGGTTGGGGGGGAAGTTAGATGGATTAAATCCAGGACTTTCACCCATGTCTCTGAGAAAGTGACGTAGAATTATTTTTAAAAAAGTGTTTCCTATGTCTGAGCAAGTAGATTTGTCCTAAACCTACACTAACATATTTTTTATTGGCTAAACCTAGAGCACCTTGCTTTAAATACAAGACAAAGTGTGACACTGTCCGCTTTGGTGTGATACTGCATTGAGCAGAAGCATATCTCACCATTTGAAAAATTTCTAACTGGAAAATACAGTCAGCAATTGATTTAAGAAGTCATTTCTTGATCATTGGAAAACTTTATTTATTTATTTTTTTTATCTCAAATGAAAAACTTCCATGAAACCACACACACACACATCCAAAAAGTGTCTCCCTAAGAGCCATAAATTCAAGTCTGATGCCCTCATGACCATCTAGAAGCATCAGTAAAAAGCCTTGCTATAAAAAATTTGTAACAGCAGGGTGGATTTGTTCTTGAACACTAAGGCTATATAGTTCTCAACCCAGGGTCCCATGATCCTGAGTAGAAATCAGGAGGTATGTAAATTCCATTTTGAGTAGACATCCCACTCACCAGCCTCATACAATGTACCCCGGTGTTGTGTTAATGAAGTTATGTCCCTTGAAAACAACTCTCAGTGTTCAGCTTGTTCAGTTTTTGTGCTTTCTGTCTCTGAGCTGATTGAAATACATTGAAGTCTCTGCTCTGTGCAAACATACAAGATAAACCAAAGGTGAAAGTAAGTAGAACTACATGTAATTATTGATAATTATTTATTTAAAAAAAAAATAACCTTGACAAATCTGGAATTAGTATCATAGTTGGTCGCCGATGACTCTCACAAACAAATAAGACTTGCAGTGTTTTGTGGTAATTTATTCAGCAGCAAAGTGACTGCTTACTGTTCACATCATGAAAGTACGGGACGTCTCAAAACTACAACCATCATGACCATGCCAAAGCATTCTGCTGCAAATAGCCTGAATAACATTCAACCCGTGGTGTCTAACCCCATTATCACAAATTGCCTGAAGAAACTGGTAATAACCCAGCTGAAGGCTTTCACCCACACTGGACACCGTCTCCTCCACCTCACATTCGGCCCTTTTACACCTGCACAAGAACAACACCTATGTCTGGATGCTGTTTGTGGATCTCACAGCTGCATTCAACACAGTCATCCCATCCTACCTGGGCTTCAGCACTTCTTTTTGCAACTGGATTCTGGACTTTCTTGACTTACAGACTTCAGTCTGTTGGGTTGGACCAAGCGGCAAACAACAGTGACTTCACCCACTGGTTTGTGAACGGCCGTTATAAAGCCTTGAGTTTTGATTTTGGCCAGCGCGATCTCGCTAGTTCCGAGTGGTTTGGAGCCGGAAGTGACCATATTTGGACGAGCTGGGCGGGAGAGAGAGGGGGATCTGACTCGATCTGATTGGAAGCCTGAGGTCACTACACCCCGCCCACCGATAGCAGAAACCTCACTGCACCACAGCCCTGTCAATCAAATAGGCCAAAGCATGACTTTTTGAAGCTTAATTTCTAATTAATGTTGGGGTTATTCTCAGATGGAGTGCCAGAAAACTAATGAGATGGAGGGACTATAGCTAACAAAACCTAAATAACTCATGGTGAAATTTTATTGACTTCGAATTTTATGAGAAAAGTTGAAAGGGAGTCTATGAAGCAGGAGGCTTTTTGGAGCCAACCCTAAGCGGCACTTGATGCTATTGCAGTTAAAGGCACTTCCGCATCGGCCTCATTTTCCAGACCCGGACGCTACGTCCACTTTTATATACAGTCAATGGGTTAGACAGCAACACCTCCACCTTTTCACTAAGCACTGGGGTCCAATAAGACTTTGTCCTGAGGCCTCTTCTCTACTCACCTACAACATCATCCCTGTGCATAGACTGAACATCAGTGGTGCCCTGATCAATGAGAACAGTGAGAGGTCCAACAGCCTGCTTTATGGGCAGATATCAGTTTGGCCCTGGTCCAAGACCAAGGAGCTCATCATGGACACCAGGCGAGGAAGAGGCCTGGCGGTGAGAACTACCCAAGATACCCAGCTCCAATACATCCTGGACATGGACAGTAAGTGCTGTCTAGAAAGGCACGTAATATCCTTTCGGACTTCTCATTCACCTTGCCCCCCCTCTGGAAAGAGGTACAAGAGCCTCCCGACTCGAACCCGAAGGCTCAAGAACAGCTTCTGTCACACATCTGTTTGTCTGATAGACTGAAGAATGATACATACACACACCTCAGACACTGTAACTGTTTACCATGTACTTCCTCCATCATAACCACTGTGCAAAATCTGTAAATATATACTGTATTTAAAAGGTAATAGGTAACACAAACACAGTAAGTCATCCTGAAAATAAACAGGTACATCAAACCTGTCTGGATCAAAGCTCCAGTTAAACCCTGTTCATGTGTCTCCAGAAGCTACAGTTTAAACTGCATCTGCGGTTTACTCTAAACCCACTTTAACTGAGGTTTAACTTTGTGAAGTTTATTATGAAGAATGACATATTTAGATCATTTTATTCATTTCTAAAATTTTGAATGTTTTATCATGTATGTTGTTTTTAAAGGCAACACACTTTTAATGAGACCCAGGATTAACGACAGTGATTACATCACAAATATTCCCTCAGATCAGGCTCTTCAAGACACCAACTTTACCTCTTCTACAACTCTTGTTTTTTAGGGTTTTCATATTAAATTTTTTTAGATGCTGAAACCATCGATATGAAGACCAAGTTTAAAGGTTTACTTAGAACCACGCAATGTGCGAGGGTCAGTTTTGAATGGAAAACTCCTCGATATGCAGGTGTATAGTTTCTGCAGTATATTTATAGTAAAAGGGGTAAAAGAAGATTAGAGCACCCAACACCCAACTAATTCAACAGGGAGGACCCTTCTGAGAAGATTTAAATAGACTCGAGTTACACCATAGGCCTTTGCAGAAGATGTTTTGACATGCCAGACTGGAAAAAGCACTCACGGGTTTGAATTATAAAATAAATGATGGCTGAAATTCTATTTATCTGTCACAGAGTCACAGCCTGTCTTCACTGTCTGTATGAGCACAAAATGAACATCATTTTTCCAGGGAATGGGGAATGATGGCAGAAGCTGAGCATGACCTCATGTTGGACAGGGGAAGGAGATGCTTATGAGTAACGTCAACTTGATGACTTCTGGTGGTTTAATTTTTCCCCTCGCTCCAGTGATATATAAGTGTACTGCATAGACAGATGCAGCAAAGTACATTGTGACTGGCTTACTCAATGTGCCTACTGTTGACAAGGCCACGGGCCCAAGGATCCAAGTGGACCAACGGTTCAGTTCTCCACTTCACCTCAGTCCAACTTAAATGAGTTCAGGAAGGTTGCGGCGTTATAAGAACATGTTCATATATGTTTCCTTTGGATGGGAGAGTTTTAACCAGCATTTGTGGACACAGCGAAGAACTGTGTTAAAAAAACAATGGTTTTCAGAAATGTCTCTGAGCCCATGCACTGATTTCCATTACAGATTTGTGTCTGTTCTGCCTGAGGTCTTGAAGATCACAGCCATCCAATATTGATTCTCTGCCTCCATTGCGTTTAGAAATTTCTCCAGATTCTCTGAATAGTTTTTTAAGTATTGTAGATGATGAAATCCCCAAATACTTAGCAATTTTACATTAAAGAACATTCTTCTTAAATTGTTGTACTAATTTCCCATGCAGTATGTCAGTGATGAACTTCTCCCCATCTTCACTGCTGAGACACTCTTTATACCCAATAATGTTACTGATCTGTTACCAGGTAATCTAATTAGTTGAGATGTTCGACCAGGTGGTTTTTCAGCATTACACAACTTTTCCAGTCTTTTGTTGCCTCTGTCCCAAATTTTTTAAACGTGTTACTCAAAATGAGCATATATTTTTCATAAAACAATAAGGTGATAAGTTCCCTCTACCGTTCCTGTGAGCTCTGCTCAAGTGTTTCCCTGTAGGTGGTGCTCGGCCCCATAGACCCCACAGTTAACTGTAAACCACAAAGTACAAGTCATAAATAATCACTTTTCTCTGTAAAGCTTTCAGACTCACTGACCTGACTTTGGGTACGTAACAGCCACCACGTCATCGTCCTTAAACTTGAATTCATGCGCAAACTTCAAACTCTCTGAGGAGTGAGTCTCTCTGGGAAACAGGAGTCCGTGATGCAGAAAATACATATCATCAGAAGACATTATGGTGCGAGTATAAAAATAAAAGCACCGCTAAAACACAGGAGGAAGCTCACAGCTGTTGCATTCAATCAGGAAGAATCGTCACCGAAACAATAAGCGCACCTAAAGCGTCACACTGACGTTTTATCCGTGTTTCTCTGATGTTTTAAAGGCCATCTCCTTGCGCCCTCCCTCTTTGTTGTTAATAAAGGTAAACTCCCGCGATCATATGGCCCCGAGACATAACTTGAAACATCCCACAGGTTTTGTCTTGCAACACAAGGGGCGTGCGCGCAGTGGCTCTCTGCGCAGGCTGCCCGGTGTTCAATTTAAAACACCCAAACACATCAGCAAATCTAAGTAGAGTTGGACTGAACAGTTTCCATTGTCTTTTGTAAAATCTGTTGGCAGCAACAACAATACGCATTAACTTACAAAAATCCATAAGTAGGTCCACTTATTAATTGTAGAATGCGTTGTTTTAGTAGCGCTGCACCACTGATGTGTGTTAAACTGTTAAACAGCAGTGTTTCTATCATAAACAGTTGTTTATATTGTGTCATAACATAAATACAAATTAAAAAAAATTGTGGTTATTAATGAACCTACATGTTGACAAGTATATATACTTTCATTAAAGACTAAAAATACTGGATCTTTGTGAGTCCCAGTCTTGACTTTCCCGAATCACCTCACACATGAATTTGATTATTACAACATTATAACATCGGAGCAAAACCCACTGACTGTACAACAGCCATTTTTACACAAAAATAACTTTTCAATTAGGCTACTTCCTGGTCAGTGCTGAGAACCTGTAACTTGTGCCAAGTCCATTAAACCATCACTTGACACCAACAGAGGGGATCCATGACCTCCATTTCCTTTTACATTAAGGACACACATAGTTTCTGTTTTTTAGTTTTTTTCCAATGAGCAATACACAATAAGTAAACCCAAAGACTATCCCATTTAATAATAATAATAATAATAATAATAATAATAATAATAATAATAACAATAATAATAATAATAGTAATAATTAGCCGAGTGGTTGGAGATTTTTGGCTGCCTGTGCTGACTGTCTAACCCGTTTCCACTCAGGAAGGCATTGTTAACTCATGAGCAGACTGTAGAGATGCACAACTGACATGTAAATACAGTGGTAGAAACAACAACAACAAAAGACAAGTGGAAGCACTTTGCCTGCAAAAGTAAAGATGTAAATATGTTGATACGCATCCATAAACACAAGTCACACAAAGCAAAAGACCAGCATGGAACACTGCCAACATACACCAGGCAAAAACAGAAAATATTTCACACTGGAAACAAGCAATTAATAAAACAAAATGCTTAATATAATTGTCAAAAGGTCCTGGTTGGGTGGAAGGAGTGAGAAACCAGGGATGATGGAGGATTTACTTTTTGTTTGACCACTTATCAGTTTGACATTTGAGATCATGTTCATCATCCCTATCCATCTTGTATCATTTTATGTCTCCGCCCCCATTTAAACATGATAAATGACCAATAAAGAATTAATTACATGAAAAAGCAAAGCAGCCAAAGAAACAACAGCAACTAGAGACAACTGGAAGCAATTCGCTTTCAAAAGTAAAGGTGTAAAATCTATCGATACCAATCTATAAACATAAGCCACACAAAATAAAAGCATCACAGTATCAAAACGTGCACATCACTCCTCTTCCCTCAGCAGCAATGATGCTGATCTAACATTTTTTGTTTCTGCATGTTTTTGGTGCTCTAAAACATCTGGTTTATTGTCCAAACATCTGGTGCTCCAGAGCAGGCTTCAAAATGACATCCTTGTAAATGAACTTCCATACAATAAACTATACTTCCTGTAGCCTGTGTATTAAAAAGCTGAAAATGATGAACAAAAGTTAAACTTGGACACACCAGAGTGGAACAGCTGAAGAGAGACGGCAGATATGAGAAGAAATAAAGAAAGTTGGTACCTGACTTGGGGTAAGTCACCGCAAACACATCAGTGTCTTCCACGGAGAAGTTTTGGGCATACTCCAAGCTCTCCGTGCTGTGGGCCGCATGGGGCAGGAGGAGGCCGTGGTAGTGAATGTATTCGTGGGAGGACATCAGGACTGTTTTCTCGGTGAACTGGTAGCCTGTTGGTGTGGTAGCCGACACGTTGCTCCTACCTCTCTGTGTTGGAGGTAGCCTTTCTCCTGTTACATATAGTCCTCCTTTTCCTCCCCAAGCTCCTCTTTATTTGCCACTGCCTGGCAAGGCTGGACCACTTTTTTTTTCCCCTAGTATAAATATTTTTCTGAATGGCAGCTCTGTACTGCAAATCATCAGGTGTTTTCTAATTCAGGGGTTGAACCCAAGACCTGTTGACCAGGTTTGGAGGGTCAGTTTGCACAAATGCACATGTGCCACACAAGCCTATGTTTAAGTGATATCTTTGGGTCCTATTTAGTAAAACTCAGACATAAATAGTGTAAGGCTGCAGACAGAGGCTATATGTGAATTAACTGGATAACGCTTAACATCAAAACAGATGTTACCAGCACTAAAAGGGTGCTTTTTGAACACAAAAAAATGCGGTTTTTGTAGGTGAATTTGTTCCTGGACTATGATGATGGTTCTAAGTAGGAACTAGTCCACTATTTTACATTCAATTATGACACTATTAACAGTGAAATATCCTGCATGGAGCAGAGTTGGTACAACCCAGATCTCAAGAGTCACACTCCAATTTTCACTGGAATCCACAATGTCAAACTAATGTCACTGTCGCACGATAGCATGCATGCCGTTTCTCAGCAAACACATACAAGCAACAGTGTATAAACAGAGTGTGTGTGTGTGTGTGTGTGTGTGTGTGTGTGTGTGTGTGTGTGTGTGTGTGTGTGTGTGTGTGTGTGTGTGTGTGTGTGTGTGTGTGTGTGTGTGTGTGTGTGTGTTAGGTAACAGTAAAGTCCATTGTGTCGTTCCAATAATGAGAGCTTTGTTGGAGTCCAGAGGCCCCAGCTGAGAGGGTGAAAGAGGCAGAAAAAAATGCATGCAGGGTGAGTTAAAGTTGCAGAAAAGGGGGTGACGGGGAGAAACATAAGGGGTAACTACAGGGAAAGTGTGCTGTTTGAAGGGAAGGGGGAATAAATCAGCTGAGGAGAAACCCGGGACAAACAAATCTGATATTTCAATTGCCTGATCCATTTCTTTTGGTACTTTCTCGTTTTCTCTGGCATAAAGATCCTACGTTATAACATTAAATCTTATCTCTCTCTGTCTGGTTCCTTGGTGGCCTTTTCATTTCCATAGGATATTTTTACTAGCATAATGCCAACAATGACTAAAGAGCTAGCAGTTCTTTAGTAAATAAAACTGCTGAAATGGTGCATTGTCTTTCTGAAAGTGTTCCTCTGTTTGGAGCAAAACTTGTTGCATATTAAATTGCATATTTGGGATATGTTTATATCATAAATTGTGAGAAGTTGAGTTTCCTGAAATAGAGGAGCAGATGGTGAACAAAGATTTGAACAGCTTTCCATTCTGACAAAGTCTTTGAAAGGTTTGGAAAACAGTCTAGAAAAGGTACTTGCTTAATTTACACTGCAATATGAAATGTGTTGAGACGGTTAAAGAATAATAAAGAGTATGAAGAGAAAAATGTTAACTTTCTAATTAATGTACATTAATAGACTTACTTACACTGACATAAAATATTCTCTGATGCTCTGGATCTTGTCAGCTATTATTTCAATGAATTGAGCCACATCATTATTTAAATTGATATCTTTGCGGAGTTTTCAGTGTTTTAATTTTTTTTTAAAATGCTTAAATTCATCTTTGTAACATTTACAAAGTTTGTGCATTTTAGAACATTGTGAGTTTAATGTGACTAAAATTAGGGTGTGGCAGAACAAATGTGTCCTCTGCAAACATTGTAGGACAGATTAGACTGGAGACACTTTAGTAAGCGAGTTATATGAATGAGGAATGAATGAGAGCAGGCTGAGAACGGAGCCGTAGGGCCCATCACACTCTGACGGCTCTATTAGTGACAACCTAACATCATAAACAGTTCCGTTACAAACATCTGTTTTAACCACATAACTATTTCTATAGTTTACCTCCTGCGAAAGGACGTCATGATTCACTGTATCGAAGGCTTTTCATAGAAATTTGGTTCAAATAATTGATTCTTTATAAGTGCTGTTGCTACTTGATCTGTCAGGTGATGTAAATCTGTGCAGGTAGAGTGGAATATAAATTAATAAAATCATTTTTATTTTACACTATTTTCTAGTATTTTTGGAGAAACATGGTAAAAATTGTATAATTTTAGCGTTGTGGAAATAAACAACTGTAGCTTCCTCTCGTTCTCATCTTCACCACTAATACATGAAACTACTTCTCTCACATTTGACTTTGTGTTGTATTTTATCCTTCAGCTCCTGTCTTTGTTCCTCGTCTCACACTTTGCACTCACCGATCACTTTTGTTTTACACTAAACCTAATTTTCTCACGTCTCTTTGTCGGTCTTTTCTTAAGGCTCGCCTTCACTTGCTTTCAATGCCTCCCTCCCCGGAGACCCAGCTATTCAGGTATGTTCAGGTTGTTCTTTGTCTGCCTCAGTCGCTCTGCTCAGGAATCCTGTGCGTCTCTGTCAAGTGTAACAGTAGGAGTGTGGGAAAAGAGTGGGAAGTTTTGTTATTCATCCTTAAATGGTACAACTCATGGAGCTACATTTTTGTGGATGTAATAGTCAAACTAATTGCACGACTAAAAACAGCAAGTTTTCCTCATCTTGACAGTTCCGACATTTTGTTATGGCCAGCAAATAATTCACTGAAGGAAAACAGACCTAAACATGAGGAAATCTTGAGTGATCATCAATACACAAAAATGAACTGAAAAGACATCCAAAACCAGAAAAAAACTATCAACTGAAATATTTTCTCTCGTGCTTTATTGATCTATTCAGGAGCCAATATAATCAACTGGTTAGCTGACACAATGCCTGAAATGTGAATTCTCTGAATAAGTGATTATAAAGAGAATTATTCCCCAAGAGCATCGATCTCAGACAATCTGTGACTAAGCTTGTAAAAACAACATCAATTCTTAAATACAGCTCATCAGTCACAACAAAATGTTCGCACTTTATGGTCTGACTGATCAAGACAGCGAGATAAAACAATCCAAAGACATTTATTGATGTCAAAATAAATGATGCTTAAAAGTCAACACAATGCAGTCATAATTGCAGAGTGTGGACCTCAGCTCATTCACACAACAATTCAGATTTTACAGTTCAAATTTCAATTTATTTTTCAAAATTAGAAAAAAAAGTGATACAATTATGTTTTAACTTCTTGTAATTAACTTGTATACAAAAATAAAATGATAAAGTTGTGGCCACACAATAAACTATCAAGATAATGTCACTGTTATTCATTCATTATAAAACTGTACTACTTAATCTAACCCTTTGTGCTGCCTCACTGGAGAACACATGGAAAAGAAGTAAGTCTCAATTCATTTTGTGATCCATCTGATACAAAATTCACATCTTCATGAAACAAACACAGCTTCGGTATAAGCCAATCAAATCGCAGAATCCTCCTGATGTCACCACTCATCCTGCAGCTTCAGCCTATGGAGAGACAGCTTTGCCCTGAGCGCAGGCTTTCTATTACACTGATCAAAACAAACTGGAAGAACAGGTGAGTGTACCAGTCAGACCAGTCCACCTGCCAAATATCAACAATGGTTTCCTCCCTGTTGTATGGTGATACTAAGACTGATGTGGTCTCAGGAGTCAGCTTCTGATTTACAACAACCCCGGCCCAATCTGGACCCAAAAGACTGTCAGAGGCTTATCCCAGGGCGCTGAGGTTTACTTAGTTACTGTGAACCAGGGTGACGAAGAGGAAGAGTGAGCAGAGAGAGATGGCACCAGTGAGCACAGCTTTCACCAGCAACAGTGTCCAACTGCCCAACAGGAAGACGTGGACGAACAACCTGAGGACACGACAGAGACGAACACAAGGTAGACGTCTTAAAGAGCAAAACAAAACGATGCATTAGCAGCAAAAAAAAAAAAAAAAAAAACATCCTCCAGATCAAGAGATTTCATTTAAAATGTGACCTGTGGTGAACTCACCGATACAAATTAATTCTTTAACCAAATGGAAATTCAGTTAATTGAACTTTTGGTCTTGCCTCTTATTTTTCATGCAAAAACAACACGTTTTTGATTTTATTGTGAAAAAGCATTTAAATCAAACAAAATAAGTGTAGAAGGTTATGAAGAGCTTTCTAAAGGGCTTCTGGAGATGTCAAGTTATTTACATGCTGTGCACTTTCAATAAACATATTTATTTTATTCTACCAGTTACATTATATCAGCATTGCACTCTTATGCATCATATATTTATTCACACATTTCTTAATTCTTGTTTTGAAATTTGTATTACTGTTTACTTGTGCCTTTATTATTCTGTTTGCATCATGATGAAGTTATTCTTTCAAATGTTTTTCTTATTTACCATTTTAAGTATTTTACCATGAATATGTTTATTATGATAGCACTGTCAATGCTTTCAAGTTAAATTCCCTGGAAATTAAACGTACATATTATCAATGCTCATGTTGCAGTGCCATCCTGTGGTTGCCAAAATACAGTACAGCCACCACCCAGACTAAACAGAATTTTTGGCAATATGCATAATTATTGGTAAAAATTCAGATGAGCAGAGTCTCATCAAATCCTTCCCCTCTTGCATGTCCATTAAGTGCAGAGCTGAGGCCAGGATGTGATCATAAAGACTGGAAACTCAGGAAACAGCAGACCTGGCTCTGATTTTTCACCACAGTTGAGTTGAATAAGTCAAATGTTACAGATTTATCTGTAATTTTCCTGATGTTAATCTTGCTATAACCAAAAAGCAGGTTACATACGCCATGTTTCCTTCTCAACAATAAAAGCAATAACATTTTCCTGCATCTACAAAGCTACTTTTATTTTGTCTTTGCTTTGTGCTGGAGTGTTCATGTATTTTTATGAGTATGGGTAAAATATGTGTGAGACTTACTCCATTAAGAAGGACTTGTAGACACAGAGAGCGAGCAGCACAGTAACGGGCAGCCTGAAGGTCTTGGGAAGGTCGTATCGTGTAAACATCCACACCACTGCAGCCATGGCAATGTAATGGATCTATACACACAGAAATAACTACTAGCTTTAATTTATAGAATTCATATAAACAGGTGCCATCACATAAATATTCACATTACAGACAACAGCAACAGTCGACTGAGAGAAGCAGATGGACAAAACATTTTAACATTCATGTTTATCTGAGGATGCACGCAAGAACAAATGATCTTACCGAGATCTTTTCTGTAGACCGGTGACATAAGACGGAGACAGACAGAGTGGTGCAGGACAGAAGATCCAGGTAATAAAAGCGGAGTGCAGAAGTGGAAAAGCTACTCACCAAACTAATGTTAGAGTCAAAGCTCATCTGGATGTATTTCCAGTCAAACTCAATCCCTCTGGCTCCAACCCACAGAGGAAGACACCTGAAGAGCCACAATAGGTACAAGCGGAAAAATGCGGTGTTTAAATACGGAAAATACTTTGACAAAATAAAGTTTTGTTCATGTTTCCTCTGAAGGAAAAGTGCTACTGCGAACCTCGACATCACGAGTTCTGCTGTTGCCCAGCCCATCGCTGCCACCATGATCTTGTACTCTCCTTTTCCAGCATTACGAGACATCACGAGGTGGAGACCCAGCAGGTCTGCCAGGTCCACTGTGGCCTTCATAAATTCCTGCAAACAAAACACATTACTGAGCTGCAACCATTAGTCGAGTAATCAAGTAGTTGGTGGACTGAAAATTCGTCACCAACTATTTTGATAGACGATTCATTGTTTTGGGTCATTTTCTTATGAGGAAATTCTAAAATTCTCTGATCCCAGCTTCTTAATTGTGAATATTTTCTGGTTCATTAAGTCCTTTGTGATAATTATTTTTTATTCATCTTTTGGTTAATCAGGACAAAATTAAACAATTTAGGCTGCAGCTCCAGGAAACACCAGTCGCTCTTTTTCATGTTCTGACACTTTAATGACCAAACAGCTAAACGATTTTTTTTTTGTTGTTGAGAAAACAACTTACCGATTAATCTATTATGATAATAATAATCATTAGTCGCAGGGCTAACTACCATAATGATTTACACATGACAAAAAAAAAAAAATGATTTTTTTTTTTTTTTTTTTTTTTTCCCCCTCTAATATTGTTATTGTGATGGCGTTTGAACACTTACTCCTACAAAGTCATAAACTCCTGCTCCGCCTTCCCATGTGGGAAAAAAGGTAGCAAGGAACAACATCTGAAACACAAAAAGAAAAGCAAATCCCCGTTTCATTTCAATTCTTTTTAAGTGTCAAATCAACATGTAACATTGTCCCAAAACACTTTACAAGGTTTTTCCTATCATTGTTTTATCAGAACACTTAAGCCACTATAGCTTCAGAAGATTTGTTTTACCAACGTTTGGTGATTACTATTTTTCTGGCAAATATTGCATTTTTAAATAAACATTGTCACGATAATAGTCCCAAATTATGTACAAAATTTACAGTTTATATTGAAATAACTGCCCACCACACAACTGCCTCACAGACATAAAAACAACACACACAGTAAGGAAACAAAACAACCAAAACTCGACAAACAAAAAAAACATTAGTGGTAAAAAAGCAACAACCCAGGCCCACAGCAGCACGACCAGAGGGATTTACCCAACAGGAACGTTTTAAGCCTAATCTTAAAAGCAGAGAGGATGTCCACCCCTTCAACAGGAGAGGAGCCGGAAAGCTGAAGGCTGGAAACTGTAGGAACCAGAAGGAAGCCTGCACCCAGAGCACCACGCTCTATCGGGCTCATCGGGTACCATGAGCTCTTTAAGATAAGATGGAGCTTGGTCATTAAGGGCTTTGTAAATTAGGAGAAGGTTTTTAAATTATTTTCTAGATTTTACAAAGGAGCCAGTGAAGAGAAGCCGACATGGGGGAAACATATGATCTTTCTGGCAAAAGCCCATCAGTGCTCTCATTTTAAATCAACTGGAGGCTTTTCAGAGAATGAATTGTGATATCCCGATAATAAGGAAGTAACTAAGAAAGCCTGGAAGTGACAAATGCATGGACAGGTTTTCAGTATAATGCCGAGATACTTCGACAATGTCGCACAGTTGAAAGAAGGCAGTTTACACGTGCTCGGACATTTGCAATTTTTCTGTGGCGAGTTACACTTATTTCATATCCAGGCACCTCCAACACAAAGACAGATGATCTAACCAGCAGAAAAACGTCCTCACCTTACAGAGTTGAACAAACAGGTACGTAGCTCCAGCCTGGACGCATCTCCAGAAGGCATTGTACTCTGAACTTAACATTGAACACACAAACACAGAGTTAAACAGTAGACCTGTGAAACATGTCAGATTAACACGAGAAGGGAGTCGACGCTTTAAGACGAGAGTTCAACAGGACACTAAACCGATCTAAGAGGATGACGTGGACCCTCTCCAAAAGACACGACTGAGAAGATGATCAACCTTCTCTGAACACACGATGAGGTCAAGTATTTCATGTCCTGTCGTTTCCTCGTGTGTGGACTGATGGACATCGTCAGAGTATTTACAGCCCAGCATCATTTACCAGTTCACAGATTCAAAGAGACACTTACAGGCCACTGCACTTGTATGTTATAAAGTAGGGAAAATACGCCAGAGCAAAGCAGTTCCCAAAGTGAAAAAGTGTCATGATGTCGCAAAGTCCAGCTTCCTGGAGGGAAAGAGAGAGAAATGAAAAGTTAAGGATCTCAAAGCAGGAAAAAAAACAAACAAACAAAAAAAAAAAACTAAAAATGGAAGTAAATCAGTTCATATGTTGTGCAATTATCAGGTTAAAAATAGTGATAAATGCAGGTAGATCTCAAGTTAGTCTTTCAATTTACAACTCATTCATTTATAATTATATTTCCAATGATGTAAAACACAGACAAGCAACATTACAGCGTCATTTACAGGAAACAACAAGTCTCATCAAGTAAAAGGTTTAACTTCGAGCTCACGAGTCTCGAGGAGAGTTTCTCCCTCCGGAGGACAAACACACCTCATTTAACCATCGAGGGAGCAGATACGACATCCAGAAGCACCTGGAAAACAAAGAGTTTCCGTGTCACAACTTACAATGTTTGAGGAGCTGAGGGAAAAGGCCGACCGCGCAGCTAGCCCGCAAGTTGAATGACAGACGGAAGTAGCTTTAGCTCCACCTCGAAATGCGTCCGACAAGCCCTCGTGTAGGAACCTTTGTTCTGCGAGATGCTCCGTCTTGAGCTTTTAAAGTGCATTACCGCCACCTACTTGGCTGGAGTGTGGACCAGAGTTCTTCATTTCCCTAAAATGGAAAAATGAAATTTCGTTCATGAACCCAGTATTTTTTTTTTTAAACCTCAAATAAGGCTTTATATTTTCTAACCTCAATGCTAAATATATATATATATATTTTTAGATTTAACCTACTTAGTTCCTTCGTTATTCCGCTATATTACCTGCCTGCTCCAACTAAAAGAAGAAAGAAAGAAGTTCATTCTTATTACCAGAGAAATTTAATGTCAAAAATCAACTTTTCTATATATTTTGCTGTCATAAATCTGACAGCCATAAAGACACAACATTGTGTGACTGTACGCCGTCTGAATGATAACAGAAAAAAGAATATTCAAAAGTATACAGTGCATTTGGAAAGTATTCACAGTGCTTCACTTTTTCAACATTTTGTTATGTTACAGAAATTATTCCAAAATGTATTAAATTAATTTTTTCCTCAAAATTCTACACACAATACCCCATAATGACTACGTGAAAAAATATTTGCAAATCATTTAAAAATAAAAAACAAAAAAATCACATGTACATAAGTATTCACAGCCTGTGCCATTACACTCAAAATTGAGCTCAGGTGCATCCTGTTTGGAGGATCATGTCTGGAGGAAACCAGGCACCGCTCATCACCTGGCCAATACCATCTCTACAGTGAAGCATGGTGGTGGCAGCATCATGCTGTGGGGATGTTTTTCAGTAGCAGGAACTGGGAGACTAGTCAGGATGGAGGGAAAGATGAATGCAGCAATGTACAGAGACATCCTTGATGAAAACCTTCTCCAGAGCACTCTGGACCTCAGACTGGGGCGAAGGTTCATCTTCCAACAGGACAATGACCCGAAGCACACAGCCAAGATAACAAAGGAGTGGCTTCGGGACAACTCTGTGAATGTCCTTGAGTGTCCCAGCCAGAGCCCAGACTTGAACCCCATTGAACATCTCTGGAGAGATCTGAAAATGTCTGTGTACCGACGCTCCCCGTCCAACCTGATGGAGCTTGAGAGGTCCTGCAAAGAAGAATGGGAGAAACTGCCCAAAAATAGGTGCTAAGCTTGTAGCATTATACTCAAAAAGACTTGAGGCTGTAATTGCTGCCAAAGGTGCTTCAACAAACTATTGAATAAATATGCATGTTATATTTTCGTTCTTTATTTTTAATAGATTTGCAAAAGTTTTAAACAAACTATTTTCACTTTATCATTATGGAGTATTGTGTGTAGAATTTTGAGGAAAAAATGAATTTAATCCATTTTGGAATAAAGCTGTAACATAACAAAATGTGGAAAAAGTGAAGCGCTGTGAATACTTTCTGGATGAACTGTAGGCTATATAGGACTTACAGTAGCTGATTGGCATCCAATGCAAAGCAAGAACAGATTTCATGTTAAGGATGAGAGTTTAAATGAAAAGCAGGGCACGTTTTTATGATGAATACATGATGCTTCTTGTTGATTTAAACTTCTACAGCACAGACTACACAAGTATGAAAAGCTGTGAAACATCACAAAGAACAAAATGAAAAAATGTTTTATGCAAAACATTTTTTCAAAGATTAAAGAGAATCAGATGTCCACAGCCTGGAATTTAACTCATGTTCATATTTGATTGCCTTTTAGTAGTGAACTAGAAAGAAGAGTCAACCAACTCAGTCCATTCAAAACCTACAATTAGCTTTAAAAAGGAGCATGCCACCCATCAGTGTCTCTGTATCATACGTGAAACATTTAAATGAACATCTATAATCTGATTAATTTGCATTCAAATGAGATGAGAAACAACATAAAAACCTCATCAGTCGTGGCTCTGTAGATTCGATCTCTGACATAATTAGCGGCACAGGATGCATCGCGTACACGCTGCTAAATAAATGCGGTCACATGCCCCCCCAGAAAGTGGTCTGACCAGATCAGATCTCGATGTATCCTGGGTGCATGCACACCTCTAGTTAGCTGTCCGCTTGTGATGCGATCACGCCGGGATGTAACAGATAACATGTTGATGCCAAGTGTGGACAGGCTCTTAGATAGGTGTCATCTGTCTGTCAAGATATCTTGTCCATATATGTTTCTCTCATATTTTCTATCTTCCTATATCTGATTGTATATTTTATCACTTTTCCCACCTTGACTGAAACCTGTGTTTTTACTCATTAATACCAGAATTCATGATATCTATTCAATAGAAAGTGATCAGAAACCCTGGAGTAGTGATAAGAAATAAACACCTTGAATAATCATGGTGACTTAGCCTTAATTTGTTGAAATTTTATGGAAGTACACGGTGAGCCTAAAAACAAATGTTGGGAAAAACAGGAGATTTAAAAAAGAAAAGGAAAAACAATCCTCAAAAACCAAAGTGGACCTCATTGCAGTCGTGCGTGGTGCAGAGAAGCACTCGGTGTGTCTGCAATTGAAAGCGTAATTCAAATTTTCAGCATTCAAAACTGCCTTCGCTGTCTTTGTGCTTGAGTGGGGAAATCAAGCTGCACAGGTAAATGACTGAATTTGAATCTTCTTTGAATGCTGATAACCTCATTCTTCTGCTAACCTTTACTTTTCACTACATGAAGTTACCTGATGACATCTGATGATTCACTCTTCAGGCTTCAGTCAAGTTGGGAAAAGTGATAAAATATACAATCAGATGTAGGGACATTTAAAATATGAGAGAAACAGATAAATATTTTCTATGTCCCTCAATCAGTCCCTGCTGCAGCTGAGCCAAACCATGCCCCACTACCACAGTTCCTATATCTGGTTACCTTCTGGTTAAGAAGGCCGGCTCCATCACTGGCTGCAAACTGGACAGCCTGGAAAAGGTGGTGGAGAGGAGGACGCTGAGGAAACTATTATCCATGTTGGATAATCCTGACCACCCTCTCCACCACCTGCTGCAGGGACAGAGGAACACGTTCTCCAATAGACTCCTCCAGCTCCGCTGTCACAGATACAGGAGATCATTCCTGCTGACCGCAATAAGACTGTACAATAACTCACCTCTGGCTAAATCCATCACACAACAATAACACCGTTGTCTGTGTTTCTTGTTTGTTTAAATATAAATATATATATATATATATATATATATATATATTGTACTGTACTGTATATACTGTGCATTTTTATATTTCACATTTTTTTACTGTTATTTTATTGCTTTCCTGTATCTATAAATGCTGCTGTAGTGAAAAAATGTCCCCTTGGGGATTAATAAAGTAACTACCTACCTACCTACCTATCTGATTGTATATTTGATCACTTTTCCCAACTTGACTGAAACCTGTAGAGTGAATCATCAGATGTCATCAGGTAACTTCATGTAGTGAAAAGTAAAGGTTAGCAGAAGAATGAGGTTATCAGCATTCAAAGAAGACTCAAATTCAGTCATTTACCTGTGCAGCTTGATTTCCCCACTTAAGCACGAAGACAGCGAAGGCAGTTTTGAATGCTGAAAATTTGAATTAAGCTTTCAATTGCAGACACATGCATGACTGCAATGAGGTCCACTTTGGTTTTTGAGGATTGTTTTTCCTTTTCTTTTTTAAATCTCCTGTTTTTCCCAACATTTGTTTTTAGGCTCACCGTGTACTTCCATAAAATTTCAACAAATTAAGGCTAAGTCACCATGATTATTCAAGGTGTTTATTTCTTATCACTACTCCAGGGTTTCTGATCACTTTCTATTGAATAGATATCATGAATTCTGGTATTAATGAGTAAAAACACAGGTTTCAGTCAAGGTGGGAAAAGTGATCAAAAATATACAATCAGATATAGGAAGGTAGAAAATATGGGAGAAACATATATGGACAAGATATCTTGACAGACAGATGACACCTATCTAAGAGCTTCTTCAGTTCTCCCTGACTGTTGAGGAGTCCAGGCTTTTAACCTTTTGTGTGATCATTAACACCTTGTGAGTTGTTGACCCACCCGGCCATCAAGTGAGTCATGAGGGTCACATGAGTCAAATTAGTTGAGCACTTCATAATATTTAGTGGTCTTGTATATGTCTGATATACATAAACAAAGACTTCACATAGGCCTGATGTGTGACAGTAGATTTGCAGTTTACAAAAAAAGCCTCTTAAAGCAAAAAGATGAGTGACTATAATTGTAGAAGTAAATCAAGAAATGTTGGCAGCTCCATCTCTGCTGTACCAGCAGGTGTGGAGAGATGCTATTGGTCACCTGCATCTGGTGAGGTGTGTCTAGGTGGCACTGACCTGGTAGGTAGTTGCTGTGAAAGCAGACTGCTTACTTCTCACCAGCCACTGACCACAACATGAACTGACCTGACTAACAGGAGCTCTACAAACTGACACGTTTGACTTGAAGTGAAGACAGAACCAGACATGGGGAAAAAGAGGAGCACCGAGCTCACATTGACCCTCCTGCTCATCGCTGCTCAATGTTTGGAAGCAAATCTAAAACGTAAAATAGTCTACGTTAATGTGAATATGACCTTTAAAGATGCAAGATGGTTCTGCCGGACAAACCACATCGACTTGATTACTTTGGACGTGGTGAAAAAAGGGAAGCTGTTCGACGTGTTGATGGAAAAAATGGTTGTTTTGCCTGTCTGGTTTGGTCTACACAGAGACTATGAGGAGCCTTCAGCCTGGAAGTGGATAAATCTAAAGTGAGAATCCTTTTTGAATCTATCTTTATGCAGATGTGAGTATCTTTAAATATAAATGAAAATAAATGAAGTTGCTAATCTTGATTTCATTACTGTGTTTGTTTCAGAACTGGTGAAGGGGTCTCAGGATATAATCTCACACAAAACCCCGACTGGGATTTTGAAATCGAGCCCCGGAAAATGCCACCAGATTTCCCAATTTCTGAAGATTGTGGCAGTTTTAAGGTTTCAACTCAGAAGTGGGTCAGCAAGGCATGTTCTAAAGAGCAACCATTTGTCTGCCTTGATGACAACCTGGTGGTGGTGAAAGAGAACAAGACGTGGGAGGACGCCCTGACACACTGCAGGAACATGACAGCACCGTGTAATCATCTCTTGGAGCCCTGCACCTTCGACCTCCTGACCGTGGCACACCCGTCTGACTACAACTATGTCAGAGATCGAATCTACAGAGCCATGACTGATGAGGTTTTTATGTTGTTTCTCATCTCATTTGAATGCAAATGAATCAGATCATAGATGTTCTTTTAAATGTTTCATGTATGATACAGAGACACTGATGGGTGGCATGCTCCTTTTTAAAGCTAATTGTAGGTTTTGAATGGACTGAGTTGGTTGACTCTTCTTTCTAGTTCACTACTAAAAGGCAATCAAATATGAACACGAGTTAAATTCCAAGCTGTGGACATCTTGTTGGATGTGTTTGAAATGAATATTATAGAAATGGATACATTTATTGTTATAAAGTCCAGCTCTCTCAGCTTTATTAAACTGCAGCCCACCCAGTAAAACAAACCTAAGGTTTACGGAAGCATCGTCAGCGACATGAAACACTTCCACAGCAGGAATTGATGCTCAAAACTTGCCTTGTATTTCTCAGGTTTGGATTGGCCTTCGCTTCCTGGGAGGTGCGTGGTGGTGGTTAAATGGAGAGGAGCTGGACCACAACACAATGCTGCCAGGCTGTCCGTCCCAGTGGAAACACTGTGGGGCCATGTCCAAAAATGGTAGCAATTGGCTCATCCAGGACTGCTCAGAGAGAAAAAACTTCATCTGCTATAAAAAAAAAGTAGAGAAAAAGCATAAAACAAAATGGTGAGCAATGGGCCCATTTCCAGAGCCAGGTTAATGTTTGTTCTGTCAATGTGGTTAACAGGCTAAAATCTCTACTACACAGCAGATCTCTGTGCTCATTTTCTAGATTGATAAGGTTTTGTTGTAGTTTATGCAATAATTTATTTAAAAAAAAAAAAAAAAAAAAGGTTTTTTTTACCTCTTCTTGGCTGACATTAGTAAAGAGCGAGAAATAATACGACCACACTGAAGGAGTTAGGACGTCATCTGATTCTCTTAAATTTTTGAAAAAATGTTTTGTGACGTTTCACAGCTTTTCACACTTGTGTGCTGTAGAAGTTTAAATCAACAAGAAGCATCATGTATTCATCATAAAAATTTACCCTGCTTTTCATTTAAACTCTCATCCTTAACATGAAATCTGTTCTTGCTCTGCATTGGATGCCAATCAGCTACTGTAAGTCCTATATAGCCAAAACTTTTGAACATTGTTTTTTCTGTTATCAGTCAGACGGCGTACAGTCACACTGTGTTGTGTCTTTATGGCTGTCAGATTGATGACAGCAAAATATATAGAAAAGTATATTTTTTAGATTAAATTTCTCTGGTAATAAGAATGCACATTTCTTTCTGCAGAAACAAGCAAACAAACCATTTATGTCATTTAGATATTTAAATAACACTCAAACTACAATCAACAGAAATGCAACAGGCTAGAGGAACATTTCCATGTCTATTATTTCAGTGGTTTTAAGTGTTTTAATATTAATATATTACTTTGACAAATTTTTGTGTTTTGACAGGTCATAACTAGTTTTCATTTATGTTCCTGGGATTATATGGTTTAAAAACCCAACAGGTTGGGTGACAATTTTTGAGCTAATCTGTCACAATGAACTCTCCATCACCCTTTTTTAAAAAAGACCCTGGAGACTTTGTTTGTCCACGTCTTTGCTCTTTTTCTTTCTGCTGATGTCTTTATTCTGTCTGTAGACTGTTGTGATTTTTAATTTCTAATGTAAGCATAGAGGATAGACCATAACACCCTGAAATCATCTGCATTACTGACCTGCCATATACAAACAGGACCAATGGAAGCTGGAAGTTCTCATTTTTAGAAATGACCTTGTGCCTTAAGGGGTGGAACTGGAGTTAAGATTTCAAATAAAAAAGTAATAATGTAATAAATAATAACTAATAATGCTAATATAATTGTGGAACTGTTTTGACCTCTCAAAGCAGTTTCTAATAAAGACCATGGTCCCATAGATCTGTGTTGTGTGACATTTTAATGGTAGTTTTAGTCTCAGAACAGTTAATGGTGACCAAGTTACTTAAACAGCAGGTGGCGCTGCAGTAAAATATCTTTCAGTAAGGTGAGTACAACAAAAAACTGTGTTTAAAATCTGTGAATGATGGAATGAAGGAATGAATGTATCAATAAAGCATTCAAATTAAGAGATGTTATAATTTGATTGATTAAATATGCATTTAAGTGATTTAAGGGACACACTGAAAAACTAAAAGTATAGAAATTCTTCTCTTTAAAATAGAGAATGATAACAGAACTTTAAAAATTAAACCTTGAAAAAGTGTGTGTCATTCCAGCACCATCCCACTGTTACTCTAACATAGTCAACACTGTCATCTGTAAAATCAGGGATGTACTTCAGGCCGACGAGGTTGGATGGTCGATGCAGGATACTGAATTCGGTTCAACGGTAGGTGGCACTGCAGCGAAATCTTCAACAAGACACTCAAAGCTTTGCATGTCATTTCCTTTAAGATGATGTAAGCTTGCCAGGGCAAGTAAAAGCAGAGGTGAAACATTCTTTCTCGGAGTTTAAACCTTTCTGCAGTACCACAAAACAGACAGCAGGGGGCTCCAAAGACTCGCTGCGCCGACACCATCCTTCTCCAGCAGAAGATGAAATGTAGAGAGGAAGGGAGGCAGCAGAGGAACCTTGTCACACTGGGTCATTTTCAAGAAGTATACAGAAGAGGTGACTGATGGGGAAAGAAAGTTAATAAATTTGTGACTCTGCCAAAAGGCCTCTTTTTCCTACTTAAATTGTATATTTACTCAGCATCCTGTCTTCTCCCTGCGACGTTTGCTCTTTTATCTAAAAATACTGAGTCATTTTCCCCAGTTCTTTACAGTTTTTGTTTAATCTATGCTGACAGTACGTGGACAGTAAAAAGAGATGGAGAAGATTTCCACTGTATGGTAATTAGCAACTAAAATAATGTCATTTATACAAAAAATTGGGACCTTGAATAGTTTGTAGGAGCTGTAAAAGATAATTCAGTCATATTATTTGTTTTTAATCTGTACTTGGTTGTATTATGGGTGGATATTAGTTACAGTGTATGACGATGCAAAAAAAGTATGACAATAAAATATGCACTAGTGGTGCACTGTACTGTCTTTTAATTAATTTAAAAAAACGAAACAGAACCGGCCTGCTTGAGGTTTTTCAAATTTTATTTCTTCGTCTCATGATTCTTAAACCGAGTTACAGTAGCTCTGCCTCTCAGCTTCCTTCTTCCACTGGTGATTAAGCCTTTAAAACACACCGACAGGGAGATGGATACAGTAGTTACCATGGTACTGAGCCATAACGACACATCTAAAGTGGCAGTGGGAGGTGGAGAGGGGGGCACATGGACACAAATACACCAACCGGTCAACCTCATCATGAAAGGAACAAAAAAGAAAAAAGAAACAGATCAACTCAGAACACTCAAACACACTGATGCACTGATGCTGCTGCCTACGTATACTGTAGTAGAGCTAAGGGCCATGATGCTAGGACTTCGCTATGGGTGGGGCTTGTGTGTAAAATAGAAGGATGCAGGGATCAAGGATGAGTTGGGGGTGGTCCCTTTCCTGGCTTCCTTTCTAGACAGGAAGTGTCTACTCCTTGGAGTGCATGTACAAGAGCAGGTCAGCGACACGGTTGCTGTAGCCATACTCGTTGTCATACCTGGATGGAGAGACAGGGGAGAAACGAGAAAGTGAAATGAATTGGTTAGTTTTCTGATCTCCCTATTTTATACATGTATATGTGGGGCTGGACAAAGCCTTTGAAAACTCACCAGGAAATGAGCTTGACAAAGTTGTCGTTGAGGGAGATGCCAGCGCCGGCATCAAAGATGGAGGAGTGGGTGTCACCGATGAAGTCAGAGGACACCACCTGCAAATCACCAAAAAAGCACCACGAGTCAGATATTGTGAAGCCGGACACATCTGAGGCAAAACATTACTGACTGCAAAACACAAATCCGAGTCAGTCACAGAAGTCACAATTCATTGAGAACAAGAATAAATCGTAGTTGCTCTGCGGTGTGTGAGGTACCTGGTCCTCGGTGTAACCCAGCACTCCCTTCATGGGCCCCTGTGCGGCCTTCTTGACAGCTTCCTTAATCTCAGCGTAAGATGCAGACTTGGAAAGACGACACGTCAGGTCCACCACAGACACGTCAGCCACCGGCACCCTGAACGCCATGCCTGTCAGCTTACTGGAGAGACGGGGGGAGAGAGGACAAAATAGAGCTTCTTATTAATCGTCCTCCATTTCCTCGACACAGATAGAAAAAGCGCCTCCAAAAAAGGCTGTCAGAAAATGGTTTTACCCGTTGAGTTCGGGGATGACTTTGCCCACTGCCTTGGCTGCACCGGTGGAGGCTGGGATGATGTTCTGGGCAGCAGTGCGGCCGTCGCGCCAGGCCTTTGCGCTGGGACCGTCCACTGTCTTCTGGGTGGCTGTGTACGCGTGGACTGTTGTCTACGGAGAGGAGGTTCAAAAATACAGGACTGAAAAAGTTCTGCTCACACCAACAGTGTAGAAAAATCTCAGTATCACATTTGAATAGCAGACAGATTGCCTGTGACTAACCATGAGAGCCTCCTCGATGCCAAAGTTATCATGGATGACTTTGGCCAGGGGGGCCAGGCAGTTGGTGGTACAGGAGGCATTACTGCAGAACACAAAGGGAGGACTAGATTCAGTTCTTTTAAAATACAGGAACATGTAATATTTAGGTTTTTGGTGAGGTTGTGGAGCTAAATTTAGGAACATGTTTGCAGAATACAAGAGTGAATTTGTCCTGTACCTGACGATGGTCATGGAGGAGGGGTCGTATTTGTCCTCGTTAACTCCCATGACAAACATTGGAGCATCGGGTGAGGGGGCGGACACAACCACACGCTGAGCACCGCCCTGGATGTGAGACTGTGATGGCAAAAGGGCGAGAGGTTAGAAACTTGACTATCAGACAGTCCGTGTGTAGTTGTTTGTGCGCGTGTTTGTGCGCGAGTACGTACAGAGGCCTTGTCCACACTGAGGAAGACTCCGGTGGACTCGACAACGTATTTGGCTCCGGCGTTGCCCCAGGGGATCTCGGATGGCTTCATACTGGAGTCAAAGAAGGAACAGAGTCAGTCGAAGAAGAATAAACCGACATTTTTGGGGAAAATACTTTCAGAGTAGAAACAAAGCAGAAGAGATGGTGAGACTGCTCAGCGAGGTGTTGCCGAATCGGAATGTCTCTTCTATAACCATCCTCTTTATTGGTCTTGATTTTTGCAGAGCTCAGACAGCATTATTCAATGGACTAAAATAACAGCTGGTACAAAGGGTGGAGGGGGCGGTTGTATGAGTGAAGCCCTCGGCAGCAGAAGGCCTCATTCCAGAGCCAGGAATTCACTCCAGATAACAAAGACCAGCAGATCAAACTCGCATAAAAATCTCAGTCTTACAGTGAAATATAAATAAAAGTCTGTCATTATTCAAAATAAACAACGCTCTTGCAGTGAAAGCTGTCGTGGTGTGGGGCTTAAATTCCTCAGGAACGCCACTTACCACTGGAAGACAGAGATGGTGTTGCCGTCGACGACGAGCTTGCCATCCTCGTGGGAGACCTCACCGTGGTAACGGCCGTGGGTGGAGTCATACTTGAACATGTAGACCTGGGAGGAGGTGGGGAGGAAAATGACGGGGTTATTATGGCATTTGAAAATGTATGTTTTGTGTTGTTTAAACGTTGCATTCCATCCATGACAAATATAAAACTGATCAATATGTTTATTTGTTATGCTAATAAATACTTCACAAAGTATCGTCCACAAAAGCCTCAACTGTCAGCTGTGCATAATTTAAGTAACCTGGAGTCTTGGTAGATTTTAGGCTCAAATCTGACATTGTTTACAACTAAATGACAAAAAAGGTACTGAGACAGCCAAATGTACTAAATATTAGAGTATAAAAGTATAAATATAGTTAAATATAGAGTCGGAGGGTCAGTTTTAGTCATTTTCACCTTCTTTTAGCAAAAGATACTGGGAGACTGACTCCTGAATTTGCAACCAACTGTGACGTCACCCTGTGGTTTGTGACCAGCGCTTCTGAATCTTTTGAGTTTGGATTTTGGCCGTCGTGTTCTTGTTATATTTTACCAAGAAGGGACCTTATTCGGACAAGCTGGGGACCAGCGGATGGTGGATCTGACTCGATCTGACTGGGAACCCGATGACACTGCGTATCACCCACCTATAGTTGAGACCTGAATGCACTACGGGCCTGTCAATCAAACAGACACTCCCACAAATATACTGCTTTTCAAGGCCTAATATCTAATTAATGATGGAATTACTTTATGATGGACCTCCAGAAGGAGTGACTTTAGCCAACAACACCAAATTGTGGAAACGTGGAAAAAATGTATTGACTATACAAAAGTCAATACATTTTTTGTATTTGGTGTTGTTGGCTAAAATGTATTGACTTTTGTATAGTCAATACATTTGTATAGTCAATACTTTTGTATAGTCAATACATTTGTATAGTCAATACATTTGTATAGTCAATACTTTTGTATAGTCAATACATTTGTATAGTCAATACATTTGTATAGTCAATACTTTTGTATAGTCAATACATTTGTATAGTCAATACATTTGTATAGTCAATACTTTTGTATAGTCAATAAAAAATTTTCCACGTTTCCACAATTTGGTGTTGTTGGCTAAAGTCACTCCTTCTTACTAAATAGACTTTTATATACAGTCTATTATTTGCACCCAAATGAGTAATGACAGGGATCTACATAAATTTAAACATTTGATGTGAATAGTTTATCAAATAGCAAGTTTTCTCACCATGTACTGCAAGTCAATGAAGGGGTCATTGACGGCCACAACTTTGATGCCTTTGTCGAGGCAAGCCCTCAGGACCAGGCGGCCGATGCGGCCGAAGCTGCAAAGAGAGAGAGATACTAATAATAGCTGCTTTGGGAAAATGGTGGGAAACTTCCTGAGGATGTCAAACCACTCTTAGGACCTCACATGAATCTTCTAACAGCCTCAAACTGACACTTGAATGGTGGTTTGCTTACCATAGAGAACACCTGCTTATGAACCCTCATGATCAATTACACTTTTCCTTGCTTCGAACTCACCCATTGATTCCAACACAGAGGTCTGACATGGTTGCTGCTGCTTTGGGGGTGTGGAGTTACCTGAGGAAAAAAACAAATACAGTCACATTAGAAAGACAACTCTGACTGATGGATGGAAGTCTTAAGAAAACAATGGCTGTTCAGTCGTAATTGGGAATCTTCTCGAGCCGCAACACACCCAAGACAGACGGCCCAAAAAACCTCTTTCACATTGACAAAAACACAAAGTATATGTGACCGGTTGGAGTGATGCAAACTGTTTCCTTGACGACAGGATGTAGTGTTGATCAGATTAGGTAAAGCATTAACCGCTGAGACTTTCATTCTAAATAAATATTTGTTAAGTAGCTTCCTAACACTAGATTGGGTAACACATCGATCACTTACATGTACATTGGCAGTACGAACTGAATGACATTCTCGGGTAAAATCAGTTAGTTGGGAAATTGTAGTCCAAAAACGCAGCTTAGTGCCACAGGAGTTGCTCAACAGAACGAGATCCTTGGTGATTGTAACTTGTTTTGTGCACTACAAGAAAAGGAGGTTAAAGCAAGCGGCAGCCAACAGTGACGTCACCCATTGGTTTGCGATCGGCCGTTATGAAGCCGTGAGTTCGGATATTGGCTGCCGGCATCTTGGTGATTCAGAGCAGTTTGCAGCCAGAAGTGACCATATTTGAACGAGCTGGAGAGGAGCGAGCGGTAGATCTGACTCCATTTGATTGGGAACCCGGAGAAACTACACCTCGCCCACCGATAGTTGTAACGTGACAGCACCACAGACCTGTCAATCAAAAAGACACGCAACCCAAACATATCGCTTTTTAAAGCTTATTTTCTAATTAATGACGGGATTATTTTCAGATGGACCGCTAGAAAACTAATAAGAAGGAGTGACTTTAGCTAACAAAACGGAAATGACTTTTGGAAAAATGTTTTGGCTTTGTATTTCATGAGAGAAGTTGATCGGGACTCTGTGGAGCCTGAGGCGTTTTGGAGCTGACCTCTAGTGGCACTCTGTGGTACTGCAGCTTAAGACACTTTCGGGTCGGTCTCATTTTTAAGACCTGGAAGCTACGTTTTACTATTATATACAATCAATGGGCTAAATTCAGATAAAAATATTGATAGGTTAATGCACACAAGGTAATATTCATGAAACCACAAGAGATGCTGAGGTAAAGAGGTGAAAAATCTAAATAAAATATGTACAATCAACATTTATGCGCAAACTTACAATATAATTTACAATAGAAGGATATTAAAAATGGACAATTATCTATTGGCTCTATTATGTATTGTAAAGAAATCCGAGTAGAAGTTGACATAATTACTAGGTATGCAATTTCAGTCTCTAGGACTGTTGTTGGAAATATCCAATCTGCCACGTCTCGCCTGAAGCTTGTGTGCTTCAGGCTCCACAAACCACTACAAATCTGTGAGCATCTCTGTTAAACTTATTCATCATAATTTTCACGTGGCATTATGAGGGCTGCCATTATGTATCATGTTTTAAAAACTCTGCTCATCCTTTAATCATGTACTGATCATCACACTGTCGCCATCTGTCTTCTCTGACTCCAGCAGAAGAGTTGCAGGGTAAAGTAAAGTAACATGTTAACGAGCTGCCTTCTTGTAGCATTTGAAAATGTTCTGCGGTACAAGTTCAAACAGCGGACATTTTTTCCAGCTTTAAGGTCCATATAACACGGAGAAAGGCTGGCAGCAGGAGCCTCACAGTACAGGGGAAGCCGGTGTTGTACGTTGTATGATGTTGTGTGAAAGTGTGTGATCATGTTTATCGTCAGTGGGGAAACAAATCCAGGCAGGTTTCACAGGCATGTCCTGCTGCAGGAGTCATGCTGTTTATAAAACAATGTGATAAGAAGGGAGGGAGAACGTGGGAGGAAGCAAACAGAGACTTGTACCAACTGAGTGGAGAGGAAGGCTGGCCTTGACCCAACTATGTGACCTTCTTTGCTTTCTTCTTTCCTCTCCTTCTCACACTGAACACTCTGCTGCTGCTTTCTCCTCCTCCCGTTTCTACTGCCTCCAACTCCTCACCTCCAGCTCTTCCTCTCCTCTGCTGTCCTTCCTCCGTTCGTGTCAGAAGGGTTGACCATATCGTATCTAGCTTCATGAATCTACACTACAATAAGTCATGTGACATCGTGTTACGCGATAAATACAAAAGAAGCTGAGGCAAACGATCCGCTGCAGGCTCGTTCAAGTGTTTCTGGGTGGCGCATGTGTCCAAACTCGTGAGCGAACAGGTATGGTACCTCCACGGTAGTGCAAGTAAGGGCGACGCAGATTGTCCTTGACTGATTGGACTGTAATCTCCTAATCTGCTGTGTGTGTGTGTGTGTGTGTGTGTGTGTGTGTGTGTGTGTGTGTGCGTGCGTGCGTGCGTGCGCGCGCGCGCGCGCGCACGCACGCAACTGAAAGTGTACGTGTGTCTCAGTGGGAATCATGTAGGCCAAGCTGTCAATCTGGTGAAGTGCATTGTGGGAGCCCTTTAAATAGACTACCGGGGCAACCAGATTAGGATAAATCATCTCTCTTTCTGACACACACCGTCCGACGTGAGCGGAGGTAACTGAGACCTCAGAACATTTGAACCTGGACTGATCCACTGCTGTTATGTCGCTCAGTGTGCTGCTGCTCTGCCTGGCGGGAAGTGAAACGCTGTTTGTCGTCAGTGTGTTGAATAGTTTATCTATTGCAGCCTTGATAGTTTCAACTGTCACAGGGGCATTTTATATGTTTCCATGATTTATTATTCTTGTCTTGCAGAACCTTCCTTTTAAGGTAGAGCAGCCATTTTGTTTTCTGCTGCGAGCATCTATAATACAAGGTCACCAAAGGGGGGAGGGGGGAGAGAGAGAGAGAGAGAGAAAGGGTCCATGCAGTGTGACCAGGCTCTTCTCACATTTCTCTAGCACTTATTGTGCATTCACAATATTCTGCACTGACCTCTTTTCTTTCCTCCTTTTTGAACTCTCCTTCCTTTTCTTGATTTCTCTCTCTCTCTCTCTCTGTCTCTCTCTCTCTGTCTCTGTCTCTCTCTCTCTCTCTGTCTCTCTCTGTCTCTCTCTCTCTCTGTCTCTCTCTGTCTCTCTCTGTCTCTCTGTCTCTCTCTCTCTGTCTCTCTCTGTCTCTCTCTCTCCACAAAGCAGTTGCCCTGGGTTTCCAAAACAAAATGGCTGCCGAATGATGAAGCATTTTTAACACAGAGTGGGCTTTTTCTGCTTTACTAAAGCTGTTGGAAAATTGGACTGGACAGCAGTGGAGGTCTATATAAGACAGATCTAGTAGGACTGAATGTTAAAGATGTGAAAAATTTCTCCAAATAATTCCCTTTTTTTCTGCCATTTCTGGGATCGACGGGAACTTTTCCATGAAACATTGATTGTGGAGGCATTACCGCCACCTTCCTTCTGACGGTACTAATGCATTAAAATCAGGTTCCAAACAGGGGAAATAAGGAAGAACGAAAGCCGCACATACTAATCGATTCTTTATATATTTTTTTAATGACTATTCAAATATCATGTCCCATCCTTATTTTCCATCAGGCAAAAGCTGTGGATAGTACCTGCGATTTGGTACTATTTCTGGTATCACTTCTGGTGAGTGTCCAAGTGAGCTCAGCTGATACTAAAAAGTGACGTAAAAACACAGCAGATCACTGATTGGTCAGAGAGTCGTCAGAATCTGCATCGCTGCGTGGATAACACCGGTCGTCCTGCACAAACCCTACATTGTTAACTAACCAAGCTACTGTAGCGGCCGCAATATCATTAATTCCCTGGTTATCTTTGTTAATGGCAAAACCTCGGCATGGTCAGCAGACGAGGTGCAGCCGTTCTGAAGCAGCATCTTCTAAGACTCAATTTGTCTCCTTAATGTGACAAACAGCCTCATACCAAGCTTGAAGAAGATGTCACAGCAGTTTCATACGGTGTCGCTACAGTAACGATGAGGCATTGAGGGCGTAGTGTCTCCTGTGGAAAATAAAATTCTGAAAAGTAGCTGGTAGTCGAGTCGATTTCGACAGTCCCTCCACAAAGTCACAAAATCTACTAATTGACACAATATTTTTACGAGCTAGCAATTTTGCAAGATTCTTGCAATTTCTCCACAATAACTCCTCAATAGAAGCTCTGCTGAAGGCCTCAGGGCACAAAGGAAGCTTTTCAAAATAAAACTTGTTCATCAACAATTGGTTGACTGATCAAACTGTTAAAACCAGTGAAGGGGTTTATAGGAAATGTGGTCTCGTCCTGAGAATGAGGCTGCCAATCGTCCCACTTCCCTGCGGCAGTCATAGCTTCATACACAAGTTTTATATGCAGACTTTGCAGAGGAGCATTTGAGCACGAGGCGATGGAGGACGAGGGAGCGGACCCTGAATTGTAGTTTCATTCATGTGTCTGTAAGAGAAGGCCCTTTGTTTTTGTGCATACAGAATATGTCGAATTAATATTATTTAAATAGTATTTAAAGCCCTTATTTTTACAGATGTAGCTGAAGATACGACACTTTTACTACTAAGTTCCGAGAATAAAAAGAAGATGTGAAGTTAAAACAATTCCATCTATTTCTGTTACTATCACAGAGAGTGGTTACGTATGACTGTTGTCATTAGGCAGCGATTTAAAAAAAGAAAATCACAATTTATTTCCCTTGACTTGCAATTCCACCAATTTTACCACAAATGCATGTGAGTTTTTGAGAAAAGCCGCTGCATCCGCTAAATCATCATCAACCTTTATGATCGCAACGATCATAAAGAATTGAAGCAAAATCAGAGACTGCTTAATGTTTGGATAACGGCATGAGGCAAACCCTGGAAACAGGCCCATGTAAAGTATGTATGTTCCAGTCTGCCTATGTACTTGTTAAAAACCTCTCTTCCACGTCTGTTACTGTTGCCTAGCAGCTGTGTGGAGGATCGGCCAATCAAAGGCAGGATAAAAAAAAAAAGGGGTGGATGGAAGTTTCCCCCACTGGTCTGGAGGAAAATTCATTTCTTACCTCTGAGTCACTGTGAACAAAAATGGGGGGAAAAAAAAAAAAAAAAAAAAAACAGGTCTGAGACTGCGTCCTATTTCAGTTAATGAGGGCTGTGGTGCAAAACAACCAATAACTCTCATAGGCTGATGCCCACATCCTGTTAATGGTGAGTGAACCTAGAAGTATAGAAATGACGCAAACACGAACACAAAAAATGACTGAAACATCCATAAACCTACTTTTTGGTTACAAATCTTCCAGCACTATCAGTTTTTCATCAACAGTAAACTGGACTATAATCCTATTTTGAAAGAGGAAAAAATAACTCTCTACCACACACAGTCCTGCCTCTTTCGACTGTAGACCAATCAGCGCCGGTCTGGTATTGAACACACACACTCTCTGACAGCCCTCACACAGAGGCCTCATTGTGCAGAGCTGAGCAGAGAGGTTAGGTGTTGTGAACTGCAGCTCGCAATCTGCTGACACTCATTTAAATGTTAAAAGAAGAGGCACTCAGACCTTTTAAACATTTTTCTGACCATCCACCAACTTTTCCAGATTTACTACACTGTGTTTTCGGTAATTTTGCGAGGAAAGATGACGTGAGGGGTCAAAGTTGTGGTGAAAGCAGGTACCATCATAGACAGAAATAGATCCTGCTAAAGCCTACAACAGACTGAACCTTTGGGTTTGCGATGAGTCCATCTCCTCTAAGACAAGAGAGGAAACAGCCAATCAGTGTCTCTTTATCATCCATTTCACTCACACTTTAGTGACTCCATCAGTCCCACACATCCCCACCACCCAAACTAATCATTAAAATTCAGCCCTCTCTGTCTGTCTCTCTATTTATCGCCACTCTTTGTCTGTCTGGTTCTCTAGTCATATTAAATTAGAACAACCTCCCCTCCCTCTGAGCCATGACCCATTTTCATCACACAAACAGAGTCGGACCAGAGGGGTGCAGACAAGAGTCGCCACGCCTGCAGACCTGCATGTGAAAAGGACAGAGGACAATCGGCTACATCAGGTGGTTTAACTGTGGGAGGGGAGGGGAGGGGAGGGGTGAGGAGAGGAGAGGAGAGGAGAGGAGAGGAGAGGAGAGGAGAGGAGAGGAGAGGAGAGGAGAGGAGAGGAGGAAGAGGAGCATGTAGAAGCATTTCACTCCTGCCAACACCTCTACTGATGTCAAGCACCGACATGTTGCAAAACAAACACCGCTTCTTCTTTCTTCTGTAACATGCCAACAGCTTTGCTCGTCGCTGCAAACCCTTATATGGACCTCGGTTTAGAGGAGCACAGACGAGCTCCTACATAACAGCGTTAAGAATTTACGTACAGACTGAACACAGACTAAACCACATAATTCACTATCCTCATGCCAGGAGATGCGACAATAGAATAAAGCTGGTGCTCATTCTTTGGTTTGCCTCAGTTTTTGTATTCATGGTAAACTTGACAGCGAGTGAATGAACTCACAAACCTCCAGGCCAATAAGCCCTTCCCCCAGCCCTCCCTTCCTTCAGCGTCTCTCTCCTATTCAGACCTTCCTTCTGCTTTCTGTTCCTCCATCACACCCTCTTTCTCCCCAGTGTTTTTCCACTGCAGTTGGCTGATTGGCCGGAGGCCAGGCCCCCTATCCAATATGGTGATGTCTTCTCTTCTTGCTGCCTCAATACAAACTGGTGGAGTAACACACTCTGTGTGCAACTTAAGGAACTTAAATTCTGCTCACCTGCTTCCTCTTTCAATAGTCTAATCACTGAGACAATGTCACTTTGTTGCTGTAAACTAGTCAGTTAACTGTCCAACTCCATCACATCACCGGTTAGACACATGCACACACACAAGCGCCTCAGGCTGTGTGTCCTACTCAGCAGGTCTGGCCTCCTGCTGACCAGGACAGACTAGTAGACATCTTATATAAAAAGAGTGACGAGCAGCCAATTGTTTATTCCCAAATACACAAAATAGACTGGCTTGGATTGATAGATTTGCAAAGGTAAGACTTAATATTGTGGTTTAACAAGGACGTGTTCATCTACACAAACCTGTACACACACACACACGCGCACACACACACACACACACACACACACACACCATCATGCATTAGCAAAGAGGTGCATTGTATCAAACTGCAGGGGATTCAAAAGGAGGGAAACATGTGACCCCCTGAGCAGAGGTAATGCTGCACCACGCGCGCACACACACACACACACACACACACCTTCTCTTGTCTCCTGAGCTGCAGTAAAGAGGTACAACATGTGCATCTGTAAATAATAACTGTAAGAAATATATAAATTTAAAAAAGCACAACTGCTTTGTTGTAAGGGGTCCTTTCACATCCAAGTTATGGCCCTCCTTCCCTGAAATTGGGTGTATTTCCTTAAATTGTTGACAGAGTGCTGAGTCACTTCTCTCTCACACATCCTGAACAAGATGGCTGGTTGATAGGACAGCTGCAGAGCACTATCAAGCAGGACAGTCATACTAACCTCTGCCTAAAAACCACCACGCTACCTTTGTGTGGAAAACTTGAGTTAATCTCGAGACAACTACTCATAACCACTTCAAGAATGAATCAGGTATGTGTGTAAATTAGTCTTAAGACTAGTTACTTCTAGCAGCAGTAACTACAGGATGCATTGCACTAATCATTTGATCACAAGATTAAACAGGAAGAGAGAGAATATTCTCCAGCATCACCAAGGAAGCCACCAAGACATTAGACAAGAAAAAATGAGTCTGTACACTTCCTACAGCTAACATGGGGAAATCCTACCCACATCTACAACCAAATATCATCACAGGTAGCCTGTGTGGGTTGCTTATATCTGCCTAACAACAAGGCTGTAGTCCTTGGGATGCTGCAATGACATGTCCTGGGTGCTGCCGGGTGGCTTTACCTAATCTCATTGGTTTACTTCTTGCTCAGCAAAGGGGCAGCATGTTGGCAACACATTCAGGGACATTTACATTTCAGACCGTGATCTACAGCATGTGCAGGAGTGTTTGGAGTTAATGTACCAGTTTTAACATAACTAATATGGCACTGACAAAACACTATATATTATTCAACCAAGCGAGAACCAACAGTGACATCACCCATTGCTTTAAGAACTGCTCATTTGAAGACTCCATTTTGTATTTTGGTCTTCGCCATCTTGCTGTTTTGGAGCCAGAGGTGAACATATTTGAACGAGCTGGGGACGAAGGAGCGGTGAATCAGACTCCATCTGATTGGGAACCAGAGGATACTATGACACGCCCACTTATATAATACAATATATCGGACCGCACCAGAGGCCTCTCAATCAAACACGCCCCCCAAAAATGACGCTTTTTGAGAGCTAATATCTGATTAATGACAAGGATTAGTTTCAGAGGGACAATCGTGGAAAATATTTATTGACTTTGTATTTCATGAAAGAAGTTAAATGGGAGTCAGAGGCTTTTGGGAGCCAACCTTAGTGGCCCTGGGTGATATTGCACGTTCCGCATTGATGTCATTTATTTTTAGGCAGTCTGTTTATTCA
The DNA here is from genome assembly GCF_022577435.1 of Embiotoca jacksoni. Lineage (NCBI taxonomy): Eukaryota > Metazoa > Chordata > Actinopteri > Embiotocidae > Embiotoca > Embiotoca jacksoni. Next base: position 14,765,405 of record NW_027185241.1, read on the forward strand.
ACTGAAAATTGTGAGAGTACCTTGAAATTCAATTACATATTAACGTAAAGGAAGGTTATAATCATTAATATTGTAAATGAAATATGCATAAAACAATATGCTAATTTTCCACCACTATGATCATACGGCCTTAAAACCTAATAAAAGTACGACATCAGTGAGCAGCCGTGGTCGGCTGCAGGGTGATGCTCTAATGCTGCTATCTATGACCTTCAGTCATGCAGCGTCTGAGCTGAGATGTGTGGCCGTCCATCCCACTCACTGCGTTGTGAAAACGTGACCGCAGGTGGATGAGGAGTTTGGGTTCGTACAGCGGCATCATTACAGCCGCTCTGGGCCTGCTATGACCTTCACCGTACCTTAGTGGTGACCTTCAACAGCCAGGCAGGGCTGCATCTGCATGTACCACACCTGCATAACGTCAAGGTAACGTCAATCAAACACCGAAGGCCTCAGATGGTGATGCAATACTATGTACTGTGATATTACTCCTTATTTTTTTTTTAAATAAAAAAAATCTGAATGATAAGAGGTTTTGATCAACATTACCATTCAGAGTGATGTACAATGATTAAAAACAAGCAGTTTTACTGTCGGCTTCATCAATTCACTCGCTGAGCACAGTTGACTTATTGTTCAGAGGTTTGGCAGCTCGATAAATTGGATATCAGGTGAAACTGTGCAGGTGATGTTGCTTTAAAAAGAAACGCCGTTTGAAAACCGCATCAACAGGTCGGTCGAGTCTGAAGTCAAACTGCGACAGAATCCTGCGACACGACGACCGTCTGTCTGTCTGTCCGCCCTTCACCGGGACACCTTCAGACAGCCTCTCCACCTCCGGACACTACGTGTTCCTCCGTTTCCCTCCTCTCGTCTCATCCCCGTGGCCTCCGTGCTGTTCATGTGTGAGCGGCGTCACGTCGCCGGACTTCATGATGAGGGCCGCGGGAGGCACGTAGCTTCGCCTCTGTTCACACACACACTCTCATCCGGCCTCATTACAGCAGCTTTACCAAACTACTGCTTTTACTCTTCACCTCTTCTCATCACAGTTTGTATATATATATATATATTCGTGCTGGGTTACATAACATGGAGCTTAATCCACTTCCGCAGATGCAGCAATGTCACGTTACCCGACCAGCAGGAGACAGTTGCGCTTCACGTGAATGAATTAGACATTATGAACGGCCCATATGACGTTTCTTTTAAAAAAAAAAAAGATGCACCGTTTCTTGTGGTTTTAGCTCTCTGTGGTGTTCGTAATATGTTGGCTTTATTTAAATGATGCAACGACACGAGTCGGACGGAAAGCATTACACCACGTCCGCCTGCATCTCCTCCCGTCCTCCTGCACCGTGAAAAACGTGCATCCCGACTGTATGGTCTGTTTTAAATCTCCAGGGATGACCTCTAAAGCTTTGTCTCCCTCGTCCCGCCGGATGTCTTGTGTCGTATGGAGACAGTTAAAATGTATCCGATTGAAACAGTCGTGTATTGAGGACACCGAGCAGACAGGTTACATAGTGGCCACACGGCACTCCGATAAAACCAGGGTTAGGAAAACGATGGACGGATTTCACGTAAACTCAAATATTATCAATAAAATCTGCACCAAACCACGCAGATGGACGAAAGGCGAAAGCTTGTGGATGTTAGCTTTAGTAAATATACACGAATATGGAACAGAATTTATTATTATTATTTTTTTTGTAACCTGGACGTTACACAGGCCTACACACTGAAAGGTGGAGCTGCTTACCTCACGGCTGATGCTTCTTGAGTCGGTGTGCTCAGCTCACGGTGCCGCCTGCCGCTTTTATAGCAGACACGTGCCCCGGGGAGCCTGGTCGCCCTAGCGACGTGACGTCATGTCATCCTTCGCCGTCAGGATCCATTCGGAACGAGGGGTTTGTCACGGTCTAGTGTGTGTGTGTGTGTGTGTGTGTGTGTGTGTGTGTGTGTGTGTGTGTGTGTGTGTGTGTGGAGATGACCAACCACTGGAGACACGTAGATATGAGCAATAGAAACCTACAGTGTTATCTGAATGCAGTCTAATGAACACAGTGCGCATGTGATCGGTGGGCTGGTCACTCTGCATGTGGCAGCATCTGCAGCGTTGGACTGCAAGGTTTTTTTTTTTATAACCCAGCCACCACTGTGCATTGATCTGTAAAGGACCTCCTATGGATGCAGAGTGTGAGAGAGGACCATATGGATGGATGCAGCACTGTTATGTAAGAAGTCATGAAACTAACATGTCACATTTCTATGGAGACCGGCTGTTCTGCTGCTAAACTGGCTTGATGAATTACATGGTTATACGTAGCCTTCATCAATATTAAATTAAGTAGATGGCAATACATTTTGATTTGGGCTATACTGACTTGTATTATTCTATTATTATATCTATATTGTTATACCTCTGGCCTCTTCTTTTTCTCCTCTCATTTAACAACACGTGTCAGACAGGGAACAGGCCTACGTGATGCAGGATGCGTGCAGTGGTGTAACATGGGAAATCCCTGCAGTGCAGAGCAAGTACTGGCGTTGACTAACATGATTTGCCAACACTGCACATCCCCTTTCGCATTTCGCCCTCTCTGATTGGCGTTTTATTTCCGTATTGTAGTAACAGGGAGATGGTCCTTCTCTAGGTTATTTAAAAAAGAGCACTTAGATAGTTTACTGTAAAACCATTGTATCTTCGTGTCCATGTTCAAGTGTGCCAAAACTTCGTGTTCTTTTCTTTTTCTTGTTCTGTTCATGCTGTTTTTCACAGAATCACATCAAATCAAAAAGTTTGCTGTCATTTTGAGCGGGCTGGTCTTCATTTTTTTTTTTTAAATTGTCAATATATTTATCTTGTATCGCACCACCCCGAGGCCAACTGAGGACCAAAGTTAAATGATGGCGCCATCTCCTGGACAAACTACAATCCTGCACATTAACCCCAGTGTACAATTGGGTTAGATGTTATATCAAGGTACATAATAGGCGAGCTGATTTTTTTTTTTTTTTTTTTTTTTTTTTTTTTTTTTTTTTTTTTTTAAGGGAAGCTATTTTAGAGGAAGTCCCATGGGCCTTGTCCTAACAACCTTTTGACATTATTACATCGACTCTTTCCTCGACTGAACATGAGCTCAATGCATCAGAGGAGGACTATTTTTTTTGGTTTTCTGGAGGACTTGTGATCATTTTAAGTGGATTTTGAACTTGGTATTTTTGGTCTGAATTAAAATGTTGTCTCATTGTCATGAAGAAGCCTTTCTGTCATACTAAACAGCTCTGCACAAGGTGACGGAAGTGAAAGGTACAATCAGTTTGTCCATTGACTTTATCCATTTACATTTACACATTTTATTGATAAAGTGGGTCAGTCAGAGTCAGGGTCTTTGATTAAAGTGTATCAGCTTCACAGTAAATCAAAATCCAACAGGCAACAATTTGTATTGTAATATTCCCGCTGGACAGACTGCAGCTGGAACACCAGGGGGCGAACTTTCCTTTACAAGGGAGTACCAGTTGAGGGTCAGTGTACACATTCAGCTAAATATGAAACACATATGTTAATGAATGTCTATGAAAAATGGAAGTGCATTTTACAATAAATAAAGCATAAAAGTATCCAGGCATGAAGAAAAAGTTCAGAAACTGTCAAAGAAAACTGTCATACAATGCATCAACGGTCAATGCAATAAAACGTTTTTTTTCCTTTTAATTTCTAGAAACAAAAATGTTGAGATTACAGATGGACACTGTACTTTCATAACTTTACATGATTACAGTTTTAATTCAAACTTCAGTGGATGATCCTTAAAGCTCTGCGTGTGACTTGTCATGTACGACCTGTGCAGCAGCAACCTTAGTTCTCAAATGCTCCTCTCATTTTACATGATCTTTATTATTTAGTGAAAACGGACTTCTCCCTATGAAGGCAAACTCTAATACACTGCACCGTAATCGGGAGCTACTAAGTAAGAAAGGACAAAACAATCGCAGTCAGTAAACCTAAAACATATGGATTTGGTTGCATAGTGCAACCACAAATTTTAACAAACAATTTACCAGACAGTGCGTACATGCATTAAGCCTCTGTGCTGTCTGTAGTACACAGATTATGGTGCAGTGCGGCCTTGTTTTCTGTCGTAAAGTCATCTTTTTTTGGGATAGTTTTCATCATTTCCTCCCTCTGTACACCATAGATTATATTTTATAAAGGGAAGGCACCTGTGTAGCCGGACAAAGTATTTATTGATATTTAAACTTCCTTATATAAACTGTCAGCTGAAATGAGCCACTAGCCAAATGACAAATCATTCATATACACCTTCTACCACTACTGAACAGGAAATTTAGGTCTGAGCAGAGGTGTGTGGGTGTGTGCATGTGCGGATGTGAACATATGAGACTTTAGGCTTTCCTTCATACACAACTCTGCAAAAACAAACCATTTGTCATGCTGTAATTTTACAATAATTTCCACATGTTGCTGTTGTTATGTCAAGGCTATAATAGCCAGAGCATTATGGCAAATTTTCACGTTTACGTTACTGCACATATGATTGGATCTCGTAGTTTTTCTTCACATTCTCAACCCACTGGAAGTGATTTAAGACAAGTCTAATGCTGGGAGCTCGAACAGTTCAACACACTGAGCCCATGGTGCCATTAAAACAACCTCCTGACCCCCTCAGGCGGAGAGCTGGCCCTCTCTGATAATATTTTCATAAGTTGTGAATTATAAGTGTTTAAAAGGGCACTAATCGCAGAGTTACACTAATGCCAAGAGCTGCTTAGCATCAGTAAACCACAGAGTCTGGATGGAGGGCCTGCAGAGCCAGATTTTAGCCAAAGTTAAAACATTCATTAAAACAATTATTTTTTATTGCATATCTGCTTGTGAAGTAAGTGTAGAGGGGAAAATAAAAGAAACGATGGGAAGGACTGGGGATGAAATACAGCAAAGCCATCTTTAGTCAGATTTAAACCCTCAACACCACTTATACAGTACATAGCGTGCACTCGAGGCTACAGCATTTCCAGAATTTTCCAAACTATCTGGCAGAGCTCAATAATGGTGGAAGGCAAGCGTGGCTAAAACTGAGAGAGACAGCTTGAAGGTAGAGGGGTTGCTGGCTTGAATCCTTGCACTGGCTGAGTGAATCCTCTGGGGAAAGTGAATGATTCAAAGAGCTAAAATCATGATTAGCTTGAAATCTGCGTTTCCCTGCAGGGTAGCTCCCAGAGACGCAGACTGAAGGGAAGCAGGTGAAAGTTTGACCGCAGGCTGAATTATGAAGCAGATATCGTGTTGGCTCCGATAAGGAATTTATGGAGACACATTATTTTACAGAAACCCCATGTTCAAATTAAGCCCGACAACCTGAACCTTACAAAAGTTACAAAAACTTTCAATATAAGAGTTTTAATGTTTTGAAACGGTTGAAATTATTTCAAGTAAAATTACTATTTCGGATTATTTTCTGTTATAATAGTTTTTCTAATGAACCTTACTTGCAACATAGGCTTCGATTTAATTGGCCAAAAATTTTGCTCAACATGCATGAAACTGAATTGTGGAGTGCATTAATAAAATCCTCTCGTCTTCTCTGTTGAATTCTACCTCCCGTGCTACCTTGCTTGGGCTTAGTGTGTTACCTTTTAGGTTCTTTTATTGTATTTGTTAAGAATCTTTGAGTATCTGGGAAAGTGCTCAAAATAAGAAAACTGTAAAAAAAAAAAACATAATGTCAAATACAGAAATTATTTCTACATCATTATGATAATATAATGAGCTGAGGGACTGATCGATCAATCTGTACATCCACCTACTTTACATCCCCTCTTATCTTTCTGCTTTATGCATCTTTTCCACTTCCTCTCCCGCCTCTTCTGTTCTGCCCTGTTTTATTTGGCCTGGCATTGAGGGACTGGAAGTGTCACCTCATCACAGCAGAGATTTGTTTCCCTTGGAGGCTGCAGTAGGATGTCTGTTAATCTGATCTGAAATCCTCAACCTGGATTTGGCAGCTTCTTACAAACACTGCTGGCTCTGAAACAAACCTATGAGGTCGCTCTTACAGCGTTGGCTATCAGAGAGATAGACTGTCTGTAATATCTCTACAATCAGCCTCAGGGTGTGTGGGGCTGTGCCAGCTCCAACATTTCCTTATTTTGGCTGGGTTTTACTGAGAGAGCAAACAAAGTGTTGTGAAATAAAGTTGTTCTCAAATTCAGCTACCACAGCGATGCATTTCACACTGATGAAAAAATAATTGGATGGGCTATCTTTCAGTTAGATACAGCAATAGGCCAAGAATGAAGCAGGAGCACATGCATCGGAATTCAAATGATCTGCTCCTGGTAGTAAACAGATAGAAACAGGTGTTTTAAATGTCAACTGTCTCCTGTCCAAACCACAATATGATTGTTTGAGCCAAAAATTCTACTGTTCACCCAAAATTATTACCAAATAATTCTGCTAAAAGAATAAAGCTAGTTTTACGACCGACATTTCATTTTTTTTGTTGAATCTTTTATACCAGGACTTTGTACCAAGAGGTGAGTGAGATGGACATGACTTGAACTTGACTGACATTAGCTGAAATTAAAGGGGAACCCATCATATAAACTAAAGTTTATTTATCGGTCTTGGGGAGTAATTATGTGAACAAAATTATATAAAGCATTTTGTGTATCCAGAAGGAGATGCAGGAAATCTGATAAATGTCCTCAGGTGATGTCATTTGAGTCCGCACCGGTCAGGCTGAATACCTCTGCAGGTTGCTCCTCATCCCTTTTTTGAGGCTCAATATCTAATTAATGATGGGATTAGTTTTAGATGGAATGAATAAGAAGGAGGAACTATAGCAAATGAGACAATCATGACCTGTGGAAAAAAGTTATTCACTTTGTATTTCATGAGAAGTTGAATGAGAGTCTATAGAGCCAGAGCCTTTTTGGAGCCGACCCCTGGCGGACTTGGTGGTATTGCACTTTAAGGCACTTCCAATTCTTCTTCTACAGACCGCTGTTATAGTCAATGCTTCCAACCCATAGACCATAGGTCATTTGTTCCTACCCTCAAATATGACCCAGGAGTGTTTCCTAAATTAGTGCCCCTGTTAGGTTGAGGCACAAAAACAGTCAGCATTAGGAACAGATAATGAATTGGCTTGAGATGATGACTTAAACTGTATTAAAGCTACTACTTCCTCAAAGTTATGCAACCTTTGTTGTCATGACAACAGTAATTGCAATTTTAGAAAATGTCTCGACTCCTGGTTGGAAATGGGAAATGGTCTCGCACCCAGATCCATTGTTGTTCTGACTGATGGGGTTGTTTTCGGGAGGAAGGCAGTCTCTACGTTACATTAGCCCCCACTGGCATAACGCGCACAAATCTCTATTGGAACACTCTGCGGTCGTGCTGCATTGTGGGTAATGTATGTGCCCGGTAAGAAGAATAAAAAGCACATAATAAAAAAGACAATATCTCTTAGTTCTGCTGCATTGATTTCGATCCTTTGTTAAAAATGTTGTGGGTCTGACAGTGGTGTAGGAGTGAAATACTAAATCTGTTGAGGACCCTTAAACCGAACTGGGGTAAATTCAAAATGATTAAAAGATGGCACAGTGTGATCGCATCAAGATGTTTGATACCAGCAGTTCAAAATCTCTGCCGTTCTTGCATCCTTTTCTTTTCTCTCCATCTCTGTCTCTTTTTTATGTTGCTTTTCCTCCATTGCCTTCAGCTTTCTCTGTTTCCTCCCGTCTCCTGTTCATCCACAATGATGCATCTCATTTGCAAGTCCTCGGTAATCTTTCTTTTTCTTTCTGCTCTTTGATATTTAGACCATTTTAAGTCAGGCTCGGTCGGAAGTAATTTTCTTCCCTGTAGATGACAAGGTTTGGCAGAGGCAGAATAGATGGCCAGTTTGTGCATAGGTGGTGTGTATATCACAACATGTAACTCATTTTCCATCTGGGAAGACGCACATACACAACCTTTATGTTCTGTGTTACTTTGTGAGTGTGTACGTCCTACCACTTGCTGCGGTTTAAATTCAGCTCAAGAGCAAAAGTTCAGTCATATAGTGGTTTGGATGAATGTCAGGGTTAAGGTTTAAAGAACGACGCGAGGGATCGTCCTCACAAATGTGTGCCTTAAAGAGCAATGTGATGCGCTTGTGTGTAAAACGTGGTGTGGCAAGGGTAAGACGACATTCTTGAGATACAACGTCTCTTCTCTTTTGCTCACCTTCTGTCAAAAACATCAGGTGGGTCTCCGGAGAGATGAGCAAAAGTTCATGGAGGAACAGAGAATGAGGTAGAGAGAGTGAGTCCGAGGAAAAAAACAAGAAGCAGGAAGATGAGAGAACTCTTACCAGAGTATATACTGACTGTATTTCCACGTAACAGACTATTTTAGAATAAAAGTAACCCGAATTTTACAAGAAATCAGCTCAGCAGGAAGGATTTTGTCATGGTGGTCCTGCCCAAAACTAGCACATTACCAACAAAACATTAACAGACAAAAGCTAATTCTTTAATAACTGCTTTTCAATAGCTGTAAAAACTATCTTCGTCACACTTGACTGAATTTTAAAACACAGAACTGGAACAAGCTAAATGAACTGATGGGGTTTTAACCCTGTGGAGTTTTTTCCCCCAATGATTACTGCCTCAGATCTCTTACAAGTGTGTTAAAACAAACAAACAAGTAATTAATATGATTTTTTTTCACCTGAGCTAGGATCATTCAATTAAGTATGCTGCACAAATGTCACATGGAATTATATAGATATGGTATAAAATTATAAAATTGGACTGGAGTTTTTATACTTTTACAGACAAAGGACTTTACAAAGAAAGATAGAAAAGACCCCAAATAGTAACTCTGAACAATAACTTAATCTAAATTGAGAAAGTATTTATGTCTATATTTTCTTTTCATTTATTAGTGTTTAATAATTAGCCTCTTTTTTTCTAGACTTAAGCAAAATACAGATGTTCCTAACATAAAAAGTAACGGTGACTGCAATGATTATAAAGTTACAGATTGGGGGTTTCAGGTCATTAAAAAAAGTTATTTGTCAGGTTCAGTATGTCACGTGTCTTGCTTTTCATAATTAATTACTCACCTATAATACTTGTTTTTTCTATGATCCTAAAATAGTAAAGACTTTCCCAATTGAAAAGCAACTCTCACTGCAGGATTGGAATCATAGTCAAATGTATTCTTGTATTTTCCCCATAAAACAAACCACTACAGCAAGTTTTAAAGATGCATCTAAGAGAAAGAACTTTCCTGCCTCTGAGAGAAATATTTTAGCCTAAAACAGTAAAAAATACATAGACTTGGTATAAAATCAAATTACATGTTACAGACCAAAATATAGGCGGCTTCCGTCTGAGCACGAACTGTACATTATGATAATAATAACTACCGAGACCACAGTCTTTAACACAATCACATTTTTTCCCCTCTGTTTATTGGACCATATTGTATTTGGATTTAAACTACAGTCTCTCAATGAGCTGCACATAATGATACATTTAATTTTTCTGTGAAGAATTGATTGCAGCTGCTGATCTATAAAGGTTTCATTTTCAGATCTGAACCTGAAAATTTAACCATTTATCTCATTTGTTTACATTTCTTGATGTGCTCAGCGGATTATATGCTATTAATAATGAAGCACGCACACAATAAACCATGAACTCCTCTGATGTTTGAACAGCTGCTCAGTCAAGCTCTTCCCCAGAATACCCAGCTATATATACAACTGCTGTCTTCTCCTCTTTTCTCTCCTCTACTGTGTTTTTCATTTCCCTTTTTCCTCCCTCTGCATTTTTAGCTATTTGTCTCTTCTCCTCTTTCAGTATTGGAACCTCCCATCCGATATATTAACACCTTCACTTTGCTCATCGTACACTCCTCTCTTGTCTCCTCTCACATCGACAGACAGTCCTGCACCGCTCCCCTTTGTTTCACTCTTCATCGCTCCCTCTTCCTCATCACTATCACATCTGCCAGTTCGAAAATAAAGCACTGTGAAGCGTATTTAACACATCATCTGGCGGCCGGCCACCCATGAAACATATCCATATACTGTACCTTCCCTCTATTTCCAAAAAACGATTTCTTTCTACCGTTTCTTTCCCCATTTTCCACATCCTCTTCTTCTCTTTCACCTAATTTTGCCTATTTATTGTTCCTGCCTCTCTGTCTCTCTCTCTGCCCGCCTATCTCACACTTCATCTCTCAGCTTCTCTCAACACTGGTTTCTGTATGTCTGTGCGTGTGTCTCGCTGTATGCTGATGTCATGTGTTTGTCTTGGGCAGCCCTGCATGCTTCTGACATATATATGGACCAAAACATGCGATAATGTTTATCCAGACAACTCCTTTAATTGTCTGCTTAAATGTCCAAGTGCAATAATTCACACACAAATCCAGAGGAAAAGGGTCCGCACAAGAGAGAAAAATTAAAAGCTGGAGGTCTAAGTCTTAGGCAGTAATATGGCCTCGAAGAAAAAACTTATTCTATAGGAATGAATATCCAAGTGGTTGTAACTGCGGTACACTTAGAATTAAATTAAAGCTGGTTGGTCTTTTCCAGTAATATCATAATCAGTTGCAACCAGCTTGATGTTACCTCAAACAAATGGGGATGGAGAAAAGATCTTCCTCCCACCCTCCTCCTCCTCCTGCTCCTCCTCCTCCTTCTCCTCCTTCTCCTCCTCCTCCTCCTCCTCCTCCTGTATTTCTTTCTATCTGTGTAACCATAATTTTGCACAGGGGCAGCAAAGGGTTTTGCATTCATGTACTGAGTGATGCTTCCTCACAGCAGCTGCTGCAGCTGATCTATGCTGAACAGATTCCCCTTATACATGGGCGTATCATATTTGTCATGGGGCCTCATCTCCATCATATTTAGACACACACCTTCCCTCCACCATCAAACACACCAGTCAATTGGCGTTTGGTGTGATGGAGGAGGCTGTTGTTCCAGGCAGGAGGAAAAGCCTCCAACACATGTAGATTTCTACCACTGAACCACCAGCAATAACAAACCTAAATACAGAATGTGAATATCGGCAAACACGGGTAAAATGTCAAGTGTAACTAAATATGAACTACAAAATATTGTTTGGTGTTTGGTCTTTTGTGTGGTTGAGATGACATAACAGTAATTAGAGGACCCTTGGAAACCTAAGGCCCTCGTACACGCTCTATATCTCTGACAGTTACGCAAGAAGAAAAAGTGAATTATTTTCATCAAAAATGATGAAACATGAGCTTTTTGATGCTTTCTCACTACAGTGCACGTGTTTATAGAATCACCATGCACGCATACGCTCCAAACCCCCAGTACGATGACAAATGAAGTTCTGAAAACAGACTAAATAGTTTCTTCCTTACAATAAGCCTGGGTGAACTTATAAAGTCCCCTTTCAAAATCTGAATTATGCTCTCCACATATCTACAGGCCATCATTCAGAGAGGTAACTGGTTGTGAGCCGAGCTCGAACCCACGATGTTGCCAGCACACAGACGTGGCCCGCTGAGCCACAGATCACCTTGTTAGTCTTGATTTCAGATTCTGACCCAAACCTGGAAGTTCCATCTGTGTGATTCACTCCAAGGTTGACTGAGGGATCGTGTTGCCCCTCTGGCCTCTGATACGTGTGTGTGTGTGTGTGTGTGTGTGTGTGTGTGTGTGTGTGTGTGTGTGCACTACATGTGTCTGCATACGTGCACCACCTTTTGTATTCGTACACACGTGTGTTTGTACTGTGCGTCTGCCTGGTGTGTCGGTGTATGTGTGTGCTGTGCATGTGCGCGCTGAATGAGGGCCAGGTATGGGTTGAGGAGAAGGATTGATGATCCTGCAGGGACACAGCAGCTGGAACAGAGAACACCAGATAGACAGACGGACGGATGGAGAGAAACAGGGGAATAAATCAGAGACGAGAGGAAAAGAGGAAGGAGGCTGGAAGTGTGGAGGATGGAGAGAGAGGGAGAGACAGGAGATGAGAGAGGGGGATCATAGAAGAAAGGAGAAAAGTGTCCAGAAAACAAACTGCAAATTCTTCAGAAATGATGTGATGTAAGATTTCAGTAATAGTCCAGCAGGCGCAATATGTGCCGTCATTCAAAAATGCCAAGAGACCATAGGAAATATCATATAATACTAATGTATCTGACCACAACCATTCTTGAGTCTGTGCAGACGCAGACAGATATACACACACACACACACACACACACACACACACACACACACACACACACACACACACACACACACACACACACACACACACACACACACACACACACACACACACACACACACACACACACACACACACACACACACACACATACACACACCCACAAACACACCCACAAACACACAAACACACACACACATACACACACCCACAAACACACCCACAAACACACCCACCCACATACACACACACACACACACACACACACACACACACACACACACACACACACACACACACACACACACCCTCCCTCCTTTTCCTTTCTTTCACTCTCCACTTCTCTTTTCCTCTTTTTACCACATCCCTTACTTTTTCCCTTTCTTTCTGCTGCTAACCCGTCTGGCACACACACACACACACACACACACACACACACACACACACACACACACACACACACACACACACACACACACACACACACACACACACACGCTATATGCCTCTCTCTCCTGACCACATCCCCTCCTCTCTCCTCTCCTCCCAACCTCAGGTCGTGTGGTAATGAGTGTGTGATGGAGCCTCGTGGCTACCAGACTGGCAGAGGTATTTTTAGCACTTCTGGTGGTTTCCATCACTAAATATGGTCCAACTTCATATTTCAAGATTGAAACCAACCTCAAAGGGGAGAAATGGATAGTTTGTTGCAGTTAGTTTAAGCTATTAGACGTCGCTGGTAAATGTAGCAGGCAGATTTGTGGATTGACTGGTAGGAACGTAATTGGTGATAACTAAAAAAAATAACTATGGACTTTCATAAAAGAAAATAAGGTTGGAAAATCTCAGGAGGAAAAATCGAAAGTAGAAGTTACATTACCTCGGTGCTACAGTCACGTACCTTGAGGGGAAATCATGAGTGGAACAATCGTCACATTCAATCAGGATTTTCAAAAAGGATTTTCCTTATTGTGGTAACCAGTTTTATTTCAAACAGATGCAATGCACTGCAGCAGCAATGGTAATTCAGTTAGCATAAGCATTTTACCTGTCCACATGAAGTCACAACATAACACTACACTGTACACTAGATCTATTTACCTACGAATGTGGCAAGCAGTCCCCTAATGTATAACCTGACCCGACAAAGACATAATAGAAAAGCATAACTGGGAGCAGCCTGATGTAGATTTTGGTCCCATTGGTCAGATCCGCAGTCATGATGTCAAACAAAAACCCTGTTGCACTAATTCTTCATATGATGCTGATAGCGTGGAGAAGGGTTAAACGGCAAAAGACACAAGAGACACGAAAGTACTACTATACAAAGAAAAACAGCCTTTTTATATCAGATCATATTTAAAAGAAAACACTATTGCTATGTTCATTACAATGGTACGAGATGAAAGTTTTGTCAGGACCAGACAGATTACACAACAACTCAGATCAAAAGGTGACATCTTTCCTGATATACAGCATGTCATGCGGTATTGTGTTGCATGTGGTTGTATGCTGTTGCCAAGACACAAAAGCCACGACAAATTGCGCTCTAAAACAAAACAAGCGCAGGCTTTCTTAAGGATCAGCAGTTTCCCTGAAATCATAGCTGACCTAACTCTCGCGTGTGCCTGCTCACGTGTGCCATTTTTGTTCCAGAAATAGTCGCATTTTGTGTCGATAAAAAAGCTCGTCATGCATTGCTCACTGATGACCAGTCAGCTGCAGATGCCACTAAACAGTACATTTAAATTCCCTTACCAGAGCCGTTTTGTTCCCTTACAGATTCCACTGCAAATTTTCCTACCACTTCTTTTTCCATTTTCAGCTTGTTGTTGTCTTAAACTGTAAGCCTCCTGTGTTGGGAAACCTCAGTGATAATCCTGCAAAATTCCTTCATAAAACAGCAGTGATACTCCTGAAGTTTGTGAAGCAAAATGCTTTAAGATTTGTTTTTGAAAAGTTGGCTAAACTATGCCAACCAATGGCACATCTATGGAATGAGTCATCTCAATCCTCAGCTTGACTCACCAGTTCTATCTTAGATGTCGCTCAGTGATCGTGAAGGGTAAATATACCACCTTCCCACTTTGTCCACTTGTGGTTTTAATTCACAGCCCTATTTATATGTCATTATTTATTTTAGTTGAAATGATACATGTCATGTGTGTGGGTATTTGGGTGAGGAAAGATATTTGTATCCATAATTCCGTACCGCTGTAGATGTCAATGCTCACAGGCTGGCTACTGCTGACCTGGTGTTCAAGAAATATTGTTCTAGGCATATAGCCATCCCCTTCAGTTTACTGTGCTCGCTGTTAAATGAACAGTCGACTTTCTAAACAACTATTCTAGCTCTGACAAAAGTTGAAAAATACTCCTTCTCACATCTCTAAGAAATCAACATATCCCATTTAAAAAATCTCAGATCCAGAAATGTACAAATATTTTTCGATTTCTGTACGATGTGCCGTAATATACTTGTCGCCACAATCAGCTGGGCAAAGTGCCGAACATGTGGATTTCAAACGTGTGAACAGATTGAGCAAACAAGACACAATACGTAAAGCTAGAGTTTTGAAAATGCTCGCGTGTTTTTGCCTTTGGCTCGAGCTCGGCTAGGTGCTTCCCCCTGTTCCCCCTCTTTATGCTAAGCTAGGCTGATTGCCTTCCAGCTCAGTCTCCAAACTCTCAACAGACACGAGAGTGGTGTTGAACATGGTGAAAGAAGGTTTTTCTCAAAATGCTGAACTTTTGCTTCACATTTAACTAATTGAATCAGTTAGAAGATTATCAAAACCACGATGATTTTAACAGATTTCTAAGCAATCTTTGAGCTGTATCAATACTATAAATGAATACCAGAACACTGAGACTTTCCTCTTGACTCTGTCTACTTGCGCCGAGTTAAATTTAATGTTCTACATTGCGAAACAACTTCAGTCAGTCAAATCTTTTTGAATTATACATAAATAGTGAAGTGATGTATATTTTTTAGGGCGAAACAAAGTTACGCAACAAAGTTAATGTAGGAAGCCAAGAATACATACTTTACTCCCTTATGTGATCGTCTGAGGCCGGATTAAATGTGGATTTGAAATATTATAACATACATTGAATGTCTCCATTTATAATCAACTGTTTAACATATCTGTCATGGGGAAGAAATTAAATATTCTGTAACGTACAGCATCTAATGTATGCTGATCAAAACGTCACCATTTGTTCTTCTTGCAGAAAGAGGGAGACTTGTGAACTGACTGATGGCTCACAAAGGAGCAGAGATCTTGTTCTTTCTTTCATTTGAAAGCCTCCACATTTTTACAGAGTGCTCCAACTCCTCCATCTTTATTTCTGTTGGCAGGCTCGTCTCGTTCTCCCCGAACATCCTTCCTCTTTCACAAGGCGTCTCATTGTCCGTAGAGGCGAAGGTAGGTTTATGGTCCATACAGAGACAAGTGGCAGCAGCACATTCCATAACTTATTGGGGCCTGTAATCCCATCGCTGCACATCTGCCAGCTGTTTGCACTATCTGACTGCAGGGGTCACTGCAAAGTGTAAACAGAAGCTAATCTCTGCTCTCTGTCTTCTAGATGTTTTTACTGTATTCTCATATTTCCAAACATAATCACGCCGATATAATAACAACACAAGTTTGCAACCATGGCACCCATCTCGAGCCAGAAACTGAAGAAAAACACTGTTCAACAGCAACCTTGGTTGTCACTCTCTTTATTCGTCATGTTCATATAATGAATTAGAACAGGATGATATGTCTTCTCTGTCTTTACAGGAAGCACTCCCTCCTCGTTTCTCCTCCTGTCTTGTCTGATTGGTCATTTGAGTGTGTGCATGAGTCAGTACTTCCTCTGAGTCAGTAGGCCTTCTGAGAAAAAGAGTTCTGAAGACTATAATCCTAAGCAGCAGCTTCATTTTTGATGCACCTGTTTGTGACTACATGATAAGGTCCCATGGGCTAGACAAACAGAAAAACCTTGTAAGACATATGAAAGTTTTATGTCTTACTATGCTGCAAACTTCTATCCAAACTCATCTCTTCTGTTTGAGGTTTGTGTACTGCTGAAATATACGGTAGCCACATTAGTTAGATTATAAACAGTGGCACACATACAGAAAAGTAATCATTAAGTTGATCATGTAAACTCCTAAATGATTTTCTACGGAGGGAAGAAGAGGATCTTTTGTTTTAATCTTAAAAAGTATATATTCTATTTCAGCCTTCTTTTTAAACATGCAGAGGACAGCAGTTTTGTCTCTCCAGGTTTTACTAATGTGTACACATGTGGTTGCACACATTAGAAGTTCCATCAAGATACCGAGGTTTAAATTAGGTTATATTATTTGCACGTATTGCGGAGAGAGCACAGCACTTTTTAAGAAAATGGTTTGGAGAAAAAAAAGAAACCCTGGGTGTGAAACAAAAGGTTCACCACCCTAAAATTTTGTACAGTCCCTTATTTTGGTGAGGAAACTCAAGTCAAGCAGAAATGTAGGAGATTGTGATTACAGCCATCAAATCAGTTCCAGCTGCATTACATAATGAGACTTATATTTTTATTGCCAGATTTAGAAAAATATTCGAACCATGAGACATTTAAATACTTCAAAATACCAAAACAAATCTTAATATTTGGTGTTTCAAGGACACTCTAGTCTCAAGTTCAAGCTGTGAGGTGTTATTAAATAGATGCATTTAAAGCCGAGGGTCCAAATCAACAAAGGTCCAAATCAACGTGCCTGGTTCCAGACCTTTGAACCACCGCCATCAGGTCTGACACTGTATATTGTACTTTGATGTATACATTATGTATTTAAAGGGGGAGGGTGGGTCATGGCACATTAGTTTAAATGCTGTGGTAAGTGGTCCATGTTATATATTTCTATCTATACAAATAAAGTGATGGCTGTGACCGCTGGCTAGAGAGTTATTTGGCCATTGAGAGTTTTGCAAAAAGGTTTACCAATGAAAACATAATCTTTCCTCACAGTTACCAGGTGACATCCATGAAAAACATTGGCAAAAGGCACAGACAAACATGGATGGGATTGGTGCAGCACAAGTTGTTTTAAATTCTTACAGAAAAGAAATCCTAAATCCTCCCATTCGGAAACATGTCAGGATGAAGTGAAGTGAAAAAAGGCAGTTTGCAACTATGTAAAAACAATTACACTGTAGAAGCAGATAACTTCTGCTCCCGTTGCTTTGCTGTCAGATTGTATTTCGTTAACTATGACATGAGCCTGTGAAGGTTGCCCTTTTTTTTTTTCCAGCCAGATTTGCTGCTCAGTGGGGAAGCCCTGTGTGCTCTGACCTCGGCCCTGACAACAAAACCCTGCTGCAATTTACCGGGTAAACTGCTCATGGAAGTGGCGACAAATCGATGGCACCCAAATTCCACATGGCGTTTCCTGCCGTTACAGCTCGCTGCTACTAGTTTGCTGTACTTCCCTCCTCACATATAGCATGCATCATCTATTACACTTTCTCACAGTAAAGTGCGCTTTGCAAAGAAAACATGCTGCTGAGTAATGTACAAGAACACAGGGTCAAATCTTTGGCAGCCGCTGACATTTTCCTGAATTATAAATTCCTCGTAATAGTCTTAGATTTCCTAATCCCTGATGTCTTGTGTCCTTAACTTGTGCAAAATCATTCTGCATCGTCTCCTTTGGTGGGCTACACAAACATATATGTCAACCTTGGGCTGTTTAAAACTAGGAATTTCTCGTAATTCAGTTTCTTTTCTTGTGCCTGTGTCTTTTTTGTCATTTGGTAGAGCTCGGCAAACAGGTAGGTTGCTTAGTATTGTCTTTATTTATCATGTTGACATAATCCTGTGAGAGCCTTCCAGCATATCTTCCCAAATTTTGTACAATCTCATCAGAGGAAAAAGATATCTATGCAAACAGGAAGTACCATACTACAGCGTATATTGTGATATGGTCTGAAAAAACAGAGATACAGGCTATTTTACTAGGAAATCAGATATTCTGTTGGTATTTTGGACAATCACAACCTGAATTTAACCTTGTCACATACAGTAAAGTTGCATTCGTAGATGTTTCTCAGAACATTTGGTGATATAGTGATACGTCTGGAGTACCTTTACAGCCACACCACTCACATCTGTAGCACATTCCAACCAATTTTCCTTTAAATCACCAACCTGAAATCAGATACTATACAAACCTGAAACTTTCTTTTCCACTGGAGCAATGTCTTGACCAAATAAATCCCTTTAGTTTGTGACAAATTAATCTTATGCAGAAGCATGTAGGGATCTGGACCGGTCAAAGAGCAAAAGGCTGGAGGCCAGGTAAACAATCGAGAAATATGATGTCTCCACAAGTCCCCAAGCCATTCATAGACCGAGATACCTGGTAAACATCTAAGCTATAGTTGTAAAATGACCATTACAGGCAAGTAAGGAGCACTCAAAATTCCTGAGTCACTCATAATGTGCAGCGTCCTGCGTGTTAAATTTCCAACCACACAAATGTGACTGATGCCCCTTTTTCCATTTGAGCCGCTGCCAACGTATAATCCTGTTCATATTATAAACTATCAGCCGAGATGCCCATGACAGTTCAGTTCTATACTGAAAAATGGCACATTCGTATTTCATGCCCAGGCCACAAGCTTTTTGCACAAATAAACTCTGGGAGAAACTGGGACACAGGCCTCAAGTGTTTAAGTTATACAATATGGAGCAGCTCCTTGGGGGGTTACACTCAGTATGGATGGTTTATACACTTTGTTTGCGGGTAGGCTTTGCAAAAATACTTTTTCAGGGTTATATTGTTTTTATTTGGGATTATGAAGTTTTCACAAAAGGTAAATGGCAATGAAAACATGGCATTACTACGACCATGGTGGCATTTGTCTTTTTGTCAGAAAATCATGAAAAATGATGTTTGTGCATGTTATGACAGAAGATAAACGTTTTGGCCTCTGTGCTCAGACTTGCATATGCAGAACGTAAGCCTGACTCCAAATGCTGGCTCAAAAGTATTCTTTTCATGTGAAGTACAGTGGTGGGAACACCGGCTCATGTATCATTAAATAATGAGAGGCTTGCAAATCAAAATGAATGCAGGATTGTAGTGGCGCATCAGGAAAACGACCTGTTGCAGAGATTTCATCTTGCAACAAGGCACTGACCTCAAACACACAGCCAGAGGCGAGACAGAGCCCAGACCTCAGCTCAACTGAGAATTCAGACAAGGCCTTGACAATTTTACCTCGACCTTTTTTCCCACTCAGTCACATGAAGACGGAGCAATTTAGTCAGAAAAGATTGAGCAAAAATTGCAGTGTCCAGATGTGCAAAGCTGAGATTATTCAGCGTAGGCTCGCAGCTGTAATTTCTACCAAAGGGCCTTTCCAATTTTCTCATCATATTCAGATTGAAGAATTTTCTTGGCTGAGGCCCTTATGCTACTGCATTACATTGTCAAAAACAGTCCGCTGCAGACCTTCTGTTGTCAGGAAACAACAGATGCAGCTGTCACACTCATGCTAACATGCAACCATTAAAAATGCACGAATCAATTCTTTGCATTACTGTAACAACATGCAGAGAGTTATCACTAACTCTGTAGCTCCCTCCAAGTTTACAGAGCCTACCGGGGCCATAATTTAATTGTGCAAGTGTAAAGACAAGCCCACAGCAGTATGTCTTTGGCACACAGACCTTGTGGGTGTCTCTAAGTGCACCTGCTATTTGAATTCATCGGTGCAGCAGCGAAAAAGGACCGGTTGAAGCGGAATATAAATCAGAGGATACAGTGATTCGTATATTCACTCTTATGCCACAGCTACAAAACCGATGAGTGACATCACAGTGAGCTGTCACGTGCACCTTGTTCAGACTGCCGGCCGAAATCCTTGTGTTTTGTCACATTCAGATGAATATTTGAAACGTGATTCCAAATGGATTTCTGCTTTGGTGGCTCAAACCGGATTTCTTGCGTAACTCACAATGACAACATCATTTTCAGAGACAGAGGGAGCAGAATCTGTGCTACCACTAGAAGAGCGATTTTGGTGCAGTGAGGGACAACGAAAACAACAGTCTGTGGACAGAAGTCAAAATGAATTGTCTGGTGGCACTTAGCAAGCCATGCAGATAGGTTGGTGATGTCTGGACACACCAAAGCCAATCTGCTCACTTGTAAATAACAGTGAGGACAGTCTGTCCTGAAGATCTGATTTGAGCAAAAAAACTGTTTTCTTGCAGTCTGAACAAAGCCTCAGTCATAACTGATTCTCCTGATGTGTGCATTTTAAAGTATTTTATAACTCTCTTTGCTGAGACACTGAATATATCGCCAGTCTTCTCACTGCACCAAACGGTAGCTTGTGTGAGAGCTCAGTCGCTGTGCTACCTTTTATCATCTCCCAGCAGAACGCTTTGCTCAGTGACGCTAAAATAAACAGTGAATTGCCCTGACAATGATGACTTTCTCCTGTCCTTTGTTTTATTGGCTCCAGACCAGTACCAGTCAAAGGAAATACACTTTACAAATCTGTATAGCCGGGTTTGAGTTTGTAGCCAAACGCTGACAGTCGTGAGGAGTGGGATTCATATGGAACATATTGTTATTATTATGAGTGGTGGAAGCTGTCCAGCAGCCTACAGAGCAAGAAATGTACAGGATCATATGGTCAAAACACACACAGGCACACACACACACACACACACACACACACACACACACACACACACACACACACACACACACACACACACACACACACACACACACACGCACACACATCCAAGACAAACCTTCAACATAAACAAATGGATGCACAAAAGGACACCCAGCAGGCACATGCACAAATCACCCAAACGCACAGCGCACATGCACGCACAATTAATGCTCGTATAAATCAGCTGCCCAATTTTTTGTTGGAGCGCGCAGCAATTTTTTCCAAAATTCCACAAAATGATCTGCAGTAATTTATGGTGTGTTTTCCACCAAGGGGAGTGATACCGGGTTCTGGGCTGTAAACGTTGCTCTGCCATGTTTATTTTCATTTCATTTTGTTCTGCCTCTACTAACACTTTACCTTGGTGATTTAAGGAGGCTAAGAGTGGTTTTGGAACATAACCAGCTGGCAGTGAGCGCGTGCGTGTGTGTGTGTGTGTGTGCGCGTGCATGTGTTAATGTGTGTATGCGTGTATGTGTATGTGTGTGTCTGTGTGTGTGTATGTGTGTGTGTGTGTGTGCATGTGTGTGTGTGTGTGTGTGTGTGTGTGTGTGTGTGTGTGTGTGTGTGTGTGTGTGTGTGTGTGTGTGTGTGTGTGTGCATATGCTCCAAAGCATCAGGCATCTGAATCCTCTCCTGTTCTACGTCCTCTCCCCATGTTTGTAATAAAGGTGTGATGGAACAGCTTCATCTGTTCTGCATGGTGCACCTGCCATCACAGCATGTGCTCTTTAATCCAAATATAATTTCTAATTTCTAATTTCGAGCAGTTCTTATGAGGTCAGATGTGTTGTTTTTTTTTTATGGCTGTTGTCTTATTGTCTGTCCTCTCTTGGATGTGGTAAAATGTTAAATCATAAAAATATGTGTTTTGTCTTTGCCCTCTAGGACACAGATAAAGTAGAAGTATTTTCTGATCTGACACCACAGTTGGTGGAATAACGTAATTTTTTGGTGTCTTCTAAAACTGTTACAAATATTAATTATTATGTTTTATGAAGCAGCAGTGGTCAGGGTTTAGTTTGGTTTAGAACAAAAACAACTTGATCAGGTTTAGGGAAACTTGAGTTTAAGATAAGTATTTTCTCTAATACTGTGACTGACGCAGTTCACTCATGCATTTGGTTTCTTTTCCATATTTTTAAATGTTCTTTTATATTTTATTTTATGTGAAACACTGTATATAAAGCACTCTGAGCTGCATTTCGTGTATGAAAGGTGCTATACAAATAAAGTTTGTTATTATTATTATTACTATTATTAAAAGAGCAAAACCAACACTATCTCTCAGTACTTCCAGACTTCCCCAGCCTATCTATGGCTCTCAGCACCAAGCCCTGAGGACTTAAATGCTTTAAACTGGTCTGAAATGCACTGTATAGTGTAATCTTTTACATAAAAAAAGCTCAGTGATTTACTTTACTTTTGGCAAACCTTACTCTGACAGGGGAAATGCAGTGTGTCAGGGACTAACTTAAAATAAACTACAGTAACCATGATAATTGTAGTCCAGCACAACAGTGTGGCTCACTGATGTTTTATTATAGTTGTAGGACAACAATGAAACTGTGACACATACATCATGTATGTCAGGCTCTGGATTCATTCACATCAACTCAATGTTTTTTTTAAATGCATTAATAAATACTGTCTAGATTAAAAGAACATTATTGGATCTATCCTTTCAAGAAAAAGAAAAGTCAACATTATGTTATGTAATTATATGATTAATGGCTAAAAAGTTAAAAATGTAAAGAAGACGTGGGTGCTGACAGACTTGCAGTTCACTCAGGGACAGAAACCAAAGTTTGAAGGACTTTTTCTTGGTTCACCATATAGAAGAAAGAGTTCATTAATCTCACACGTACTGTATGAAGCCAGCTGCCACTCAGTCAGTCAGTAATTGTCACTCCTCAGTCAGCCAGTCAATCGCTCATTCTGTCAGCTACGTTAGCCAGCTTGTCAGCACCCAACTAGCCCATCAGCTGGTCAGTTAACCAAACAGCCGAGAAAAAAGAAAACCCCAAAAAACACGCAACCAGTCAGTCAGTCAAATCAGATCCCATCTTATAGGTTAAGAATAGTTTTCCTCAAGGAAATCTGATTAAGCGTGAAATAGAAATCGAGAGAAACAGGATGCTGCATGAACCATGTCTGGACCATAAACGCACGCACAAGTGTGTGTGAGTGAATAGAGGAAGATACTGAGTGTAGCTCTGTGTGTGTGTGTGTGTGTGTGTGTGTGTGCGTGCGTGCGTGCGTGTGTGTGTGTGAGTGAGTGTGCGTGTGTGCGTGTGTGCGTGCGTGCGTGCGTGCGTGTGTGTGTGTGAGTGAGTGTGCGTGTGTGCGTGTGTGCGTGCGTGCGTGCGTGCGTGCGTGCGTGCGTGTGTGTGTGTGTGTGTGCGTGCGTGTGTGCATGTGTGCGTGTGCATGTGTGCGTGTGCGTGTGCGTGTGCGTGTGTGCAGGCAGATCCTGGAGTTATTTTCTGTAATACCCCCAGTTTCATTTCAGGTTTGGTTTGTGTCCAGGTGGTTGGCTTTAATGTAGTCCAGATGGGAGACGCAGAGCGGAGAGTGGCCAGATTTTTCCAGAGTTTCGGTCGAACCAGGGCTTTGCTAATAAAAGCAGAGGAGATTTTCACAGTTCCGCAGACAAAACCTCGCATTCGAATTCTCCGGGGGGAACGGAGAGCGAGCGAGACCGCAATGTTATACTTTGTTTTTATTAAAGGAGGTGATTGACAGCTTGGAGAGAATTTTCCAGCATTAAACCAGGGGTCTTATTGGAGAGGACAGAGCAGAGAGCACAGGGACCTGGCGAAGCAAAGCAACGCTCTGGCAAGCTGCTACTGACTGAAAGCTTGGCTTCTTTTCTAATTCTCTCTTTCTTACCATCTCTTTCTTTCTCTCGTCTCTGTCTATAAGCCATGAGAAGGTTGCTCCTCCTCCTCGCCCCACCCAAACCTCCTCTCCCCTCAAAAGACAGATTTTTATTGGGATGAATACGCCAGCATATTAACAGTTTACGTTTGATGAAAAAAGACAGAGGCCTACCCTGTATGCTTGTTTTACTTTCTGCCTTCTTTTCTTTTTGATTTCTCGTCTTGCACCTAATAACTGCGTCCAGGGTGCTCGGAGTTTCACTCTGGGGAGGGCAGCACGTGTTCATAGCTGGATCTGTACACGCCTGCTTAGGGCCTAATAAAAACCTAAGTGCCTCCTGATTCACACAGCCTGTAAAAGGATGAAACACTTACTGCACTTGCAGCCCAGTGTGTGTGCGTGCGACTTAGGCAGCTTATAGGGTGTGTCTCAACCTTCGTCTATCTCAATAGCCATCTATCACAGCCAAGATCGCGTAGAGGAGGGAGTGTGGGTCACCTAGTGTTTCTCCTGGTTGACAACTTCATGCAGGAATGGAGGCAGAGTTTCAACATCACCTGCATATTCTGTTTTCATTTGGTTGCTAAGATTTCGTACATGTTCCTGTGATTGTCAGCTGGCAGTCACGTGCCTGTCGTTGGTTAAGGTTTGGCTCAGCTTTCCATCCCTGACAGCACAGAGTTTGTATGTCAAAAGTCAATCTCTTTTGCCCTTTATAATCTGACAGTGCATGTAAAATACATTGGAATAATACTGCTTTCTATTTTACACTTTTGGCAGTGTTTCGAAAAATGGGATTGATTGATTAATTGATCAGGGCATGAATCTGCAGATCAATTTACTTTCCAATTAGTTCATTATTCAGCTGTACTGTGGGTACGGAAAGTATTCAGACCCCTTTCAATTTTTCACTCTTTGTTTCATTGCAGCCATTTGCTAAAATCAAAAAAGTTCATTTTATTTCTCATTAATGTACACTCAGCACCCCATCTTGACAGAAAAAAACAGAAATGTAGAAATTTGTGCAAATTTATTAAAAAAGAAAAACTGAAATATCACATGGTCATAAGTATTCAGACCCTTTGCTCAGTATTGAGTAGAAGCACTCTTTTGAGCTAGTACAGCCATGAGTCTTCTTGGGAATGATGCAACAAGCTTTTCACACCTGGATTTGGGGATCCTCTGCCATTCTTCCTTGCAGATCCTCTCCAGTTCCGTCAGGTTGGATGGTGAACGTTGGTGGACAGCCATTTTCAGGTCTCTCCAGAGATGCTCAATTGGGTTTAGGTCAGGGCTCTGGCTGGGCCAGTCAAGAATGGTCACAGAGTTGTTCCGAAGCCACTCCTTTGTTATTTTAGCTGTGTGCTTAGGGTCATTGTCTTGTTGGAAGGTGAACCTTCGGCCCAGTCTGAGGTCCAGAGCACTCTGGAAGAGGTTTTCTTCCAGGATATCTCTGTACTTGGCCGCATTCATCTTTCCTTCAATTGCAACCAGTCGTCCTGTCCCTGCAGCTGAAAAAAAAAAACATAACATGATGCTGTCACCACCATGTTTCACTGTTGGGATTGTATTGGGCAGGTGATGAGCAGTGCCTGGTTTTCTCCACACATACCGCTTAGAATTAACGCCAAAAAGTTCAATCTTGGTCTCATCAGACCAGAGAATCTTATTTCTCATAGTCTGGGAGTCCTTCATGTGTTTTTTGACAAACTGTATGCGGGCTTTCATATGTCTTGCACTGAGGAGAGGCTTCCGTCGGGCCACTCTGCCATAAAGCCCCGACTGGTGGAGGGCTGCAGTGATAGTTGACTTTGTGGAACTTTCTCCCATCTCCCTAGTGCATCTCTGGAGCTCAGCCACAGTGATCTTTGGGTTCTTCTTTACCTCTCTCACCAAGGCTCTTCTCCCACGATTGCTTAGTTTGGCTGGACGGCCAGGTCTAGGAAGAGTTCTGGTCGTCCCAAACTTCTTCCATTTAAGGATTATGGAGGCCACTGTGCTCTTAGGAACCTTGAGTGCTGCAGAAATTATTTTGTAACCTTGGCCAGATCTGTGCCTTGCCACAATTCTGTCTCTGAGCTCTTTGGACAGTTCCTTCGACCTCATGATTCTCATTTGCTCTGACATGCACTGTGAGCTGTAAGGTCTTATATAGACAGGTGTGTGCCTTTCCTAATCAAGTCCAATCAGTTTAATTAAACACAGTTGGACTCCAATGAAGGAGTAGAACCATCTCAAGGAGGATCAGAAGAAATGGACAGCATGTGAGTTAAATATGAGTGTCACAGCAAAGGGTCTGAATACTTATGACCATGTGATATTTCAGTTTTTCTTTTTTAATAAATTTGCACAAATTTCTACATTTCAGTTTTTTTCTGTCAAGATGGGGTGCTGAGTGTACATTAATGAGAAATAAAATGAACTTTTTTGATTTTAGCAAATGGCTGCAATGAAACAAAGAGTGAAAAATTGAAAGGGGTCTGAATACTTTCCGTACCCACTGTACCTGGCCAGGCTCTGGTTTAGCTCTGTACTAACATAATCCCATGGGACTCCATGTCAGGTTTGTTCAAGTGAAACCATAGCAACAGCATGGCAGAGAGCAATATCCCCGTTATGAAAAATTATATTTAAGCAATTTATTGTTGGCCTGTAATGTGACTAGCACTTATTATTCTGTCATTTCCAGTTTCCTCAGCACTGTCGTGCCAGTTTAATATTCTTTCCACTGTCACCCTAAAGGACCTTTAACTGATTGTTGTCCTAACATCAAAAACAATACAAAAAGATAAAAACACTAAGTATGTTGCATGGCTCAGTCTTTGATCTCACTTGCTGACACTGCTAGTGTCTTTCAGATTTAACATCCCACAGAGTCTGCAGTCAGGGTAGGTATGCTGTTTACCTTGTTCACAATCTTAGTTTAATATGTCATGCTAATGTTTGCTTATTTGCTTTTTTCTGAATCTTTTACGAGAAACATAATAAATCAATAAAAAAAATAATCTGAATCATTCAAGGTTTTATTAATGGCTGATTGATAGAACAAAGAGGATTTTTTTTTTTTTTTTACCCTATTCACAATCTGCTAAACATATTACATAAAGGTAATCCTATTATTCACAGCCCCATTCAAAACTGGAAACAGGTTATAACAACTTTTCACAATTTTACATGATCCTTTTTACTACGTACCTCATCAAAATCGTCATTTCCACATCTACCTCAGATAATACATTTCTCACATGGAGGAACATCTGGGAGGAACTTTTACACCATTTCAACAACTGAGGGAGAAAACTGAAAGAAAAATTGTCCTCAATTAATTTTTTTTAAGCTGTGAAATCGTCTCAGTTTTTTCACAGCCAAAACAGATGAACTTGATCAGTGTTTTATGTTGGGAATAAAATTGAATGAATGCATTTTTTACTTTGGCAATGGCTTTCAAAATGTCAAAACAACATCTTAGAGGATACACAGGAAGCTTAGGAAGAGGAATTAGGTGTAACCACGTCAACTGACCTGTGAAATACTCTATTGGACCTGTTCAACGCTGTTCAACAAACAGCATTACTCTAAACTCTTTATAAAGGATTTTCAGACGTGTCACCTCCATGTGATGAATGTTTTTGATGTCAAACCCATTTAATAAGAACTTTTAACTATAAACCAAATCCTGAGAATCTGAGGATATGATATTATTTAAACAAAGCGGTGTCTGTATGGATTAATTACAGCTAACAAACTCATATACTCTTATTTGTTTCCAGTTTTTGTTTGTTCCAGTTCACTTATAAGACGTTCATTTATGTTTTAGTGTGTAGATCAGAGGGGCATTGAGTCAGCCGGGGGGTTCTTTCTTTTTCTTTCTATAGTGTCTGTTTTGCTCCTGAGCCATGTGTTTCCTCACAACTCTAATAATAATACAAAAATTGAAACACAATTTATTAAATGAGAAGTTATAAAGGCTACAAAAAAAAAGCTTTCTTTTGAACTTTGTCATTTTGGCCTCTTGGTCATTTTCTCTTTGCTCATACAAGCATATTTTCCAGACAGACATTAATACTAGACTAAGTCTAGACGGTCACTGTGACGGTACTTTAAAAAAAGGAGGGGAAACAGAGGAATATCAGGGAAGGAACACAACGAGGAGACAATTAGTGGCTCTGGACAGCTCGACTTAACTCCCTCAACCACAAGAAGAGCTGGGTGATATGGACAAAATCAAATATCCCGATATTTTTGATAAATCAAAACCCATTATGCGACGCTATTGTAAGGATGACTCTTGGGGCTTTCACAAAATATGAACACAGAGAGATTATTGTTAAAAAATAAACAGTAATGTGGATGTTATGACTAAGTGGACAAAGTTAAATAATAGAACAGCTCGAACAGTCTGGTAAGTTCAGAAAATGGCATCAGTTTACTGTAACGCAGCCTTGAAAAAACAGGAAAAGACAACACGTACAATATCACGATATTACCATGTTCAAAATCGAAAACTAAATCTAGTCTCATGTCACGATATCGATATAATATTGATATGTCTCCCAGCTTTAACCACAAGCTTCAGTAAACAAAAAGGTGCCTGACGAGACAATCTGAGTGAAACAACTCTGCTGTTCGCAAATGATGAGTACGAAACACCAGACACGGTCAACACTCGACGGTCAACTCACTGGTGGCTACGAAGCAGAATGAAAGGGACCGCTGATATAAAGAAGGTTCAAATTGAGTAAACACCGTACAAAAGTGTTGATTTTTCACTTCGTACCACTATACTGCTGCTGGACAGAAGCCATCAGCGTGTTTATTATTAAACAGAGGGCACGGAAACAAACATGCTCATTTCTGGATCAAATTATTAAAGCTACAGATTTGTTATTTCCGCTAAGTCCCGAACGGCAGGTTGCGATTTGAGACAACGCTATTTTGTCAAACTTCAGGAACGACACGATAAGAATACTAATGCTTAAGAGTACTACATGTGAGTGTACTTAGGAAAGGATGCTATCTGGGACTCAGCCCTGGCCTTTTAAAATCAGGATATTTTCCGGAGACAAAACATTAAGCAACGCAACTTTGCAGATGATGAGGAATTGCAGTGTTTTGTTGAGTTGAGTTAAGTTGATTCTCCTCATAATTTTCTAACGTAACATAAACGTCTATGTTTTTCCAGTGCAATGTTCTGCTCTCATTTTCAAGTGTTTTTGTGGTCATGTGGGATCAGGTGACTGAACATGATGGATGACTGCACAAGCAATGCACTCGGTGGTCTTGCAGTAATAAACACCAACAGTGATACACATTTGGACCCGTTACTCACCTTCTGCTTGTCGGAGGGAAAACACACTCGCATGCGGTCCGAGAGGCTTCCACGGTGGTATCCTCTTCAGCAGGAAATGTCTTTTTAACAACCAATTAAAGGTGAGCTGGGCTGCAAGAGGAATGTTTATGCGGAGGACCTGTCGGAGAGAGAAAGAGGGAGAGAGATTCATTGTGGGGGGGAGAAAAAGGAGAGGAGGAGAAGGAGGAGAAGGAGAAGGAGAGGAGAGGAGAGGAGAGGAGAGGAGAGGAGAAACCTGGAGAGCTGAACGAGGCCAGGATTTGGCACTTTCACAGGTGTGCACAACAGGGGGTTTGAGGAGGAAGGAGTTTGTGTACATACGTGTGTTGGTGTGTATGCGTGTGTCAGAGTGTGTGCGTGAGTGTGTGGAGCTGCCAAACTGGCCACCTGTCTTTCCCTCGTTGTAGTTTTAGTGTTTCCTTTCATCCGGCCCTCAGCAGCACAGCTCCCACTTGGAGCAGTTAGCCTCCTGCCGCGCAAGACTGTGTGTTTGTTAGTGTGTGTGTACGCGCGGGTGTGTGTGTGTGTGTGTGTGTGTTTGCGTAGCTCGCGTCCCAGTTGGGTCAGAAAGACTAATGTTCCTAAAGGTGCATTTCGCTCTTTCCTCCACGTTTTTATATCTTTGTTCTTTATGTTTTATTGAGACAGTCCGAGTGGAGGCAGGAAGTTGGCCAACAGGCCCGCGGAGCAGAAGAGGACACCAGAGGAAACTTCTGCTCCAATGTCAACAGGAGGTCATGCTTCAGGAAAAGCACTGCTACCTATCCATCTTTAATTAATAGACCTTATTCAGCCGGGTACCATCAGAGCGTGAAAACATGGATGAATTGGAAAAAAAAACAGGAAGTGCTTCTGTCTCCTTCACTGATTCTCATGTTATGACAGTTGAGAAATGTAGAAATAACTTGTTTATGTTTTTGACAGAAGGTCTGAGAGCCTGTCCAGACAATTATTTTTTGTGAAAGTACTTAAAACTGTGATGGTTGATTTGTGAATTCCAACCTCTATGTTCAGTTTCCTACTTCCCAGGGTAGAGCTGAGGCCGATACTCTATAAAGCCAGACACTTATTAGAGATACATGTGTTAATAATTCCATATGTGACTGTTCACGTAAAGAGCTGCTTTTATCAGTATTTTTACACACATACTGTATTAACACTAGTGGCTCAGAGGATTTTGTGAGTTGTGAGATGAGTCACCCAGAGGTCCCCTCATTTAACCATGTTAGCATCTTGAAGCTCATTGTTTTGGTTGTACAACTCACAACAGTCCAAGTTAGCAACTAGCTGCTGCACATAGCGGAGAATTCAGCAGTTTCAGAATATTTTTCTCAGGAGATGGTAAAAAAAAACTGAGCTAACGTGAGTTTTAATATTGGATTTATATTTGTTGGGTGGCCAGAAACTCAACAATGAATATTCCTCAGTGTGTGCTGGGTGTTAAATTGACAGTTGTTTGCCAAGTGCAAATCATATTGACCATTTTTTCACGAATCAATATTATGTTTGGAGGTTGCTGTACTGAACCAAAGTGGCCTGAAAAATCCACAACTTGTTTTCTTGCAATTTTGTTTTACTTCATAATACCGCAACCTTTTTAAAATACATTTTTAAACTAAAACTTTGACACTAAGTAGGTCATGTAGGGTCACTGTTTGTTAATCGAACAAACTAGTTGTAAGTTGTCATAAGAAATTTGACTTCCAAGCTGAGGAAGGCATCAGATGGGAGCCAGAACATAAGACAGACAGCCTGTAGCTCACAACACTGTGGTATCTTTTTCTTTAAACAGGGATTATAAATAAACACATCTCTAGTTAGTTTTTTTCCATACCTAAGCCGTCACTGTGTTCTGCCAGATATCAGTCATATTCCCACTAAATCCAATTTATCTAAATCGTCTTCAGGCTGCTTCCCACAGCCCTCTGGCATCGGTGCCAACTAAAACCGCACAAACGCTGGGACAAAAGCTGCTTTTTATTACTTCAGCTATCGGTATTCACACGCCAGATTTCCATGGGGGCATCCTCGTCAGACCGTTATATTGATAATAAGAACCAGTCGATCTTCCAACCTCCGGTTCACCTTGATCCAAAACCGCCCACTAAAATACGGCACAGCAGTTTGCCCTCTCAGCTGATCTGTTTCATCAATGTGAAACACAGAGATCATTAGACAGCTAAGCTATATCACAGATCTTCCTGCTTAGCAAGAGTGTGCGCATGCGAGCGTGTGCACACCCATTCATACAGTGCGTCCATCTATTTGTGCATATGTAAGTTCATCTGCACACAAGTGTGTAAATGGTCATCTGCGTGTGTGTGTTAAATTGTGTGTAGGCGTACAGGGGGAACCTGATCTGGTCTGTGTGGGAGGAACCGGTTCCTTTTTCCCCCTCTCCACTGCTCAGACAGACGGCCTGCTAGAGAGATCAGACTCTCAGACTAACTGGACCAGAAGTCATTAGGACACACTAGACACACAGCGCTTTTTTAAAAAGCTATTGCTTCCTTTTAAAAAAAAAAAAAAAAAAATCTCAGCAGTAAGATTATCTACGTTTCATCGGCTCATAATAGGACGAGGTTCTTTTAAACAAGTCGCATGGCGCTTTTCAAATCTTTGTCTCAGGAACCAGCGAGCAGCAGGGACCGTTTATACAGACTGTGTCCTGAGATTTTGTATTTTGTTTCTCTGTGCTACATTTTTTTTTAGGAAAGCTCCGGCCCTTGAGTTTAAGGGCACTTCAGGCATGAAACATCAGAACTGCATTTTGTCTCTGGTATAAGCGATTCTCCAGTGGATTTTGCAGCTATTTCTAGTTTAGATTATGAATTAAACTTTTGCTTTCTGAAAGACTTCTTGAGGCATACTATAAATTTTGAACCTATATCATTCATTGTAGTCATAAATTTCAATTTACACCTTTCCCCTTCGTCACCTTTGTGAATTATTTCATTAACGTGAGTGTCCTCTAGATGACATCTCT
The DNA here is from genome assembly GCF_022577435.1 of Embiotoca jacksoni. NCBI lineage: Eukaryota > Metazoa > Chordata > Actinopteri > Embiotocidae > Embiotoca > Embiotoca jacksoni. The sequence goes on from NW_027185241.1 coordinate 14,797,605, forward strand.
CTGAGGACATATTAACTCAAAAAAAACACCTGCAAGTGTTCAGTGCTGTTTATAGTTTTGGGGTGTTTGTGAGATGACACACGCAATAAATCAGCTTTGTTTTTCAGCACCGTTTCCACTAAAAACTGTCTTTTGGCAACGCAATGTGACATTTGAATTTTTGTTGGTTGTTTTTTTTCACCAGCCACTTGTCACATTGTAGGAAAAAGCTTCATAATTGGCACCTCAGTTTCAGAAACAGCTTGTTAGCGCTGCTAAAAAATTATTTGGGAAAAGCACACCAGTGGAGCACAGCGGTTCGCCTCCATTAAAAGAACGGCTCATTTACATTTCACTTAATGGCGGAAAATGGCTTGAGAAACACTGCTGTTATGTGGTGTTAAAATGAACCAGGACACCAGGCACATTAACAGATTGCTAATACTCCTGAGGCAAGATCACACTAAGAACACTTTAAGGTAGCCACAACTTTTGGTTTTCCTTGGGAATGTATTTGCAGTGTCTGTCTATATCTACTGTATCTCTATTTAAACAAGTGATTATGAACTATAGGAAAAAGCCTTAAAGAAGGTATATCAGAGCTCATGGCATTGGGGAAGAGAAAAGTAGGCAGAGGAGCAAAAAAAAAAAAAAAAAAAAGGCAATATGACAATGCGCTTAAAAAAAAGGAAGGGCGGCATTCCAGGCTGCTAATGCCCGGATCATTTCCCATCAAGGCTTCGGACAGACTTAGAGAGTGGAAGAGATGCTGAATGAAAGTGATGAAGGTGAGACAGAGTGAGAAAAAAGTAGATAGGACAGTAGAAAATATAAGAAAAAAAGAAGATGAATGGATGGATCAACAGATAGACAGACAGAAAAGGTAAGGAGAAAGTAAGCACTGTGTGCCTAAACACACTGGAAAGCCATCACCAACCAGAGTCTGGCCAGTGGCACTCCAGGGAAAAGAGAGGAAGAGCAGAGGAGGAGAGGAGAGAACAAGCATGTGGAAAGGTAAAGAAGAGGACAGCGAAGGGACAAAGGCAGATGTCCAAGCAGCCGTACCTGCAGATTCAATTTTGCTGGGTTTTTTCCGCTCTCTCTCCCTTCTCCTCGCCCTTTCCTCTGCTCTTTAAACCTTTGTCGGCCTCATCTTCTAAACCTTTTCGTCTCTGTCTGCTCTGATCTCTGGTCAGCACAACAGCACACTGACTAAAACTCCAGTCCTCCAGATAAGAAGAAAGAAAACAAATGAGAGGATGCACGTGAGAAAGAAAGAGAGTGAGACAAAGGTATAAGCATTAATTATGCTCGCTTAAAGCTTAGTGTGGTGCTTCGTTGGTGAAAGACGAAACACCTCTTCAAAGTTAAAGTATATTAAACAACCATTTTGTGTTAGAATATGTCTGTAGCTGCACAGTGGAAACCTTTATATTGTTTATTGGTTGGAGCTGGCATGAAGTAGGACACGATTTGAGAGTACAATCTGCTGAAAACACCAACAACATGTAAATAAAATCTACTTCCAGATATACAAACAATTTATTGGTCATCTTGAGTTATTTCCCACTTTCTGAAATGATTGTTAGAAATAACCAATAAGTTCCAGCACTTTTTAGGATGCCATAAACTGTCAATAGTCAATGTTTATACCTTAAAAACAATGCACAAAAAATGCCATATGCCTGTTAAATAACATTGTTTCATTATATAATGTCACATAAATATACATTTATATTTCAGTTTACACATTAATAACACACAGCTCTTGATGAATACAAATGTGTGGGTGTTGTGTGTGTTTTCTGATCATGTGCCATAAGGTCTTTAGATCTCTAAGCAAAGAGTCACTAAACAATTCAGGAAAAAGTCTCTTATACGTGTTCTTGATGGTCTTGACAGAAATGTGAGTACTTTGCGAGTACTTTTGAACTTCTAAAAACGGTAAAAATGTAAGAAAAAAAAAAAAAAAAAAAAAAAGTTCTTGTAAAGTGATACAAAAAGTAATCAAAAGTTCCTTGAAAAGTCCAGGAAGTGCCATAGAAGTCCTTCGAAAGTCTTTGACATGCATCACAAGTCTGGTTCGTCTTCAAGTTGCAGTAAAAATCACTAAAGGCACTGTCAACGTGGTGAGCGTTTTGTCCGTGTGGTTCGGGTCCTCATTGTTAGCTTCTGATGGCCGTCTTCCTGTCTCTGTCTTTGTTCTGCAAGAGAAAAAAAAAAACAACGTCTCAAATGATCAGGGATTTAACACCGACATCGATTTGAAGAAACACTTTGGATTTTACTCTCTTGTCCAGAATCAGACAGGAGGACTGACACGGTACAAATGAAGCTGGAGACAGCTTGGCTTAGCAGGAACACTGGAAACAACTAGATTTTGTTCCTTTTTCCACCGGGCCAGGCTAGCTGTTTTCCCCCTGATTCCAGTTTTTATGCTAAGCTAAGTTAGCTGGCTGCTGTATGTAGTTTCACATTAAATGCAGCAACAATATAGGGTTTGGTCCTCAGATGTAACTGGAAGATAAGAAGTTTGACTGTGACAAATAAAATTAGGTCATTTAAGACATGTCAGAAGCTTTTTCTAGTTTCATAAACTCTAAAGTAGAACACATGTACTTTACTTTGCATTTATATATACTTTATTTAAACTGATAAGCACATTGCTTTGTAAAGCTCCTTAAGGGGCACAGCAAGTTTTCAACCATTACGCTCTTCAAATATTTTTTAACAAGGAAATAAAACTGCTGCACTTGATGTAAACCCTTCACTATAGAGTCATAAAATTACACTCTCATTCCCAGGGCATCAAATGCTGTTGTTTTGTTAAAGCAACTGGTGTCAGTGTGATACACACTAAGCGCCATTTGGCCTTCGCACTGTGACCATCTGGGTCAAAGAGGGAGGTCATGTCACGGAGTCGTGTCACCAAGTGTGACAACGTCCACATAGGGAGGAGCTGAGGTGAAGAAACAGTTGAGAGCTACGTGTGCGAGTCCGGGAGAAAGAAAACGTCGGTGTGAATTTCTTAAGTAATTTAACAAACATAATGTCTGTACGGTACTTATGTAAAATGTATTATTTCAACCCAAACCATGATCTTTGCCCGACCCTAACCATGTAGTTTTAGGTGACTAAACCTGAGGGACCTTTGCCTGTATGTGACACCAAGAGGCTGTTAAAAACCAGCTGTGATGAAAACGGGTTTAAAAAAAAAAAAAGAGTAGCACCCATTATGGGAATGCAGTAGATACTGTTTTACTGCCATCACTGACACAGTGAATTAAAGTGGTTTTGAATGTACTCTGCTTCCAGTTATTGAGAAAGTAAATCAGCCTTAGCAGTAAACTCACATAAACACAGTCTGTACAGCAGCACGCAACATTAGTTGTTGTTGTTGCAGAGAGCAATTAGCGTTTCTTTAATTCTGTTGGAGTGACATCCTGAGCTGATTTATGACAGCAGAGCACCACGATATGCTTCTCATTTATCTGAGATATCAGAGGCGAGAAGCCTTGATTTCCTGGCTGGTGAGGAGACTTTCTCTATCTGGCCAGGAAAATAACATCACTTTTTCCCTCTTCACCTAACCTCTTCTCTGCTCACTTCTCAGGCCATCCACCACTGGCTTTTCAAGCAACAGTCAAGGGACTTTGTTGAACACACCATTGAGTGATATGCAACACACATCATCTCTGCCTTGGTCAATACTTTTCAGCGCTGACGTTTCAAAGATTAACTCATAGCTGACAAATGATCTGAAGTGAACTTCATTTCTGGTTGCCTTTCACTGAAAAACATGTAAAAAAAACAAAACACTTTCTCACCAGAGTTTAGGCTAAATTAAAGGCATTCCTGTCCTGTGCTGACTTCTCTCTCCCCCTCATATCATCTCAACTGATCCTCTCTGCTGCCGCCCTCGCCTTCCTCTCATCAGCCGAACACCTGTTACACATTTCCTGTCAGACGGAGCACAAGGTGTAGGTGTTTGGAAAAATCCGCTTGACTGACATCAACAAAGGTGGGTAGGTGTTTGGAAGAGTATCAGGTGGTAATGAGAGAATGAGATCATAGGATTTTGGACAGGAATCGATCCTCCCACTGATTGAGGGGAAGATGAGGAGACACAGAAACTATTATAGTCGATCCCTCCTCCAGCTGGACGGAGTTGGATCATTATTAGATTGTAATTGAATCGTTACCATCACTGGACATGAACTATTACCAAGTAGTCTGTGAGTGCAAAAGTATGAGCAAACCGCATCATTTAGTTCCTATTTCCAGAAGTAATTAAATGTAGATTATGTGGTCTTTACAACAATATCCTTCTAGCATAACATAATTCTGAAACAACATCAAACAGTAAATGTCAGGTTTTATCAGTTTCTGAGCCAAATATTTCATCCTTATTGAGTGTTTTTTTTCATGTTTTTTTAGGCCAATGCTGCGTCCAAAATCCTTCACTATTCACCATAGAGTCCATCACGTAGTGTCGACCATTATAGGAATTTTCTAGTTGAAGTTATAATGTGTGCTGCAACTTGTCTCCTCTAAATCACACTGATCTAATTTACTCATTTACGACACCAAAAAGGTTTTTGGCGAAAACTACGACGATGCTGTCTGCATTATGTTTTACAAACGTCGTTAAACATGGTGAGAGTAAAGCCATTAAGTGCAGTGTTTATTTAACATTTGACCGTAACCTTGGTCTTTTCCAAACCTTAACGAAGTGTTTGTGTTGCCTGAACTTCATCATACACAGAGCGTAGGACACAAATAACTGCGTCCACAGCCAGCTGCTGCACCCTGTATGATCCTATCACCTCCTATCGCCTCCTCTCACCTCCTATCACCTCCTCTCACCTCTTATCACCTCCTATCACCTCCTATCACCTCCCAACAAATTCCTCACGGAGGTTAATCGCTGCATTTTCTTCGTAAAGTTGTTCAGGCCAGTAAATCTACTTCCGACAGCAATTACTTTAAAAACATAGTCGAGAGGGTTGCAATGAAGAACCCCATAACTTAAAACTTGCAACCATCATGAAAGACTGAAACAAAAAGGCTGTCCAAAATTGTTTGTAATTTTTTGCCATCTGACACGATATAATGTCTGCGTCCAAATTTCTCTTCATTTGTGAGGAAAAGTTTCACACCCAGCCTGGAAATCTTCGACCTCACTACTGCATTGCGGTTATTGTGCTTGCTCCCAACTCAAACTATCGAGCTGGACGACAACAGCGCAGCCAGCCACTCTGGTGTTTGTTGGAAAGCACTGTGGAAAACTGTAGGTATTTATCAGTGCACGGAAAAGTACTTGAGGCAGGTTAGAGAAACATGACAAATTTCACTTAGAAACCTGTGCGTGAAAACTGGATGATTTAGCAAATTACATCAAATTACAATGGGATCAGTAAGAGCCAGCCCACGTGCTCCGGTTTAGGAAGCACAGCTGTGGCTGGTGAAGGTGGTTTAGCTGGAGTGGGACTGGTTCAGTCAAAACAGGGGGGTGGTGGGGGCTTTCAGGCCGGCCTGGTAGTCAAAACAATCTCCTGAAGACTAATAGGGCATGGCTGGATGACATCTCTGCTCTCTCTTCTCTCTTTCCAAACACACACACACACAGACATACCAGTGAATTCCCAGAGGGGCGATTTGTCCGACACTAATATGATTACCTGACGATGTTTACTTTAGATACGATATGATGATATTACCACACTGGAACAATATTATTGCACTATCAAGGCAAACATAGACTCCCTTAACCGTAATATGAAGACAGTAAACATATTCTTCACGACATCTTATCAAGTCTTCAAACTCGAGCTCTAATATTGTTTTTCTGAAAATCAACCCGGCTGTTCCTTTACCTATAACTGAGGATTTTCCGTGCACTTTTTTCTCTTTTTTTTTTCCTGTGTTAAGCTGTTCTGTCAAATACAAACATCTAATTTAGGTCCTGGCCGCATGAGGACAGGAATGACTGGTTGGAAAAAATAATTCCACTTGGGTACCGGCCCGCGATCGTATAAGGAGAATGGTATTTAACCATGAAATGAAAACGGCTAATATTCCTTTAGTTTATCGAGTGAAAGTATGCGAGTGTGCGTCAGTGCCTCCAGTGGCTTATAGAAGCTGCAATTACCCTCATACATGACCATCGATTAATAAATAACACATTAAGACATTTAAACTACGCTAACGAACGCAGCGAATGAGCCACAGTCGGCCATTATGTGGCTTGGACACATCGCAACGTCATGTTCACTGTGCGCCCCTAATAAGCATCCTGACGGCTTCTGAAAGAGACTTGATCAATGTGAGATTGCCTAATCAGATGCATCTCACACCAGGCAGCCACACATGTATTTAATCATTCCCACGTTTTATTAATCTGCTATAATGACTCCAGAACAATCCCGACTTCATTTTCATCGGTCTCGCATGACTTCATCCTACTACATTTTGCACTAACCATCGCTTTATCATCACTGCAAAGATGTCCACTCTGAAACAGCCAATATGTCATTAGCTTCTGTAGATATACACAATTCAAACTGCCAATCTTTGCCTCTCTCTGTGTTGTAGATCTTTCTGGCCGGCTCAGCTTTCTGTAGTTTTGTTTTAATTTGCTCGGTGAGCAGCCCTCTCCCCGGAGGCCAAATGACAACAGAATGATAGTTTTGCTAATAGATTTTGTTAGTTATCTGACCCGACTTCTTCTGTCTGTGTTAAATTAGGGTTTAACTGCTTCCATCTGGGCTGAACAGGTCCACAGTCCCACACAAAGCCAGGCTTACACACACACACACACACACACACACCCCCGAACGTGGGTAAGAATATATTAAAATATTGCCTGCGGTATATCAGCTGCCTTCGATGCACCTCATTAGCATAGCTCGAAATGAGAAGCAAACAGGCAAAGCTGCTGCTCATGAGACACAAAACATTAACTCAGAGTCAACACCGGCATTATCAGCAATTGAGGGTAATTTAGTCTTCATCTATGACCTTGAAACGTTAACGTTCACAAAAGTGACGTAATGCTTTTTCCAGTGAAAACAGACTAATATCCAAATAACTGTAAAAACCGCAGTCATTAGTGCGGCCTGCACATGTCCCATGCATGCATTTAAGCTCTCTTTAGGTGCACGGTTCATTTGATCTCTATAAAGAAGCAAAGTGTAGTTTCAGCACGGTCGAAAACCAACTGTCCAAAGTGCAGGATAAATAGCTAAGTTGATTATCCCGCTGAGTCGCTGGCTATTTCTCTCTCTCTCTTTCTCCCTGTTTCCACAACTTCCTGCACACCATTAGTTCAGAAAGTGTTGAAAGCACAGTCGTGATCCAGAGCTCCTTAACTAAGTGATCATATGAGGGTTTTTTTTTTATTTTTTTATTTTTTTTTAGGGCTGTCTAGAAAGAAGCGGTGAACGGCCGTCTGGTTGCAGCGACGAGAAAAAACCCGAAGAGGTAAAATGAAATGCTTTTGATAAAAGTCTCTGAGTGTGGTGCGAGTGCGTGTCCACATGTGTGTCTATGTGTCATTTGTGTGGGTGTGAGTGTAAGCAGGGAGGGCGTTTCACAGAGAGCGGTTTCCAGGCTCCTTTAACATCACCATCAAAGCCCAACGTCAATGTGTTTCTAATAGCAGCAGCTGAATTAAACACTGGCTGCACAGCCTCAGCAGAGGATAAATCATTTACAGAACAATTAGCTCATTTGTTGCTCTGCTCTGTACTGCCAATGACTTCCAGACACAGAGAGCCAGCCAGTGTGTGGGTGTGTGTGTGTGTGTGTGTGTCTGTGAAAGTCTACTGTATACGTGTACGTACACTCACATCCATCTTACACAAAAACGCATACAAATCTTCACTATCTGTGTCCCTCTTACACACAAATACACACACGTAACATTAAGTTGCTCTCACACACACAAACAGACAAACACAAGTCTGTCTCCAGAGAAGTTTCACTGCCACTGTTTCCATCCACCCACTAAAATCATCACATAAAAGTTTTACAGCAGCCTTGATGTAAATTAAAACTGTTTATGCTGTTAACAACAGTATATAGCTTTTGATATGTTTGCTGTTTTTGGTTAATTTATACATTTCATTTTAATTTAAAAAAAAAATTCCAAATATATCTGTCAAGTCAAAATTAACTCTGGGCTGTGCCATAAATTGCTCACAAACTCATCTAAATTTAACCATTTCAAAAGAAGCAATGCTCCATTTACAGCAACCACACCATAAGCACCACGGTAGTTATATTTCGGCCCGATTTTTTTTATTTTGTTTCCAAACACGAGGCTTCTTTTCATTCATCAAACGAGACGCTTTAAAAATTCAAATATTGGAAAATGTTTGGATGTGTCACATCCAGCTTAAAAGGAAAAAGTTCTGCATGATTGCTGTTATTGGCAGGTGAGCTGCCATCTCTGTTTACGCTTGCCATTGAAATGAATTGACCCTCTCGCTGCATCGGGCCAAAAGAAATAAGCCACAGTTGCGGAAGAAGCTGTAAAATTGCGCTGGGGCCTACAGACAGAAGCAGACAGATTAGCACATTTAAAACGTGACGTATCAGAAAATTACTGAATAAACACCATCTCAACATTATTTAGTCACGCTGCAGTCGTACTTCTTCGACAGCACAAATAAATATATAATTAAATGTAACTGTAGGCAATCAAGACGGCAGATTTCAAGGTCATTACAGGTGACCTCTTCCAGGTACAGACTGAATATAATAAAGCCCCGATGATTAAAAAAAAAGCCTAAGTTGTGCAGTATTCGTGTTATATGTTGAGTGCAGGCACCTGACAGTTACACTGACAGCAGAGGGAGAGAGGCCTTGCACAGGATATCTGCATCAATCAACCAGACAGCCCAGGGATTTAAACAGCGCTCAGCTCACCTCCGTCCTCCATCCTCAGCCCTGTACATCTCATTTACAGATGTAGCCACATCAGGAGTGTTACCCTTTTTTTTACTGCAACTATCAAAGGCACCCGTATGCAAAGGCTGCGCTCCAGTATGTCCACGCCAGACTGCTGCTGCTGCTCCACCCCACACGGCTTTTGAGAAGTCACATTTTATCATGATATATTTGAATGATTCAAGAATGGCTTGGCCTTTGATCAAAAGATACCGAGTACGAATGTCCCTCAGTACGTGGCTGTACCTGACAAAACGTAGTCCCACTCAGTAAAAAGCATTTAGTGCAGAGGAATAGAATTTGTTTTGTGATCACCAGAATAAAAAGCTCTTCAAAATGCCCCACGAGAAAAAAAAACCTTACGTTTAGGGCTTTAGGTTACACGGAGATGAGATTTTTTTTCCTGACAAGCCTCTGAACCTCTCCACAGTAGAAACAATGTATACCTGTCCTAAGGCAACTGCTTATCTCCAAATTCATAGTGAGTTTGGAATTTTTCAGATAAATGAAGGATGAAGAGTTTATTCGAGGGTTAAGAAAATGATTCTTTAGCTGAAGAAACATTTAAAAAGCTGTTGGATGAGCTGAAAATGTTTTGACAACAGGCCTGTTCTTTTGCGCTCTTGAAAAGTTGACGCTTGGCGATACAAGATTTTCAAAATACAGCGACAATAAGATGTATTTAATCATTTTCTATTTGAGTTGAAAAATCCCCCTCCTAGAACAAGAAGATAACAAATAATAAATAATAAATCCTTCACTTGTATGAAACCCATTTTAAAGCTCTCTAAAACATGAGCACGAAGCCACAGATCATGAAATCACATCACTATCCGCCCGAATATGTAACCTGCACTGGTTTAGCACTCTGTGAGCAGTAGTCATTACTAACAAGACTGTTTGTTTTGAAACGGTTATATTGTACACGCACATAATAAGAGGAAATGACCGTATACTTTTCTCACTTTCACCCTCTCCTCCATTGGAAATGAGTGTAACTGAAGCGGCTGCTCTAAGCAGACCTGACAGCTGTGATGAACCTCAATGACCATAAAAACATACAAAGAGCACACTCAGGACACAAAGTCTCATTTTACCTCCACAATCGTTTCCTCTTTGTAATCACCAGCTCTGATTCTGCCCTTTAGCCCACTTAAACGCACTACAGCCACTTTTCCAGGGAAAGTGAAATGTTTTCAGGTCCTGCCAATCACAGTTAACCATTTCTATGCCAGGTGAACCTGCACAAACTTAATTTTTGTTTCTTAAAGGAACTTTCAAGGTAAGAACGTCCAGTTCATTTAGCAAGTTTACAACAGGTTCAAAGAGGAGACAGGAGCTCTCAAACTGTGACACGTCTTTCACCATTTATCATCAATGTTCACTTCTTATTATAAAGTCTACTGCTCTGCATGTCTCAATGTAGAGGGAGGAGGAACAGAGACGGTAAGTGGTGGAGATTTTCTGTATTTTCCTAACAATTAATCCCATTAAAGACCAAAACCAACAATGAATCAATCCCACTAACAAGTAGTGTGCTTGTATCCAAAGTTCAATATTTAATTCCACTGTCAAAAAAAAAATATCACTGAGTCGCCCTGATGCACTGAGCAGCAGCTTCCATCATTATGGATTTATTTGAGCATTTTGTACTTAGTTTTAAGATGTGTATGTTCAATGTTGGTGTCTCTGGTGGTTGTGTTGTGAGTAGCTGCCGTTTCAAAACAATTTCCTGTAAGGATCAATAAAGTATCTATCCATCTATCTAATGAAACTTGCGCTCTATGGCCAGAGACTTCTGCCAGCTGAGCTGGCTAACTTCTGGTTTAGCTTCATCCTAACTTGAATGTGGATAACCTGCAGCTCTTCAAAACTTTCCAAAGGTTAGCCCAAATTATAGTGGATCAAATCCTGCTGGTGCGATGAGTCATTTCATGGGGATTGTGATGACTTTTATTTAATTTATCCACAATGAATCGATTGTTTTACAGCTGCAACAGTAGAGATCCAATTTGAACTGCCAGTAATGGCTAGTTTTGGTGCTGCATTTAAAAGACACGGTGAAGTACTATCACATTGTTGGTTTGGCTCTTGTTCATGGGTTTAGATCATCGTAAATATCAAGCTCAACACAAACCTTTTATTTTCCATGTCAGCGGTTCAAGAGGAATTCAAAAAGCTAATTAACTTTCCTTTAACTGGACCTTTGAAGAGTTTATATTTTTTTTGTCAAACATAAAAGTTGCTCTAAATGTACCTGCATTTTTTTGAGACAGACTTTTCGCTCCTTTTGCACAAATCTTAATAAAATTTAACGTTTGGGAAAGTCAACCGAGGGATAATTAAGAGACAATGACTTTCACGTGTGCTCACCTCATCAGTGCACCACGCCGAGTACGTTTGGTATAATTCACAACACACACGAGAGCATAGGGAGACTCTTCATTGATCTAATGGGAAACAGCAGAATGTGACTGACAGTAAGTAACACAGACTTAGTCAAAGTGTCTGTGTTTGAGTGTTTTGACATGAGAAAGTTTCCACATTGTTTTCTGCCCAGCATGCATTTACAGGTCGGTCCTGAGTGTGCAGCGGTGAGTTGACAGCAGTAGATAGTATTACACAGCTCCTACTGACAGCTCCGACCTCCACCAGGCTGATCGATATGAACAGAGGTCGCAGGGGGGCACGAGTTGAGGAGGGCAGAGTGAAACCAAATGAAATGAGTGTGAGGATGAAGGAGGATGAGAATAAAAATGAAGAAGGAGAGAGAGAAGCAAAGAGAAACGAAGACAGAGGGGACAGAACCAGACAGGTTTCAGACTGGTTATCTCCCAGCTGAGGGCGTCTGGGTTGAGACACCGAGGACGTCTAGGCTTTCACTCGCAGAAGTTCAGAGGGGAGGCGGGAGGGGGGAGACTCACACTGCTGAGACTCAGGTTATCCCCCAGCTAAAGGGTCTCTGGGTTTAGACACTGAGGAGGGTATTAGCTTTCACACACTGCTGGGGTAACGGGGGAGTCTGCCAGATGTCAGCTCCTTACCCATAAATCCTGCTAAATGGGCAGCAGCTATAGGTTAGAGGGGGAAAGTTGAGTGGACGTCACCTCTCTATCATCTCCTGTGGTGTTTGTCAAAATCTGAGCCGGGGTCACATATATTTGATTTCACTCAGCTGATGTCAATTCTTCATCCCCTGTTATTTCTCATCAGGCCGATGACTTTTTTTTTATGGGAGAGTGTTCTTGATTATGTCAATTTCCTGTGGCGAATCAATCAAACATGAGCAGGAACGCCCACCGGGTGGCGTTCACCCCGTCTCTACCTGTGTTAAGGTGTAGATCAAGTGGAGGAAGGGTGAAAAAAGTGTCACTGAAATAAGAATTAAGATGGTTGTGACTTTGTCATGGCACAAAATATATTTAAATATGATCTGTTTTCCCAAACTGCTGCATTTTTCAAACCGGTACCGGTATTTTGTGTTATGACTGTGTTTCGGATGAACAGAGTAATTGCCAGTTACCAGCATGTGTATCTCAGGTCATTTCTTCAGCAGTTATGATTAAAACCTTCTCATATTCAGACTGACGTCAATACATTCTTGAAATTATACACATGGTTTTGGATGGATTTCATGGGCTCCCGGTCATAAATCTCTCTCGCTGCCTAAATACCCTTGTAAACTTTAAATTCATATTTTAAAAAGGAGAAAGAAAAAAATAAGCTCCATAGACAGGGTTAGAAACAACGGCCGTGCTCAGCTCTCTCTGAGCTCCTCTGACAGAAAAACAATCACTTCTGTGGACTGTAATATTCAACGATTTTCAGAAACCACCGTGAACTTTCAAGCCACCTGCTCGAGTAAAACTAACCCCCAACGGTACAATAATACGCAGTCCTTCACCCCAGAAGAGGACTTTAAAAGAGGTTCTGCTTTTAAAGTCCCTCGGGGCCAATCAGGCTTACAGGCACAGTCACTGATCTCAGGTCAGCTTTAAACACCAAACTAAACCTAAAGCACCAAACACTGTGTATGAACCGCTTGTTTTTCGATGTTATTTACTGTTTATTATTCTGGGAAAAACTCTCTGCGTGTACATTTCTTTTAAATTTTTTTCATATTTCCTTTTAAAAGAATGTGTTGATTGCCTGTTTTGTGAGAGGACTTACTGCATACACTGTTTGATTTCTCAAAATTACTGCTACTTTAACTTTTTGCTCACCATTTTCCTCTGGTTGCTGAGGCAGAAAGTACAGATGTGCTTGGGCTGAGCTGATTGGTCCGATCCTCGGTTGGGGGAGGAGCTGACGTGGAAGAACGGAGGTGAGGGGGCGTGGCACGGCTGTCCGTCGTGAAGCCCTTCACCCAGGAGCAACACGTTCCCCAGGTGGCTTATGTAGCTGCTGGCCAAGCGTAGTGTCTCGATCTTGGACAACTTCCTGTAAATATCAAAACATTTGTGGCATTAATTAAGAGCGAAATGTTTTAAAAGTGGAATTACAATTTATACAGTATTTAAAAATACAGTAAGGTACAACATTACAGCTTACAGAACACATAGACATGGATGTTAAATGTTTTGCCCGATTTAAGTTTGGAGTTAGCACTTCCTTCAGGCAAACTTTATATCCAACAAAACTATTATGTGCGAACTCAACTCATAATAACAAATAAAAAGTCAGTTTTAGATAGAAGGTCCAAAAAGAATAAAATAGTGATGAACTGAGTGCGTTGTCCAGAGCTTAGCTCCCAGATGGAAATCATTGCGTGTCATGTGTGCATCAGTGTGAGTAATGCAGCTCTGTACCTGTCTGCAGGCTCGGTGGGGATGAGTGTGCGCAGCGCTGTGAATGCTGTGTTGACAGAATTGGTGCGATCTCTCTCCCGTGCGTTGGCTGCGTTCCTCTGGCGACCCTCCCCGGGGGGAGATGAGCCCGGGGGGCCCAGCCTCCCCGCCATGTCTCCTACATCTACGCCTACGCCTAAGCCTAAGCCTAAGCCTACGCCTACGCCTACGCCGATCCCTCCGCCCCCGCCTCCCCCGCACAGCTTCCTCTTCCTGTTCACCTTGATGTGAAAGGCAGATGGGGACGAGGAGGACAGGCGGAAGGCAGCAGAGTTGGAGGAGTTGGCGGAGCGATCCTCGGAGCCCGACCCCTCGCTGCCGTTCTCATCATCGTCTTCAGAGAGGAGGGCGATGTCGCCGTACAAGAAGCGGCCTGCGGGAGGCGCCGTGCGCAGCATGGCAAATGTCATCTTCACGGCGACAATGTGACAGCTGCTGGTCAGTCCTGTGGAGACCTCCTTAAGACCAGGTGCTAGACGCTGAGGTTCAGCTGATAATGTTTGTTATCAGAAGCAGCTGAACAAAGTTTGTTGCGGTTGCCAACTGAAGGTGTCCACCAGTGTTGTTTACCCGAAACTTCTCTTCTTTACAAAAATTATTCAGCCATGTAAATCAGATGTTTCCCTTTTAAATCTAAATTAAGCAGGGTTTATAACTTCCCTTTACTGATAGTGAAGCATCAGCAAGTTGATCCCAAAGCAATGGTGAAAACAACTTGACCTCAGAGCTGCTGTGTCTCAGGTAGCTGCAGGATCGGGGTCCTTGTTTTTCTCTCCTGGTTTTCACAAAAACGCTTCACATCCCAAAGATCTGTTTTCTCCTTCAGTTATTCCTTTGGAATAAAAGAAAATTTATGAAGACATGTTGCCCTCTTTTTCTTTACTTCTCTGGACTTAATTCTTTGTTTCTGTATTTGTCTGTTTCAATCCCAAAAGCCAAACTACCAAAAACTACTCTGCCAGCAGCTTCAGTGTCTCTTGGTCTCTATTGGTCTCTGTCTCCGTCTTTCTCCCTCCCTCTGCCTCTCCGCTCCACGTGTGCCTGCAGTCTGAGTGTTTCCGTCTGTCTCTGGTCTTATAGCCAGTGGGAGGGCCGAAGGACTGCCCTGCTCCTCCCTCTGAGCACTCAGGGTCCCTCGGCTGCAGTCTAGAAGCAGGCCAGAGAGACCGGAGGCAAGAGGCTAACCATCAGCAGGAGTTTGTTTTGGCTGCACGCTGATGTGTTCCAGAGGAAATCCACCCTAAAATACAATTTGCATCACCCGCAGAGCCCTCTGAAACTCACATTCCTATCAAAATGACAGGTCAAATTCTGTCGTCTGACAGCAATAACAAAGGAGGATCTTGGAAAATTAATCCATTTCAAGGTTTAGTCTTGTTTTTCTGCAAAAATCTGACCAAACTGTGTGAACTCAGTTGTTTAACTATGTCAGAGGCCAGTTCTTTGCATAACAAATACTTTGATCAAATTATTTAAAGGAATTTCCTCTGTGATATTTTGTTTTCATGTTCTCACATGGATCAATTGTGCTTCCAAAAAAAAGCTTTCTCCTTCAAGTTTTTACGTTTTACAGAGCTCAGTGATTTTTCCTATTGTCTGCCGTTTACCTGACAGAACAGGCTACCAGCGAGAGGTAAAACTGGGACAAAAATTAACGTTTTGTTCAACCGCTTCCTTAATAGGAATAAGCTGTGAAGCTTAAGTGAAGTAAGAGTTTGCGTCCCCTTTCTTTCCCTGCGGTCTGCAGCTGCAGAGCTGGAAGCTGACAGGTCAGGCTGAGCTCGTGGATGAAGCAGGGAATTGGGTTTATTCAGCCATGGCCGAAGCCTTTTATCTGCCCGAGCTGTGACACTAGAGGGCCTGCACGTAGTTTACCCTCAAGGGATTGGGATTTTTAGGGTGGAGTGTTTTGGTGATGAAGGCGAGGTTCATGGATAGGGGAGCTGCTACTTTACTCACTTACACTCCCTTTAACAATCTGTCTTCTTCTGAAGGAAGAGAAAAAAATTAGAAGAGACGGTAAAAAGAGCAAAGACAGAGGAGAGAAGAAAGACAAGAGAGGGAGTAAACTAGTGACAGACAGAATTAAAAAAAAAAAAAAAAAAAAAGCTCTATCTATGCATGTATGGCAAGACATAATGGTTTCAAACTCTGATCTGCTTTTCCTACTTAAAGTCTTCGGGATTTTATTGGCCATGATTGTGCAACTTAACTCAACCTCCTCAGTGACCTTTAAATTGTGCTTCCTACTTTAAATGTACAGTGGTTTAAGGTTGACAACCTATGTAAAACTCAACTATGAGCTCTATAATCCTCAGTGGTACCTTACTGAAAACCCTAAACCCAACTGCCATTGCTGGTATGCCTCTTTTGTGTAGATTGGCAACGATAAGCTGCTGCTGAAAACTAATAGCACAATGAATAATCTGTCAGAGTTACACAATGTTACAGTCAGCATTCATCACTTGTGATTTCTCTGTCTTTTTTCCTCTTCTATCCATATTTCTCTCTCCCTCTGCTCTGTATCTATCCCTACCCTTCAATCTCAGTCGTGGTGTTTATGCTGTGGTATGAAGTGAACGAACAGAAGCCAATGTTGGTTGCAGCGGTTGATTACAGCACATACAGGAAGTGCTCGAAACAGTAAGTATGAAGAAAGCACAGGGATGGGTAGGCTCTGTCTAAACACTGTAATGTGGGTCAAATCTGCTCTTCCTTCATCATGTAATGTAGATAAAGAAAACAGAAAAACATCAGGCTTTGGCATTCAGTGCCTCTCTTACAAATGCAGTCAAACAAGGCAGTTCTGGTCATTTATAGTTCATACTGCACCACTTTGCAGTGTTCAAACTGCGACACTGGAAACACATATTCCTCATAAATATCCTTCAAAATTCTGAAATAAATGAATATTCTTCAACTGCATAACTTGTGTGGACGAAGACTGTAGTGGAAACCAGCAAGAAAAAGGTCTTTAAATTTTACAGTTTGTGCTACAACACTTTTTCCATTCTCCTTCAGGTCTCATTGGACACATCCGGTCACTGGATGGGGCCTCACCTCACTCAGGGCTACAGATTCAACTGCCACGAATATACTGTTATAGTTATGTAAGATTTGCAAATAATGAAAACCTAAATGAAAGTGGACGGAAAATAACAAAACCACTCGGTGAAACCAAACTTTGTCTTTCAAAAGCCGACGCTGCAACACAATCCAACAGCTCGTTGCTCTTGCAAAGGAGAAAACTGTGACAAAATGTGGTAAACAGTGGGGTTTTGGTTCCGAGTACATTTTGGATCTGTTTCTAAATATTTATTTGGCATATGTGTTATAAATTGATAGTGGAGACAGACAGGATATGTGGGGGTGGGCCATGCAACTAAAGGTCAGTGCATGTTTAAATCTGTGCAGTTTTAGAATTTATTCTAATCTACCAAAAACATGTGATGATGATTTTCAGCTGTGGACTGTAGTCAAGATGAAGTTATGACTGAAAGGATTTGTTCTGTACGATGTTTTGTTCAGATCTAAGTCTAAAGAAGGTTTACTAAGTCGATACCTAGTACATGGCTGGATCGTATATAAAGAGCTTCAGGGCTTTTAATTTGAAACAGACACAGGAAGTCGTGGCATTTGGCCAACCAAACGTGTATAATGACCACTTAGTCAGTGTTAGGAATTCACATTGATAAGGATAGCGCCACTGTTGTGTTATATACAAATATAACGGATATCATGACATATAGTATGTTTGGGTAAACCTACAATATTAACTCGGCAAAAATTAAACAAGCCACTAGGTCATCACCCACAAACCTTGATTAATGTTTAAACTAACTGTATAGTTTTGACTGTCTGTGGAGGTGTATTTTTAAACCAGCTCCACTCGCTGTGGTCCATCATTACATGCATTAGCATGATCTTCTTCTGATTTGCATCTCCCAGGAGTGTGTGGCTGGTCTAACACAGTATCCCATTTCTCTGAATCACTGCCCGCAGGCCACAACACATTTGACTGGGTATAACGTGGACTATGAGTCTTTTTATAATCGCACGTCTGATTTTGACAGAAGAATGTTGAATGAAAAGGAAAGAGCTACATTACAGCCCTATAATGGCAACATTTACATATAACTACATGAAAATGTTGACTTAAGTTCACAACACACACTCTGGATTTTACATAATGATGTTGAATGTGCCCCTTGTTTGAGAGCTGGCTGTCAATTGCAGGTTATTTGAGAAACTATTTTACAAGTTGTACGTAAAAATTAGATCAAAAATGGACAAAATGTACAATGTAAAGTTTAAAGAATCAACAACATAACAAAGCTGCACAAATACGGGATATATTATTTTTGCAATGGACATGAACATAAGTTTGCTGATGATGAAGACACTGTTGGATTTTTCATGAGACTTTTTTATTCAGCTTTTGTTGAACTCAATGTATGCGCCAGCTCTAACGATGGTTAATTAATTAATCGAGGTTTGTGGGTGATGACCTAGTGGCTTGTTTAATTTTTGCCGAGTTAATATTGTAGGTTTACCCGAACATACTATATGTCATGATATCCGTTATATTTGTATATAACACAACAGTGGCGCTATCCTTATCAATGTGAATTCCTAACACTGACTAAGTGGTCATTTTACACGTTTGGTTGGCCAAATGCCACGACTTCCTGTGTCTGTTTCAAATTAAAAGCCCTGAAGCTCTTTATATACGATCCAGCCATGTACTAGGTATCGACTTAGTAAACCTTCTTTAGACTTAGATCTGAACAAAACATAGTACAGAACAAATCCTTTCAGTCATAACTTCATCTTGTCTCCACTCCACAGCTGAAAATCAATGCTCATGTGGGCAACAACGGAGAAACCTGGGAGGGGGGTGATTGAGAGGAACGGCCTGCCCGATCTGAACCCGAATGGTGTTTCGTCGTTAGTCACGGGTTGGCCGTAACATCTCACTCATATCTCTAGTGGAGGTCTCTGAGGTAGTCAAAAAGCTCCTCGCTGGAAAGGCGCCGGGGGTGGATGAGATCCGCCCTGAGATGCTGGACATTGTTGGGCTGTCTTGGCTGACACGCCTCTTCAATGCAGCACGGAAGTTGGGAACAGTATCCATGAACTGGCAGACCGGGGTGGTGGTTGCCATTTTCCTAAAGGGGGACCGGAGAGAGTGCTCCATCTATCGGGGTATCACACTACTCAGCCTCCCGGGCAAAGCTTATGCTTTGGGGCAGTTTGCAGTCGAGTGTGAAGCGGCGGGGATGAGCGTTAGCGCCTTCAAATCTGAGGCCACGGTGCTCTGCCGGAAACCGGTGGACCGCTCCCTCCAGGTGGGGACAGAGTGGCTGCCCCCAGCGAGGGAGTTTACGTACCTCGCCGTCTTGTTCACGAGTGAGGGGAGGATGGAGCGAGAGATCGACAGGCGGATCGGGGTGGCGGCAGCAGTACAACAGGCGCTGCACCGGACCGTTTTGAGTCTAAAGGCAAAGCTTTTGATTTATCGGCTGATCTACGTTCCGATGGTCACGAGCTCTGGGTCGTGACCGAAAGAACAAGATTGCGGCTACAAGCGGTTGAAATGAGTTTCCTCCGTAGGGTGGCCGGGCTCAGCCTTAGAGATCGGGTAAGGAGTTCAGACATCAGGAAGGAACTCGGAGTTGAGGCGCAACTCCTTTGTGTCGAAAGGAGTCAGCTGAGGTGGTTCGGGCATCTGATCAGGATGCCTCCTGGGCGCCTCCCTCTGGGGGTTTTCCGGGCACGCCCAACTGGCAGGAGACCCCGGGGAGGACCCAGGACACGCTGGAGGGATTATATCTCCCAGCTGGCCTGGGAACGCCTCGGGATCCCCCAGGATGAGCTAGAAAATGTTGCCAGGGAGAGAAGTCTGGGCCAAGTTGCTCGGTCTGCTGCCGCCGCGACCCGATTCCAGATAAGCGGAAGATATTGGAATGGAATAACAAACTACTTTTCCATTGAATGCGTCTTAAATATGAACCACCTGAGTGATTTTTTAAAGTTCTCTGTGACTAATTTATTAACAAGTTAAAGGCACAGTTAGACTTCCATTGAGCTGAATCAATGACAGAACTGTCGGCATGCTGACACCACCAATAATCACGACCACACGTGTGCAGAGCACAATGGAATACCAGTCTAACACCTGAACCACTCGGCCACCTTGTGTTGCAACGCTCTTCAGAAGGGTTGTGATCTCACAACAGTCTCTGGAAATATCAGGTCCCGTTTTAAAATAGAAACATGGGGGGATGGGAGGAGGAGGATTGAGATGTGGCTACACTTCAAAGCTGCAGACAGGGGAATTAGCTCAAATGGTAGAGCGCTCGCTTAGCATGCGAGAGGTAGAGGGATCGATGCCCTCATTCTCCAATACTTTAGTCTCCAAGAGACTTCAGTCTGTTGATTGTTGAGGCCGACTTTGGTGCACCAGCTCGATGACCCGAATGAAATACTCTTTGTCAAACAGCAGTCCAATACAAAAATTGCCATTCAGTAAAATTTCTAACCCATCTGCTCTGATGAATTTCCATTTCGTCTGAGGCTGCAGATGGTGGGTCAGTATTTGGCATCAATACCATGAGTCTTTGTAACCAACCTGCCTTGTACCAATAATGCTTTGTTGCTACACCTTGGGCCACCAGTCAATGATGGTTTTAAATTTCACCCCCTATCAGAGTGTATTTGCTGACCATTTCCACCCCTCTGTGGCCACTGAGTACCATCTTTTAATTCCTCCTTCCAACACAATAATGTCACCGCAAATGTCATCTCAAACTGGTTTCATTAAATTGTCAATAAGTTCGGTAGACTTCAGTGGGCCAAAGTGAACACACAGTTTACAGTTTAATTGAGCTAAATCTCTGAAGGATCTCTGAGCATCGCTTCCACCACGAGCAATAAATATAAGAGTTAATCGACGAGGATGGGATTCGAACCCACGCGTGCAGAGCACAATGGATTAGCAGTCCATCGCCTTAACCACTCGGCCACCTCGTCTGGGAAACACACTCATACACAGCAGACTGATGATCTAACCCTAACCTTGTTCTTTGAACCCCATAATCTAATCAATTCATCCTTGTTTGTGCCAAATTTGAAGAAATTCCCTCAAGGCGTTGATGAGATATCGAGTTCACAAACATACGCATGTACATATCCTCAGGCTACGCTGTTGCTGGTGCAGCGACATAGATTGGGCTCTGGATGTTAAAGTGTTGTTAAGAGGGGAACTGCAGTGCCAGGCGATAATGGGCTTGTGAGACACCATGTGACGAGACATTTAGCTCTCTCGCTTCTAGCTTTGGGAATGAGCTGTTTCTTTTCAGGATGGGGATTTCACAGCTCAAGAGAATAATAATCCATCCATCCATTATTTATAAGGCTTTATCCGGAACAGGGTCACAGGTGGCTGGAGCCTATCCAGACTTTTAGGCGAAGGAAGGGTACAACTTGGACACGTCACCAGTTAGAATAATAATCACATATACCCACAATATAACATGTATTTTCCTTTATAAGAGCAGTGAGTAGGATTTAGTGGAATCTAAAGGGAAGTTTGCAAATTGTATAACTGTATTAGACAACCTTTCTAAACATGCGGGAGAATCTACGGTGATCACAAAATTTGTGTTTTGTTTGTGTCTTGCGGTCTACTGGAGAATCATGGCGGTGCAACATGGCACGCTCGGAGGAAGCGGACTCACTCCCTATGTGCAGTAGATATGAAGGGCTCATTTAAAGGTTACAAAAACAATAACACAAAAACAACAACATTTTGTTTCAGCTGATTCTACCCTGAAGAAAATCTAATTATGAAAATGATATTCTATTTTCTGCCAATAGATCCCCCTGAATGCTACACACTGAACTTTCAAAGACACAGCAGCAGTAGTGGTGGCAGCAAGCACAGTAGTAGAGCACCATCTGATAGTCATTACCCCTCCCCTCTTCTCCCCCATCCTTTCTCCTCCTCTTCTCTTCTCGCTTGATACTCTTCTCTCAGCTCAGACGTATTATTCATTAGTCTGATGAAAAACACCCACCAACTGAGCTGGGTCCAACCTCACACACACACACACACACACACACACACACACACACACACACACACACACACACAACGTACACATTTACAATCACACAGACACACAGTCCCAACCCAGCTGAACCACTCTGGCGCGGGTCAGGGACCTGTCAAAATTCAGAAGCAGGTCCGGACCCGACGTGGTACCAGAGAGCAGCCATCTAGCAGGGGAGAGACACTCCAAGGAGATGAGCTATTTATCGCAGCCTTTGGATGATTGTTTGTGGCCTCCGCCGAAAGTGACAGAAAGAGTGGAGAGAGGAAGAGTTTCTGGACTTGTTATGGTGCCACTGAGCAGACGTCTGGAGTGTGTCATTACCAAAAGTAATTGTCTGCTTTCCACAGCAGGGAGCACAGAAAGAACGACAGCAGGAAGAAGAATAGGAAAAGGAGGAAAAGAAGAAGGGATGGTGGAAAGCAGCACAAGGAAGAAAAGTAGGATAGAGAGGAAGGAAGCGAAGGAGGGGAGAGGGTTGGTGGCAGCCTGCCAGCGCTCCAGACTGCATGGTGTATTGCACGGGGAAAATGGTCGGAAGTGCTCGCCCCCCAACTTGCACCCCCTCTCCTCGCCCCCACACCACCACCACCACCACCACTAGCCCCAATTTCAGCCTCATTCAGCTTCAGCGCCAGCCACACTCTACTGTGTTTCCCAAGAGAGCCAGACTCTACAGCTGGCCTTATTAAACCGAGAGAGGCAGAGAGACAGAAAAAAGAGGGAGAAGGAAAGAGAGGTCACACAACTGGAAGACATCAGTTGAATCGTGCTCGCTCTCTTAGTTTTTTCCGTTCATATCCCGTTTTATGATAGAGTTTCTCACAAACACGCTTGCGGTGCACTGGGTTCAAGCACATAGTAAAAAGCTATTGTTTGATTTGACATCCCTCAGAACGCTGTAAAACAATGAAACAAATGCTGGGAAATTAAAAGTCTGAGTGGCTTTTATCTCGTTTGTCTGAGTGCATCTGAAGGCTGTCGTCATACCTCGGAGGCCTCCAGTACGAGCGCGCCTCGTCCAGTTTGTGTGAATCTCGCAGCATTAGTGAACTCAGTGGGGCAATAAAAGACACTTTGAGGGATGAACGTCTGTTTCCAATCCATTATCTGGTGTTCATTTTGAATTTGCTTCATTTCTGCATTTTGTCCAAATAGCCGTTTAACCTCGAAGGGTTTTAGTTGCAGATGCTCTTCGTTTTGGAATAAAACAATTACACAAATTCACACCTGCACTGAGTCCACCAACAGTTTGTGGCCACTGATCTGCACCACTGGGACGATGGAGGTCGAAGTGCATGGCTTAAGGCCCTCTCACCTTCAGTCCATATCAAGAGTCAGGAAAGCATTAAGTAGTCACTTTTTTACTGAGGGATTGAAATCAGAAGCACACTAATGTCTAAAACAACTTTTACGTGTTTGATCAATTGCCTTTTTTTCTGTTCTGGTTTGGTTTGCTGGAGCTACAACACGTCAAGCCTTTTGCCTGGGACAGTGTGGATCTGGGGGGAAAGTTGGGCTTTTTACTTTTTACGTGGTCATTGTGTCACTCCTTTAATGATAATTGGTTATTATACATAACATACGGAATCAAAAGTGATTCCATGAGGTTCTCTGCAGCCACTATAGCCCCGACATTGGGTGCACGTTACCTATGGTGTAGCCGACTCATCGCTATGGAGGCTGTGCACTCTGGAGCAAGACCAAGCGCAAACCAACAGTGACTTCCACCATCGGTTTGTAAACCACTGTTACGAGGCCTTGAGTTTGGATTTTGGGCATCGCCATCTTGCTAGTTTGGAGCAATTTGGAGCTAGAAATGACCATATTTGTACAAGCTGGGGAGGAGCACCACAGGCCTGTCAATCAGACACACCCCCAAGCATACCACTTTTTGAGGCCGAACATCTAATTAATGGTGGGATTATTTTCAGATTGACTGCCAGAAAACTAATCAGGAGGAACTTTAGCTAACAGCACCATAAAGATTTGTGGAAAAAATATATTGACTTTGTATTTCATGAGAGAAGTTGGATGGCAGTTTATGGAGCCAGAATCCATGAATCTTTCTGGAGATTTTCACCTTCCCGAGATATTGAAGCCTGAATTGATGATACTCTTGTCTTCAGTTTAATGTTGTAATCATGTGTATCTCAAAGTAAAATATTTCATCAATTATGCGCAAACTAAGCTTGGTTACAGTCGGACCACTCTCCACACTCTCTTACCCTCAGTGTTTAATTTCAGTGTAGGTGAAAGCTCTGCTTCATGTCATGGATATAAAATACAAAACTGTTCTTCTCTGCAGTCAATCAGACCGTGAGCAGGTCTCTAAACTCTATTAGGCTTTTGTTTCCTGTTGAATTAATGCTGCACACAGAAAATGAACAGACTCACTTAACGAAGGTAAAAGGATTGTCTGGAGTTAAGTGGGAGCCAGTTTGGAAGCACGACTGGTCACCTATGAGATATTTGCTTGGTTGCTGTATAAACAACTTTAAAATGTCTCTGTAGGCATTAACATGAGCTGTATCCTCAAGGGAAACTGTTAAAGGCTTTGTTTCAACTAAATCAGAGGAAGACCGGCATCTGCAGCAGCTCTGCAGTCCATTCATGAAAGGCAAGTAAATCTCATATTAAAGAATCGACGCTGTGATTACTCAGCTCAAAAAAGGCCTCTCCAATCAGGTCCAGCCTCCTTTTTACTCGCTCTGAGTTATTGACGACATAAAAGCAGCTCCCCAGACTCTGCCGTTAAAGACTCGGGCCAGTAGCAGCTCTCTGTTAACAGAGGAGCGCTGGAGCAGTAGTAGCGGACTAAAAGAGAAATCAGCTGTGATGTCATCACCACTAATGAGGTGGCAGGAGCGATTTGACCACCTGACTCACTCACCACCTCACCTCTCTCTCTCTGTATTTTTAACTTCCTCTTAAAGTCTCTCAATCGCTTTCTCACTCACTTTTTCTTCTCCTCCCATGTGCCACCATCTCTGCCTACCACTCATGTTTTTTTTTCCCGGGACTTTGTGTTTTCCCTCTGGTTATATGAGCTGAGCCAGGCTGTCCTGCTCTGCCGGGTGACTCCAATCATTTCCAGAACCACTCTTCAATGCAGCAGCTTGAGCTCACCGAGATAAAACTTTGTAAAGAATCAAATCATTTATGTTAAGAGGGTCGGTTATGATAAATGGGTATCGACTAAAAGGTACCAATAAATAAAACCTTACACACTATAGTTTTCCAAACTCTTCGGGCTCTGCTTGGCCTCGATACGTTCCATAGTGTAATGACTGGCTGCCTCAAATGCCAGGCAGCTCACATCACTGAAAGACAGTGAGGGGGAAACAAATCAGGGGGAGCTCCAAGTGCAAAAGACTGAAACAGGGGTACGGGGGTGGTTAGGAGTCTACTGGCAGAAACTTACCACCAAGAGACAAAACTACAAGCAGTTTCCACAATGGGCTTTGAAAAGGAGAGAAACTGAGACACAGTCCATAGAAAAACAGTGTCATTAATTTAGCATTATTTAAATGGGAAACAGGACATGCTTGCTGGAGGGTATAGTCGTATATGGTCAAGGTTTATATGTAAGAATACACCTGCTGAAATCACGAAGTACAGTAGGTCTCCAAAAGAATATAAAATTGTTACACCTAATTTGCCTGTGGTCTCGTCACATCTCCGACCACAGAGGTGATGAAGTGAAGGTCAATAAAGTAACAGTCTGGGATAGTCGTGGCTCTCTTTTCTGGAGTTTGATGAGAAGACTGTTGTCACTGTGAGGTTTCAGTTGCAGCAGCTAACTAAAATACAACATCAGGGAAACGAAAGTCAACGTTATCTGCTCTGAAACATATTTAGAAGTGTTACAAGCTACAGAATTACGACACAGTAAAGTCTTTTTTTTTTTTTTGTATGAGTCAATGGTAATTTCCAAGTACAAATTCAAACATATAAACTACCTAAAGTACTTCAAATGTGGTAAATATGGGTTTTTATTATGGTACCTTACTAGACGTGTACTTGTACCATTATTTTCTGAATAGATAAATGCACTCTATCGATGTAACAAGTTACTCTCAGTCAACACTGACAGTTTTCCACTGCACTGTTTTTTTTTAAACTTCTTTTCAGATTTCCTTCAGAAGTTTTACTTTGGAAAAGTTGACATGGACGTGTAACGCAAATAAATATAAAGTCCAAAAGCAGTTTTATGTCAGGTCAAGTACAAACATTTCATACTTCATTCTGAATTTTATGGCGCTTCTACTGTGGAGCAGCAGTCGAGCAACTTTCACAGAGCAGGACCTTGAAGAGTGAAAAATAATCCTGCTTTAAAAGTATCACTCAAATTATTGGGCAGCAGGGGGTTGAAGGGAAACCTTTTGCTTGTCCTGCTCCAGGCAGGTCAGAGGTCACGGTCACCAGCAGAGCTACACCTGTTGAGCTGATACTGAAGGATTTTTCTGTCTTGCTGAAGAGCACTTCAGCAGCCTGTTGACACTCTTGTGTCGGACTCGTCATCAACACTGGAGTATTGCACTGCATGTAATCAATAGAGAAAACAGCAACGGAGCGTTTGAATTAAGAAATCTTTTACTGTGTCGGCATTTCATTATACTTCAGGTTGGACGAGGTGTGAGAGGAAAGATCAGTGGCATGTCAGGAATGGAAGAAATGACAAGAGTTCATTTGATGAACTTGTTAAGGGAGGCTGAGGGTTGAAACGAGGGATGTGTGAAGTCAAACCCTTGTGTTAAAAGTGTGTGTGTGTGTGTGTTTGATGTTACGGTCTTGTAAAGCGGCAGCTGGAGAGGGCTGTCCCCTGAGAACCACCACAACCCTCTAGTAAACCACACACACACACACACACACACACGCACACACGCACACGCGCACACACACACACACACACACACACACACACACACACACACACACACACACACACACCCTTTAATAAAGCCATTGCTCGGGAAACAGGCCAGACTCCACCAATCTGAGGCTCTTCTGAGGCGAGAGTGACGCGGTTACACTCACATTCATATGGATTCACATCCTCTCAGCCAAAAACAATCGATTGGTTCGATACAGCACAGACCTTTAAACATGCAAAGCAACATTTTAACTGACCAGACAAAAAAAGAAAAAAAAGGAAAAATAAAAACTAGACGTGAGTCAAAATGATGATCTTTTATTAAAGTGCTCTCAGAGATGTGTGCAATTATACCTATTCTGCCTGCATATGGTTCTACTGTAAAACTGTAAATGTACTGTAAAACTCCCCCGGTCCAGATGTGGGGTTAGTAATACAAGCCACAGCAGGGGGGGACACCTAGTGACTGCTATGAAGTCAGTAGTTCAGTGAAACTCATTAGAAACGTGGAACACCTGGAAGACCCTGTGAAATACCAGACTGAGGTACTTCTTGTACTGTATAAAGTATGTAATACTTTTATATGCTTCTTATTTGATAATGAAACTGAAGCTAGTAAATAGTCTGATAATTAATGTGCTTGTTCAAAACAAAGTTTTTTTTCTGTTTGTTTTTTTTTACCTGTTAATTCCCTCCAGAAACAGGAGGCAGGTGTTTGAGTTAAGACAAGTATTTCTGTTTATGGCAAGTCTCTGTTTAAACAAACATTAGCTGCAGACACAGCTCTAAATTAGTCTGCACCACAAGAATCTCCAAACCACTGTTCTTTGCACAGTCACATGTCACCAAATAATCTTCCCCCCTCCCCTCCCCCCTGATTGTAGAAATTATATTGGATGACATCATGCTGCAGCTGACTGGGAGCAAACACTCCTATTTTAGAGCAGTGGAGTGTTTCCAGGGAGATGATATAACGTCGTCCAGATGAGTCCCTCCAAGGATTGTCTCATTATCACACACGCCGCAGCTGCACACAACCACTGTGTATATGAGGAACTGTGTTTATGTGTGCGTGTGCATGCAGGCTGCATGTGTGTGTACGTGTCTGTGACCATTTAAACTCTTGCAGTCAATTACCAGAAAATTACTTGTGTGGACCGTTTTCCCTCCAAAAAAACTAATTATAGGGTGTGGGTTAAGGTTAGGATTGGGGTTGGGATCGCAGGAAAGTCCTGGACTGAGCCTGAGCCATGTGGAAGACGTGAAACCAGGGGCGTAGCCAAAAGGGCTGCCAGGGTGGGACTGGACACCAGACAAATCTGATGGCTCCCCCTCTCTACCACCCCAAAGTTTGGACTCTATTTTTAGGTATTTTGGCTTTCCAAACTGTTTTAAGTCACTAAAGTAACATTTCTGACAATTTAGGAGAGAAATGATTTTGTATTAAATATTTGACAGCTCTCATGACAATGACCTACAACTTCAAAAGTTACTATATACTTAAATCAACTTCTCTTCGACATAATATGTTTTTAATGTGAGGACAGTTTAATTATTGTTTATCCAGAGAGTTAATTTTGTGGTAGTGATAATGTTCTGAAAGCGCAGCCTGGACGGCCTTCACCAGAAAATAAACTTTACATCAAATAAAACCCTAAAGAATAGTTGCAAAAGCTTTTAGTGGGTGTTTAAAGCTAATTTGGTTCAAATGAAAAATGCTAATTGCTAAAAAGCCATTCAGTAGTTCAGTAAAATTGCTGTTTTTCAACCACATTATTATAACCTTGTACTCACCAGCTTCATTGTGAAGCAGTCCTTCTTTAACGAAGTGCTAATGTTGAAAACTTTTTCATTACAGTTTGTTTTAGCAACAAAACAAACTGACAGATCAAGTGAACAGTAATGGGAAGACTTTGTTTTCTTTAACATGTCTTACAACAGTACATTTATGTATGACCCATTTGCTTTGTGTAATTTTAATTTAAATCTGTGACTTCACAAAAGCAAAAAATGTTCATCCCCGATCCTGCAGAAGAAAAAACTTACTTTCTACTGAAACTAGATACATTATTCATTATTGATCATATTAATAAGAATGTGCTTTTTAAAATGATAAAGCTTATAAAACTAAAACTCATCTCATCACATGGATTAACTTTTTATTTTTATATCTGAAATTCACTTGATGTCTTACTGTTACACTCACAGTCACTGGTCTTTTCAGAGATAAAAAAAAAAAAGAAACGAGATTGATGTTGAATGACTAACTCAGTGACAGTTTATATATATAAAACCTGGTTCTCCTGTAAAGTCTTAAGATTTAAAAGCGATGGATGAAGAGGAAGAGGAGGAGGTAATAGTAGTAGGAGGGTTTCCGACAGTAGCCCAGACCTGACAGGTTCCTTCATATCCGACTTCATTCAGTCCCATACAGGGACTCTGCACATGGTAAAACTATCACAGGCGCGCGTGTACACACACACACACACACACACACACAGAGAGAGACACACACACACACACAGACTCCCACACACAGTCTCTCTCAAATACACATACAAGAAGACACATGTTCTCTCTCAGTCTCAACCAGGAAACGGCTTTAACTCATATTTGAACACACAAAAAGAGAGAGAGAGAGAGAGAGAGAGAGAGAGACAGAGAGAAAGACAGAAAGAGAGACAGACAGAGGCAGAGAGGGAGACAGCGAGAGAAGGAGACCGAGAGAGACAGTTAGAGAGACAGAGACAGAGAGAGACAGTTAGAGAGACAGAGAGAGAGACAGAGAGAGAGAGACAAACAGAGACATTTGGTTTTCAGCAGGACGTTTTTGCCACTACAAGACTGAGGTCATAATTGTCAGCTGGTAAAATGTGGACAATAGAAGTGAACACGGTTTGTTCACAAACTTCTGTCTGTGAACCTTGGACTTCCACAGACAGTTTAATGTATGTGCGGAGCTGCACTGTGTGGGCGTATGAACACTTTCCAATATAACACCTGGTTTACAAATTCATTTTAGCCGCCTGGAACAGTTCGACACACTCCCCAAACAAAACAAAGAAAAACCTACATCATATAATTACAACATTTCTGAATGTTTACTGCCAATATAACACTATCTGGTTTTTGGTTATAATTCACTTATTATGGTGAAGTATTAAAGGAAAGGTTTAACAGTTTGTTGACTTTCTTGCTGAGAGTTAAATGAGAAGAGTAATATATCACTGTGTGTATAGGAAGCTACGATTATGAGCCTGGTGCTAATTAACATGTTACTTCCGGTTTGTTCCACACAAAAACGACACATTGTGACACTGTGTAGATATTATATATCTAGATCTAGATATCTAGATCTAGAAACTCTGGTAAAAAGAAACTCTGGTGCTGCCACTGCAGTGTCTGGCCGAGACATATATATCTAGATATCTAGAGATCTAGAGATATCTAGACATCTAGATATCTCTAGATATCTAGACCAGAGTTTCTTTTGCTGGTGTTTAGGTGGTTTCAGACTCTCTCCTACCACTGTGCTAGTTATAATATGTGTGATACATAACATGTGTGTGAACCACAACAGGAATAGATGGTCAGCTCGAGGTTCACCAGCCGTCCGACGTAAACACACCTCTGAATATAACATGTCAGTGATGCCAGAGAAAATGGCCCGAACACAATGCGCAAGGACGCGACAGGTGTGTGCACATTTCAGCCATCACACACTCATAACTGCAACACCTGCACCGATCAATCAACAACACACCTTCCTCCTCCTCCGGCCTCATGTCCAACAACACACCTTCCTCCTCCTCCGGCCTCACGTCCAACAACACACCTTCCTCCTCCTCCGGCCTCACGTCCAACAACACACCTTCCTCCTCCTCCGGCCTCTCGTCCAACAACACACCTTCCTCCTCCTCCGGCCTCACGTCCAACAACACACCTTCCTCCTCCTCCGGCCTCACGTCCAACAACACACCTTCCTCCTCCGGCCTCACGTCCAACAACACACCTTCCTCCTCCTCCGGCCTCTCGTCCAACAACACACCTTCCTCCTCCTCCGGCCTCACGTCCAACAACACACCTTCCTCCTCCGGCCTCACGTCCAACAACACACCTTCCTCCTCCTCCGGCCTCTCGTCCAACAACACACCTTCCTCCTCCTCCGGCCTCACGTCCAACAACACACCTTCCTCCTCCTCCGGCCTCACGTCCAACAACACACCTTCCTCCTCCTCCGGCCTCACGTCCAACAACACACCTTCCTCCTCCTCCGGCCTCACGTCCAACAACACACCTTCCTCCTCCGGCCTCACGTCCAACAACACACCTTCCTCCTCCGGCCTCACGTCCAACAACACACCTTCCTCCTCCGGCCTCACGTCCAACAACACACCTTCCTCCTCCTCCGGCCTCACGTCCAACAACACACCTTCCTCCTCCTCCGGCCTCACGTCCAACAACACACCTTCCTCCTCCGGCCTCACGTCCAACAACACACCTTCCTCCTCCGGCCTCACGTCCAACAACACACCTTCCTCCTCCGGCCTCACGTCCAACAACACACCTTCCTCCTCCGGCCTCACGTCCAACAACACACCTTCCTCCTCCTCCGGCCTCAGCATCGCAAAAAGACCGAGTTTGCACCTCAAACCCTCCAAAACGCAGTGAATTTATAAAAGTAATCACGGACTTACCATCAGACGTCTTCATAACATCACGTGTTACGGATTCAAGGCCTCTGTCCTCTCCGTGTTTACAAAATACTCACGTAAATGTTCAAAATAAGTTTCCATGGAGACGAGGCCCTCTCCTGACAACGGGTGCTAAACGTTGTATAGCAACGCTAGCATCCTCCGCGACACCTTCTTTGTCCTCCTGCTTTTCTTGGTCCTTCTTCTATTTCTTCCGGATATTTTCCGGCAGTGCGACACGCTGCCGCCTCTCACGTGTTATTGTTGTTGTTGTTGTTGTTGTTGTTTTCTTGGTCCTGGTCAGCAACTACACCTTAATCTTACACACAATTTGCTGACGCAAAGTCAGCAAAAAAATATTGCGCTCGAGCTAACAGGAAGTGGAAGTGAGGTCAAAGGTTCAACGCTGCTGCCCCCGGCTCTTGTGTTGTTGATGTTTTTAAGTGTAAATAATATGTTTGATCATGTATTTAGTCAGCTTCGAATTATAGTGTCCACATATAAAAATACGAAATTATAAAAAAAAATAAAAATAAAAAAAAAAGCGAGGTGGTTTGTTGTGGGGGGGAGGGGGGGGTGAGAGGGGTGAGGGGGGGGTCAGAGCGTCACTGACAGCCCTGGGGTGCAGCTGAAAGCCTCTCTCTGGCGCCCCCTGTGGGGCACTACCTGCCCGGCCACCAAAATGGGGATCAGGAGACTCCAGAAAGTTGAACTGTAAGAAGATGTAACATGTAATTAGTGAGCTGCAGAGGTGCTGCTGGTTGTGTTTTGTTGCACTTGGACAGAGCCCAACTGGTTGTTTCTCCAGTTTTCAATCTTTATGCAAAGGTAAGTGAACTGGCTGAATGTATGGTATCATACAGTCATGAGAGTGGTGTCAATCACTTTTCTTTTCAGAGAGCAAAATGCTTATTGTTCACTTTTCTTCTGTGTCAGAAGTGAAGATAAGTTAGTCTGGGTAAATATGGATGGTTTTATGCATCTTTTCTTAACTGACATGAAATAGCAGGTCACAGAGTCGTGAGGATGTTTTTTTTTTTATGAATACATTTTCATTCAACCAGCTCAGTTAAACCTGCTGATGGTAAGAATGGAAAGAAAAAGGTCTAATCTTCGGTGTTGATCAGCAATAAATGAACAAATCCCTCTCGGAGCTCGAGCAGTATATCTCCACTCGTATTTAATGTTAGCACGGCTTCAGTGACATAGAGTACAGGCACCCCGTGGCACCCAGTTATTGGACTCGAGAGTAGGGGGCACGTAGGAGAGTATTTAAAATCCAGGTCTTTACTTTCTGCTCAAGGTTAATATATAAAACGACAATCAGAGAGGCAAACTGAGGTGGCAAAAAACAGGTAAAGGCAAAATCCGAAAAACAGACCAAATAGGAGGAAATGCAAACTAGACACAAGATATTGCTGGAAATTTCAACAACAACAAGACAATCTGGCTATTGGGAAGTGTGACGGCAGAGCGTTATATATACCTGAGTGACAGGTAAGGCACAGGTGGTTACAGAGGTTGGCGGGAGACTGAACAATGTCAGGAAGTAAATAGTTAACCAAAGTGTAAATGGGGTGTGACTTCTGCTTTTGATTAGCCATTAATTACTGTAATTAATACTTGTAAAGCTCCAAGACTTCAATAATAGCTTTAACTTAGATTTTCAGAGTTAAAATTACTCTGCTTCTATTTGTTAAAAAAAAAAAAAGTCAGTTCATACTGATGTATCACATTCTTCATCATCTTCATCAGCTTCAATGAATGTAATCATCTTAACATAAAGTTACAACTGCAATGTGTTCTTACAGCCCTGACCAGAATGTGTACTTTACTCATTGCCTGGTTAAATGAGACCATGATCTTAGTCAGCTTGTCTGGACGAGGCTCAAAAAAAGATGTAATTTTGTCTGCTGCCACTAGACGGGGTGAGAGTCGGGGGGAGCCAAACGCCTGCCCATAATAACCACCAGACATGACTCATTCAGCGTGGAATACCGCAGCAGCCACAGACAGGTCTCTGGCAGAGAGGGAGCAGAAATCCGACCCCACAGTGGAGTTTGTGAATGGGACAGGAATGAGCAAAAACCAGGGTAAATTTAATAGAGCTTCAATAAGTTCCAAAGATTTAGAAGTTTTAAGAAATCACCAAGTGTTTGGTTTGGCTTATTTGTAAAAGTCAAGTGTGTAAGTGACTAAATACCGTGTGTTTTATTGATAACATGTATCAGTTTAACTAAGGGGAAACTCAGTCTCTCTGCCTCACAGTTTCTCTTTGTTTCTTTTATTTTATTCCCCGTTGGTTCAGTGATTCTCTTGGCAAAGATCCAGCTCATCAAGTCATCTTGTAGGGCTCCTAGAAGACAGCACAGGAACAACATATCACCTTGTCAGATATGATTGGAGCTCTGATCATCGTCATTCTTGCCCAGACTTCCCCCCGCAGAGAGCACCACTCAATATGAAGACTAACACATGTTGGACAGTCGAATCATTATTTGCTTATGTGGAGTTCGTCCAAGGCTTGGAGGGCCTGGAGAGCCAAGAGTCTAATCTGTGGGCATAAGGAATAACACAGAAATAACATATTGTACAGCTTAAAGTATGGCAGGGGAGCAAACTGTGAGCGGTCACATTACATGAAAACAGCAGGCAGGAAGTGTTTTGCAACAGCGGAAAATCTTCAGGTCCAGTTTGACCACCAGACGGTCACACTTCATCTGGCCTGGAGGCTGCGGTCAGTGGATGGATATCTTCTCTACCGTCAGGGCAGGATACGCTGTCATACATTTTGTCTATTGCTCCCGCTCACACTTTTTTTCCATTTCTCCTAACACTTATCTACTTTGAAACTTTTCCCTCCTTTTCTTCCTCCTTTTCCTCTCAACTTTCTCTGCTTCTCTTACTCCAGCCCGTCTCTCCTTTCTTTCTTTCCACCATAGCAACCTTACCTCATTATGTGTTTGTCCCCCCCCTCCCTTCTCTCCTACCTTTCCCTTCAAACTTTCTCATTCTTCCCTCTCTCGCCCTCTTTCACTCTCTGTTTGTGGTCAGTCACACTTAATCTAGCGCCATCCATCTGTTTCTCTTCATTCGTTTAGTCCGCTCTGTTTTCGATTAAGATTACATCAGGCTTTGACCTATTAGTGTGCCGTGATCCTTTTGAAGTCATTCTGTGGTTACAGGTTAAACTCAAAGCCCACCAATCTTCAACATAATACAGACAGTATTTGGAGGAGGGAGAAAAAAAATCTGTGTAGGTTCTTAAAACTTTTCAGCCAGGGACCAAAATGACTTTTTTTTCTCTGGGATCCAGCATCATTAAATCATGTGAGAGTTCCTGTCATGTGGAGACCCACTAGAGGAGAGCCTGTGACCCATTTTGGGTCCCAACTCATAATCCAACCTAGCAATCTGTGAACTGGAATATATTGTTCACTTAACCTCATATCCTGAAGATTTTGATTATATTCTGAAGGTAACTTTCCCAACCATGAGCTCTCTGTTCCCTATTAGGATTTCTGTTTAAAGTTGAGCTCAGTTTTCCCACTAAACACAATGCAGACCTCTTGAACAAAATTATATTTTTTAGGAGCCAAATGAGGAACATATTGAGTCCTATGTATTAACCCAACCCTCCATGAATATATATTGTATCAAAAAGCCACTAATATTCTTGTTTTTATGTGAAGACCACCAGAACTGGGCCTGCAGATCCTGAAACCTTTTAAATCGGATCTAATCGGACAGCACAGATCCCTTCTGTTGTCCCCCTGTCATCTTCATGATCAGGCGGCTAATAAGCAAAATGTCAGCGTTTGTCTCCAGATGTGGATCAAGATCATCTCTCAAATCTTTAAGTTAACTCCCTCTCCTTTTCTTTACTTGAAGACCTGTGAATAAAGATTGACTTAAATGTTAAACTGTACATCATCATTACCTCCTGGGTCAAAGCTGGGGTAAGTAGCCAATTGGCCACGTCATGACGCTAAACTGACATCTATTGGCCAGGTTGTGGCAGGGAGGGATGTTAAAGTCATTTAGACTCATCAGGCTAAGTGGACACAGTTGACTGAGAGGTCTCGAACCTCCCAACGTCTGGCTGTGGGTAGCTTTCAGTGCCAACAATTCTCAATTAGAGCAACGGATGAGAGGACATCTGGGCTGCGGAGTCTACGGCTGCTTGACTTATGTATGTTAATGCACGCCAACAGGCCGGTTTCATTTCACAAATGAACCAAAGGCTCAGTCATGATGGTCAGAGTTTGCACCAATATTGTGACAATGTCAGGGTAGGGTGAAGACTTACTCGCTTTACCGAGTAATAAATCTATTCACTGAATATTCTGGACTTCTTCAGGATGAAGCTGCTGCACTATTCCATATTTTTAGCTGAACAATGGGTCAAATAACTATGTGTGATGTAACACAGAGATTAATCACCCAAGTCTGCCATTCTTCTCAGCTCCACTGAGCATTTTAGCACCTTTCAGCTCATTGTTTTGGTTTTGTGTCCAACAACTTTTTTGATTCAGTCTCAATGTTCTAATCAGTTTCATTTCATCTTTTTTTTTTCTCACTAAAATACCCTGATAAACTTGGCAGGAAATAGAAATAATTATCAACAATGGAGCATTTAGTATTTAGACAAACTACTCATGGAATAGTGAACACAAAAATAAAACTCTTTGGTGCCTGTTTGTTTCTGAACATTGCTTTAAAGTACACTCGCCAGCAGAAACAACAGGAAGTGCAGCTGTGAAATTGCCTTTCATCGTCCCATCTTCATATTTAATGGACAGACATGAAAGTTAACTCGACAACAAAGGAACTAAGCATATCTTCCAACATGTTGAACACTGCTGAGGCTATGATGCACAATCAAGGACCAACATGTGAAAAGTTCACACTTAGTGTTTTTTTTTTTTTTTTTTTATCAGTTTCGGCCATTTTTGACCTTTATTACATATCAAACAATAAAGAGATGATAGGAGAAAGATGGAAAATGAAGTGGGATGATTTAGTTCATGCAGAATTTAAACCCCTCGGCCATGAGGACCTCATACTTGAGACACTTTTAAACATAGCTGCCTTAAATGTTGGACTGATTCTTTATCATGTGTGTCACTCTTCATGATGTCATGATGTGTGTTACATATTTAACACAGGTTAATGACATGTGACTTGTAGTAAGAATAATTGCCTCGTTCAGTTAAAATAGACAAGTGTGGAAGTGAAATGATCACAAGGCTGTGACATTTTCAGTCATCAGAGCAGTGACCTTAAAATACAGTTTGAAAGGGAGAAGTGGGAAGAAAAGAGAGAATAAAAACAGTTCAAAAGGTGGAGGATGCACTTCCTCCTCCTCATCCTCCTCCTTATGCCCCTTCCACTCCTCCTCCCATCTCATACCATCCGATTGTGATCACCATGCATCTCTTATGCCGGTAGAGATCTTCTCCATCACAGTCGGGGTCGCACACACTCTGCATGTCTCTCTCTGTTTAACCGGCTGAGTTGAATGTGGATACTCTAAGAGGTGAGTACTTCCCATTTAACCAGGCGAATGGTTTTTATCCTGATAAATGTGATGTTCAGCTCTCCGTCTTGTTGTGCTTTTCTCCTTCTCCGGTGACATTACAGAGCTCGTGTCAGCGGAGATGTTGGCAGGTGCGTTAGTTCTGGGCACCATCCTTACAGCTTTACCAGGTAAGAGAAACACGCCAAAATACACATGAAAGGTTTTTCTTTTCATAATGTGCAGCAAATCTGAATTGATAATGAGCAAAGTAGTTTGAATTATTTGATTGGATGACAGGTCAGATACTGTATTAGACATTTGTATCATTGTACAGATTTTTATATCATAAAGGTGTAACACGATGTTAATCAGGTTTAAAAAAAATAAATGACTGACTTATAGGCTTCATTATGAACAAAAGGTTCTGCAGCCAGGTGCCCTTGCCTTTACACTCAGGTTTATTTATAAGTATTGATTGCCTTTTGTGCAAGGTAGTCAGCCAGGCAGGCAATAAGCAGCGCAGGATGACACCTCGGCTGCACATCAAGGCTCATTCACAGTGCTTCACTTTCATGTGTCACTCTCTGATCAGAGCTCGGAGAACTGTGGTTTCACAAGTTTTCCTCTCAGGAGTCACACTGAAGGTTTTTTTTTTACTTGTGAGTTGTTGAAATTTACATTTCTTTTAGTTTCCAAGAATATTCCCCTAAACCTACATGAGCCTGTTTAATACGGCATTAAATTTCTGGACGTAAAAGACAACAGATGCGAATGAATCTAAACAGGAAAACATTAGAACACATGGAAAGATGTAAACATTTGTTTATGTGTGAAACTTTTGTGTGTTTTTGTCCCATCTTTACGCCTGTTTGTATGTCCAGCAGGTACTCAGAGCAGGTGGAGTGTGTCATTTTCCAGGAGGGAGATCTGTGTGTGGGCAGGAACTACTGTCACTCTGCCCTGCCGGTATGACTACCCATCAGGTATGAAAGTAACATATAGACCTTTTATTTTGGCATTTTATTTTCAAATCCTCTATTGGGTATTGTATATCTTGTTTTAATTTTTTCATAAAGCCTCAATAGATCTTAGCTCTAAGAGGCAAATCCTCTTCCGACTTTACCTTGAATAGTTGAACTTTAGTAGCGCTTAAAATGGCACTTACTGATAGAACTTTGTAGTTTGGTTTTCTTGAAGAAATTGTATTTTCTTGATTCTTGTTGTTCTGGGTTTGTACCCTCATGATTGAAATGCACTCATTGTAAGTCGCTTTGGATAAAAGCGTCAGCTAAATGAAATGTAATGTAAAATCCTCATATGTTTCCTCTTTTTATTTATTTTTCCTCAACATGTGTTTCCTGTCTTAGTCATTACAGTTCTCCTTACATTATAATTTTGCAGGCATTTTCATGCAGTTTTGCTCACACAGGTCACACAGTGAAACGGGTCATGTGGTTCCGTGTGTCTGCTGAGGGTCGCCGGGAGTTCACCCACCACACCGACCCCAACCAGATCAGCCTGTCATACCGCGGACGCACACGGTGGGAGGAACCACATGTGATGGATGTCTTGAGTTGAAATTATGGTTTTGAAAGTTTCCATAAATATGAAATGAAGTGAAATAATTGAAATTGCAGCTATATCGGGGGCAGCTACTCCAGCTGTTCAGTCCAGATTCGGGGCGTGAAGCTGAGTGATGCGGGCCAGTATCACTTCAGGTTTGAGACAGACCAACCACTGGGGAGATGGACATCCCCTGATACCATCACCCTGGATGTAACAGGTCGGTCTTACATTAACTGAAGCTGCTGTGAGGTCTCAGCTGTGACACTGACTGTATGATATGGTCCCACTCACCCAGCCAGGGTTTTGTGTGTGTCTGTGTGTGTCAGACCTCCAGGTCCAGGTGCATCCAGCCAGACCCTCCAACATGTTTGGGTTTGGAGAGACTGTGTTTGTAGGCTGTCAGGCTCGAGGATGTGCTGCTCCAGGGAGGAGCCTCGCACTCTACAGGTGTGTACGTCTGATCTGTTTTCAGAGGGAAATGATGACTACTGTTTTTTACACTGGAAATGATGAGATGTGATGCTGCACACAGGAACGGACTGAATCTCGGCTCCTTTGAGAAGTGGATGATTATTAACGGCTTTGACCAGCAGCATGCTGGATCTTACAGCTGTCGACCGATCCCACCTCAGAACGTGCAGTCACCATCTCTCTCCCTGGCCCTGGGACGTAAGTATCCACAGACATCCAGCCAATAAAAGAGTCCCTTATCATGTCTTAACACCATCACATGCTTTTAGCATCTAGGCTGTGGGATATAGATATTACTCAAATGTGTTTTATTGTTAGAAAATAAAACCCCGGAGCCATAAAACCGTGGTACAGAGAACAAGCATGTTCTAAAAAGGGCTTAAGGTAGTTGTCTTCAAGATATAATAAAAGAAAATTAAGTATGCCAAAGGTGAACAATGTTTATGTCACAGCACATCAACATTCTTGTAATGAAATGCTTCGAACTTCAAACTTATAAACCTTCACTTGGACTCAAGGATGAATAGATTTGTTTTTTGGGGTCAAAGCTCAAGATAACTGTGACCTCTGGTCCCTCGCGTTCATTCTTCTGAACGCATCATTTTAGGATTACCTTGAGGGAATTTCTTGAAATTTGGCACAAACATTCACTTGGATTTAAGTAATTCCTTTTTAAGTGTTTGGGTCAAAGGTCAAGGTCACTGTGTTCTTACCTCTATCCTGGTGTTGTGAACGCTGTATCACAAGAATTCCTTGCAGGACTTTCATCCAAATTTGTCATCAATGTTTACTTGGACACAAGAAAGGAGGAGTGAATAGATTTGGTGATCAAAGGTCAAAGTCACTGTGACCACAAGTCTATCCCATATTTGCATTTAAATGTTACTTTACCTCCCGCTTCCCTGAGTCCCCATTTTCTCTCTCTCCTCGTGTGTAGACGGTCCTCGCTCCTCTTCCATAGCAGTGTTTCCTGGAGGGCCGGTGTCAGAGGGCGCCTCCGTCACTCTGACCTGCAGCAGCGATGCAGCTCCACCCGTCGAGAGCTTTGCATGGTTCAAAGGTACAGGACAGTATGTTATGAAGGACTTTACCCTGAATGTTCAGTGTCCACATTCAGCAGCTGGGTGAGAGATGTGGATCGATGTCCTCTAAGGGTCCTTTAATAATTTATATTAAAAACTAGCTGGGATTTGGAACTTTTTCGAGGGTGCAGTGTGTAAATCTTTGCATGCATGTCTCTGGGAATCAAAGTGTACAGTCAGCTCATTTCTTTGTCTTCTTTCCAGACATGGAGAGTGGCAGCATCCCAGACAGCTTCAGGCCTCAGCTCCACCTGTCCCACCTCAAATACACTGACAGAGGAGAGTATTTCTGTGTGGCACGTAACTCACTGGGAACGGATCGCTCCAAACCACTTCTACTCAACGTCACCTGTAAGCTTAATGCATATTTTCAAATGTATCCCAGGAAGAGGGTCAGCCCCACGTCAAACACTTAGACAGTAGATCACAATTGAATTTTGAGGGAGAAAATCTTTGTAGCTCTTTAGTCTGGTTTCATGTCTTTATCTTACTCTGAGTCCAGTTGTGAAGATCTGTCAGAGGGGAGTCGGGGTTAAACCAATTAGGCAGCAATGTTATTTACAACTCTAGTTATAAAGGGAATACTCTGTCTTATGGATCCAAAAGGAAGTGATGCAAACTCAACTCAGACTTCTGTTTGTTTAATTTCTTTCATAGTTTTGCTTTTCTTTTTTAATAATCAATCTAATAATGCAGCAGAGCTGAAAAGATTAGTTGCCGAATTGATTAGTCAGTCACAAAAAATACATTTTGCTGATTGTGATAAATTTGATAATAGTGTCAGAAATAATTTGAAAAACATGAATTGAAAAAATATAATGGTGATGAAAATCATTGCTGAATTCTTAAAATTAAAGGCATAGGAAATTGTATATTCTTTGTTGCAAAATAGTAAACTTTCTTGACTATGGCTCTGCTTATATGTTTACTTTCCTCCATACTTTAAAATAAAAGGTCCATCTGTGGTATGTCTTTTTCGTATTTCTTGCCTTAGCTTGATAATTAGTTAAATTATCAGCTTGTTTTAAAGTTTTGAAGATGTGACATGATGGGTTAAATAACACACTGTTGTAGTGATGCTCCTGTTTTTCTCTCGGTCTGCCTGTTTAGACTCTCCAAAAAACACACGTGTTCTGCTGAGTCCTCGAGGAGACATCAGAGAAGGCTCATATGTGAACCTGAGCTGTGTCAGCCACGCCTACCCTCCTGCCAGCAGGTACGATGGCTCAACAAGGAAGATGTAGATCAAACATATGAAGGTTGAACTGAGCCCATATTTTGTTCTGATCATGTTATTAATAAGTGTGTTTGCTGTTTTTTCATTGACATGATTCTTTTGTCATTTTCATTTTTCATCATATTAAAATGATCTAAATTCAGATATTGACCGTTCTTCACTTTCTTTTTAAACTGACAAAACTGTTTCACCTAACCAGCCTAGTGCTATCATTGCATTTTTACTCAGTCCCATGAGTTATTTTCATCATCATCACCATCATCACCATCATCATCATCATCATCATCTCCACCCTCTCTCCTGCAGGTATACGTGGTATCGTATCCTTGGTGACCAGGTGATTGCGAAAGGTTCTTTTCAGAACCTGACATTCCCATCTGTGCGTGCTCTCCACACTGGTCAGTACTACTGCACAGCATCGAACCGATTGGGATACCAGACCTCCCCTGTTGCTACACTCACGGTGCTGTGTAAGTAGGAAATGTGATGAAAGTGTGTGTGACATGTTTGGGAGTTTTCTGGATTGAATCTGATGGTGCTTTGTCTTTTTAAAACAGTTATGTCAGACTCTCTTCATCCTTATCTCTCTTCCTGTCTGCAGACCCTCCGAAGAACACTTCAGTTCTGGCTCGTCCCTCCAGTGTGGTGGATGCTGGCCGACCTTTGACCCTGACCTGCAGCAGTCAGGCCAACCCGGCAGTGGACAACTTTACGTGGCACCGTTTAGCTCTGAACGGAGGTTCTGCACAATGTTAGCATCGTAAAAATGTGGTTCCTCTCAAGGTTAACCTTACGAAATCACAAATCACTGTCTCTGTGGGAAATGTTGAGGATCTTCATTCTCTTCCTCTGCTTATCTATTCATCTTGCAGTATCTATTACAGTTACTAGATCTCATTTCTGTCCTCTGTCATGCAGCGTGGGGCAGCAAGTCCGGTCCAGTCTTCACCTTCTCAGAGGTCGGCCCCGGTGAGAGCGGTCAGTACTACTGTGAGGCCAGGAATCGAATCGGAGCCCACAGCTCTCCGGTCCTCACCGTGAGAGTCAGAGGTACAGATGCACTCATGCACGGCCACCTTTGTGTCTTTTTAGACTTCTTATTTGTCTTGAGGTGATTAAAGAATTACTCAGATCATTTACTTAGGTACAAGTACGACATTAAAAAAAAAATCTAGTACTTAAATATTAAAAGCAAAATTTACTATTAAAAAGTACTGGTTTGGTTCCTGTGTCATCATGTATAACATCATTAGATTATTAATACTGAAGCATCAGTGTGTCAGCAGCTGATTTGAACTACTCTACGTTCAGTTTTATATCCAGAGACAGCAGATAAATCTGACAAGGTCGTTAGATGATTACTGAGAGCTTGAAGAAAAAAAAAAA
The DNA here is from genome assembly GCF_022577435.1 of Embiotoca jacksoni. NCBI lineage: Eukaryota > Metazoa > Chordata > Actinopteri > Embiotocidae > Embiotoca > Embiotoca jacksoni. The sequence goes on from NW_027185241.1 coordinate 14,840,330, forward strand.
ACTAAGTTCTGATCCACAAATCTGTTTTCAGTTATTAGACTTTTCCTCTAGTCTTTGTTTTTAGCTGAGATATCAGATCCTTTGAACATTTATTGAAATGAAACCATGTGAGAAGTTGAGAGAGAAAAGCCACTATTTGGTGGAGCTGTTAACCACTTATGTACATCTAAAATGACACGATAGGACGTCAGAAGACAAACAGGTGGTAAACCGCTGGCTTTCTCTCTAACAATGGGATGTATTTTTAAAGCTTTTTATATTATCTATTAGGTCAAATATTTATCTAAAAAAGTTACTATATCTGTCAAATAAATGTAGCAGAGTCGAAAGTACAATATTTCTCTCTGAAATGTGGTGGAGTGAAACTATAAAGCAGCATCCAATACAAATAATCATTAAAGTACATGTATCTCAAAATTGGTACTTGGTAATCGGTACTTGAGTAGATGGAGTTCATTTCCACAACTGAGTTTTCGTTTTCGTCAAAATAAAAAGAAAGCCTATTTGTTGTCCATTAAAGTGGAGACTCCCGCTTTTATTTGTATCCTCACTCGCGGTGTGTCTTCAGAGATGGAGATGTTGTTTGATCGGCCCACCGCTTTAGTCCAGACTGCAACATCTCAAAATATATCTGGTGTTGTTATGAAATATTGTCCAGATATTCAGGGGATACATCTTAATAAATTTGGCATTAAAATCTGCATAAATCTGACTTTCCCTTTAGCACTTTAAAGAGATTGACTTCTGTTAACCTCAAATGTCTCGTTTGCTATTGGATAGTCATGAAGATTTTTACAAACATGTTGTCTTTAGGATGAACTGCAGTAGTTTTGGTGATCCCTTAACTTTTCACACAGTCACACTCAGTCTGAAGGCCTGTGTTGGTTCATCTCATGTTTTGCTGTCATGAGTTGTTCCATTACTTTCCTCTTTTTTTCTGAGTCAGCGTGCCACCACTGTCACTTTTAGACGAAGAGATGAGGATCACTCCTTATTAAAACCCTCCAGCTCCACATTTACATCTATGTTTCTGATTATCTCTGACAATTTTAAATAAAAAACAAACTTTGAGTATTTATCTGTGGTTGTACCACAGGGGATGTTTGGATGGGTTTCTGTGTGTTTGAAATGCGGAGTGATGAAAGCTCCCTGTCACTATCACAGTGGTCCAGGCTCTGGTCTTCATTGTTTATGGTCTTATGATTTCAGACTGTTTTTCTATGAGTAACGGTGAGTCATGTAAAGCCCTTTCACTGTATGAGGAGAGCAGGAGGTGATGAGGTGCTGTGGAAAACTACTATTTGAGTCTAGACAGATGAAGAAGTGGAGTTAGGTTTGGAAATCAGAACTGGAAACACAAGACTCAAGTCTAGACGGCTGCTCGTCGACGTACCGTTCTTTCCCTCTTTAATCACTTTGTTTCTATTTTTATGTCCACTGTTCTTTTTTAGCTCACTGCACTTCTGTTTTTGTTCATCTTGTGTTTTTTTCAAATGCCTCCATCATCTGGTCTTATTTCTTCATGTCTCTAGTCGTGCTCATAACCCTTGTAATGCTTCCACTGGCAGGTCGTCTAAAGGTCATTGCCTTGGCTTCAGCAGTGGGCGTGTCCGCTGGACTCATCACTCTCACAGTGGCCATTATGATCAGGTGACAGGAAGTGCACTGCTATACCCACTGCTATTTCTGTACTCCTCCACAGAATTAAAAAGTATTTTATATCACAAAGGTTTTTTTTCTGTTTTAGGAGCAATAGAGAATAATTCATGTCTGTCAGTGTTTATGAATTGTGGCTCTTCAGTCAGTCATTTTTATGGTTTATTTTGTGGTAGAAGTTGTCACTTGGTCATGTTTTGGTAACCTGTGTCTTTGTCTTCACAGTAAGAACATGCACAGAGTAGACATAGAGTCAGTAGAGGACGCAAACAAGGTACAATAATCTTTTTGTAATTATTTTTGATTAGAAAACAGGCTTTTAATACTTCTAAGACTGATCCAATGTGCGATTGTAATTCTCTGTTTTGTCCTGTGTGTGTGTGTGTGTGTGTGTGTGTGTGTGTGTGTGTGTGTGTGTGTGTGTGTGTGTGTTTCTGTTTGTGTGTGACCCCCAGCGTCCATCAGTGACAGCTGACACCATGTTCTATGAGTCAGCCCAGCAGACCTTCCCAGTGAGGAAGGGCAAGATGTCTGACATACCTGTGAGAAGCTCAGTAATGTGAAGTTGATACAACTATGGAGAAGAATAGCAATATTACTTTTTGATGTATCTGTCTGTGTGTGTGTGTGTGTGTGTGTGTGTGTGTGTGTGGGCAGGAGGAGCCAGAGGACCTGAGTGACAGCTCCCATCCTTCCATTGTTCCCTTAATGGATGCTCCACCAATCACAGGGGTGGAAAGTCACAGCCCTGCTTCCAAATACATCACTATCCACTACTCCAAGTTGTCCAGGTACAACTCATCATACTCACTCTTACTTCATTAGCCTTTCTTTGTCTTTGTCACTGTTCGTCTTTCTTTTTCTTCTATTTTTCCTTTGGCAGCATTGATTGTGTCCAGCGCTGTTCACCACCCTGTCACTGTACTGTTGCTATGTCTTCTCTGATCTCTGACACCTCCTCCTGCTTACGAGAACACGACACATCTTTTATCCCTGTTTTAAAAGCACTTTAAAATAAGACCTGTTTTTGATGTGCTGATGAACTCGTGTTTCCTGTTTGCTGTTGGTTCAGTTCAGATCATGTGCAGGTACACCACCTGCCACTGGGTGGTGATAAAAAACCAAAGGATTCCTCCAAAGTTGTTTACAGTCTTCTGCCGCAGCCTCGCCACTAAGGGAACAGCCCGTCAGGTACGATATCTTACATCCCTCAGTGCTGTGATCCGAAAACCCAAGCAGCACAGTGTTATCCTGGTTTGTTGCTTAAAATGGTCCCTTCATAAATATTACCAAGAAATTTGTCACCATGCAATACTGCAGTCCCCTACATACGAGCTACATTATTGAAATGTTAGCCCCAGAACTCGCAGCCTTAGATCCTCTGGCGGGGCCCTTCTGGCCTTTCCAAAGTCGAGGCTTAAATCAAAGGGTGACCGTGCTTTTGCCATTAGGGCCCCTCGACTTTGGAAGGACCTACCTGAGGAGATAAGGCTTGCAGAATCATTAACTTCTTTTAAATCACTTCTTAAAACACATTTTTTTTTATAGAATTGCTTTTAAGTGATGTCGTCCTTTTATGTCCTTTTATGCAGTTCTTTTGTTCCCCTGTTTTTGTTTGTTTATTTTATTCATTTATTTATTTGTTTGTTTTCTATTCCATTTGCTCGTTTTGGTTGTTTGTTTGGTTTTGTTGTATTCATTACCTTAATGGTATGGTCTTTTTTGCCTCCTGTTTTCTTAATTGACATTATGTTTGACTATGCTTTGCTTCTCTGTAGAGCACTTTGTAAACTCTGTTTTTAAAGGTGCTATATAAATAAAGTTATTATTATTATTATTAGTAGTAGTGGTAGTATTATATATAGCAGTAAAGGGGGAGTTTTTGCAAAAATCCACAAAAGTTTTAGATGAATGAAAGACAAAAATGAGTCACAATAAGACTTACAAAGTGGAATCTGATGACCAGAGTTTTCATGGTTTGGTTGTTGCAATGTTAAGACAAACTGCAGTATGCCAGAGGGTTATTGCAACCTCTTGTGGCTGTAGTAATCTTGACGGGAGAAAACAGGGAAGTCAGGTGAGGAAGTATAAACACAGACAAAGGACGCACACTGAGGAGATCGGAAGCGGTGTGATGATCAAACGCAGGACTTTCACCCAGAAGACCCACTGTTAGTGTACTGTGTGAAAACAGAAGTCAATGCTGACTCACTTTTAGTTACATACATAAGTTGACTCATGGAAAATAGTATAACTCACGTGACATCCCTGTACGTATGTAATTTATGTAGCTATAATCTTACCTAGTTTAACCTCAACCATGATCTCTTAATAAACCGAAACAAGTAGTTTTGGTGCGTAAACCTAATAAACTGCTTCTGTGTCAAAACATTAACCACATGTTTGTTATTGCTACTATGGCATAAAGGTCGGTACGCCTGTTGCTGGTGTCTGATAGTCCTGTATGTCATTGATAACAGGCTCTTGAACCTACTAGCGGGCTCATTACACCCCACCAGCCAATGTACTGTATGTGGGACAGGTGTGTGATGATAACAGTCACACCAGGTGTATAGGTTACTCATGTTTCCGTTCTTGATATTTTAATGTATTCTTCTGTCTTTCCCATCTGTCTTCCTCAGCTGAGCAGCACATCAGCAATCCTCATGTGACCCATCGCTTTGCTTCCATCTCTGTGTGGGACAGGAAACTTGTCCCTGTGAACTCTGCACATCGCTCTGGTTCAGACAGGCTGCGGTATCTTGGATTCTCACTGAAAGCAACATGCGGTCCTGTTCGGGAACCCGGCTCCTGAACTGTCCTGCATCTCCGTCCCTTTTCTTTTTAATGCTGTGTGATGAAGTGACAGTGCTTAAAACAGTCTGTAGAGGAAAACATGAACATCAGCACAGAGACACTTTGCTTGCAGTTACAATATATCTGGTGCTGCTTTTGTTGTTCATACTTTTCCAACAGTGTATAAGCAGATGACACAGTTGCTACATTAGCCTTTGCATCCTCTTTGTATGAAAACATATCTGACTCCACTACAAAGTGATATAAGACGTATTAGTTTGACATGTATAAAAGATGTTTGAGTGTTTGAAACATGGATATTCAACAATCTTCTACAGTAAATAACGAACAGGTTTGTTCTGACAGCTGATGCTGCGATGTTTATTCAGTTATATATCGCCTGCTTTCACCAAATCAGTCTTTCCATTTTTATGTAGAGTGAGCTAAATCAGAAGTAATGCAGATTACATGTTGGAGTTTGTTACACTGAAGAAAAATAAAACCAAACAGGTGACTTCCACTGCTTTTACACATTTTCTTTCTAATTTACTATGATTGTGAAATATTATTTTACCTGCTTATAATTAAGGTTAGGTTAGGTTAGGTTAGGTAGTTACTTTATTAATCCCCGAGGGGAATTTTTTTTTAATGTATTAGTGAGAAGTTACTCTCACATGAATTGACCTAATCTATTTATTGATTAATTAGTTAATTATTTCTAATAATCCTGTGTGGTTATAAGTGAGGTTTTCAGTGGATTGCGCTGTTTTCTCTGCACAGTTGAGAATTTCCAGTTACACTCTCAGCTCAAGAATGTGTTGTGACACTGATGATGTCTCCATCATACCATCTCACACCACAGACATGATCTTTTAGCAGTTTTGTAATATCACTGATGGGCCTTAAAGTGATAAACCTGCTGGTTAGACCTGAAAAAGAAATGAACCACTCAAAGACACAGCACATTTTACATTTCTTTGCCAGAACTCTTGAATCTTGAAATCATAATCATCTTTTTTTTTTGCATTACATGTCATTTAACTCCACAATCAGTTACTAGAGCTTTAAATTCAACTGTTAAAGTTAAAATTAGACAATTAAAAAAAAAAACATAGTTATAACATTTAATGATGTTAAAATCATTCTGTTTTCATAATCTTTTTTTTTTTAAGTTTTAAGAACAGAGCACAAGAAAGGGGGAAGTAAGATAAAGGGGACAGTTAATTGGTTCTTCTTGTTCATGCACAAAAAGCTCCAAATACTGTGTCAGCCTGTTATATCACAGTTTGAACAAGTAACCTGACTAAAGCATTAACCCTGTTGTCCATGATATACGTTGTACAATGGAGTTTTGAGAAACAAGACACATTGGTGCACGTTTAACTTCAAAGATCAAAATGAGTTACCACAGTGTTAAAATGCAAACTACACACACAAACATTGGATGAAAGTGAAGTATCTGAAGATCATCGTAATCAGTCTCATAAAATCCCATCCTCTTTTTAAAAGGTTGAAAATCAGGCTGCAGTTCCTGTTTCACGGTCCACTAACTCCACCCAGTGGACGAAAATAGAGGCCAAGCAGTCACCAGACAACCAGCTGTTTCTGAGATCCTGAATAAAAAAATAAACACAAAACAAACAGTATCAACAGGTTGGTGAGCCTAATGAATGTAACGAAAAATCTTTCTGTGATACTTCTGAAGTTAAAAAACATGAAGAAAGCTCTATTTTACTGCACTCACCGCTCCTTACTGATTCACAGTGAGTAGTGTTACCTTTTTAATTATTTGCTGGTATCAGTCTCTTACTACGCACTCCACTGTGGACTGTCCACAATGTTGTCAGTTAATTTAGATGCCTAAAAGTGTCCACACTCTTCAGAAGGTTAAATTCTTTCTGACCCCACACATGTTTTGTACCACGACTTTCTCTTCCTCCACAAACTGAAGGCCGACCGTCATTTACAGTTCCTTATCTATTGGCTAAAGTCATTTTAAAAAATCTCCACAGAAAACCAACCTGACCCTTCAGCTTTATTTCCCTCACTGTTTGCTTTAGCCTGTTTGGAACTGCAACACCAAAAATCCAGTGGAGGTCTTTTACATGTCCCACAATAAAGATACAGTAGAGTAAAGGATGCAACTATTATCCACTGCAGTAAATGTTTGATAGCCACAAATCTGAAACATTAGGGCAGATAAACAGCTCCCATGGATGCTGAGAGATGTTGCATAGAAATAAATTACCATCAAACTTCACCCTCAGTTGTTGCTCGAGCTCCATGACAACAGCTGTGTGCTGCTGGACACTGAACATCCTGTACTGTTTTGCCTGTACTGTCCAAATATTATTTCCCCACATCCTATATATGTGCGTTTGCTCATATTCTGCTGTCAGTATGAAACTTTTTGGCGTTGCATAATCAGCAATCTGAATGTGCGATGGTATAATGAGAGGAAGCACAAGGAGAGGACACCTTTTCACTTCTGCTTTTCACACCACAAATATATCCCCACATAATCTACGAAACACTGAGCCACTTTGATTCAGCTGGTGAGTACTTTTGACTTTCATACACTGGCGATTTGTTTCTTTTACTTTGATGTGATCCTTCCTTTCTCCTGCCCACATGTCATGTAGTAACCTGTGTCGTGCGTTACAATGTTGCAGGTGGATTTAAATAATGGAAAGTTTGATTCTTATTATTCTGGTTATAATGCCAGGTAAGGAAACATTTTATTTTAATAAATGGGAAAACCATGGGGAAACTAAATAATTTAAGAAACAGACACACAACTACATTTAGCTGACTGTATCTTTTTTTTTTTTCTCCAAAGGTGTGTGGAGTGGAGACTGGGGTGTGACTTTTGATAATAATCAGTGTGCTTTAAAAGGGACATCATTACTTATGAAGTGCATGTACGACTACCCTTTCGGTCATGTTGTCACTTCAGTCAGCTGGTCTAAAGCCCAGCAGCATGCATCTGGCAGCTGGCAGCTGGTTCCCCTTCGTAATCCTTCTTCTGCCCCAGACCACTTTGAATACGTGGGCAACAAAAGGGGGAAATGTGATCTGGAGGTCAATAACGTACAACTCACTGATGAAGGAGCATACTTTTTTAGTTTTGTGACAACATTCAACAGATGGAGAAGCAAAACATATGCTTATTTGTCTGTGAAAGGTAAAGGTAAAATACTGGAACATTTCTCATGACTTAAAATGCTTTTTGTGGAGATTAATTTGTTTATGTTTCTGTGTCAGAGCTGACAGCTGTTGTGCAACCGAGCACTGTGACAGAGGGAGATAATGTCAGCCTGACCTGTGTGTCAGGTTGTCGTGATCGACTAGACGTTGTGTGGTTCAGAGATGGACGACCTGTATCACGTCCAGTCTTCCAGGCCAGGAGAGAGGATGCTGGGAGGTACCACTGCGCTGTCCTCGGACAAGAGACCGTCAGATCTGCCTCCGTGGCGCTGAATGTTCAATGTGAGTAACACAGAATATTCCAAAGCTCCACTTGTATAGAGCATGTTCACTGCAGACATGATTAACTTTGTAATATCTACACTTGTGTTGTGATAAAGTCTGACTGTTACATGGATGCAGCTTTCTAGTGTTTCCTCTCTCAGAGCCTCAAAGTCTCAGTGGATTCATTTGACGAAATACATGACTCATCACCTTTAACACCTGGATTCACTTGACCAATCCACTCAGTTGTAATTAGACAAATGTGTCAAGTTTTTTTCTTTTGAATTTAGAGTGAGAAAGGTCTTTTGTTGTCAGGTTCAATAAAATAATGAGCTGGTAAAAGGTCTACAGGTAGAGTAGACATATTGAGAGATCTCTCCTCCCAGTTATAGCAGCTTTAGCTATTTTACCTGCAACTGTGCTGAGAGGGATGCTCTTTATCCAACCATGGAATCACATTCCTTTTAGAAGTGGATAAATTTGTTGGTATCCTTCCATTAAAACAGAAGAGCACACAATTGTCTCTGAAATAACTGATGAAAGTAATTCTCCTCCATCATTGTTTATTCATTATTTCATACAATTCAAATTTAAGTTTTGATTCAACAGAATATTTTAGATAATAAAACAAATAAAAACGGCACGGGCAAAGATGGAACCCTAAACCGAATATTTTGTTGCATAACCTTCATTCATTCATTCATTCATTCGACCTTTATTTAATTCTCGGGAATACATTGGGGGTAACCCTCATTTTCAATGATGAGATTACATTTAACAAAGAAAAAGATTACATCAGTAAAATATGTGCTAAACATAATAAAACAAAATAGGCAGAATTAAAACAATAAAATATAAGACTTAAATAAGCTTAATAGCTGGTCAAAATAAAATAATAATACACAGACAAGGCGCCAATAAAATCAGTTAAAACAGTTGCAAGTTTGGGCTATAAGGTGGGAAATCAAAGCAATCATTTCTCTTCACTCTTTCTTTGCTTTACTGTGCGACATAACAAAGACCACAGATATACATGACACAATAGCTTTTAATTTCACCACTTTTCAGGAGGAATGAAGCATTGTTTCAATTAATAGTTAACACATGTGTCCACGTCTTTATAGGGAACTGGAAACTATTGTTTAACAAACTGTAATTGCAGCATTTAAAAGACACACAGAACTGATAGCTACACCAAGAACTGCGGAAAGTATTTGTGTTTTACTCCATAAAACAGCCGACGGCTCTACTGTCATTTAAAATCAACTCTATAGTGGAGCCCACTTTTATCATTTACTCTCCTTTTCTCTGTTTTTGCTTTTCTTTTTCCAAGTCTGCCAATAAAGGGAAAAAAATTACTAGAAATGTATTTCTACATTGCATTTTTTTTTTTTCATGTAGCAAAATCAGAGTAGTAGTCGTCCTTTATGTGGCTAAACCTTCTATTTTCATCTCAAACAGACGCTCCCAAGAATGTGACGCTGTCAGTGAGTCCATCGGGCGACATCATCAGAGGCAGCACCGTGACTTTCACCTGCAGCAGCGACGCCAACCCTCCTGTGACACAAAGTGGATACAGCCTGTATACGGACGGACAGTTTCTCAGTTCAGGGCGGATCCACACCATCTCTGACGTCCAGCCCAGCCACAGCGGACGGTACCGCTGTCAGGCCAGGAATAACATCAACTGGAGGGGCATCGACTTGGTTGACTCGACCGAGGTCCACCTCGATGTCCATTGTGAGTATAAGTTTAAAAATCTGTCTTCAAATGTCTGTGTTTTGATTTGTTACAGAAACTGAGAGGAGTCAAAAGTTCACCCTTGATTGTAAGAAAAGTACAACGTCAGTTTACTGGAAATTGAAAATAGGAAATTCATAATCACAGTTTCACTGTCTCCTATTGACCTTTATACAGTTGAACAGCTGTTCGTGTGTGGTGCATTGAGCGGCTTCATCATGTTGATAAGAGTGGAAAGAAGAGAGCTGTAAAAGATATCCCTGATTATTTAAAAGACACATCCTTCATGAAATGCTGTGAAAAGTTGGACATCAGTTCTGGAAGAAACTGTTTATTTTTAAGTAAAATGAGACGAAAAGAGCATAAAGTATATAGAGTCTGAGGGCCCTCTAGTTCCTTGGACCTCTTCAGAAGAGGCAACTGTGACCCATCATCCCAGTTTGTGGCCTCGGTCGTCATTCTTTCATTTGAACGAGTCTTAGAGGCCTAAAGAGTTGAATACTGTCTGTGTTAGGGAGAAGACTAGATTTACCACCTCACATTAGCACGATTCTGCCAACTAGTAGAGTGAATGCTGTTCACATTCATGTAGTGAAGACACTGATTCAAATATGGATTTTGCTGCAAAGACGCTGTGATTTCTATCAAAGAAGATCAATACAATCGGGAAAGTTTCAAGGTGGATAACTAAGATTAATGTCATCAATTCAGCAATCAACCAAATATAAAATGTACATTTTGTTTTCAGAGTGAAGTTGACCTTTGACCTTTTGGATATAAAATGTTATCACTTCACCAATTCATCCAATTAGACAATTATGTGACATTTTGTCATAATTATGAATCATGGACTTATGGCCACAAATCTGTTTTGTGAGGTCTCAGTGACCTTTGACCTTTGAAGATCCAATTCAAATCAGTTCATTCTTCAGTCCAAGTGAACGTTTTTGACAAATTTGAAGAAACTGCCTTAAAGTGTTCCAGAGATAATGCCTTCACAAGAATGGGAGAGACGGACGGGATGGATGAGAGGTCACAGCGACCCTGACCTTTGACTTTTGACCACCAATATCTAATCAGTCCATCTTTAGGACAAGGTGAACATTTGTGCCAAAATTAAACAAATCTGTTTTTGTGTATCAAGTTGACAATAATAGGATCTACAGATGGAAGAACAATCCAAAAACATAACGCCTCATGCTGTGGCTATCGCTGTCACTGAGGTATAAATAATTTGAGAAAAAAAATAAAATAAATAAAATAAAATAAAAACAAATTTGTAAAACAGGGAAATAATTGTTTCAATCATTTGTTGGAAATCTTTAGAAGTCCTGTGACCCGTCAGATTTATCTCACAAGCAGGCTGTGAGTCGCCGGTCAATAATAGTTTTATGCTGCAAGCATTTTTTTAATGATGTTATTTTGAAATAAATCTGTTAACACCAACAATGTTGTGACTTTTTCAGACAGCCCGATGAACATTACTGTTTCGATGGATCTTCAACATGTTGTTGAGGGCAGCACGGTGAATATGACTTGCAGCAGTGACGCTAACCCTGCAGCAGATAAATACACCTGGTACTGGAGGACAGCCTCCCTCAGCTCCAGCTCCAGCTCCCTGCAGGTGGGCTCAGGACAGGTGCTGTCTCTTCCCTCTGTGGAGGCGTCCGACGCTGGACTCTACCACTGCCACGTCAGCAGCAGAATGGGGGAAAACATATCAGCCGAGGTGCTGCTGGCCATACAGGAAAAGCAGCATGGTTTGTTCCCCTTTTCTATTTACTACTTTATAGAAAGACTGCTGGATATTTCTCGAATCCTCAGTACTTCTTAATCTAGTGTGACATGTAAAATGTCACCTTTATTATTTATTTGTAGTTAACTGAACTTATTTAAAGCATGTGACATATTCCCACTCTGAGCTGACTATGTGTTTCTCCTCAGACATCGAGCCCCTCCCAGTCTTAGCTGGAGTTGGAGTCTTTCTTTTTGTGACTCTGGTGATAGCAGCACTGCTTCTGCTCTGGTGAGTCAGTGAATGAGGGAGAGAGTCAGTCTGACTGAATGACTCAGATCGTTTTTACTGTTCGCTGCTGACTTATATGTTCATGTTTGCGTCATCTCTGCATCTCCTGTTGCTCAATATTTTTGATGTGTTTTATCTCATGTTGTCTTGAGTAATAGCATGACCTGTGTGTGTCATCTTCATTTCCATTCTGTCAGCACTTTAAACCACTTACTCAGTTTTTATACACAGCACAGGGTCCAGTATATTAATATAGTGAATATGGTGATGACTGGTTTTTGTGTTCTGTTGTAAGCGAGGGGAATTATGAATATTATTGTAATTATTGTTATAACAAATTTTATAGACATACAGACTTTCATAGATTCTGGACAGCTCACCTCTGACACAGCAAAGAAAAAAGGTGAAAACATGAATGCACTGAAAATCAGTTCATAGCTTTCTATGGTTGCCATTATTACATAATTCCCCTAAAATGTGACACAACGGGATTGAGCAAAAAAAAAAAAACCCTTCCCTTAGTTCTCTGTTCTGAGTGGAGAAACGTTCATCTTTTTTTGCAATATTTATTTGTTGAACTAGTTTTTGTTGTATTGACAGGAAGAAGAGGACCAATGCAGATAAAAAAGTGCGTATGTCAAACTTAAGTTGTTTAAAACTGCGACAAGGATTTTAGGGGAAATTTGAAAGATCCCACTCAAGTTCACAGTTAGTGATTTAAAAATATCTTGCATTAGTTCTTCTGTGATGTTAATTTTTTTCTGTCTAACTTTAACTTTACATGATGTTCCACAATATTTAAACCCCAGATTAGACATTTTAGTTGAGGCAAAGCAGAAATTTCAATTAACCAAAGGGCCCGTGGAAGGAAACATGAGGACGTTTGTTGTGCTCTTTCCAGCACACCATGTTTGACTTCAGGCCCTGTGGACAAGGATCAAGCTCTGCCGCCACTGAAGATCCATCTGACCCTATTTACACCAACATCCACATGTGTCCATCCTCTTCTCTACCTGTGCACCACCATGTAAATACTGTGCTCAAACACTGTTCAACACAACAGCTCCACTCTCAACAACAACAAAAAAAGATATTGACCCCTCTACTTTCTCTCAGGCCTCCAGATCATCTGAAGATGAGGTTACCTACTCCACAGTGACCATCAAACCCAGAAACACCAGTGGTCCACATCACAAAACCAACAGCAGAGACTCCGGGTAGGTTTACTGTCCAAACATGGATTTAATCAGATCTCTGTAGTCTTCAAATGTTCAAGGATCCAAACACACAACAGGACATAACAAGTAGTAGACTAGACACAAGGAATCTGGCTTTCTAATCCTGCAGAAGTGCAGCAGGTGTATATATACACAGAGTGACTGATCACAGAGTAGCACCAGGTGGGGCAGAAAGGAAGACAGGGAACAGGTGAGGTAGGCAGGAGACCAAGGCATGGACAGAGACAGATAGACAGACTGAGGACATCTAGTGGCCACAGGGAGTAACTCAGGGAGTGACAAGCGAGACGCAACAGATCACAGGCAGGCAGAGGGAGTGATACTAAAACAAAACAGAGGTGAAGCAGACAGACCAAAACTGTGACACAGTGCTTCTGTATTCACTCACTGTTAGTCACGTTCATATGTTTAGCCTCGAGTTACTCTGACTCTCAAATAACCAAGTTACAAAATAATGTAACCAAGTTACTTTTCGCAGAGTGAAATAAATGTTGATATCCATTGCTGTAGACAGAATGTCACAGTAATCGATAAAGTGAAATCATTTGGGGTCAGTGCAAATGTGCATCACTCATATATTTACATTGACTTTGTATGCAATCACACTGATTGTATGTATTTCTTTGCATTCATTTTGAAAACCTCATAAAACTGAGAAATTATACAATTGACTAAGGATTCAAATGTAATAGTATTATCAGTTATTTATTAATTTAACTTTTAAATATTTCAACATTCAGTCACAGTATTAACAGTAATCACAGGAATGAGACCTCAGGCAGTTTGATTCACACTTGATTTTCTCCTCAGGTCCAAAGCAGAGAGCGACGCCTCTGTCATCTACGCCACGGTGGTTAAATCCAGCTGAGATTCATCAACCTGTCACGTCTTCATCTAAAAATAATTATGAAAAGTTCAAAGTGTATCAGGGCGGTTAAACTGAGATCTTTGTGCATTTGCAGTAGTCTCGAAATATACTCGCTTTCACAAGTGTTAAAGACTCAAAACACCAATTAGTTCAACTGTGCATTGATATTTATTGATAATACTGTGCTGTTAAAAGGTTTAACCCTTCTGAAACACAGCTGAGTGAGGTGATACTAAATGCAGGTATTTCATTTTACCCTAATTATTTAAAAAGTGTTTAATGGGGAATTTTTTTTTACAACAGCACATCTCTGTCTGTATTTATTTCTGTTTTGTCTGAGACACTGTATAATTGCTCTGTACTGCAGTTTCTACATTAAATATAAAAAAGTGATATTGTTACACAATGACTGTGGGCAAGTTGTTTTTAATTAAGACTTTATTTCAATACAATACTCAATGCAACAACTCACATTTTACAAGATTCATTTCTCTTGTACCAACATAATGGCTATAAATGGAATACATACGTTGATTTTATTTTAAAAGGGGAACTGGTGGCGGGTCGTACGGGACTTTTTGAACAAATTGAAATAAATCATACAGTTTTTGAGTGAGTCTCATGTGACTGAACACACTTGTTCAAACTAAGTTACTCTGTTTAGTGGAGAGCTAAAGATCAGCTCCAGAAAGTGTTGCATACTTATTTGGCAGAGAGTAGTTATGGTCCCATTAAACAGATGCAGTGATATCTACATTATATTTTTCATGATGTATTTGGATGTTCACATTGTAATATTTTTTCCTTGTTTCTGAACATCATAAAAAGCACTTTTAATGTGTAAATTCAATGTTTTGCAGAAATATAAAGAAGTACAGCATCCTCTTTATAATAATCTGAAACTCAAAATATTGCTGAAATATGTGTTTTGTTATGTTGTGCTTCCTGTTAAATATGACTATATGGGGAATATCACTTACAGTATATATACAATATACACACACGTGCCAGTTAATGTGATGAGACATTGTTAACATCTGAAATCACAGGTAGAGGCAGTGAAGTCTGTCAGGTTTGTATCTTATGACAACATGATTGTAGGTGTAGACCTGTGGAACTGTCAGACATCTGCAACACGTATCGAATAAACATCTACATAAACAAGGTATTGACTAATATTTACAAGACAACAACAAAACACTGATTGGGATATCAGCATCATTTTTCACTGGGTCATAAAGAAATACAGTGTCTTGTATGAATAATTAATTTCCATAGAAAAGTCAGGTTACTGCATATAAAAAGACATGGCATATATCACACAACTGGTCTTTATACTTATGAATTAGCATTACTCACAAATTACAACCATGTTAGATCCCTAATTGTCTGCATGTCTGACTGTGCCATTATTATTATGATTATTATTATGAATGAGTGGTGCAGTCGGCACACTCAAGAAAGTGACTCATGGAGAAAATACAGTTTACAAAATCTCCACATAAAGAGGAGAAAGTTGAAATACAAATGTTGAGATTACATGAAGAAAGCTTCAGATAGACCTGAGCTGCTACAAGTCTCAGCTGTTTATCATTGTTTATCTCAGACTGTAAGTAACATTGGTTATTTGTCATGTATATTATGGTGACATTGCAGCACAGGTGTATTGATCACAGCTGTATTCCACTTAGTGGAAGTCCTGTTTTTGTGCACGTTTGTTCCCTGTCATGGCTCACTGGGACACTCAATGAAAGTGAGTCATCGTTAATACAACTGTGCTTGCCCTACAATGACAAGTCAAAATGTCTGCTGCGAAAAATGTCTATTGTATGCAGTTGAAATATAATATAATATCATATAATATAAATGAGGAAAATGGCATCAGAGAAAAATAATCTCAATACTCATTACTTCACAGTAACTCTTTGCTGTTGAGTTGAAACTTTGACTCTCTTACGTGCTCTGTCTGAGTCTCTGCAGACATACAGGGAGTATACTGTATGAAGGAGTATTGGTAGACATTTAATAATGGGTCAAGGCACAGGAAGTGTGTAAATCCTCAGTGAAATGCTGCAGAGTGACGGGAAATGCTGAGGCCATGACAAGAGGGGACGATCACAGCCTTTCATCCCTCCTGTTGTAGCAGCCTGCAGGATCACAGTATCACCTACAGAACCTTATTGTCCATATTGTCATCCAAGAGTAGAAAAAGTAGAAACACGGCAGCAGCGTTCTCATGTTCGGGCCATTTTGTGAACACCTGGCGAGTTTTGATAGTTCTGGGGAGAGATGAAAGTAGAACTTTATACTGTATGTGATGCAGAGAAGAAATGAATGATGTAACTGACTAAAATGTCCCCCTGCAACATGCAACAATATTTGATCTCCTTCTGCAATTAATTGTGGCACTTTAGGATGTTTGTAACTGCGAAGTTAAGTTCTCATAAGGCCGAAGACATACTGTACTTGGTTTTGAACCAAGCGTTCGCGTTGACAACCATTTGCATCGTGAACGTTATTATTACAATCCAAACAGAGTGAGGATACGTGAAGCAGTCATCGTGCAAACACGTCGTTTTACAGCAAGTATAACCTGGCAGCTACATGTTTGGTGAGCAGAAAATAACTCGCCCCCTACTGTTTTCAATACTCAATATAAGTATTTTATGTATACAGTCTGATTGTATTTGTTTGTTGATTTTTTTTTTAAACTATTGGCAGTCAACGAATACAATACAACACAATGAAATACAAGTAATACAGCGAGTGGAATCCAGTTCAAAGTGTCGGAGCTCTCACCCTCATAGCTGTAGATATCCAGGGCAGAAATCGGGACACTCTGGTGTAGACTCCAGGTTTCTTGGGCATAGCGCAGCCAGTTCCCCAGCTCACCACTCCCAGCAGACGATGCCGACTGGTCTTAGACAGGCAGTCCTCTCCCACAAAAGGACCGCCGCTGTCCCCCTGAAACCACAGAGGATTATAGCAGCTCACACCCACAATTTAACTTCCCATTTAACATCAGCACAAAGAATAAATCAAGTGCTTAGGAATGCAGGAATATATCACACAAGCTTCTTATTATCTGTTGTCTCCATTCAGTTCCCTCGCTCGCATAGTTTCTCTTCTTTCTTTTGCAGATGTCCCGTCGTGGAGCTGCATGTCTCTGCCCTGCGCTTGTCGTCTCCACCAACAGTTCTTCTCTTGTATCTCTATGCTGTCCTTTTCTCTCTCTGCTCTCCTCTCACCCCAACCGGTCGAGGCAGATGGCCGCCCACCTCTGAGCCTGGTTCTGTCGGAGGTTTCTTCCTGTTAAAGGGAGTTTTTCTTCCCTCTGTTGGAGGTTTTTCTCCCTTAAAGAGGAGTTTTTCCCTCCTAGCTTATGTGGGAATTGTTGAATTGTTGGGTTTCTCTGTTTAATGTTGTAAAGTTCCACTGTAAGGACTTTAATGTGTTAAGTGCCATGAAATAACCTATGTTGTGATTTGGCGCTATATAAATAAAGTTGAATTGAATTGAATTGAACAAGCAGGTATGCATTGGACACACATTCGTATCAAATAATAGACTCAATTATAGATACAAACATGGAGAGGACATTACGCCAGGACCAGTATTTATACACCAAAATGCACAAACACAGGCGCTCTCTGACCTGACAGGCATCGGTGCCTCCTTTCTCGTAGCCAGCACAGAACATACTGGTGGTGATCTGGTTGTCATAGTAATCAGGTGCATTGCAGACAGCGTCACTGATGATGGGGACATTTGCTTCCTGGAGAACATCCGCTAGATGACCTGTGATAGCAATGACAATAACAAAAAAAAAAGTCAAGAAATGTAACAAAATAACTTTCAGCATGGTTTCACAGTGCGACTGTGATAAAATGTCGCCTCACCGTAGTAGCCTACGTTTCCCCAGCCTGTTACTGTTCCCATCTGTCCATCGATCAGTCTCTGACCGTATGCTGGCAGGCAAATAGGCTGGATGTACTCTACACACACACACATATGGATCAATAGACTATAAACACACACATGCTTTCTACCACCACCAGTACATACACAGATGATTTTGTCACAGTTCATTCAGTTCTGTCATTTTACATCTTTCCTCTCCAATCACCTGATTCCAAACACCTTCTTACTCACCTCTTCCCTCATTAGCTACTTCAGTATTTACCACATTTTCATTCATTCCCAGCCAGATACTCTATTGTGCCGACCCGTTGTGGCTTTACAGCCTTTGTTCCTGCTTTTGGACTTTCGCCAGTCTGATGCTGAACCAAGCTTACCTGCTGACTGTTGTTTTTTTTTAGCCTGCGTTAACTTCAGTGAAAGTTAACGGTTTTAACTTTTGTTGTGCATTTGAGTCTGTTTGTCCGACTGAGATATATCGTCCCCATCAATAAAAACAAAGTAAAGCACAGAGATAAATAAATCAAATGCAGGTCATGAAAAGCTCTTGTTGTTTTTTAAGAGCAGCACACTAAACCAGTCATTCAACCTCAGACTGGACAGATTTGTTTTTCTCCAGTAAACTTCATGCTGTTTTTGTAGACATAAATGCCAAACACTAGATGTCAGTCATGACCTGCAGAAACGATGCTTGGTCTTACCGCTACTGCATTATAGCACAGAACCATGACTACATGCATTGCATTGTATCTGATAAGTATCTGCCAACTTTATTAACTGACATCATTGACGTAATCACCTCAACACTCACTGCCTGACTATACAGTATCATCACATAATAAAGGTTGCTGTAAATCATATGTTCATTTCAGAAACGTGATGCTGTTGTTTGCTCCTTTATATTCACCTTCCAACTTTCTTAATCAGAGTAAATACTTTATATTTGCACAAACACATTTGTCATTTCTCCCCCCAAAAAAGGCTTGTAACTCATTCCGTTTTTTGTTTATAGTTTTATTATCTCGGTAAAAGGTGTAATTTGTGGCCCAATCTTCTGGAATTCTTGTGTTTCAGCTTTGTGTGGATGTTTCAATAAGGAGTCCTGAGATTCCAGGAGAGACCGTCAGTGTTTACATCCTGTTCAATCCCGATATAATCATTTTAGATAAAAGAGGGTTTTTTTTCCTACTGGCTGAAATTTAGGAAACAAGAAACCTAAACTGGGCACATTACCATGATGAGTGACTCTGACTCTGTCACACCATGTATTTGCCATTCTTCCTCTCTTACCATCTTTATATGTGTGTCCTTGTGCCCGCATGTGGCCTACCATTGAAAGTGAGAGGTTGGGTCAGGGCCAGAACAGCGATGTCCCTGCTGTTGTCATCAATGTTAGCGTCTACAAAAGGCAGGTAGCTGCTGTGGTAAACGATGGTTTTCACTTCGGCCACGTTGGCGTTGACCGGTTTATTGTAGATGGAGCCCAGCAGCACACGCCAGCGGTTAACAAAACGATACCGCCTGGCACGGGAGGAGCAAAAACAAAGACGCTGTGATGACTCATTGACGAGTCAATCTGTGGCTCCTAAGTTTTCCAAACACACACACAAACATAGAAATTCACACCCATACACCATCTTGCACACACATGGAGAAGATGTGTTCAGACCACAACAGTCTGTTATTTAGATTCTTTCTGGCTCCCTAGTGCAAACTACAAACACAAACAGTGGTGAAATATGTCGAAATCGAAGTAAATCCATACAAGCATGCGTTCAAATATACCTGCAAGCATTTTGGACAGACAGACATGGCGAGAAATTTACATGACACCAGATTTTCCCTATAAAATAATCCATTCTGTCAGTTTTTCCTTTATAAAATCCAGAGCTGTGACTTACTCTGGAAAGCAGTGAGCTGCAGAAACAATCCAGCGGTTTGTGATGATGGATCCTCCACACTGGTGAACGCCATCGTACTGCAGGCTGACCTGCCAAGGCCAGCTGCCCTGCCTTGCATCCACTCCACCAACTATACGGTCTGCTGCAAAACTACGTCGGCCGCAGTCTGCCGAGGAGAGACAGGAGATAAAGATTGACAAAGAGGGGCAGAAAGATAAGTTCAAAACTCGTGTAAACTGGAAGTGAAAGATTTAAACATTTATAGACAAGAAAAAAAATGAGAATACGTGCGTTAAAGACTCAAAGCAGTAAAGAGCTTAATAAGCAAACGTGAGATAAGCGGGAAGAAGACGTCAGGCTCCGTAGAAAAACATTAGACAGAAAGAATAAGACACAGATAACAAGGTGTATGGGAGGATTACAAGCCGGCGTGCAGACAAAGATGAGAGGTGGGTGTAAGGTATCAGCGTATAAAGTGTGCCAGTGTGTCAGGCAGAATGAGAGCAGATCGGTGATCTTACCTTGGCACAACAGTGTGAGAACTTCCCTGCTCTCACAGTCACTGAAACAAAGACAGACAGAGTTAACACCAGGCGCACGGACAAAAGAAAACATCCAAACTGACGTCAGTGTTCAGCTTTTCTCCGTGTTAACCGAGTAGACTAGTGAAAGAGGAGGCAGGAGGGGCTACAGAGAGGACAGTGTGGTGGACAGGTGCAGGTGTTTGTTACCATGGGAACAACGAGTCTTTGATTTTCTTGCCGTAGCTGAGCTCTTCCTGTCTGACACAGAAGAACTCGCCACCATCCCCACTGGCCTCTGGCACTGATGTGACCGAGTAATTCAGCACACTGAAACAAAACACACACATTAGTCCTACATCATCCCGTGCTGCAAAAATACATCAAAATATAAGTAATTATAATCATCTCACCTGACAAATCCCACTTCTTCACAGCTGATGCTCGCTAGAAGCTCATTGGCTGAGGAGGAACACACCTGACGCCACCTTTTCTGAGCGGAGTTGAAGACTCTGAGACGCTGGTCAGCGGAGTTTACCTGGACTGCAGGGAAGCCTACACGTCATTTAAAGCACACACTGCTGCAAAGGCATTTAAATACAGTAAGGCTTTTTCTGAATATAATAATCAAAACTTACAGCTCCACCAGAAACAAAAACACTACAGTGAGTTTGAAGTTAAATCTGATGTTTACTACACCGACACTTGGTATCTGGTATAAGATTACTTCCGTGAAGTTAAAACCATCAGCATGTCCCCTCTTACTTACCATTGTACAGTCCCGTGTCTTCCTCCATTGTGCAATATGTGACTACAGAGGCATAACAATACAAAGAAATGCAGGTCAATTTAATCTGTGATAGCAAATAGAGCAATGACAGACTTTGGTAGTATGTAAATATAAACATCCTAAAACATATCTGAGCAAAATGTGTGTCTGTGTGAGAGCAGTGTAGTCTGACCTACGGCCCAGACGGCTGCTCCGATGGCTCCCAAAGTCATCAGCGTTACACACACACCGATCACCCGGCAGGGGGTCAACACACAGGTCAGAGAGATGCCCCTGCTCCCTGCAAACACACACACACACACACACACACACACACACACACACACACACACACACACACACACACACACACACACACGCATGCATACGTTTTCATAAGACTCATCTGACAGTATGTACGCAGACACGCAAATACACATGCTAGTGCACATGTGCAGCAGCACTCAGGCCTTATACAACATACCAACTAACACACTTGGCTAAAGAGAAGACTTAGGTGATGAAATAAATCAAAAGAGTAAATATTGAAAAGTGAACTAATGTTAACTGAGTAGTTGAGGATTTTTATGGATGCAGACATTTTACTAGTAATGTGACAAATATTTAGACTGCTAGTGTTTAATTTAGCCTCTTTTTTTGAACTCTTAAACCGCCCCACAGCAAACATCAGAGAAACGACTGGTTTTAGCTCACTGCCCCAATATGAGGAGGCATGCAGCACATTTATCTGGCACAAACTGAAAAGTACAAATGACACTGATAAGATCAATAGTCTAAAGTCGAGCATTTCTCCACAAGGCAAGAACAAACTCTTAAACTGGGATATAGTGCCATGTCAGTCCAGCATGTACAGTGTGTGTGTGTGTGTGTGTGTGTGTGTGTGTGTGTGTGTGTGTGTGTGTGTGTGTGTGTGTGTGTGTGTGTGTGTGTGTGCGTGCGTGCGCAACGGCATACAGATGTTATTATCAGTCTGTCCCTCTCTGCCCCTGATATCCTCTGAGAGGAATTTGTCAACTTAACCCCTAGAGTTGATGCATATTTGTTCATTGCAGATATTCAAAACAGCTGTAATTCACATGAACATTCAGAAACGAGAACGGTCAGTCTGTAATGCACATCTCCTGTCATTAAACTCAGGGCAGCACTTTCCACGATCAACCGTTTACACAGACCCGTGGTCATCATCTTCATCTTCATCATCATCATCATCATCATCATCATCATCAAGGTTAGAGCAACAGTGCAGACAAAAGCAGGAGGCCAAGGTTACACTTCTTTGAACGGACACATTAAATCACATCCTAAATCTGTAAATCTTGACTACGTCATCTAGTGAAAAGTTACTGTGCTCATCGACCACGCTGACACCAGTGAATAAAATCAGCCAACCTGGCTGCTCATGATGATCTATATTACTAGAAATTACGAAAGGAATCTGCACACCTTTATGATCTCTGCTCAGGTTAAAGTCGGGTCGAGCGTTGTGGGAAATTATGGAATATCGCATGACTAATTAGCGTTGAGTAAAGCGGCTACTTGTTTGCTCAGGTGCCTGCAGGCGAGCGTGAAATGACCGAAAGAAAGCCACTCATACCAGGCAGCCACACAATACGGCTCATTTCCTCCTGAACGTTCAACTCTGGTCTGCAGGTACCGAAACAAGCGTTGGTGTATTCAATGAAGACACGATTATAGTTGTTTTTGTGTTTTTAGCTTGTGTTTGTATACTCGTGAATTAGATTAACATCATTTCACTTTTTTTTTTTTTTTTTATGAAGAAATACAGTAATTCAAAAGGTGGACACGTAATTTCTCAAAGCAGAAAAAGCAGGTGTTACCAATACCTATTAACTAATATCTATCAGTTACAGTTACATTTAAGCCAGAGAGCCGTGACGTGACCAAAGCGCAGCACCTGCTACGTTTTTTATGTTATGAATATAACTTGTGAGTTTCCAGCTACGACTCGTTAAAATGTCTGAAGAAGATCAAGAAAATCAGGTTTTCAGGACATTTGTTGAAGATTGTTTTTTTTAAGTATCTGTTAATGCTAATACATTTTAAAATCATTTAGTCTGTTTACAGTATATTTATTAATACTGATCATTGAAAGAAGAAAATGCTGAACAGGTCAAAATGAACCCTCTGCTGTGTACTGTGGACCGTCAGGACTGTAACAGTAATACTGTCCATCTCTGTGCCAGGAAACAGCTGGAGATACTGTACGCATACAGCGTTCGCTGTCCAATCAGAGAAAACATTCGACGAGGCTAGTTTCCTTCCTGCCTTTCTCTCCCTCCAACAATTTTCCGATATCTTTCTAGTTCGTTGAGGAAGACAAATAAGCAAATTAATCAAATTAAGAGAATATTCCTTTAAAATGTTTGGAAGAAATTGTGACATCAGACCAAAAAAAAAAATCTAAATCTTCATCGGTACGGTGTTTTGTGACAATATAGTACCAACATCACTTTGTAAGGGGGCATTTTTATTGTTTTACTATTGGACCCAGTTGATACAATAGAAATAATTCTGCACAGTTACTGAGTCAAAATCTGTTTCTGCAGCTTATATGTAAATTCCTGTGTTATGATCTGCTGAAGAAAACAACTCAAGGAATGACAAGGAATCAGTGTTGTACAAAACCAGTAACACTGCATGTTGTTATCAAGAAACATGATAGTAGTATAGAGCTGCTACTCCACTGACCTTAACCACCTTCTCTGCTATCTGCTCACATCTCCTAGCTCCCTCTGCTTCTACCTGACAGTACTTCTCTTGAAAACTCACGACCTTTTCTTTTCTGTTTCTCTCCTCATCTCTTTCTGTCCTCTGTCCTCCTCTTTGTGTCTCATGTCCACTCCTCCTCCCTTTCCATACCTGGTCTCTCTTTCCCCTCCCTTCCTCAGGCTTTCCCTCCAAACAGCCAGTCAGCATAATAATGGTGTAATTGTTCTTTGAAATTGTGACTAACAATGAGGACCCAAAGGACAGAAAGAGAGAAAATACAGACAGAATACAGGTGAAAAGAGAATCAAAAGGTAGTAAACACAATGATTGATTGATGTCGGACATCCACTGACATTCCAAGCTTGTGTTTGTTCTTTCAGATAGTGTCTTTCTGGAAATACCACAACCTTTCCTGCACACCTCAGCTCCAGCAGACACACACCTACACCGGTGCTGTCCAACCCCCTCATTCCCCAAGTCCTTCCTTCTTCTTCCTTTCCTGCTCTCTTCCCAATTACATAGCCGGACAGAACAAACACTCTATTGTGTCTACTTCTACCTGAGACCACCTACTTCTGTGTGTGTGTGTGTGTGTGTGTGTGTGTGTGTGTGTGTGTGTGTGTGTGTGTGTGTGTGTGTGTGTGTGTGTGTGTGTGTGTGTGTGTGTTTTATGAGTCAGGGTTCTTCTTAGATCCCTGTGGTATTATGTGCTGATGAGTACGCTTCAATAGTACAAGCTGGTAATTATTTAAAAAAAAATAATACATGTATGATTTTATCTTGTTGAAAAAAAGAGAGCTGGCAGAGACCTGCTTTTTAAGCACTAACCCACACACAATGTAAACATTGATTCATGTTATGTTTCAATTAAATGTTTTTGCCCTTACATAAAATATCGTGAATTTCACACGTGCGAAAAAAAAACACCCACTTGTGATGTCCTCATATACATGTTTATGTGCACAAACAAGTGGTGTTGGATTATTTTCATGGTGTAATGTGTGAAGCCCACGTAGATTCCCATGTGAAAACTTTTCCACATATTTTCCCCATGTTATCGTATGTCGCAACATGTGATAAACGTGTGTTATACATGTGATCGCATGTGTCCCATGTAGAAAACGTGAGAAACTCATGTCCATTTTTCTGTCATGGTGGCATTAACTCTATCAAAGTGATGTTAGCAATTAGACGTGTAATGTATGACTATCCTATATAATTTCTGACATATTTCTCTGAAGGGTCACACTGCTGCAACCTGTTAATTAAAAAAAATAAATAGTAATTTGACAGCTTGAAACATGATCTACAAGCAAAATGTCCTCTAATACATGAAGTTTAATTCTGTGAGTTCATAGGAAAAACAAACTTAATCCTAATTTATGCTCAACGAAAAGGTGCAATACTAAATACAAGTGTTACAATGCATCTGTGTTCAGTTTCATTTCACACAGCAGTCTAAATTTAGAGCGCCCACATTGTGTGACTGGACAGTTTGTCGCCACTGTTGTAGGCAGGGCTGACATTGGAGGTAAGAATGACCCATCACTTCTTCCATGTGACTGACCAACACTACAATACATACATTTTATGGGTTATTTCTGTCCCCATCCATGAGTCACACAATACTCCTCACTGTGTGGGATGTTGTGAGCGATACCCTTAACTTTACAAAGATTACGCCTCCGTCCTACCCACAGTAGCACCTTAGTTTTGGTTGAGACGAAGCAGCTGTGCACCAGATGAAATGTGCAGCTGTCCACTCCCTGTATTATGAAATAAAATATACTTTTTGTTGTCCAAAGCCAAATTTTCTACGAAATAGTGGCAGTGACCTTTTGTCCGAAGGATCTTTCCACCTTCTATCTGCTGATCTAAGGAACTCTCAAGGGTTTCTCAGTGTGTTCGTGGTTCACTGTAACAGTCTTTAGAGAAACCTTTCCCAGGTTTTATAAACAGAAAAGGCTTCTCAAAAGTCATTGTTGTTTGTCAAGAACTCTCTGGAACACTTCTTAATGTGAGTGTAAGTCATTTAGTGCTATTCAGCAAAACAATCCCAGCTAAAGCTCGACCACAGCAGATAGTTTGCCCTGTTGTCATAGCGATGGATCTGTTGACATGTGAGCACAGTTGCACGGTACTTTGTTGGCTTAAAGTTAACCACCAGTATCATTACAGTTGGCCAATAATGTCCACCTTTTAATATTCTAGTTCTCCTGACCAACTCCACACCTCACTGCATTGTCAGCATCCACTGCATTAACCTCGGCCCTCTCAGCGGCACTGACATTTGGACTTTGGGAAACAGATTTCAAAACTACTTTCTGTAGCAGGAAGATCAGATTTTTGGGTATCTGGTCCATCAAAAACAGGGCTGAGCCTGATTCAACATACACCCACTCCAGTTAAAATAGGAAAACGGTTTAAAGGGTTTTCAAAATACAAACTAAAGAAAATACCCAGAGTATCTCGAAGTGAACCTAGGCGTTGTCAGAGAGGGTTCAAGCAAAGACAACAGTACAGAAGCAGAGGGGAGACCTCACACACACACACACACACACACACATGAAGACACAGCAGAAGCCATGACTCATACTTTTAGGGGTTGACATGGTGGAAAAGTTCAAATAAACACGATTGTACTGAGCAGTAAAGATAAGCCTGATTAGAAAGATGCATATTGAAACCTGCCTCTACATGTTCACACATGGATGGTGTAGTTGCGTATCACTATTCAGGTAAGCACGGGCTGTTTCTGAAAGTAGATAATATCCCACCTAATCTTAGCTCAGACAACAAAAATGCCACACCATATGTGCCACTCCTAAGCAAGACTGTGTTTCTCCTGTAATTATACACACCAAAGCGTTAGCCTGAACCACTGCATCTGGGTGGACTCCTTTCTGTCAAGCAACAGAAATACAAACAAAACGTCTGGCTCACTGTGCGCACAGAAAGTCAATTACAACAAAGGCACAGTGAGGAAGAAGATGTGTTGATGGAAGCAGCCGAGAAGGTGTGGAGGTGATTCCTAGCTGCAGACTTGATGAGAGACTTCTGGCTTCTTTGTGCCGGCACTTAATCTGTCCCTGATGTAAGGTAAGCAATAGTACTTTTATCTTGTAGATTTATGTAGTAAAAGTTGCTGTCTCCACAAATATTTGTATCCAGGGATAAAACATTGTAATATAAATTCCAAAGAAAGACTGGTTTGTTCGTGAGTAGTCAACACATTTCTGTAAACATCATGAAGAGTATCATAGTTCACTATGACAGAAGAGCTTTCTAGCAACAGTAAAGTACAGCAAGTAATCCTATCTGTCCTTCCTTAACAGCATCATATAACTCACAGTAAACTCATTAGGAGCCATAAAACTTAAAAACACTTGCACACCACCCTGCATTTCAGCTAACGAGTAACAGGAAGATGGATGTGGACTCTCTGGTTTCCTTTTAATATTGGGTCTCATTGATGCCAATGGGGATGTGTTGAAATAGGGAAGGACAACCTCATAATAACAGTAATGTGGTTACAGTGATCTTTTTGTTTATGATTGCCAAGACAGATGTTGTTATATCTACAAATACAGTATAATGTGTGACAAGCCAGTGTACTTGAGTGTAAAGGTCAATTCTGGTTCCAGTTATCACCATCACAATCACATTTTTTTTTGGGTTTGGGCTTGATCTTACTGCAGGAGAAAAATATTACAACCATTCCAAGTACATGTTTTCCAAGTTGAAAGAACAGACCTCCAAAATAAATCCAGTGAATATCAGAGACAGCCAGGCAGCTTTGAGCAAATCAGTTAATGTTTAACTGTCAAATGGGCTGATGTCTGTTCCCAAATACAGAAAACAGGCAGCATGAGCTGAAGCATGACCAGCACAGCATTTTTTTGTCTGTGCATGTGTGTGTGTGTGTGTGTGTGTGTGTGTGTGTGTGTGTGTGTGTGAATGAGGAGCTGGGAGAAGGGGAGCAAAAACAAGTGTGTATGTAATATGTGCACTCACCCATCTTCCCTTCAGTCACGACTTTCTCCGCGTACATCTGTACACAATAAGTTGCAGAGGGCAACAGCAGACAGTGATGAGGGACCTTTCTTCCTTCCTTCCTTCTGTCTTTGACTCCTCGGGGCAGGTGGTCTGAGCCCTCAACACTCCCTTCTGCCTGGCAATAAAATATTGGGGGTCATGTAAGAAAAATGCCACACAATAGTTGATACTATATTTCTACAATAAACATTTTTAAATCATAAACAGACAAAAATGATTAAGACTGAATCCTGTCACGCAAACAGGGATTATTTTCCTTATCTATTACTTTCTCTTCAGCTGGGATAGACTCCAGCCCCTCCTGACCCTGCTCAGGAAAAAGCTGGTATAGATAATGAAAGGATGGAGGTAATATTTCCTTGATTACTCGATCGTTTGAGCTTTAAAATGTCAGAAAATGGTGAAAAATGTTGACTGGTGTTTCCAAAAGTCAAAGGTGCAGCCAATATTCACATTTATGAAGCTGGAATCAGAGAATTTGAGCCTTTTCTTCTTTTTTTTTTTACATTAAAAAATGACAAATTTATTATTCATAATTAATTTTCTGTTGATCAACTAATTGATTAATCAACTATTCATTGCAGCTCTAATGTAAAGTCTCCTTGAAAACTCAAACACCAAATCAAAAAAAAATCACTTTGTATGTTAACTGAGCTGCTTTTCATAATATTTGTATCATAATCACATGTAAACAAGCTTTTCTGCTGATAACCAGGTTCATTAAAACCTGTCACAGTTTTCACTGCTGTGCAAACAGCAGGACATGAAGTTAAATGAGACCCGTGACAAAAAAAAAAGCTAACGTGAATCTTCACTTTAGTTATTTTTCTTCCTAGTTTGCTATGTAATGTTATATTATGATGTGAATGCTGTGATATTTAAAAAGCCTATAAATTTAGTAAATGTTCATAATATTTGCATCACTTTTGCATGTTCACTAAATTAGACTACGAAGGATGTGGGAGAGAGCTGGTTAAATGGGTTCAACAGACCAAAGGGCATTAAAAAAGTTCACCACGATAAATGATGTTTAAATAATTCAAATGATACAGTTGGACTATTTTACTTCTGATGGCTGCTTCACAAATACCATTTGCATGGTTATAATCCCTGAATGAGACCAATATTAGCCTGCTATCTTATCGGACTCTTTAAGTCGCCTCCCAGAAAATGACTCACCTGTCTTTCTTCGCTGCAGGTGAAGCTCTGGCTTTTCCTCTTAAAACAACAACAACAACAACAAAAATCTTACTTTTAAGCCCGTAAACAACTTCTACCACGAAGACAGGCGATAATACTGTTTCAACGCCACCACAGATAGATAAATCCCAGTTTTTAGTAAATCCTTTTTTTTTTTTCCTCGTCTCTTCACAGGTTACTGACCCCAAAAGAAAAACAGAAGAAAAAAAAAAAACAAATATCACAAAGTTTCCTTCGACCGTTTCTATCAACCAAAACCACCAGCGGCCGCTTCTGAGTGAACACAGAGGGACATTTGGAGGACTGGACCGAGACAAAGTTAGTGAAAGTTTCTCTGGAGTCGGTCGCTGCTCTGCGCTGTGGTCGTCGGGTGAGCGGCCAGCTGCGCACACGAGAGGGGCGCGAGTGACGTCAACGCACGTCTCTCAGTGGACAGAGTGGACACGAGGGCTCTGTTAGAGCTGCCTGACCCTGCAGGCCTGTTCTACCTGAACACACCGTCTTACAGGAGAGGACACAAATAATAACGCACAACCCGATAGAGACACTTAGGGGGCACTTAGGTAAGATGTCAACCAGCCATTAGTCTCAGTAAGGTAGACGTACCACTGAGTCAGCAAAGAAATACTGGATCCCCCAGCCACCTAACACACTCACACACACACACACACACACACACACACACACACACACACACACACACACACACGCACACATACACACACACCACACACACACACTCACACATACACACACACCACACACTCACACACCACACACTCACACACACACACACACACACACACACACATTTATAAGTTCCCTTTACTGATATGAAAACCCAGTCATAGCCCTAGTTCCTTGTTGTCAGAAAGGGAAGCTGAACAATCTGACTTAAAAGTGTTTGCTGAGGAGAAAGAGACACACAAACATCACAGGAGAGACAAAATAAGGACCGCATCAAAGCCTGAGAGGAGGAGGACAGGTGAAGCAAAGGAAGGGAAGCAGATAATTTAGGTTAAAAGGTCAGGAGGCTACAACAAAAACAGACAGCAGGACTATAAGAAAATGGGTGAAGGCCTGGCACACACCTGCTGGCTGCTGCTCATGTTCTCTCTGACCGGTGAGTACAGCAGCATTCATGGTGTACACAAGGTAATTAAACATCAAGTTTTAAATGGTTTTAATGTAGTAACCTGTTCTCAGTAGGGCACTCATCCTTTCTCACCAGGTATTCTTGCTGGTGATTGGTCAGTCCATCTCCCCTCCAGTCCCATCTGTGCTGTGATTGGTTCTTCAGTAGTTCTCCCCTGTTCCTATGACTACCCCCAGAGCTCCAATGAAACCAGGGGAGGGGGGCGACCCACTGCTCAGGTAGGCTAATAAAGAAGGCATTGTTGACTGTTACAATATATCCTGCAGCTTGTCTTTAATCGTAAGACTCTCTCTGCCCCTGCAAAAATCTGCAATCACAATCAAAACTATTAATCCAAGCTTGCATGCAATGTTTTTGTTGTGGTTTGAACATCTAGAGTCAAGCTGCCAACTTTCTTTGTTGTCTTCTGTTAGGGTGGAAGAAGTGAAGAAGGACAGGAGTTCAAAGTTTTGTCTGAGATGTGGTGTCTCGAAGACAGCCGGTGTATTACACCAAGGTATAAGACACAGAAACACACACACACACACACACACACACACACACAAGAAGAGTTTAGTATTTAAGTCTTTGTCCATCTGTCTGCGTCAGATACGTGTTCCACAGCGCTCACATCTTCGGAGATCTAACCTACCAGAACAGGGTGCAGTACCTGGGACAGCCAGGAACCAAGAACTGTTCTCTGAGGATTTCTGATCTGAGACGGTCGGACAGTGGAACCTACGTGTTCTACGTCATCACCAGCCATCCGACAGACAAGATGCCAGAGCAGAGCGGCATACAGCTCATGGTGGCAGGTGAGAATTAAAATCTAAATCCCACCTGTCTCTTATGAGACTCTTCTTTAAATGTCTCTCTGACTGTTTTCTTCTTGCATGAATGGAGATATTTTTGTGGATGTAAATTCTCAGTTATAAATATACAACACTGATTGTGCAATTGGTATTATTGTCTAAAAACCTGAAAACTAAGAAAGTTTCTGGTCTTTCAGCACCCGTAACCACTTCCTTTGTGTAACCTTTGCTTTGACATCTTGTGCTATTTAGGAGAAGCAGAACCGGAACTGACCACAGACTGCTCATACATGACCTTGCATAAAACTGTTCTTTACAGTTAAATTTTTTCAGATTAAATCAAACTGCAGTCAAATTACTCTCACAGTTTAACGTGAGGACAAACTGTAACTGCTCTTTAAAAATGGGATTTAGACCATTTTAAGGGATTAAAAAGTTGAGTCATGTTGTGTGTCTAGACTTTTATTAGTGTGGGAAGTGGCATTGTTCTACCACAAAGATATTCCTAAATAATAATAACAATAATTATTGAGAAACATCTGTTCAGTCATTCTCTTGTTGTTTTCTTGTGTTTTCCCCTGTTTCTAAACTGTGTCATCCCGTAATTCACAAGACCCCAATAAATCCTGGTAACCAGTAGGGCTGATAAAACAAATAAATTAGCACAAAAAAGCTGAACAGTAAACGGTGAGACATAGGCCGAGCAAATCAGAACACAATTTGAAGCTGTTACTCGCAAAAAATAAATAATAAGACTAACTCTACTGTTAGACCAGTGAAAGAATTTGCCAGAATTTACTATTTTGTGGTCAACTAGTCACCTTGTTATTACTGCTGGTGGGACGGTACTATTTTTAAAATGTAATTTTTAGGTCCAGAATCCTTAAATGTTATTATTTCTTAGTCAAAGATAAAGAAATTACTAAATATAACCATTTAACAATTTTCCTACCAGAATTTATTTCTTGTTGGGTAGATGAAAAATAAATAGCTTAATTTAGACCATCACAGAGAAACACAATCTATATTTAGATACAGTACAAAATGCAACAGGTAAAATAAATGTGGATAACATATTAGAAATGTGGAGAGGGTTTGGGAGCCTTGGCCTCAAAAAGAGAGTTTTATGCAATCGGAAGCTTAACCTACAAATTCCTGAACTTAAAATGATCTCAGTATTTGTAGCCAAGTCCTTAGTATATGATTTTTCCCTGCTGTCATATAGACAAATATTTACTTCAAATGGTGCATTTTGTCAAAATGAATATCTAAAGTAGAAATTTAACATGTAATTCTCCTCTTTCCAAACTCTTGTGTTCTTCAGACTCCTCCAGTGCAGTCACCGTGTTGAGTCATCCGTCCAGAGACATCACTGAGGGTGCAGCCCTACGGTTGGCCTGCTGCAGTCCTGCAGCCGGTCCGCAGGCCCAGTTCAGATGGTACAAGAGCACGAGCCCGAGCCTCAAACACCATGGACAGGTGTGGAATATCAGTGAAGTAACATCTGGTGAATCCGGCAGCTACTACTGTCAGATACAGACTGGAGATGAAGTGCAGAACTCAACACTGCTGGACGCTGATGTACAATGTAAGCATATACAAATCTACAGTCTTCAAGATATGTTAATATCCACTCATTTATTAATCCATTTGTTCTAGTATACTCCAAAAAGCAGAGGGAAACTTTAGAATAAGTTCAGCAAAGTGCAGCTGATAAAGCATTTAAACACAGAGTTTTTCAAGAGAGTCTTCACTGGATGAAGAAACTTCCCTTCACAGTTTATTAACTGGGTTAAAAGCTGATAATCGGGTTACAATTAGAGTTTTGACAGACTCACAAGGCTTGAAGGCTGATCTTTGTTGTACTTCCTGGTTAGACCCTCCTCGAAACACAGCTGTCTCAGTCTGGCCTGCTGCAGAGCTACAGGACGAGCTGCCTGTGACCCTGACCTGCAGCAGTGACGCTAACCCACCCGTGCACACGTACACGTGGTACCAGGATGCAGCATGTCTGCCTACAGCCGACAGAAGCTTTTATCGAGGAAGACAAATTGTGGCCGCGTCGACAGGAAGAGGCCTGACGTTCAGCGGTGCCAACATCACCGCTGAGGAATACGGGCAGCACTGCTGTGTGGCACACAACAGACATGGATCCCAGATTTACAGTGTTACCCTCAGAGGCTCCGGAGGTGGGTACATAAATAGTCTGGCATTCATATTGGACATTGTGTAAACGTTGACTTTGACTTTATCTTCTGTTACAAATCTGAGTATCCTTTGCAACCAAATCACAAAAGAACAATTTATGGTGTATTCAAGACAAACGTAACTGCAGCACTGTGGGTTTAGTCCTTGCGTGAGACCTTTCGCTGCATGTCATATTTTCTTCTCCTTACATTCACTGTCTGTCTCCCCACTGTCAAGTATCAAGTAAAACCAAAAAAGGTTCAATAATCTATTTTGCACATATTAACACTACCTCACTATTTGTCAGCAGAGACCCCGTCGGACTCCACAGGAAGCAGAGCGGTGCTCATCGGAGTCACCATTGGAATCATATTGGCTATTATAGCCATAATAGCCTGTCTCATGACAAGGTGAGGTCTTTGTTTCTCTCACAATCAGTCACTACTATCACATTTCTTTTTCTGCTGTCAGCGTTTCTGCTTCATGTATCATCAAAGTTGCTAAAGTCATACTGGTGCACAGTGTAAATTAAAATACTCATAAAAAAAAAAGTCATTGCTTCAGTGCTTTTAACAAGCATTGCAAATAATAAAATATCACAGACAATGTATGGTGGATTCATTGGATGCTGCTCTGACTATTTAAATCATCCAAGGAGTATAATTTGGTCTTAAAAGGTTGGGGTAATGTCCACAGTGTCTGGTTTCATGCATTAATATATATGTGATTATATTTCAAGAAAAGTAATAAGAGAATTGAATTAAATTAACTTTCAAGGATTTACGTTGTTTTTTTTTGTGTGCTTTCAGGAACCGGAATTCATCCAGCAACCGGTCGTATGCTCTCACTGAGACAACTGCTAGAGAACCTTAAAGGCTCTGAGAGACTCTGTCTTAACTCTGTATAAAGTCACATCCATAACACTTTACACCCACCAAAAACATCATTTTTCAAATGACATGTATTTAATAACTCATGATTGGACGACTTGGCCACCCTATTTTTTTCCTCAGTCTTCTATCATTTTTGTGTGGCTACGTTAACACATGTTGTTGTCCAGTAAGCCCGCATCACACAAGTCTTGAAATTACTGAGCTCTTCATCCTGCCATCATGCCTGCTTTAAACAGTGACTGAAATGCACAGAAAAGAAGGAATCTTCAAGACTGTTGAACCAATTCACGCCAGTTGTGAAAAATTGAAGATCAAACATCAGTTTACATTCAAGAAAGCAGGATGCAACACTGAATCCCAACTTTCCAGATTTCAAAGCACTGAGCTGAGCCAAGATGAACTCAGGTATTGACAGAGTTACAGTTTAGTTTTAAAATACATAGAAGTGAAACAAAAACAGACTTTTTTTTTCGTTCTGTTGGCATGTGGCTGATAACTTGTTCCTTTTGTTTCGGTACATTTGCTCTGTGGGAAAAGCTAAATACTGCTGTTGGGAATCGAACAAGAAAAATAAAAACTATTTCTTACAACAATAAAAGAACATAAAAATTGTGTCATCCCGTTTAAATACAGAAAAATTTCAGTTTTTTATGCTATAATTGGTTGAAGTGTTGCAGCAACAGATGTGAATTTGAATACATCTTCCACGGTTCATCGCATGTGAAGACCACAGACGACATCCGGAGTTGTTCCAGTAGCACTGATACTCTTACTAGACCTGAACAACACAGCTTCAAGTTCACCAAGCACTGTATAAAGCCTGTAAGTGATGATGATGAGAATTATGACGATGACAAAATAATGTCATAATGATCTAATTAAGTGCTGTTTGAATCCTGTTTGTGTGTTTTTGAGTAAACTCTTCGGAGCGATAAGGCTCGAAACTGACACTGACCAGAACAGGAGGAGGAGTTGGGAAGGATGAAAACCAGGAGGACAGTGACACCAGGATCACTTGTTTACTGGATATCAACTCTTCATGTTGTTAGTCTATTTTTACGACTTATCTTTTGTCTGATTTTCCATATTAAAGTGCGATTAAAGAGGTGCACACATCCACTATTTTTAAACACTGATTAAATGTAGTGCTTCATTAATTTTATATTTAAAGAGAGGGTTTTGCACATGTGCAGATCAGTTCAAGTTGCATTTCCTGTATAATTTTAGCGTTTCTCTGGATAATTATTGATGCACATATCCTAATGCTAGAGATGCCACCCTGCTCACTAAACTAATAATTTCATTAAAACTCATAATTTGACATTTATTCTATGAGAGGTTTTAGCAAAGGAAAGAAGGGGTGAAGATGCAATGAAAATCTTTTTGCAACAACTGTTCAAAATAAGCTTCATTTAGAAAGATTGAGTTTATTGCATACCAAAATATGTATAACATAGAAACAATAGAAACAATTATCAGGGTAGTAGTTTGCTAAAAAATCTTGGCAATATCCCTTACAAAAAAAATATATATATATATACATCACTTACAGCAGCCTGCATTTATTCAAGCTTTCAGTGCTGTTTCTGTTACCATAACAACACTGAATAGCATAAAATAAATCTTAAACAGCCATAGAAAAGGCCACACTTGAAGATTAATAATGTAAGTAATTCTAATAAATTGGTGGACAAAGGCTTTACAAGTTTACCAGAGCAGGGCGTACATGTGTAGCTTAAACTCCAGGGGGCAGCATGTCCCACTTCAACAGCAATGATCCTGAAGACAGTTGATCCGCCAGCAGAGAAGCATTCACACCACTGGAAATAACTGGTTTCAGACCAGCATCCCTCCAGGCTATAGATATTTAATCAAAGCAATAAACATCAGTCGTGTTTTCTTACCGCCCCCGACCACTCTGTCTCCAGTGTAACAGAGAGCCATGAGAAGGAATGAGCTTTAACACTGGCAAACATGTGGCTCAACTCCAGCTGGTTTTCATTGAGCTCAGTGGAGCTCCAGGCAGCACACAGGCCACGCCACACACATTCTTGGCACCCACGCGCCAAGTCATCTGTCTATTGTAATAAAAGGTCATCCGGCTCCTCTCGCTTCGCTCCTTCTTCATAACCCTGCCTTTTTTGCAGTTGTTTTAACTCATTGGTGGTTCAGCGTCTGATGTTTTCATAAACATGGCTGTGCTTCTGAAACATAACAGACTAACATTAGACATTTGTGAGAGACTATTGTTATTTTTTTCAAAGTACAGAAATGGGTCATCCTCCTCACCTCTCTGTCTGCAGCAGAATTACGCCACCGCCTCCTTTAACAATGAAATAAGAGAAGTTTGCATACCGAGCTCTGCAACATTTCATGGTATAAAATGAATCTGAGCCAACTACTGCAAAATTAAGAGTGCTTTGTATAACTTAACTTACCAAGCGCAGAAAATAACCACTGGAAGCAACAGCAAAATAATCCCTTTGACTCCCATACCAACCAAGAGGATGAAACGGTTCACTAGCAGAAAACAGTGTGAGAAATAAACCCAACAGGATCTCAGACGTTCCTCTAATGCACAAATATACTTGTACAACTGTAGTTAGAAATGTTCTGCTGTTACACTGTAGAATTTTTTTATATTCAAATTCAGTTGCTGTTTAATGTTAATAGTTCTTGTATTTTCTAAACAATATTAAAAATAAGTTTTGGACTAAAATACAGATTTTTATTTGCCCACTTAATGAATAAAATTCTAGTTGTTGTGAAAGTCACCTCTTAAATCCTTTTTAATCAGACTATTTGCAACAGTAAAACAATAATTCTAGTTGTGTGAGTTATAAATCATCCAGGTTATTATATGTACGCTGTAGCTTCTTTTTGGCATACTTACTGTCTGCTTTTTCCACAGTCAGCAGCACCTTAGCTGAGCTGTTTCCTCTCAGACGGTTCCTGGCCTTGCAGAAGTAGAGTCCAGTGTGGGACACCTCTACAGAGGGAAGAGACAGCACCCGTCCTGAGCCCACCTGGAGCAGGGAGCTGGAGCTGGAGACAGCCTCCCTGTACCAGGTGTAGTCGTCGGCTGCAAGGTCGACGGTGCTGTTGCAGGTCAGAGTCACACTGCTGCCCACCGTCAGGAGGCCGACAGGACTCACTTCGACAGACACATTCAATGGAAAATCTGTATTAAAAAAAAACAGTCACTGAAGTATACATTACATTATTGACTGCATTTCTGACCATTTAAAAAAAAAAAATATATATATAACATTTCAGGAAATATGATTCATACAAAGCTACTAGTAGCAGCAGGCTATCTTAGCTTAGCATACACAGTGCTGAAGAGCTACTTTGAAGAGAACAAAACACTTCAGTAAGAAGTGAGACTTACCTTAAGAAAGACTCGTTCCAGTCAAACTCTTTATCAGTAACGCTGCAGCCTGTAAAGCTGCATCTACTATCATTCATCATCATCAGCGTACTTACACCAAACATCCAGAGCCACAGGCTCTGATTGCACTGACTCCTGTCCTTTAACAGCGCATGAATAGTTCCCAGCATCCTCTTCCTGAGCCTGGAACGCTGGTTTTGTCACTGGATGACGTCCATCTTTGAGCCAAACTGTGCTGGAAAGTTCACAGGAAGTCCTACATTCAAGAGTCACAGTGTCTCCGGCTCTCACTCTCCGTGGGTTCACTCTGACTCTCAGCTCTGTACATCAGTCAGTTAAAGATACACAAAGACTGTAATGTTAAGAAAGCTGCAAACATTAAACCTAAAGAGTAACATTCAATATAGAATCACTTTACCTGTGACTGACAGATACACGGATCTTTTACTACGCCGTCCGTACCTGTCCGTGTCGAAACTGAAGTAGTAATATCCAGAGTCATTGTACTGCAGGTCATGAAGTGCCAGGCTGCAGTTGTGTTGCTGGTCACCGAGATATCTAGTGCGATTTTTATATGAGGGGAGGACCGAAAGCTTATCACGTATCCAGTTGCCATCTTTTAAATCTCCCTTGGACCACGAGGTTTGTTGAACAGTTTCCTCATCCGGGTAGTTGTATGAGCACCTGAACTCCACCGAGGATCCCTTCACAGCACAAGGATTTGGGTTTTCAAAAGTCACGTACCAAACAGTACTTACAGCTCCTGTTAACAGAACATGAAACATATCATGTAATGCATTTCATTAGATTTATTGATTTATAAGCAGAATTCAAAGAAGAACTAGAATTGCAAGCAATTATAAAGGCGTCCAAGCACGCCCGCACAACTCAGACCCGAAGCCACGTCGACCCAATCCAATCATCATCACACAAGTCAGACCTGAAGTTACACCCACCTGAGGGAAGCACCCCGGTTCACTTCACCAAACACAGACAAAAGACTATCTTCCAGTTGAATTTGAACCAGTCAAATAATGTAATGTGACATGATTGGCTGCATCTAACAAGAAAGTGAATGCCTCCTTTTCACGTTTCCCTCTTTTGTCTTCAGAAGATCTAGATATAAAATTGTCATATGTGTAGCAACACAAGACTTGTCACTGTGAGCTAAACGTGGAACCAAAGCCTTTAGGGCAACTCCCTGGATGTGTATACATACCAAAATTTTATATTGACATATTGACTCTGAAACTCATTCTTGACACAATTTTGGGATTGTCTGGTATTGCTATAGTGTTCTATCCAAAAATGTCACTCCTGGTTATATTTTTACATAATTTTGTGGGCAAATTCAATTGAAATTAAAAACCTTTCTCATTCGTAATTTACAGACATGGTTCAGCGAACCTTTAGTCAACAGTTTTGTCATTCTTGAGTAAAAAAGTGAGCAGGGCCTACAGCAGCAGATGCAGCTCCATGTACGCAATGTGTTGATAAAAACATTCTGGATGTGTGACTTTAAATTTTAAATAAATGTCTACTATTTCACAGAATTACCTTACATTGCCTGGGTTATGGTTAGCCTGTACACTATCTTGGGAAGACCTAGTTTCAAACCCTTGCTTCTTGATTGGCAATCCAATAATATAATCAATATTTTTTCATAACACTTTATTCGCCCGAACAAGCTCCACTCACCAAATACTGGTACTATATGCAGCCTTTGAATCATAACTCAGGGCAGAAATTCCCAACAACCAACAACCACTCAGTGTTGATTTGCAAATCGCAAAAATGCAGATGCAGTGACTGAGGATGGCTCAGCCCCGATGAGCATGTCAACCATTTTGTTTTCTTGCAACTCAGAGGTCCAACTTACAAAACTGAAACTTTGAAAAAAAAGTTGTCTGTGTAGCAAAAATTTGAATTTCTGGAAAGTACCTCGTCAAAATAAAATTATACTCCAACTCATTTATCTCGTTTAATTTTGGACAGTATTTCACTCTGCAATATGAATAAAACTGATAATGACTAGACATCTATAAAACTATCCCAGATGAGTTAATTTAATTTATTTAAGAGAAAGAATGTTCGAACACAATCTTGCATTTTATCTCAAAACATAAATTAGAAAATAATTTCTCCTTACCTTGCTTCATCATCAGGAGCAGCAGCACTGCGATCATCTTCTCCACATCAACACAAAACTCAAACTTTCAAGGAAGCTTTGTGAACTCTGGATCAGACTTAATAGTTCAAAAGTGGATGTGAGAGCGGACAGTATGGCTCAGTGGGGGGAATTCACAAACCACACCACCGGTGCACACTTCTGAAAAATGTTCAGGACGAGTGAAAACTAAAGCTCTGACACAAGCATACCAATATTTACATCTGTGTGTTGATGGGAGGGATCAGGGGCCCATGATGAGTCAGCACAATAACCTGATGTTTTACAAGAGCCGAAAATTTAAAGATAAAAAAAAATAAGCAAATATTTGGCAACTGAGTAGTTTGTTAAACTAGCAGGAAAAACATGCATAGTTAATGGGGAACTTGTGGTTGGCGTTTCATCATGATCATCTTTGCTGGCCTGCTTCTATGGAAACTCAAATGTGCATTAATTTTCTCAATCAAAGCAAAAGACACATTTCTCAATAATACCAAGCATTCTTGAAACTAACGATCTAACGAGATCATTTCTGCTGCACACAATAATATTATCATCATGTTTATTATGCACCATTTAAGAGATAGCTAATAAACACAGGCAACGCCAACATGAGGTAGACATTTGTATTAAATATCTCCATAAGTAGACCTGCAGACCTGCAAGACTAAATAAGATTATTACATTGCCATCACTCCCAAGTTTAACTGTGACATCCAGTGCACTTTACAAATGTTAGCATGCCAATGTGCCGAATACTACTAAACATTCAATTCAATTCAATTCAATTTTACTTATGTAGCGCCAAATCACAACACAGGTTATTTAATTGCACTTAACACATTAAAGTCCTTACAGTGGAACTTTACAACATTAAACAGAGAAACCCAACAATTCAACAATTCCCACATAAGCTAGGAGGGAAAAACTCCTCTTTAAGAGAGAAAAACCT
Organism: Embiotoca jacksoni; assembly: GCF_022577435.1. Taxonomy (NCBI): domain Eukaryota; kingdom Metazoa; phylum Chordata; class Actinopteri; family Embiotocidae; genus Embiotoca; species Embiotoca jacksoni. The sequence continues at coordinate 14,880,778 of NW_027185241.1, forward strand.
CCAACAGAGGGAAGAAAAACTCCCTTTAACAGGACAAAACCTCCAACAGAACCAGGCTCAGAGGTGGGCGGCCATCTGCCTCGACCGGTTGGGGTGAGAGGAGAGCAGAGAGAGAAAAGGACAGCATAGAGATAGAAGAGAAGAACTGTTGGTGGAGACGACAAGTGCAGGGTAGAGACATGCAGCTCCACGACGGGACATCTGCAAAAGAAAGAACAGAAACTATGCAAGTGAGGGAACTGAATGGAGGGACAACAGATAATAAGAAGAAACTATGGGAGAGAAAAAGATGGTGAGGTATGAGTCAGTTAAAGAGTAGGAGGAAAGAAAAGAAGCTGAGCGTGTAACAAGGTCCCCCAGCAGCCTCGGCCTATAACAGCATGATTAAGGGTTGGTTCAGGTCTACCTGAGCCAGCCCTAACTGTAGGCTTTATCAAAAAGGAACGTTTTGAGTCTAATCTTAAAGCTAGAGAGGGTTTCTGCCCCTCGAAAACAAACTGGGAGCTGGTTCAACAGGAGAGGAGCCTGAAAACTGAAGCTCTGCCTCCTATTCTACTTCTGTAAACTCTAGGAACCACAAGTAGACCAGCGTACTGAGAGCGAAGTGCTCTGCTAGGATTATATGGTTCTATAAGATCTCTAAGATATCACTGAGCCTGGTCATGTAGGTCTTTGTAAGTCCTCAAGAGAATTTTAAATTCTATTCTTGATTTAACAGGAAACCAGTGAAGAGAAGCTAAAACAGAAGAACTATGATCTCTCTTGCGAAATCCCGTCAGTACTCTTGCTGCAGCCTTTTGGGTGAGTGACCGATGTCCTGGCCTCAACCCTGGGATGTCAGGTTTTAGGGCTGTTAAGAGACATAGCCATGTTTCTAGAAAGAAGAGCTGCACCATCCAAAGTAGGATGGATGCCGTCTCTCCGGATCAGACCAGGTTTTCCCCAGAAAGTATTCCAATCGTCAATGAAGCCCACATTGTTAGTGGGACACCACCTCGACAACCAGCGGTGAAGTGAAGACGTACAGCTAAACGTATCATCACTGGTCCGGGTAGGAAGGGGTCCAGAGAAAACTACGGAGTCCGACATAGTTTTTGCAAAGTTGCACATCAGTGTGTCAGCATTGTTATTGCGAGCATGTTAGCATGTTGTTGTTCGCATTTAGCACCTGAGTAGAGTCTCACAGCGCTGCAATCATAAGTATACTCTTACAATCAAGCAGAAGCCAAACTCTCAATCTCTAATACTAAACACGAACACCAAATAGCACAGAGCATTCATATAAAAAGGGCAAGTACTTGATGAAAAAAGAGATGTAACTTCAGTCTGCTGTGAAGGCAGCAGGTCGACCTATTGTTCCTTCAGACAGAAGGAACTTATTTGAAAGTAAAATCTTTTGACCCAAGTATAAAAATCTCATTCTCAAAGATTGACAGATGGAAAGTAAATAAAAAGGAGGATGAATGAGGAAGAGAACAGATGTGTGTGTGTGTGTGTGTGTGTGTGTGTGTGTGTGTGTGTGTGTGTGTGTGCGTGCGTGCGTGCGTGTGTGTGTGTGAATAGGGCAGCATAAACATAGCCAACATTTTTTCCAGCCTGCTATTTTGGGCTCAGGCCGTACCTGCTCAACCTGTTTATAAATCTTTACAGAATGTTAATTTTCCTTCAGGTGCCTTCGTCTGAACTTCCTGTCTGGTCAGAGAGGGAGGATGCTGAAAGACAGAAGGGGAGGGAGCAGTGAGCAGAGAAAGTCTCCTCATTGTTTAGGGACACTTGGACAGTTCAGCTCTGATAAGCTGAGACATCTGAGAAGTTAATTTGAACAATAAATAGGAGTTATTTTCTACGGAGAACCATCATAGTCTACAATTAAGGGAACTGCCTGCAGATCTGCTGGGGAATTTCTACTTCATTTTGTGGTTTGTATGACAGATCAGTTCCATTGTACGCTAAATCTCATATTTTAAAAATAAGACAAACTGATATTTGTGGACAAAGAACTGAAATACTCATTTCATTTGAAAAATCTGCATTTCACAGAAAGTAGACAAAAAGTTCAGCAAACAAATTGAGTGAGCTATATTTATATATGAAAGCGTGAGAGGCATTTGAATGGTCTAAATGGCAGTGTGACATAATACTTATTGCACAAAAGGCAATTTTATATAAAAATAATGATAGAGGGGATAAAATACAATACAGTTTTACTTGTATTATTTTTATAACACTGCTGTTGTATCCAGCTTGAAATGTGAAATGTTACATTTTGACTTGTATATGAGTAAATTTCAATGCTTCCTGATGTACAAGTCTGAAACTTTAAATCAGTAAAATGTTCTATAACCAAATAAGCATTTTCACAATTAAACTATTTGTAAAATCATATAATTTTAGAGCTGCTAAACTGCTTGGTCAAAATACTCTCATCCAGTTGGTTGTTGCTTTGATTTATTTGCTACAAGAGTGCTTTCTCAATTCTCTTAGTTTGCTATCTCCCTTATAACACTGACCGTTCAACCACACAAACCAGCTGCACACTGTAATGTCACTTCAGATCAAATAACAATTTGACTGGTTAGCTGCCCACAAGATCTCGTGTACTATTGTGTTTATTAAATTCCTTTATTGTTGTATAAAAAGTTATGTTGTTCAAATTTTCCAGATTGACTGATGGAATAAGAGTCACTGTTTGGAGCTAGAGTGGAGAAGAATAGCAAAGAAGACATGAGGAAGAAGAGGAAGGACTCACATATCTTCTTGTTGTTTCTGGCTGTGCTCCAAATGAGCACACCCTCCTCAGGTAGCAAACCACATCCATGATTTCGAAATAAAAGCCAATACTTATTTACTTTGAAAACATTACATTCTAAACTGAAGACATCCACAAGTTGTTGTGTATAGAGAAGTCTTAGCTTGAATAGAGAACTATATGATTATTGTTAAACGGATCACTGCAGGAGGCAGAAAGGTCTGTAAAGACACTTTCAGTATAATGTTAGCACTGAAGGATTTTTATATCACAACTTCCTCATTCATCTGTTGTCAATCTTTCCAGCCCTGCAAGAAAATCATGCAGGGAGAAGCCTGTTTTCCAGTCTTTATATTATTCAAATGTTAGAGTGAGTCACTTTGCTTAAGGTCTCAGGTAGCATTCAGTTTGGAACTGACAATATACGACAAGGGTGGGTGGATATTTGCTATTTATATAACAACAACTCAACAATTATCTGACCATGAAACAGTTTGTTTGTTTCTTTTCTTTTCTTTAATAATGAGCCGCATCCCACTTCAGTTCTACCAAATGAGAAATTATTTAGTATCTTTCACCAGAATATGTGATTTATGAATATATTCTGTATATTGTATATGTTGTGCGTTTTGATTTTATTCAATTATTCTCTCTGCCTTCGTTTACTCCATCTTCCCTATCACAATCTCTCACACATACAACCACCACCCTTTCCCTTCTCCAGCTCAAAACACCACCACCACCTCAGCCTCGAACCCTGCAGCTCTCAGTTACCGCACACGTCCAGCTGATGTCACAGTGGCAGTGGGAGAATCTGCAGTGTTTCGCTGTGGAGTGCCTGAAGCATCTCCAAACCTCACCTTCACCCTCTACGGGAGCCACGGCAACTACAGCCTCACTTGCCCTCAGGGCTTTGTGGAAGATATCCCCCAGGTGAGGCGGTGATCATCGTCTGACTTTTTATTCAGTTGTTTTCTTACTCATTACTTTCTCTTGGAAGTTTTTCCATCTTGCATCATATTTCTGCTAAACCAGCAGCGACCTGAAGCACGGTTACGGGCTCTGGCTTTGTTTATGGCTTAGAACAAGTGTTACGACCCGATGGAAGAAGGAGGCAACATAAAACCAGGTGTAATTGGTAAACCAAAGTTATTAACAAAAGGAGGAATTAAAAGTAGCTCAAACGGTAAACTAAAAGGGGAAACAGGGCATATACCAATGTACAGGTGATTAACAGAAGTATCACATGTATGGACTGAATGTTTTGCTGATCACTAAAGATGGTCCAGAAATCCAAGACTAGATTTGATCAGGAGTTCTGCCCATTTCATTTCTCAGACGTGCAGTATTGAAACTAAACTTGTCATTTCTTAAACTAAACTCATGTTTCCACATCAGCCAGGGCTGAGTCTTATTAGAGTTTTGCTCAGTAAAGTATGAAGACAGTAAAGTATGAAGACAATATTTAATATCTTAAATCTATGACCAATGTCCACTTGTTGCTCTGCCAAATGCTAATGCCTTCGCTGACATATTGACCACCATTCATGTGCAGACTCACAGGGCGCTGGAACCTGTCCCAGCTCACATTATGCTTCTATTATTTTGTCTCGCTCTCTCTTTCTCACCTTTCTTCACTGCTGAACTCTTTTCCTGGCTGTGACTCTCTCCTCAGGCTCTCTATGGAAGCTGTGACATGAAGAGAGGAGAGTCGGTGGCTGTGTGGACCCTCAGGGGAACCTCTTTCTTGGAGGGGTACAATGTTTACCATGTTCGCCATCATGTTAGCATGCCAGAAGGGCAAGAAGGATCACACGATTGTCCAAAATCCCACGCAAAGTCTACAAAAATAGTTCATTGTCTTTTTAGGATTTGGCTGCGAAAATCAAAAATGAAATTGAAAATCACAACTTTTGTGGTTCTTACCTGTCAACATGATACTACAACTGCCTTTTCACTGTACAAGTTGCTAGTTTAATTCATTTAAGGAGGCCCTCACCTCGTCTCTGTCCTTCAGATAACGGCATCAGCAGTGCCATTCTCATTGGATGTGTCATCGGGGGTTTCTTCGGCATCCTGTTGGTGTTTGGTTTATCATTCGCCATGCTGCAAAGATCTGAGACCCTCCAGAAATGCTTCAGTGAGTAGTGTCTCAATTCGCTGGTGTAAAAAGACAGAATTAATACACTGAATATAGAGAACTGATCAGTAATACATGATAACTGTGCTTTCAGGGGGGAAGGAAACAGAAGATGACATGGCCACAATAGTAACAAAAGACTAAAAGAAGACATGACGACAACACTATGTAAGAGATGATAATATTGCTGCATTAATTATGTCCAGAAGAGGATTGAACTTTTCCTATTTTTAAGTTTTAAACCAATCGGACTGGCATGATAGCTGGATAATGTCTAAAATGTTTGAATGTTAGGTAACTACACTTTCACAGTTTGTCCACTTGAGGGAAGGACTTACTGTGACGCCCACAAGACGCTTAGTTTCACCTCCAAAGAACGACTGTAAATAACAAAGTCTAAAATAACATCAGAACATGTTGCAATTGTATAATTTTGTTTTGGATTTAGCCAATGAAATGAGTTACAGGCCGCATTGATGTCACGCTAAGTGTTTGTACATATTTGCATTGTTAAGTAAATTGTCCAAAGCTAAAGTAGCTCTTGGTTATACAGTCACCAAATGTCAACATGTATTTATGTTGTCATTTGTTGGTTTATGTTGTTTGTTGTTTATGCACGCTATTTTTCCCTTAAATTTTGTTTATATATTCATATCATTACATTAAGAATTTCTTATTGTCCTGCTGTCTGCTCACATGCGCATGAAATACATTTGCAAATTGGCACTTGCTCTAAGTGTGCAGCCTACAACCAAATTAAAGTGATGTAAGTAAAAACAAAAGCTGAGTCAACTTTAATTCTGTGTCATTTTCCTTCCTCTAGATATGCTGTTTGAATCACTGTGCAATCTTATTTGATGTCACTCAATTATACATTTAATCAGTATGTATCATTAGGTCATCATATAGTGTACCTACTTTCAATCATTTGTAGGTTTTTGTTGTATTCAGGTCCACAAAAAGGTACTCAAAAAAGTGTATTATACCTGCAACGACATAACAATTATTCAGTCTATGTTTATATGCACATATATTTGAGTTACATTAATTACTTCAACTGGCTGGCTGAAAGAAGACACTTTCTGAATATGCAATATGTGTAAGTGTTAATGGTATTATACAGCAGCACCTGAAAGACAGAGAGTAGATACCAAAGAAAAATATGTAGCATGTGTGACCACATGTCTTATGCTTCCCCCTGGTGGTGAAAACATGACATATCCGCTTGTACTATGCCTGACCAAAACCTCCAGTCTTTTAACGGTGTTGACCTTTATCCTTCTGCCTTTATGCTGTTTACGAAATCATCTACTTAAAGATGCTGTAAAGCAAATTCCAAGATTTGTTTCTCAGTACATTATATACGTGTGAAATGAGTTGCTGAAAGCATGTGGAAAGCTTTTAAAGTTTGTCGCACTGAAATGTGGAGTTAAACCGTTAAACAGTTTCTAACCCGTCTTCAGCTCAGGTTTTCTTTAGGCGGGGCTAAAAACCTAACCTATCTACGTCACAACAACCTATCTACGTCAGATCACAGCTGGTTTATATAACCTTCAGCATGGCTCCTCCTCTCACACGGTGAAATGCTATAAAAGCCTGGAGCTCATTTGCATAGAGGTCATCCCACTCGACTTCAGCTGCTACTCAGATTGTTATTGTACATCAGCTAGCTGCTACAGGACGTCTCCCTCCACCCGCAAGGGAATCTTTCCTGGAAGTAAGAACCTCCAAAGCAGCGCTGCATCGCTGTTTAAATTCCCTACTGATGAAGAAAGGAAAAAAGAGGTGGATTGATTTCGTGAAGAGTCTCGCTAAAGGAGACCATAGGATTAACACCAACAGCCACGTCTGCAGGGACCATTTCACGACAGATAGTTTCAACTTGGACCAGAGACGGACCGAGTTCACGGACGCATCGCTTCTCCTGCAGCGCAAAGCCGATCCGAGTTTCATGAAATGGGAGCTAACGTGCTAAGTAGCTTCTATTGAGCTCGTAGCAGAGTTCAGAGGAAAATGCTCCGATAACCGCGGATTGTTTTATGCGTCTCAATAGAGCTCCGATAAGGAACTATAATACATGTAACTCTGTATTTTACATGTCGGGGTGATGGTGAACATGGACCAGAGGAGATCTAGTCCTCCCGATTAATGAGGGTTGTTGTTTTTGTACTCCGGTGTGCGACCCTCTCGGTTACATGTACCGGTACCGGTCCGGATAAACGAGCCCAAATACATGTGGAGGAGGCTGCAGAGAGCAGGAGGAGGAGGAGGAGGAGGAGGTGGAGGGACATCAGTGGAAGAGAAAGACTGTTGGCTCGACCTGAGCAGGTTCAAAGTTTGAATTGATGTGACGTAATGAATAGATGTGATGTGATGCAGCGTTGTTCATGTTGCAGCCGTTACAGAACTAAATCAACTCCTCCGCTCTTATTATCTCCACTATTGTAATGCAGGTACGTTAGAAGTAGTTGGAGACTCACTGTCTGCTGTCTCTGGTGTCCAGTTTTACTCCTGTGTTACAGCTCAGGGGGACAAGCTGGATTTGATTGCATCTGTATGTTTCACTCATTGGACAAATAAATTCTGATTCTATTGTGTTTTCATAAAGCAGGCTGCTCCGTCCACCAGAGACAGAGGACCAGTGGGACATCATGCATAAAGTCACCGAGAGGTTGGATGTCAGGCGGACCGCTGAGTGGGGAAAAGAACTGCAGCCACAGGACTGTCCTACAGGACACTGAACACCTTCCAGTGAGTGGGCGGAGCTTCAGCTCCTTCAGGACACGCCCCCTCAGTCTCAGAGCAGAGATGACTGATGATTTTCTCACTATTTCAAAGCCTAATTTAACAAACTTGTCGGTGTTTTTTTTCATTCAAATTTGGATGGGTAGTTAACAACCCATACGTCTGTGGTGTGATGAACTTAAAACTCATTTTAATTTCTACTTTACAGCATCTTTAAAGTATTAAAGACGTTTTAATGTTCTTACTCATCTCCCTAAATTCAAAGAAATAATGTTTTTTTTTATGCCGCTCATATTACTAAACACAGTTGCTCACACAATCTTTAGGATTTTATATCAGAATTCAATTAATAGAGCGTTACACAATATAATACTATGGCTGTGGTCTGCACTTCTTTGACTATGTGTTGTGACACCTGATGGAGCAACACGGACAGCCAGACAGAGAGAGAAGACACACACACACACACACACACACACACACACACACACACACGCACACACAGCAGGAGAGATTTCTCCCTTGTCTTTTATTTGATACAATAGAGGTGGTTTGGAGCAAAGTGTTGATTCAGCTGCTCATCTACTCCTCGGTTCACTCTTTCATGATTTTTCTTTGTATTCTACAAATCTCAATGAAAACTGTTAGTCGTTGGTGTTACCATGACAGAACATGAAATGAGAAAATAATGTGATGTATTTCAGGGTCAGCCAGGTCATGTTTGCTCCTGACTCAGGTCTTTGCTCTGGCTGGAAGAAAAGACCAAACTTGTAACTCTGTCTAAATACACAACACTTGTCATGTGATCAGAAACTGGCACAGCTCTACATTCTTGAGTTTCCAAATATGACTCGGCAAGTGACTAGATTATAACAATGACTGTTTCCCCATGCAAATCATGTTGTACATTATAACGTAGTTTTGAGGGAATATTGTTATCTTTATTTGCTTTAACTGCAAGTTTAATTTGTGTCACATCTCTCCAGATGTCGTTGGAGAAATTTTTATCTGCTGACTGACTGAGTTCCTTCTACTCACTGCTGTGTGAGCTAACCTGTTCTTGGACCTTTAGTTTTACTGTTTATGGACAAACACCCTGAAATACCACCATAACAGAGAGCGTGTGTGTGTGTGTGTGTGTGTGTGTGTGTGTGTGTGTGTGTGTGTGTGTGTGTGTGTGTGTGTGTGTGTGTCCAATGATAACCTACATTGTTCAGTGTGTGTTCTCAAGATGACCTTTAACAATGTCAATCCAACAATCTAACTTGCCACATCAAACCTACCTGAGGAAACAACTGTTAAACTTTTTACAAATTAAGTTAAAGGATAAAAAAAAAAAGGATCCTACTGAGGCAAACTTGTAGTGAAACAGATGATCAGTTCTACAACTTTTAGAATCACTTTAACTGCCCTACAAGTGACCTCTACTTTTCCACATCCATGGTGGAGAGCAGCTCTTTAAATCCTCCAAGCAAAAGGGAGACTGATATTGAGTTTCTTGTTCTGAAGTTTAAATGAGCTTTCCTTAAAAATAGGTAAATTCAGAAATGCCAGATTATATTGAAGTAAACAACACTGCTGAATCTTTCGTTCCACTCAGGAGTTTGTTTGCCTGCCCGCACTGGTTCAGGAAAAGCAATAGGTTATATCATACTTTATAGTAAAACACTAATGTTGCATTGTAGTTCGTTAATGTGGACAAGAGGGTGTGTTGCTGAGGAAAACTCTCTGCCAGAACTAAATATTGTGATTTTCTAAAGCAATGTTTGCACATAGAAACATCTCATATCCTACATATGCTGTGTGTCCTCTTTATGCTCTCCAGGTCCTCTAATTCTATCAAAGACCATGTCAGGGAACAAAGTGACCTTTACTCAACTCACTTCCAATGATGCAGGTACTTTAGACAGACACACAGAAACAGAGAAGTTTTAGAGCTCCTCACTTTTTCCCCTTTTGGAATTAATATAAATAAAGTTTAAAAAAATCTGTTTGAGGTATTTATTTATAATTTTAACAAAAAATCTACCTGATCACAGTCTTTATGGGAGAAATTAGTAAAGTAATACAACGTGAGTGTATAAGCTGCTGTAAATGTTGTCTTATTCTCTCTGCTCTGTTGTCACCAACTGTTCTTCTATCTGCTGTTAAATTACTGTATTATCACACACACACACACACACACACACACACACACACACACACACACACACACACACACACACACAATCACACACTCACTTTGAACTATCTGTTTGAGTGTCTCTCTCTGTGCTTATCATTTGTTAAGAGACTGTTACGTGCCTCGGCTTTTTTCAGTGTGTGAAAGAAGAAGGTATAAATAGTCACATCACCACTGTGACCCAACGCACGCGCATATATCTGCACACATGTATTGAATGTAGGGGTCACACCAACAAATCTACACAGATATACACCAACATACAGTAGCCTATATTATGGGATGTTCAGAAACATAATGGCAATTACCAGATGTAATGTTCACCTGTTTATCTGTGTGGGCATTAAATCAGTTAAAATGAAATCAAAAGTTAGGAGTCCTGAGGAAACAATAAAAATCTCTACGTCCTGTCCAGGTGTAGTCAAAGGAAAACGCCTGTCAACCGTCAGACCAACCCAGTGCTCAGCAGGGTGAGGAGCTCTGGGGGATACCTGGACACCTGACAGAGCCTCAGAAGAACAACAAAGTGAGCGGATGGCATGTGAGCAGAAATAAAAAGAAAAAAGGAGAGAAATAATCCACTGTACAACACACTCCGAATTGAGACAAAATTTAATTTTATCATTCTCTGTTTTTTACTCTTGATATTTCCTTGACTGTTATCTCCTCTGGTCTTGCAGAGAGGCAGTACATGAATCTGATTTTACTACTTTGATATGTTGTTTAAACATGGTGCAAAGGCTTACTGTTGTATCAAAACAGACTTCGTGGTAAATCACAGGAAGCCGATTTAATGTCAAAAGATTAATGTGAAGATAATTAGTGTTAGATTAAAACTGTAAGAAGTGTGTATACAACTCTACACATACACTTCAACACTGCAGCCTGACAATTTACAAAGGGCTTTGACTGCTATGCACACACACACACGTACGTTGATGTTTATGGTATAACATCACCACTGGCCTCCGATACCCAGCAGCCATCTCACATTCACATTGGACACGTGCACACACAAATGTTTATATCCCAAATAAAGAGGAGGAGCAGGTCGTACTTACTCAGGTAAAATAGAAAAGACACGCTTTTAACCTGGCAGTGTCCTGGAACATTCACACTCTGCTCTTAAACCGACGGCTCAGGTAAGCACAAGTAGGGTGGAGCGAGGCAGGTTGGGAGTCAGGATGTCGGGGTCAAGGTCACTTGGTTCATTTATTAGTTATTCACAGTTTGGGCTACCGAGGACAGACAGAAATGTGTGCGGCATATGAAATTTTTTTTCTAAAACAAATGCTTTGAAATCACAGGAGATTTTGATGAAAGACAATCAAATAGCAAATAATTTTGCAATGATAGCTGATATTTCACAATTTTTGAATTATTCCTTTACTTGCATATTTATGACATGAGCAACATGACCCACAGTGGTCTTATGTCTGGCATTCCTGTCTTTTGATTTATCTGTTTGGAAGACAGCTGTCCAGGAGCAGGGACTTTGTTAACACAGTTAAGAATAGAGCGGATGATGAATGAACCTCAGTGAGATGTTAAGGGCTCTGAAATGTAAAAGTTGTAATAACAACAACTAAAAGGAATGAAATCTAATGATTCCGTAAAACTCGGCTCCATTCTGTGTGTTGCTGTTGTGTTGTCTGAGAAGTGGCGTCTCAGACATTTGAAAGACAAAGGCCTGGTTGGCCTTGACTGATGTCATGCTAACTGATAGTGTAGTTTAAGAACAAGTCACGCTGGAAGTAACAGAAGTGATGACGATCATAGCTTTCTGAATTATCTTTGTTTGCATTTAATGAACATTTCTTGAAAAACTTGTGCACTCTGTGACTCTCTGCCAGAATTTGCATGTTGAACATTTTGAAATCTAAAAGCCGGTATTTGATCTTCCTCCCAGACATAACAAACATTCTTTAAAAGCACAAGGTGTCTTTTGCCTTTTTCTAAGTCCACCATGATTTGCTATGCATGGTTTCAATAGCAGAAAGGGTTGTTAAAAATCCAACCGCTGACTTGCAGTCAAACTACGTCAAGCCGAGGAGGAGCAGAGCAAACAGGGGAGGAAAAATGCAAAACTTCCCAAATGCTGCGAATGTTTCCCAACTCAGGGCGTCCAATGTCAGTTCAAGGTGACAGGGAGGTTGCTAAAAAGTCATTTTACTTGCCAAAAGGAGAATGACGTGCTAAATAATGAGCTACAGTGAGTGTTTTTAAAAGATTAAAGGACAAACTGTTGGCTTTTGTTTATCTGCAATGACCTCCAAAAATTGTTTTGTAATAATATACAAAGGTCAAATTGACATTGGTGCATGGCCATTTTAACAATAACACTTATACTATGATGATGCACATATATTTACTCTGAAATGCATTTCACTAAAACTGTAAATCTTGTTTATATCTCTGAAAAGCTTTTTTCTTCCATGTGAATACTACATGAGACGTAACTTTATAAAGTCACAAAGAGCATCACAGGTTTTGACATGACAGTGTTTGACCGGGTGCAACGAAGATTTCTGTAGCTGAGTGCGGGCTGAAGGAAAGTTGTCAGGAGACCTGCTGGGTTTCGCCCCATAACAAAAAATGATCCACTGTTTACTCTCCAAACACCCAGAATGCATCCCTGCCGGCGAAACACTGACCTCTCGCACCACAAGGACGTTCCTCCTGAGGAGAGAGGGCGAAGTGTGCGCTGGGTGTGCGCATGTTTGTGAGAAATGGGGGAAAAGTGATGGGAAAAATGTCTCACAATCATCTCTCTGTGTTTATCTATCTGGCTCAGCTGTGTTGAAGATGGGACATCTCACTCTTGTGACTGTAATGGCAGGTAAATAAAAGTAACAACAGACACTGTACAAATATAAAAACATGTTTTAGGAGAAAAAATCCCATCATTTCTCATTTCTTTAAAAATGCCGACTATGCACAGTAGGAGACCACTGGCTGTTTCAGGACAAATCCCACTTTCTAAAATGTTATCTGTTTTACTTTTTTGCAGTGCTGTTCACCCTTTTCATGGAAACTGAAGCAAGTGAGGCCAAAACTCTTCCTCCTCTTAATCTTGTCATGAGACTGGTTTGATGTGGAACTGGTTTGTGAATAAACCTTCTTCTTCTCCACAACAAACGCTTATTTTCTGCAGCATTGGGCAAAACTTTTGAGTGTGAAACTGTTTGCAGAAGATCATTAAAGATGAGACAGAACCTTAAAACCTCAGTTTGTTCACTTTTTACATTAACAACTGGTTATAATATATCACAAAGCCAGGTTTTTAGTTGCCATGCCACCAGTCGTTAGGGCTGAATTTACTGAAGTGAGTCTCTGCCACTTTGTGATGTGATTGTTTAAAGTTTGTCACTAATTTTGCTTGTCTCTTTTCTTATGTCTCCTCGTGTTGTTGGGTCTGCAGATCCATTTATTTACAGTAAGTGCTCTTATTTCCTACAATCTACAATTTGCAGTCTATTATCCCACAAGAACAAACACGATTATAGTGCAGTATTTATTCACTCAGATTATTGAAACATATACAAAACAGATTACCAATATGCCAATGTGATTTGTTGAAAATTAAGGCATCTGTCTTTCAAGATCATATATAATTCTCCTATTAATTTTTGGATATGTTTTCTTTTGAATTGACCTCCACCATTACTATCTAACAGACTATGACAGGCTACGAATCGGAGGCCTGATCTGTGCCTGCTTGTTGGTGGCAGGAGGTATCAGCGTTGTACTTTGTAAGTGTTGCAGTCACAGAAAAATACGCCTGTGTACCTGAGAAAAAGTGGTTTACTGTAGCTGAGCTGAGATTGAACACCTCCTCGTTTGTCTCCACAGATAACAGGTGCTCCGGGAACAACAAGTAAGGCTTTTTTATTCATTTTGAACTCCTGATAATTGCTGTGTGTTTCTAAATTTAAACATGTGACTCCCTCTTATTCTCTCTTTATCTCTTTCTTCCCACACTGCCATGTTACCTGCCGTTCCTCCCTCCTCTCTCACCTTTTAGAAAAGGCGAAGATGACAACAGTGAAATCTGATATCGTTCCTGACAAACCGGTTTCGTCCAGGAGGAAGAGCTGACAGGCGAGGGGAGGAGAGATCGGGTGCGTGGAGAGGGGTTGAGAGCGAACACATCGGGTCAGATGGTTATTCGTGTACAGACCTGTGCAAAGATTTTATTTTCAAATGAAGTGCTGTTGAAATTGGACATCAACTTGAAGCAGCATGGCCTCATAGATTGACTTGTGATGCAGTGAGATAAAAATAAATGAAGCCCCGCCCTCGTGTTTTCAAAATGCATTCAGTGTGTCCAGATCTGTCCTGATATGTAAGTCAACTATTTCGACAAATATGTGTATGCCTGTACACATGGAGCTGTGCAACATATACAGCGTGTCTGAAATCTGCTGCTTAGTTTAGTTGTTGCTATAATGTCGCATATAGCTTCTGAGATGGTGCATTATAGGGATTGCAATGTCCTTGTTAGCTTCATTTCCTCCTGTATATTGTAGGATTTGCTGTCTGATTTAACTGCAGAGTTTAATCATCCATGTGCTCAAACTATTGAAAGAATTAGAGAAAACATAACAACCTGTTGCAAACTGTTGCACATCCTAATTTAAAATAAAAGTCATTATCCCAAACAAGAAGAATTCAGATTTAAGCGTTGTTTTTCATAGTTATATACAGCAGATCGAATCATTTTTATATAAATTAGTTGATCTCCGTAACTGAAAAGGGCAGCTATTGATCTCCAACAGTTTACCTTAAGCTCCTTTATTATAGCTTCTATAAAGTGACTACACTCCATCTTTATGACAGCGATGTTGTCGTTTTGTTGTTCCTCTAACTGCTCATGTCCGGTAACTTCCATGAGAGAGTCGAGGTGTCGCAGCCCATCCCGACAAACTTCGACGTCTTCGTTCCCGACAAGCAAACATTAATTAATCCTCCTCTCCTCCTCTCCGTTTGAGCTGACTCTGGATCAGCCTTCCACGCCCCGCTCCTCGCCATCCGCCTCCAATCCTCTCAGCCAGAAACCGACCCGGGATCAGGACACAGCAACAAAGCTGTAGCGTTTTCAAAACTCTGCCTCCCCCCCCCTTTTTTTTTTTTTTTCTTTCTATTTTTTTCCCCTAAAACCGAGCCAACCTGTTGAGTGTCACGGCGGTGCAGGCGGGGTGTTGGCGCACAGAGCTGAGACAAGCTGCTGCTCCTTGACTCGCGTGTCCGTCCGCTCGCTCGTGAGACATTTCCTCGTGTTTGTCGCTGCTGAGAAACAACGTGCCAGAGGTGGGTGAGTGTTGAACAAAGAAATTAGCTCACGTTTCAAACAGCTTTGTCCCTCAAAATGTTTCCTTCCGCGGCGGAAATTTGTTAATGAAGCCTGAAGTGTGACTTCTCAGTCACGTCAAATAGTTTTAAGCTCTTCTTTGGCTAATTTCAAACATACTGTCACGTTTTAAACTGGCTTTTTACTTTCTAAACAAGTTTGTTTGCGAAGAAAAACTCGTGCAAAATCACTGTGTTTCTTATTGTGTTACTGGCTCGTTCAGTTATTTAAAACTATTCAAGACTCGAATATAATCAGTAAGGGATATATTTCCACAGAAAAGTGCATCATGGTTGGTTTTTTTTGGTTTGTTTGTTGTTGTTTTTTTTTAAAGTACAATAAAAACATACGCATGTATAATATCTAGCTCATGTCTTCCCAACTGAACGGGACGCGCCCAACGGCGCAGATGTGCGTAATGGCTGCTATTTTGTGTTTCCACCTTTTGGTCCTTGTTTAAACCCACCATATGAGAGGAAAACCTAGAACTATCCTAGATCAAAAATAAATAAATAAATAGACCTGGCATTAAAATAATAGGAATACGAATTTATTCAGTCCCATGTATCAACAGTTGGGAGACATTTTAACCCTCAAGACCCAACATCCTGTCAATGAAGACATCCCACTGGGGAATCTTTGATGCGGTCAAACTACTGCACGCTGCGCGCGCGCGTGCGTGTGTGCGCGTGCGCGCGTGTGAGAACAGGCCACCTGATAAGAGCAGTAGTGGCAACACTCTGCTATGTGCCACCGGGACAGACCGGGACAAGGACAGGAGTTGTCAAATTTAGCTCTGCAGCCTACAGGAAAGGAGGACAAGGAGGATTGTTGGCTCAATCAGCTGCTTATTAGCTACTAACAGTATGTTTATGAAAGTATGTGGAAAATAGTGCATTTGCAGTGGTTGAATTAGGCATCTTGTCAAGTGATTTAATTAATAAATTGCTCATCAACTAATTGACTAAAACTTTTAACTGTAATTAATGGAGCCTATATATATACTAAGGTGTTCGGAAAAAGGCCACGGACAGATAACTGATATCAGAGGATAGAGACTCATAAACGGTTGAAACTAGGAGCGGGCGACGATATGGCTCTAAAATAATACCACAGTATTTCTTTGATGACAAATATTCTTGAGGATATGACAAACTACTGCAAATTGTTGATTATTCGTTTCAGCGTTGCAGAGAGAAAGAGAGATTCAGACTCTATAAATGTTGTTTCTTTCAGCCATGCTTGTTGTTGCTGTGTGTAAGTTGCACAGTATGACGTGAGCAAGTCAGAATATTTCCATTATCACAATATGAATTTTTTTGAAAAAAAAGTATACAATTTTTATTGTGAACAATTCGATATGGCACACGCATAGTTAAACAATCTTTGTTTTACATGAGGAGTGTGTATCTGCGAGCTATGGTTGCAGATACACACTGTTCTGGTTAAAGAGGAAGATTTCAGTCATAAAGCACAAGAATTCAAACCTTACACAGTTAAAATCATTTGACAGTCCAGATGTTGTGATTTGAACAGAGGGCTCTCCTGTTATAATCGTGCTCCAAATAAGGGCTGCAATTAACAATTATTGACATTGTCCATTCATCTGTTGGTTATTTTTTTATTCATCACTTATTTGATTAATGTTTGGAAATGGTGAAAAATGTCGACAGCTGTTTCCCAAAGCTGAATGTGCCATCTAAAATGTTTTGTTTAGTCCAGATAAAGAACCAGAAGATACAGGTTTTTATCAATAGTTTATTATCATGGAGGACTAAAGAAACCAGAAAATATTCACATTTAAGAAGCTGGAATCAGAGAACTTTTTTACAGACAAAATTCCTCTCGATCAACTATAATTTATTTGTTGGATCCAAAGCCAACATGCGCTGCGGAAAGCTTTCTGCAACTTTCTCCAAACAGATAAACTCCTCTGTTGTGGTTTGTAAAAAGTCTGAATCAGGGCTCATGTGGGTTCACCAGACAAATACAAGAGGAAGAGAAATATAGTTAAAGTGAAGGACCTGATGTAACAGTCCAGAGACAATGAGGAGAGAGGACACAACGTGCTCTTAAAATGGCTGTTAACGCCACTCATGTAGTCACAAGACTTCATGAAAGAAAAGAAAAGCGAGGACAGGGAGGTTGAAGTGTCAGAGATAGAGAAGGTGAAAGATGGAGTCTGTATCGGGTGTGAGACAGACTTAGCTGTTTGTCGTCACCTCCTCACAGGATCACAGATCTTTTAACAAAAAAAAAGAAAAGAGGAGCGACTCTGGAAACGGTCTGAAAGGATGGAGGAGGGGAACGCAAAGCGCTGTTTCTTCTCACCTTTCCTCACATCGCTTTGGTGACTCACAAATTTAGAAACCTCAACGAGGAGGCAATGAATTGATATCAGACGTGACCTTCAGCGCTCTCCATATGCAACCACAAAGCTTTGACTCGGCTCGGCAGAGGCAAGGCGAATCATTTTTAATTCATTATTAAAATCTGAACATATTCAGGTTTAATACAAAGTGTGCCAGAGCAGTTGTTGGTAAACACTTGAATTATTAATCATTTCTGGATGGAAGCTGAGAAGAATGATGTAAATGTGCTGTTGTCCTTTTGGTCCTGTAACTTCAGAGGAGCATGTCTTGTGTTGCTCGTCTCTCCCTGTTGGACTTGTGGTTACCATGTGTGAGTCACGGCTCCAGTATGTCCCCCTCCCTCTTGGCCTCTGTCTGTCTCCGTGTCCCTCCTCTTTCCCAACCACACTCTCCCTCCTCTCCCTGCCTTCCTCCCTCGTTCCCTGAGGCTGCCACCCCTCTTCCTCATACACGCCCTCTCTTGTACTCTCTGTTTTTTTACAAACTTTATTGACTTTCCTCTCCTTTTTCACCCCTCTTTCTCTTTATTCACCATTGACCCACCCTCCCGTGTCACTTCCTTTATCTCTGTTGCTTAATTGTTTCTCTTTACATCATCTTTGTTTAGTATCACTTAGCTGGCTGCTGTTGCATATTTCAGGAATACATTTGAGGTTACATTTCCGGGCATTCAGTTCAAGAGAAACTTCTTGTACTGTGGTTGTAAAATTACAAATTCCTGAGTGAAAGAGAAGGAGGTTCATCTCTGTCTCAGCTGAGTGAAAACAAATTCCTTGTCACAGAGCACGACACAGATCAACACTGTTCACTTTGTTTCATCTGAGACTTTTCTCTGTGTGTGTGTGTACATGCTGGAATGCATGGCTTCTAATTTAGGAATAAAAAATGCCTCTGAGAATAGGCAGCTGTCTTTGTAGTGCAGCACAGGAACACAAACACACCCATGTCCAGCGTTCAAACAGGTGGGTGGGGGAGAGTCGGCTAAATAGAAACAGTCAAACATGCGTACATGCTGCACACACCACATTTAACAACACACAGAGTACTGGAAGCAGAAATCTAGCCTCTGATATGCAGACTTGTACGTATACAAACACACCGCGTAGAATACATACGTGTTGTGTTTGTTTTTCATGCACACACAAGTCATCCTACAGACCGATATGATGACGGTTCCCCCGGTGACTCTAAAGGCGATACGCGGCTTTAAGAATGATTGAATGCGTTGTTAGACTGGAAAACCAAACTTTGCTCGTAGAAAATAGTGTAAAGAGACTGAGAGAGATTCAAAGGGCTCGGATGTGTGTGGTTGTGTTTACTCAGGATTGTCTGCACTGTGAGTGTCGTCACCTACAAGCAGGGACAACAAGGAAACAGTCTTTTTTCTGTAAGTGCAAACACTCACTGCTGTGAGCTAACCTGTTCTTGGACCTTTAGTTTGACTGTTTATGGACAAACACCCTGAAATACCACCATAAGTGTGTGTGTGTGTGTGTGTGTGTGTGTGTGTGTGTGTGTGTGTGTGTGTGTGTTAGAGCTGCAACAATAAATCAACAAATTGTTTTGAATCATTTTTTAATGAAAGTATGCTTAAATTGTCTGATTCCAGCCTCTTAAATGTGAATGTTTTCTGGTTCTTTCGGTCCTCCATGATGATGAACTGAATACCTTTTGGTTGTGGACTGTTAGTTGGGGTCAAAACGAGACATTTTATGCTGTGTTGCAGGCTTTGGGAAACACCGGTCCATATTTTTCACAATTAACTGACTCATCAATTTCTCAACAACTATACAGAGTGCCAAAAAAACATGCCGTGTTGAAATTCAACAGACGACCAACCCTGAGCTTTTTTAGCACCTCGTGATTTTTCCTCCAATGATACCAGTCAGGAAACAAATCCCATGTCTATTCAACACATATAAAATAAAATAAAAACCTCCATCTTCATCTGCTGGACAATTTGGGTCACAAACTCTCCACGAATTTAAACTTGTTAGTTCAGGTTTAAATATTTAGATTTGTTTAAACTTGCTGGTAAAATGCTGTTGAGGCCCACTGAGGATATAAGTGTTGGGTTTCTGACCAAGTGACTGGCTGACGGATAAGAAAGGAGAAGAAGAGTGGGATTGAAAGGGGAAGGTGACTCCGGGCCTCGAGAGCCTTTGGGAGTTTGTATGGGAAGGAATAAATGAGTGGAAAAGACTTCACCAATAGAGAGGAGAGGGGTGGAAGAGCATGGACGTGCAGAAGTGTGTCGGGGAAAGGGAAGCGGTCGAGGAGAGGCCGAAAGAGGCCGGAGAGGAGACGGGAGCTTTGTGAAACAGTGGTTTCAAACAAACGGCAAAGGGTGTGAAGAGACAGTGAGAGAGACAAACGAACGAGAGACAGTCCCAGAGACAGGAAGGAAAAGAGAGATGCTGCGAGAGCTGAAAACAAAGAGCGAGGGATAGTCGGAGACAGGCGGAGGAGCGTGACGGAGCCAGAACAGAAACGTCTTTATGCCGGACCAGGCCGAGCGGAGAAGGAGCTCCGCGGGGAGTTTGAGCCAAAACAAACCAAACGGCCCTTTAAATACGGATCATCAGCAGCTGGTTGAACATATTCGTCATAAAGTTGTGTGTAGCATAAAACTATATCGCAACTGAAACGGTTCGATAACTGAGCCGTAACTGTTGATGGTTTTTAAGAAAAAATACCAAACTATCTATTTTTCTCGTGATGATTTCTTGCTTTTCTGGGTTTTGTATAAAAACATCAGAGTTGTTGGACTGTTAAAAGGACAAAACCAACATGTGAATGTCAATTACGTTCAAAAATAATCAATAATTTAATCAGCAATAGTGATAAATGCTCATTTCAGCCCTAAACTACATAACGGTGAAAGATAGTGAGCGTTGTGTGACAGCTGCATGTGATCGTTATTTACGTGATTGATTAATGCCTTTATTATTGTTGAATGTGAGAAAGGAGTGAACTGTAGTTGCCACAGTTTCAGAGCCAAAGCTGACATCTTCAAACTGATGTTTATAATGAACTGAAACGGCAAACAAATCCCTAATTATTGAACGTGAGGTGCCGAGTCAGCAGATGTTTGGCTTTTCTTTCTCTTGAACAGCTGATAAAATCGTTTTTTGCTCCCGAGTCAAAGCAGATTTTCTCTCTCCTGTAATAATGACAAGCATGTACCTTCATGTACTTATGTCTTCTCTACACGTACCTTCATGTACTCGTGTCTTCTCTACACGTACCTTCATGTACTCGTGTCTTCTCTACACGTACCTTCATGTACTCCTGTCTTCTCTACACGTACCTTCATGTACTCCTGTCTTCTCTACACGTACCTTCATGTACTCGTGTCTTCTCTACACGTACCTTCATGTACTCCTGTCTTCTCTACACGTACCTTCATGTACTCCCCTGCTGCCTCCACCTTACACTAACATTTGCTTTTCAATATGATCTACAAATAGGAGCAGGAAGGAGCCGTCTCTTTACCCTCTAAACCTGCCCCTCTTTCCTCATGTCCATCTCACTCTCTCATGTCTCATGTCCCCATCTCACTCGCTCATGTCCCCATCTTACTCTCTCTCTCCTCTGCTTGACCTTTCAACCGTCTCACCTTCTGTCTCTCTCCTGTTTTCTGTCTCTGTCCTCTGTTTCTCCTCCTTCTCTCCTCTCTGTCTTTATTATGAGGTAACCCATTCTCTTGTGGTTGTTGGCCTGTTTCCCGTGCTCCACATTCCCCCCTCGTCTCCTCTGGTTGCCGTGGGGAACCTGGAGAGAAGCACTCGTAATGCTCTTCTCTTTCTCCCCTGCTGCCAAACTCTAAATACCAGCAGCCGAGGCACGTTGTTTTCTGACATCCTGTATTGTGATCTCCTAGTTTATCAGGTCACTCTGGGTTCCTCTCGCACATAAAAATCCTTGACGATACTGAAACTAGTAGATTAGATTGTTTAATATAAATAAAGCGATATTAAAAATGCTCATTACAATTTCCCAGCCGGCTAGTTAGCATCAACTGATAACATGTGAGGTGTTCAGGGAACATCGGTAAATTGTCGTGTCTAACTTGCATATGAGGGGTTTTGGGGATATCTGTTAACTCTAGCTGCAGGAAACAACCGGAGTTACGCTCTCTGCCTTTAAACTGACTGAAATGTGATTGGACTTTCTTTTTCTTTGGTATCGAAAAAAGGATATCGTAATCTGTCTTTCATCATCACACATACACGGTCACAGAGTTTAATCTACGTCACTATTTTCACTTGTGTGGCCTTCAGTTGCTCCTGCCGCCTTCAAAGAAGAAATTCTGGAGATAAAGATGAGAAAATGTTTTCCATTTCTAAAAAGCAGTGAGGTCAGACAGACGCAGCAGTAAAGTGTGAGCTGTATCTGCGGTCTCCGGCGAGTGCACTTCAACTCATTTGACTGTCTCCTCCCACACTGCAGGTGACAGTTCAGGGTGTGTTCAGATCAGCTCTTAGAAAAACAGCCAGTCAATCCAACTTTAATTTAAAGTCATCCATGATTGTTGCACTTTTAAACATGCCTCTCACACGTGACTCTGTGTAAATGCCTATTTGAAAGTGCCACGGGTGTGTTTGCTCCTCACTACGGTGCACCCAAAATGGAAAAGTGCAGTAAGTGGAAAATGACTGCCGTGTTACTGAAGGTGTCCCCTCCCGGTGGACATGGTGCCTCTGCTGCTGCTGCTTCAACATGGCAGCACACACCAGGAAATGTATCTGTTCCTTAACCATGGTATTTGTGGAATTATTGTGTTTTTTAATAATAATTGTGTATTAGAAAATAAAAATATCTCCACTGAGTGATGGCACTTTAAAAAGAAACACAAAGCTCTCTATCTATGTACGGATGTACTCGAGGAAGTACGATTAAATTAACCTTTTTAGACAGGAATAGCTTTGCCGCACAAATGAGGACAGTCCCAGCGGGTGACTACATGTACATAAATGTGTGCATACGGTAAATCCTGCACGGTGGAATTAGACTGTTGTGACATCGGGTAACCCGGCAGCGGTGTAATGCAGTTACCAGGAGAGATTTAATTCTTCTGTTGAGGCTCCATCAGAGCACTTTGTGCACATCAACATTAGATCAAGTTTCTCTGTGTGTGTGTGTGTGTGTGTGTGTGTGTGTGTGTGTGTGTGTGTGTGAGAGTGTGTGTGTAAAAGAGAGAGTGAGAGAAAAGAGCGATAGAAACCACTTTGTGTCTTTGAGTTTGATCAGATTTCTTCTGTGCTTCAGAGTGAGGAGTGCTTGTTTGTGTGTTTAAGTCCTTTTAGTGCCTCTCAGAAAACACAGAAACGTTGCATCACGTCTCTGTTGACTTTATTGGCTGGTATGAGCCAGTTTAGAGCACTGTGACTAACACACACACATACATACACACATACACACGCATACATACACACACACACGCATACATACATGCATGCATGCATGCATGCATACACACACACACACACACACATACATACATACACGCATGCACATGTAAAATGTGTTTGATTTCCCCTTCGTTAATGAATGAACTGTGTACATGAAGGAGCACACAGCCAGCTGATAGAAGTTTTGATGTCTTATTTACTGAATGTTGTTTCTAAAGCTTCCACTCTTCTTCCAGTGAAAACAGCCTCCAGCTTGAAGATGTCAAAGATCTGTGCTCTGGTGTTGATGACACGTGAGTCCTAAAGTCTTTTCATTTAATCACAGTTCATAGCAAAAGAAAGAAAATCAACACGAGCGACGTCATTGACTGAATAGATTTTGTCTTGAAATTTGTCTCTATATTAATGTTGCATCACTGAGCACTCATGACCTGTTAGCTTTACTTCCTCTTCAGGAAACTGCTGAAGGCTTCTTCCATCAGCACATTGCACAAATTTGTATACCTTAAGGATTTAAGATTAGGGGTGTGACATATTATGTTGTATATCTGAATAATGTTTAATATGATTTTTTTTATTATTATTATTCTTTGTGATGATATGTCCCATATTACTGCCAATGTCACATATCGTGACAAAGGCCGTATTCTGACTCGTTGACATAATGATGTCACACCGTTACTGTTACGGTATGATGAATGTTACGTACGTAACTAAAACTCTCACCTGTGTTTGGTCTGAAGCTTCGGACAGCAGGTCTGAGACAAAAGCAGCAAAAAATACTGTAAAACATCAAATTTCCTGACACTGTTAGTGAGACGGTAAATGAAGTGCCCGACGATTGCGGCGCTCAAAAGGTGAAGCTCAGAACCTCCAGAGCTCCTTCAGGTGAAGGAAAAAAAGAAACGGCAAAGATCTAAGAGATTTAAAAGGTGTTTAATCCACTGACTCTGATAGTTCCCGTTTTCACCGATTTCACACACCAGAAAATTCTTTACCTTTCTTTCTTCAACAGTACCAGTGAAACGATGGAGAGAAAGTTCAGCTCCAACAGTGAAAACAATACAAGGAAATGTTTGACCGTGTTTAGATGTTGCATGTCTGTGTAGTAGCTGAAATAACAGCAATAGGATGTTTTTATTTTCTGTCCGACCCTCATGAGACGCCTCAGGCTCTGGGTCGCCGTGGTAACGTGTGTTTGTGTGTCTGACCTCTTGCAGTTGTGTCCCTGGTGTTTGCAGAAGAACAGAAGCGTGAGTGGAGCACTGTAATATGTTTCTACATGAAGTTAGATTGAGTGTAATGTTTAAATTGTATTGACGTGATTGTGCGGCATGTCGATACTCAGTAACTAGTTCATTGTTTGTGCTCATCACACTTTGTACTGTTTACTTTGTGATGTCACTGGTGTACATGTGGCTGTTTCTTTGTGTGTTCGATCAGTAAACTGACTGTTCATTTCTGTTCCCACAGCGGAGGAGGACCCCTTTACTTTTGGTAATACACTTTATTTGTTATTATTGCTATTTAAGATGATTTGAGTCATCGGAAGTTATTGTTTTATCTGTGAAATATACAAGAAGAATAGAATTGACATATACTGTGAATATTGTTGGCCAAAATAGTCAACGTTTTTTTTTGTTGTCGATCGCTTTTTAATACTCGATGTTTGATTGCTTTTCATCTCGCCTCTTTGTTTTGTATTACCGGGTAGTTTGCCTTTATGTTTAGTGACTGCATGTATTATCTGGAAGATTTTATTAAAATACATCTGTTAAGTCGCTATCTATCTCAGACTGAGGTAACACGGTGGGTGACCGAGCCTGCGGTCCACTGATGAAAGCCTTTACATTTGCGGAGTGAACTGAAGCATCACTCTGGTGAAAAATCACAAGCGGAGCAAAGTTAGTGGTGCGATGTTCATCATCAACACAGCAGTCTCGCTGCTCAACTCGCGCTTTAACTCCAAACTGACTGATGTCAGAGAGGCGACACTGTTTACATCTCTGAAAAGGAAAGTCCAAAAACACAGCAGTCATTTCCGCTTATCGCCACCGGTGACGTGAACAAGAATTCAACAGAGATCTTTGAGGCTGTAGCTGAAAACGTATTTGTGTCTGCTGCTTGATGGTAAACATGAACTGTTTGTCCAGACTACCACAGACTGCGTGTTGGAGGCCTCATTCTAGCTGCTGTCCTCTGTCTCATCGGCATCACCATCCTTTTCAGTAAGATGCAAATCACACACACACACACACACACACACACACACACACATCATGTGTGTAGTCATAAACAGACTTGAACAGAGCCCAGAGACACTGAACATCATAAAGACTAAGCTCCTCTTCTCTTCTTCTAGGTGGCCACTGCAGGTGCAAGTTCAACCAGGACAAGAGGTGATCTTGTGATCCGTTAATCAGTAAAACATTAAAAAGATGTTTGTCTAACTGCAACAGAAACTACAAACTAACATTTTACACTTAATATTTTATTATTGACGCAATATGCAAGACGTTTCTTTTCTATTCTCTCACTCCCTCCACTCTTCTCTTTGCAGAAGGAGGACAGGAAGCAATGCTCAGCAGATGCTCAACGACCAAGGTAATGTATATTCAACCAAAACAAACCCTTTCTGCCTTATTAACTGACTCTAAAGATGATCCCGGTCCAGTAGCTCAAGTCCACCTCCCAGCTGCCAAGACTACAGTTTGTTTATGACGAGTTCAAGACATGAAACCTCAGACAAAGTGAATTCACCGGTTTAAGGTCATTTGACTGTAACTCAGTTTGACTAACATCCTCTAAGCTATAAAGGAAACTGGCTTAATTCAATGTCAACAGAAAAGATCAGCACAGATAAAGCCAGAGCAAAAATTTCTACTTTAGAGGTCAACTGTTATTTAAACAACTAAAGCTGTCTTTCCACGGGGATTTATAATTTCTTCAAAGAAAAAAAAAAAAAAAAAGACAATCCTGTCTGTGCATGCTGACATGAGTGCAGCGAGATACACGGCTTCCTCCCCTTTCAAATAATTCAACATTTCATCACCGACTTGGTACCCTGCCGAGGTCTAAAGTTATATTTACTCTGTCCATCTGCTTCACTGTAAACAGCCTCATGTCACACACGCATACTGACACAGAATGGAGCAGTGCTGCACTCGGACGCCATGAACCTCGCTGTTCAACAGGTGGTGGGACTCTGGGTGTCCAGGAGGGGGAGACGAGGGAGAGGAGAGGGAGACGGGGGAGAGGAGGGAGGCCATCTTGCTGCTTTATGTATTGGTGTAGCTACAAAAGATCCCCTGCTGGGTTCAAACACGACACCCACGTCATTCACATGCAGTTTGTAATACAGGCTCTCGAAGTAGATGATACTGGTGGTGTGTGTGTGTGTGTGTGTGTGTGTGTGTGTGTGTGTGTGTGTGTGTGAGAGTGAGGGGGGGGGGCATGTAAGCAACTCAGCAGAAGCCCACAAGGACACACTGCACTGATTGGCTGTTTCCACTTGCATGGGCGCACACACACACACACACTCTCTCTCTCTCTCGCTCTCTCTCTCTCACTTAATGAGCAGCAGTGTTTCATTCTCTTCTCATTATCCACATACAGAGAATGAGATATTGAAAGGAAATATGAATCTTACATGACAGCTTGTGGAAGTTTTGCTATGGTGCCTCATTTCCGGTGATGATTCTGTTGGTATTTCAGCGTTTGTAAAAGACTCAGACTAAAGACTTACGCACTTCAGTAGCCACTTCCCCAAATATTCTCATGACTGTCACGAGATCCAAGTTATTTCTACAATGGAATAAAGTTAACAGTGTGAGTCGTGGTACTTGCAAAAGTAAAAAAAAAAAAAAAAAAAAAAAAAAAAAATTGCATTAAAAATATTGATATAAGGAAAAAAATGTTGTTATGGATGTTATGCATGTACAATAAAAGTGCAGTTTGATTCTCATTGCACAACTGACAAATTTAGGAGAAAAGTCATGTAGAAATATCGTGAAGTAAAAGTGTGTACGTGTGTGCGTGCAGGTCGTGCCTGCAACTGCTAGATGTCGACCACGAGGCGCCAAAAACCTGCAGCCAACAGATGACACAGAGGAGCATCAGCGGGATTCCTGACATCTGACAAGACGCTTTTGTTGTTAATTTAGAGAGATCGACAGAAAGTAGTCCGCATGCGCCTGATGGGAGGCGTGAAGCTTCCTGACTGATCTGCAGCCTGCACTTTGACACACACACACACACACACACACACACACACACACACACACACTTCCACTTCCACACTTGGACACATGTACACTTTTGTTACTTTCATTTCAATCCGTTTTTTGGTCCTGAGAAGTGAATAATACATCTTGATATAAATCAGCCATCTGAGTGAAATGAAATGCCTGGTCATTCGCTGGTATATTGTATTTGTGTTAATAGTTTTCACTGATTGAATTAAAAGTGACTTCATACAATAGTAACACAAACCTGTTCCCAAAAAAACCGCCCACATACTGTAGGTTGTGTCTCACTAGTCCTGTTGTCTGTGCTGTGTAAGGTAAACATTGATGTAGATATTAGTCGCTTACTGTGACCAACCTAACACTCTATGCTTTCATGTCAAATGTATGAAATCCACATAGTCATGAGTAAATAGTGTTGGTTGATTCAGGAGAATCTGCTTGTTTCCATGTTTGGCTTTATGGAGGAGTGTTGCACTGCCCAGAGTCATGTTTCTATAAAATAACTGTTGAAACAACTACGGCCTGTGGACTTTACTTTTGAGCATTGGAGTGCATATGTTAGTGTGTGTGTGTGTGTGTGTGTGTGTGTTGGAGGGGGGGGTCAAGGGTTTGAAGTGGGTTTTGATTACTCGACAATAGTGTGCTGAGGATAGTCAGCTAATTCTGTAGTATTATAGTTGATGATTCATGTTGTTTCCAAGATGGAAACTGGTAAACATGACTGAGTGTAAAATGATTAACAATGTATGCAACCTATAATCTCCAATTTTAGGGTTTCAGCAGAGAAAGGAACTGAGAGATCTAATCTGGCACAATAAATCAATTCATGTTTTGGGACTTTCACAGTTTCAATTGTAATAAAATGCTTTAAAACAACAACATTAATATAAAGCATATTTTATTAAATCCTGAGTGCACTAAAAATGTAGCAGTAGAGTGAGCAGCATACATAGCAGGAGTTTAAAACAAAAATCGTGTCAGTCCTGGAAGTATTTGGATTCTTTAATTAACTACCAATACAACAATGTAAAGATAATCCATTACAATTAAGTCCTGCATGAAAAATCCTATTTAAGCAAAAGTACAGAAGTATCAGCAGCAAAATGTTAGCAGTTTCTGGACTTTTTCTCTAATCTTAGATCTTTGGGGGGATGTTGGATTATTTGAACAACTATTGACATGAAACCATGTGAGAAGTTTAGAGGGAAAAATCACTATTTGGTGAAGCTGTTAACAACTGAGAGACATCTGAAATGTGACCGCGACGCCACACTGCTGTTTGTAAAACGTCAGACGACAAACAGGTTGGAAAACTACTGGTTTCATCTCCAACAGTGCGATGTATTTTAAAAGCTCCTATTGGGTCAAATATTCCTCTGAAATGTAACTAAATCTGTCAAATAAATGTATTGAAGTGGAAAGTACAATAGTTCCTTCTGAAATGCAGTAAAGTGGAAAAACAAAGTCGCATTAAATGGAAATATTTAAGTCCTTTGCAAGCATCTCCAAAATTGTACATATTTAGTAAATAAGTAAATGTACTTACCGTAGTTACTGTCCACCACTGAGTATTACCATTTAAGGTACCTGTGCTGTTTCATTGCCTGCTGACGTGAGAGCCCTCTCCTCTTTCAAAAAGACTTTGGCTCCATCTAGCGGACACTGTTCAATGTATGCGTCTCCTTTTCTCGGGTTATGTTTTTATTTTTTATTTCAGGTATTTCCTTTTCTATTTCCCCTCTCATCAAACCACCCAGTCAGCCTTCAAGCCATCTGCAGGCTGTTTCTCCATTGAGATGTATAGATACACAAAGAGAAGAATCACGGCAGCTGCATGATACTTACCGTAGTTACTGTCCACCACTGAGTATTACCTTTTAAAGTACCTGTGCTGTTTCATTGCTGACGTGAGAGCCCTCTCCTGTCCAGAGTGACCACAATAGTTCCAGTGTTTGTTTTTTTTATGATGGGTTTTGTTCTCCATTTGACGTCTGTCTGGATATTGTGAGAAGTCAAGCCTCTCCTCTTTCTATTATTGGCTCATAGTAACGACAAATTAGAGACAGCATCAAGGCAGCTATTCATAGCCAGAAGAAAACCGGAAATCCAACGTTTCGGCGGTCAAATATAAAAGCCCGAAATATTTAGGACCTATAATATGATATAACATGTTCAAAATGTGGTTAAGCTATTTTGGAGTTGTACGTTTATTAATTTCCTTTAACCCTCCTGTCGTGTTAGTTTCTCCCCCCCTTACTTTAGTGTTCCCGGTCAAGTTTGACCGGTCTGTTTTAACTGCTCTTATGTTAACACAAAAACCATTCATCATCACCACATTTTATTTAACACCTTTTTTTAAGCTGTAAACAATGTCTCAGACTCGTGGTTTACACGAATAACTGCTGTGAATATACAAAGAATAGACACTGAAAATGTATCGCTAAATTAACATTTATTGTAAAAAAAAAACAACAACAATCAAAATCAAAACAGAGACCAAATTCACAGAACATCAACATGAATAGTCATCTAACACAGGCTCTTGTAGTAGATGATACTGGTGATGTCAAACCAGTGTGTGTGCGTGTGTGTGCGTGTGTGTGTGTGTGTGTTTGTGTGTGCGTGTGTGTTCATGCACAAGAGTGGCATTGTGCAATTAGGTCGGAGCGTGCCTTGCAAACATAGGCATCACATTTGTAGCATTTAAGTCCCCACCATGGTGAGCTTTCGTTTCAGCAGCTGCTGACCGCGCATATGACGTAAAAAAAAGTTATCACATGTGATATTATGCCCCTTGTCATGTCCTGTACAACACGCGTGCCCCGGTTGTTGTTTTTCCTGGCCTTTCATCAATAGGTTTTCCCGTGTAGACCTGCATATTACAGGAATAGCTGCTCCTGGCATCACATGCTGCCCAGATCTTGATTCCATACTTGCCTGGTTTGCTCCTCATTGTGTTCACAGAGTAAAATGAGAGCAAGGCACAAATAAAGGTTTATATAGGGGGGAACGCGAGAAGATATGAAACATTGTTTAGTCTGGAAGGTGTTGTTAAGTACATTATATTCTTGATATTTTTCTCCTCAGGTAGACCAGAAAACTCCGTTCATGTTTCCCGTGCTTTTAATTTGAAAGCCCGGACCGGAAGTTTGTTTTTGATCCTGCGTCGCTTGACACTGATGAAAACAATCTCGAGCTTCAGCGCTGGTGCAGATCCTCATCTCTCAGCAGGGACGGAGTCGGTGGGATAAAACTTTTCATTGAAGACTTCGGAGGAAAATACGCGAAGAGGTCGGCGAAGGAGATTTTATTTTTCAGGTGAAAACCCAGCACAGACAAATCTGATACTTTATGGATCCCAACAAGTCCGCGAGCGCTCCTCCACTGGGATGGGCTGATCAGAAGTCCTCCGCGGGACAGGCGCCCCCTCCGCCCTACCAGGACAACCCCTGCCCGGGGTTACCGCAGCCCGGCTTGGCGTACCCGCCACAGCAGCAGGTAAACAGCACAAATAAAGCTAAATGTAATTAAATGAAAAAAAATAATAATAATAATAATAATTTCATGGCATAAAATGTGACACAGTTCAGCTTTCAATTGTTGTCCCCTCCTAAATATCATAGCGAGATAAGGTCGACGCATTTGAATGCTCTTTCCTCCAAAAGAAAGATTTCTTTATTTGTATCAATAATGTAGGAGCAAATTCCCTTTTTTTAAAAAAAAAATACTTCTATTTTCTGCCCTGTTGTATGTTAGTATTGCATTTACTGAGCTGATTAGCCTTGTTTGTCCTGGAAGGGTTGAAGGGAAAATGTAAGTACTGCGCTGTTAGTGAGTCTGGTTCTGTCCAAGGCTTCTTTCTGTCGAAAGGCAGCTTTTCCTCTCTATCACCAAGCGCTGCTAAGAGGGGAATTGTTGGGTCTCTGATCTTGTGCTCACAATGTAAACTTAAAGGATTTCTAAAAGTGTATAAATTGTGCTATATAAATAAACTTGCCTCGCCAATTATGGGGGGGGGAAAATATCAGTTGGACATATTAATTTAATTAATGATATTTGATCAAGCGCGGCATATATTATACAGTTTTATACATATTAATACAGTTTCTGCATTTGTATAAGACTTTTGTATCTAAATATCCAACTTTAAACTAACATGAAGTCTCAATGGTTTTTTTTGCACCACTTACCTATGAAATTAGCAGTAATTGTATCTGATCTAATTGTGTTGAAAAAAAATCAAACCAGGAAACTTGATGGATGACAGTTTGAAGGTAAACACACTCTGAATTGCTCAATTCAATTTCACTTCCTCAGTCCAAAGTCCAGACCTGCTTTTGCCAAATCGTATTATTGCATAATGAGGACTCATGGAAAATTTTAAGTTTAATTTCTGCGCCTCCGAGTTTACAGTAACTCCCTCCTGCTCCAGATTTGGTATCATTTAAGCTGAATATGTTTTTGAATTGTGCTTCCTACGTGTTGCCTGCAGGGCTTTGGATATCCACCCCAGTATCCAGCTGCTGGATATGAACAGCAGTCTTATTCCACGGGCCAGCAGTACCCAACACATCTGGGCCCCATCACTGTCCAGCCCACAGTGTATGTGACCCGAGGCCCTCTGGCCAACCCCGTCAACGACTACCTGGGCTACTCCATCTTCACCATGATGTGCTGCTGCCTGCCGCTTGGAATCGCTGCCCTCATCTACTCCATCTCAGTGAGTTTCATAAACTACTCTTCGTATTCTCCTTGCACTGCCATGGATGCAGCTTTGCCAAGTTTCCCCCTCAAACACCGATCAAAGTCATTTAAGTCCATCCTGCAGCTGCTCAGAGCCCATTTCAAAAGTATGTCCAATAAGAGAAGAAAAGCAGCCGGCACCACACATCTGTAAACTATTGTAAGAAAAACACAATAAGCTTTTGAAAACTAAAAACATGCACTGACCGAAGAGTCACAATGACCCAAGTCATTTCAAAATAAAAGGAGTAAAGCTCTGCTACTGCCACTGAATGAATAACTACAGTACAGAGACTGCAGTAGTAGAACGGGGGATTGGGGATTGTCCTCTTATCAGAGGCTGCAGACTCAACGACAAAACAATCAGAAAATCCTAACAGGCAGCATCCAGTCAAACCTGAATATCTACATCAGTAGTTTGGCTCCAACAATGAGGCCTGCCAGTAAAAACATGATCTTCAGTTTCATTCCCAGCCCCTGTAGATAATGGCAGAAGGTCAGCCAAAGTTATTTGAATGCCAGCGTGGCAGGTTTGAGGAAGTGAATGAAAGGTCTTGGAAGATGGATAAAGACATCAGCAAACAGATGAAGAAGACGTTAGGTGGTCTTGAACGTCATGTTAGCTTAGAGGTTTATCCTGAACCCTTTTGTCTCTCTGTCGTCTGAACTCAGACACGTTGGTAACGGAGGCTTTCAATTGACTGAAGAGATCGTGGGACTTTATTTATTTATGCTGTTGGTTAAGAGTTTATTTTCTGTCAATCTTTTCGTAACGTATATTAGTGGTAGTAGTAGTAATACAGCACGTTTACTGCCGTTGGTCGAAACAATATTTCATCTGCCAATCATCAGTATCAAGTGGTACAAAAGAAGCATAATGAAATACTGTGAATCTGAATGAGCCATTTAACCTTTAAAGTGTGAGAAAGCTAAATATCACCTCATTTCATGATTTATTCTTCAGTTCATCAGTAGTCCTGTATTTTTATTCTGTGAGGTAAATCAAAAATTTCACGAGTTTGTTTTCCCACTGAATCATTGGAGTGGTATGCTGTAGGGAAAAGGTCCAGTGTTAAGCTGTTGGTTGATTGTTTCCATGTGATTAGTGTTTAATCCTCAGAATGGAAAAACCCTCGTGTGACGTCCTTCTTGCTGCTCAGACTAATTAAAGTGTAAATATAAAATTTATTTGTCCATAAAACTGACTGTGATTCTAGAAGAGTCTTAGTTGCACGTAAAAAAGGGGATTGTTTTTTTGGTTTTTTTTAAAGCTTAAAAGGAGAACCTTTTTTTGATTTGCTCATTTTCTTTATGTGGTTTTGTTTGTTTCTGCAACAATAAATTATAAATATTCATGAGGGTTCAAAAGTATGCAAACATTTTATATACTGTACATCCGGTGAGAAAGCGCTCTCCAGTAACAGCGTTTAGGCTCCAAAGGGCAGCAATAGCTAACTGTTTAATAGAGCCTGATTGTTCAGCATCTAGAAAGTTACGTAAGATCATGCCAACAAACTCGACTCTAGGTTTACATTAACCCTTTGTGGACACGTTTCACTGTTGATCGGCCCAGCTTCCTTTTAAGGGGGGACGTTTTGCATTTCTTACTGTTCAGCACGTACACCCAAACACTGTTGTATCTGTTATATGCCGAATCAGAGACCAATTGTTGCTTACATTTTATTAGCATTCGTAGTTGCTAGCAGTTTCTGAATGTTACCATGAATGGAAAGAGAACAATCGTTGGTTTACTCTGGATTCTGGGGGGAAAAGTCAGAATCGCGTAATTGTGAGGCCAAGATCTGCTTTATTTCTTTGACGTCTGAACATATCCATGGATATTTATCTTCGAAGAGATACCAAAGTCACCGGAAAACCCCTGTGATTTTAGGTAGGTAGGTAGTTACTTTATTAATCCCCAAGGGGACATTTTTTTAGCAGGATGTGTGTTGGGTGTTGGGTAATTGTTTCATTATGTGTATCACATTTTGAAAACAATAGAGTAAGGCTGAGCTTTAATGAAGTTACCCTGTGATGGTGTAAATGAGGCTACAAGATCCTGATAGGAGTCCAGAGTAAAAGTGGAATATGTTTTATTCTGCTGCGCTTAAATATATCAATATAGTATATTTTTTAGTAACCCATTCAGTTGTGATCTAGATATTCGATTCAAAGCCAAAACTGTGAACGTCCTGGTGGCGCTTAAAGAAAAGTGAGGAGGTGCACAAGGTCAATAGGATTCATCCTGTGGTGCCAAAATGTTTTTACAATTTGTCTTAAGGTTGTTCATACATTTCAATTCAGTCTGATGTGGTTCAAAGCCCGACAGCCTCGAGACACACTACCTAGCTTGGCTAAAAACATTAAGCAAATGTGTTTTATCTCTTACAGCAACGCCTCTAACATTGATCTGACCAGCGTCACAGCGCTGACCCGAGGTTATCATTGTGTGGAGAGCACGGAAAGGAAAAATCAAAGTTAGACACTTTAGTTTGTTGCTCAGGAGGTTTGACGAACAGTAGAACTGTTCCTGAACCTCTGCAACACTTAAACACAGATTTTTCTGCAGCTTTATTCAGGAGACTTTTTTCATGATTTTTTTTTTTTCAGCCACACAGCTGAATTGTGAGCTGCCATTTTAGCCTAAAAAGTCATTAAGAGAATCCATTTTGTGTGACTGCAGTAATCCAAATACAGGAAGCAGTCAGCACAACAGTTGTGTGGCAGCGTTAATGATGTCTGAAGTGTATAAGCAGGGCTTCCTGGGAGCCACAGCTGGACTGGTGTTGACGCAGAGAAAAGATACACAAAAGATTAGGAGACTAGGAGTGAAGAAGAAAGAGACAAAAGACAAAAAGAGGATAAAAGGAGACAGTTGAGCGTTTTTGGATTGTTTTTTGGTTTTGGAAAATGTCAAACAGAGTGTTCTTTATCAGAATAGAGCAAAAATAACCGACAGGAAGAGGTTGATAGATTTGGAGCTGGCTGCTGGAATCTGTCTCACATTCTCAGTGTGTCATTTCAGGCAGGATGTAAAATAAAGAGAAAGCATCCGTTGAACGACCCCATTGTAGCAAACGGACTAAATGTCAATTTCAAGTTCTTTCCTTTAAAATGTTTCTGCAGAGAAAAAACAATTCTTGGACAATGGAACTGGAATGTTTTGCACCAGGTGTGTCAGCTCTGTCTCTGTGGGACTGATGTCGATTTTAATGGAGAGAAAATGTGAGTACGTTTCCGTGGGACCGAGGATGAGACTTGAAGAGCCATTTGTAAGGAGTGTCCAGACAAGCAGTGCTTTTGTCGCAATCAGACGCAGTTTCTCTAGCTCCAAGACACTCCTTGCTTCTGTGACAGCATCATCAAACAGTCCTTTGTTTCCCAAAACATTCCCTCACAGCTTAGCTCTTGTTAACAGTGAATGAACATCCACACTCTAACTGGGAGGCTGGAGTTGTATTTTATCGGGCATCGTATTTTCAACATGAGATCATTTCCTCCTCTTCCTCTTCTTCTTACATGATTAATTAATCATTTCCATGCTGATTACATAAATCCATTTGGCAAGTGTGCGCTGGATGACAGATTGAAAACAGCCTTCTAAAACTTCCCGGCATTGCTTGTCACTATTACATGAATCCCATTTTTAGGGATCCAAGTCCCAGTGGAGACAGCCATGTGCTAAACTCCTGAGCCTGGAGAGCAACGTGAAGACAAACACCTGTTGCTCACTGGTTAAATATGAACTGGTCAGGGAGTACTCTGCAGCATGGGGGTGTTGTAATCAGCCTAGATTACCATATTATACACCAAACCGCCAGTCTGTCACACTAAAGATAAAATATTAGCTGAATGGAAGTCTTGATAGACACTTTATTTAGGACTCTCATATGTTCTTCTAATGTAATGCACGTATTCTTTATTACAGTTCAAGACACAGCAGAAACTTGGATAAACACCAAGTTGTGACTGCATGAAATGTAAATATTTGTTCAACAGGATTTTCCCCCACTCAATATGACTAACTGCCGAACTGCAACAAGATGCCATGTTTTTATCTCCATTATGTGTTGGAGGTTTAAATTTTACCAAACCGTAAGAACCCCCCTACAGCTCCCTCACTTGGCTAAAACGTCCCGGAAAATGTTAATTTCCAAATTAACATTTGGTGTCTCACCTGTGCTGACAATGAGCTGTCTCGGTGGAAAGTTCCAGGCTCAAGCTGGTGGGTGACCTAAAAAAAACACCCAACCACACAGTGAAAGCGAAAGTGAATGTGAAGTGAGTGGTTGTGGTATTTGGTGACGTGTCGTGAAATGTTCCAGGAAGTGATTAGGGAGACTTTCTGTTTGTCTAGGGTGTGAGGAGGTGAGATTGTGAGTGAGCGAGGAAGACTCAGTCATTCACTTTTGATATCTCTCCCATCCTTTCTTTCATCAGCTGTATTCAGTTTTGCTCTGTGCGATTTTCTCACAAGTATCAGTCCACTGCTCTGTCGTACCCTTTGTTCTTCACGAGGTCTGATTTCATGCAGAAAGAGGAGGAAGATCAGCAAAGCCAAGATAGACACAATGACAGAGAGAAAGCATGCAGGACATGATACTGGAGGACAAACCAGAAGGGCAGCCAACCAGGCAGCAGCAGGAGAGCCGAGCCTGTCTTTAAACAGCGCTTAATCAAATTTAAGTACCAGAATATCGGTCTGAGAAATAGAAATGATATTGGCCTGCAGGATGTGAAGATACATTCGAGGAACAATTCTGCAACCAGTGGATTCACCTGATCAGACTTTACAAACACTACAGTATAAACTTTTTTTTTACATTTCATTTTAGTAAATTTGATATGCCTTTGTGAGGCTTCAGTAGTATTTTTGTTTTTGTTTAGTTTTCTACTCTGGAAATTCCTGTTAAAGAACTTTTTTTTTAGGGTTTTTTCATCCCATTTTAAGGCTCAGCTGCAGCACCCAAACTGTTTTGGGCACCATCTAAACTGAAGGAATAAAAAAAATATATATAAAGTTATGTTGGGGGGGATATTGTTATTGCTTGCTCTAGTTTTTCCAAATTATACACAGATATGGTAATAATAATGCTTAAAAATCAGGTAAGATTGCATATTTCTAATAGAAAAAAGTAAAAATTTGCTTAGGTGAGTACCCCCAAACCACCCACCGAACCAAATCTTTCTATTTGTAGTCCATAAACTTGAAGACAATGTTTTTGGTAACACTTAATTTTTGTAATTTTCTAGAAGTTCTCAATGATCTAATGATCTAATTACATTATAAAAAAAAAATTGTTTTTGCATTTTAGAAATTATTCATTAAAAATCCAAGTCAAAAATAACATTTTTATATTAGTATAGTAAATTGAATAAACTGGAATTATTCATTTGGAAGAAAGCACCTCAGATTCTGTCAGGTTATGTAATATGTTACACACATTGGTAGACATAAGAAGATCATTTTGACCTTCAAAGCGTGAGTAATGTAAACTGTTATCTTTTCACACTGTCCGGGAGGCGGCAGTTGCACTATAGTACAGGAATACAGGAGGAAGCTTCTCTGTTTTCCTGGCAACGGTAATTATGTCCTGCGAGCTGTGTCTTAGAATCAGACCAATCAGATAGCCCTGTGTTGGAGCGGCAGAGAGTGTGTGTGTGTGTGTGTGTGTGTGTGTGTGTGTGTGTGTGTGTGTGTGTGTGTGTGTGTGTGTGTGTGTGTGTGTGTGTGTGTGTGTGTGTGTGTGTGTGTGTTTCAAAAGCATAGTCTGAGAAAGAGAAGCTTTGTCCTGCACTCTGAAACCACGGCCTTCAGATATGTTAAGGCTGTGCCTCGAACTCCCTACTCTCTCCAAGGAGTAAAAACAGTGTGTCTTTGTTAAGTTATGAAAGAAAATCCACAACACTTCCCAGGAAGCCTCAAAAGAAAATATTAGATAATTATGGATGCATAATATAGAGCATTATCTCTGGTTGTTGTTGTAATTGTGGAGTCAATTCTCTAACCACAGAGGTGTTGAATTTCTGATTTGGGGCTGTATAGAGTTGACTTACATATGCATAGAGTATCTCTGACTGTAATCAGATATCAGCTAATTTAATGTAAAGCGGAAATAAAAGACCACACACACTCGTGCAGTTGTGATGATGGATGTTAAGGGAGAAGTCGACAGTTTTAAATTCACTCTTACTTCCTGGAACTGAGTGAAAGTGATTACTGCTTACAACCTTAGGGTTAGGTTAAGTTAGGTTAGGTAGTTACTTTATTAATCCTCAAGGGCAAATTTTTTTTCACTACAGCAGCATACAGGAAGCAATAAGATAATAATAGAATAATAAAAAGCAATAAAATAGCAGTAAAAAAAATATTAAATCTAAAATGCACAGTATATACAGTATATATCTATATATATTATATACAAACAACCAAGAAACACAGACAACAGTGTTATTGTTGTGTGATGGATTTTGCCAGAGGTGAGTTATTGTACAGTCTTATTGCGGTCCGCAGGAATGATCTCCTGTATCTGTCCTTGTGACAGCGGAGCTGAAGGAGTCTTTTGGAGAAAGTGCTCCGCTGTCCCTGCAGCAGTTGTCTGTTTTCAGGCGATCTTATATTTTGGATTCATCTGCATTATAACTGTGATGGAAGTAGTTTAAATAACATGCTGTGATTTGTACCTTCATTGTGGCTTGTTTTGATGTAGTCACTTAAAAGAAATAATGTCTCAAGAGTTGCAGCATTAATTTAAGTTTTATATTCCTATATTTATATAAAATTTTAAAAAAAAGTTCACTTAACACAATCACTAGTTGTGCCATGTGCCTGAACTTAATAAAGATAATAACTGCTGATATTTAAAATGCACAGTTACGCAGTAGTTGTTAGAAAAGTGTCAAAAATCACACCTTGTAGAGTAGACACGTTTCTAAAAATGTAAAACTGGGATTTTCCATCTGAAATTTTCCTGCAAACTATTGTGCCGTGAAAGGAGTCTTTCATAAGTCCTTCCCTTGTGATATTAATGGAGGAATGTGAAACTAAGGGAGTTATGAGTGTAGATTTTCTGACTTATTTATCAGGAGATTTTGGGGGATTTCCACAACCTGAACATAGCAACGGTCTACAAGACATATGATGATTTGGGTGACATCAATTATAACGTCTTGCCCTGCTAATTAAAAAGACTCTAAATTATTATTATTAGGCTATTAACACCCTAAATACCAGCTACAGTGAGGGGGCGGGGGTGTCAGGGTGATGAATTTCTCTGTGGGACGTGCTAAAGAAGTGTGGGTATGTTTTCTGCATAAAATTGAAACAGATCCCATGGAAACAGTCAAGTTTAATCCTTTACAGTATAATTCAAGTTACAACTGGGATGAAACCAAAAGAAAGTACAAGTAAATCAAAAATCTAGATTGAAGCTCACTGGAAATTCTGTCTATCGTTTTACTTTGAGGGCTCTGGTTTTTATCCGTTACAGCTGATGAACAGGATGTTTACCTGATTCATCCGTATTGCTGGCCCGTATTGACTCGGCAGTCTAATCCTGTTTAAACATCACAAATGATGTTTCAACATTCCATTTATTCACAGCAGTTGGGTGTTATGGAAGAACTGGTTATGTCAACTTCCTACTATTGATGTTATAAGTCATTGCTTGCCACGTCCAAGTCATCAGCTCTGCTCTTTTTCTAGTGATCAGGAGCTTTTAACGTTTCTCAAGTGAGCAACAGAGTAATAGACAGAGACAGTAACTCAATATGATTGGAAAAGTTGAGAAACCTTGTACTCTTTCCTTATTTAATAAATAAAGAAAAGGGGAAGAGGGAGAGAAGAAAGAGTCTCAAAGGAATAAACCCAAATGAAACGTGGGGTAGACAGCTACCCTGGCTCTGTCCAAAGATCACAAAATCTGGCAAAATCTTTCAAGTTGATTTGTTTGTTTATTTTTTTTATTTTATACACTTTATTAATCCCCGAGGGGAAATTTCTTCATAATTCATAAAGTTTAATTCATAGAAAAATACCTAAGAGTGAAAATAGTTGTTTTATGGTGACATTATGTGCTGAAACATTTCTGGCTAGTTTCATGTTGACCCACATGACATTTTATAATTTTTTGTCATGATAATAGTCCAAAATTATGTGAAAATGCATAGGGTTTTTTTTGTTAAATAACTGCCCTTGCCATCTCTCACCCATCACCACAACCACACCTCCTGAAATAAACTGAAAACCCTGATTAGGTCAAAGGTCAAAGCTAAATGAGTACAGTTAAACTGAGCCAAAGCATCGACTAGTCTAAATGACTTATATTTAAATTTGAGGGGCGACCCGAAGCCTGAGGTGTTAGGGTACTTAATAGAAAGGCAAACATGTCCTCAGCAGCCGAGACCCCGGTTCAACTCCTCGGTCCTTCTCCCTCACATCGTCTGTCTCTCTCTCCTGTAACTATCTAATATAACAATCCAACACATTCAAAAATTTGTTCTGTGACATTATCCTGTGTGAGTGATGCATGGCCATGAGGATGGAGCCACAGTTTCCCGAACAGGATATGCGAGCCAGACAGCTGTTGGTAATCATGATCAGCTTTAATTTAGCAGGCTGCCTTCTCACGACATTGAGATAAACACACACAAATCTTTACTCTTTTAGTTCCTTGGTAGTCTTTTTTTCCTCTATGCCTCTATGACGTGTAACATTAAACAGCCAATCATCAGTATAATTAAATCTTGGTACAAACATCCTGCACTTATTGCAGTGTTTCTCACAGGAGAAAAATGTACTTGTGGTGGTGAGCGGCGCTGCCTGTGACCAACATGCATGCAGGGACTCATTCAGTTTAGTGGGGGAGAGTGTAACCCAGGTTATTTTCTGTAGCTTCAATGTAGAGATGTCCCCTAAACACCTCACATGCAAGTTATCAGTTGACGCTAGCTAGGCAGCTACGCAGAAGCCTTAAGTCCCTGCAGAACACAACAACATTACAGGTGTGTGGCCAAAGATTAGTTAGTTGGACAAGAGTGAAATAAAACTTTTAAATGTAAGATTTACTGAAGTTGACACCACGTGACTACATCTGCCTGGGCGGGCCGCCCAAGTAGAGCCTGTGCGTGTGAAATATTGTTTACATATTGAAATTTTATAGCAAATGGTATTTGTCAATACAATACAATTCGATCACTGCCATAAAATGTCCCCTCGGGGATTAATAAAGTAAATACATACATACATACATAAAAGTATCAAAGTTCAGTTCCCAGGCCTACTGTCATTATTATGTTTGTGAAGTAAGACAGCCACGTGTGTGTTTTTGAAAACCTTTCCATCCACTCTACAACAAAAAAAATGCATTTTTAAGTGCATTTGTTGCCTGCTCACAAAAAAGAACTCAAAACGCATGACAGTAGTGTCAGAAGGTAGAAGCCAAAAAACTCAGTGAGCTTGTCAAATTACAAATACCAGACAGGCATGCAGGGTATGCAAAGGCAGAGTCCAAAAAACAAGCAAAGCCCAAAACAGGCAAACACAACACAAGAGGAGGGTGGAGAAACTGCATAAGTAGGAAAACTGAGGCCCAAGCAAAGAGGGATACAAACTACAATGTGACACTGAGTACCGGGAGACTGGGAGTTATACTGTATACTGTACACAGAGACAAACTGTCCAAACTGAAAAGAATGACTGAAGGACGGAATCATAACAGTATTAATGTCCTCATTGTGGAGGTTTTCAGTCATGGTATTCCTCCAAGCCAGCCAAGTTTCCCCCTGATATATATTATGTAAGATATTTAACATATTTTCTCCGACTTCCTCCCATCATCCAAAAACATGCACCTCAGGTCAGGTTACCTGGCGCCGCGCTAGTGGCAGCCTGCTGCAGCAGCTCCTCCCTGCTGTAGTGAAGAAATTTCCCCTCGGGGATTAATAAAGTGTATAAAATCAAAAAAAAAAAATCAAAATTTATTATTATTTATATTTATTGTCCACTAGTGAAGGACACTCCCACAAAAATCTTTGTCAAATAAACAAGCATTTACATGTCAGTGAAAATTATTCATCCCAGATATTAAACCCAGATAGATTTTAGTGTCAGCACTCTGATCAACAAACATTCTGGACAAAATACTTATTTTTTCTGAGAAAAAAACAACTGAATGCTACCATAGCAGCATCAAACCACAATCAGGCACAGTTAGTGAACTACTGGAGAGCCTTAGTCAGACATATCAGGAGTTGGTGGAGACCAAAAACAGATATAAAAGGAGAGAAAATAAGGGATTTACTTCTTACTTATTGTTGTAGACTTAATGTTAGTTGACTAATGTCTTGGACTAACGACCGCAAGTCAACTAAGAGAATCTCTAGTCAGGGGCAGCCCTAATAATTTGGAGCAGGAATATTGCCGTCAACAAGAAGAGTATATAAAAGGAAAACTTGACTAAAAGGATCAATTTAAAGGTCATCTTTAGGGACATAAACATGTTCCTGTTAAACACAAAGAATATGTTTTCTGTAATAAGAGCTATTCCCACACTTATACTTAAATTAGTGAAATGTCACTTGGTTCTAAGGATAATCAGGTTGGTTGCTTTTCTCCCAGGTTGAGACCCACAGGTTTAGGCTCCCAAAATGTTAATGTTCAAGTGCATTCTTTACAAAGAACTTCAAAACTATTGTATTATTTCACCTAAAGAGAAACCTTTTTGACTTCACAATCAGATGATGTGATCTGTCCCAAAGCGTGGTTATGGCCCTTCCAATTCTGTGTTTTGAACAAGATTAGGGATTGGGAATTTCCAAATCAA
Source organism: Embiotoca jacksoni (assembly GCF_022577435.1). NCBI lineage: Eukaryota > Metazoa > Chordata > Actinopteri > Embiotocidae > Embiotoca > Embiotoca jacksoni. The sequence goes on from NW_027185241.1 coordinate 14,923,543, forward strand.
TTGATTAAATGCTCTTTTGGTGGCTCTTATTTTGTAATTGCCCTTCTTCATCTGCATTTTGGAAGGACTCCGAAAGGTTTATTTAACACAAGCCTGAAAATTCTATGACAAATATGCCAAAAGATGAGGTGACTACATTCACGTGTAATAACAAACCCTGAAGTTACAACTCATACATGCAGTTGTTAACTTTTACATACAAAATGCAAAGTTCTTTTCAAGTATTTGAGATTTTTCTGGCGGAATTTCCACTATTTCTACTATTTACTATTAAATAGTATTACTATTAATTTACTATTCTTAAACCCTTATGACAAACAAAAAAACATTATGACAAATATATGTAATATAATTTAATTTGTTTACTCTTGTATATCTAATGTAATTAAATGGATATACAATTACTTATTCTACATTTGAATCTGAACAATGTCCATTTTATGGCCTCCAGCTGAATGTGTGTATGTTCATAAAGTTCAATAAAGGGGAAAAAAAACCTTCAACTATTTTTTAGGTTAGCACAGGGAAACTTTCCAGATAAAGTTAAATACAGATTTCTGCTTTCAAACTCTGTACAACAGCAAAGGTCAAACCAAACATTCAACAGAGGTAACAACTACTAAAACGTACTTTAGAGCAAACCAAGACTTTCAATGTTTTTTTACTTTGTTTTTTTAACTTTCAGGCCCGTGAAGCCAACCACGTCGGTGACCAGATGACAGCAGAGCGGAGCAGCAGGACAGCCAGGACGCTGAACCACGTGGCTCTTGGACTCGGTATCGGGGGGGTAATCCTCACCATCGTCTACATAGCGGTTGTATCATCTCTGTTCTAAATCCGTTTCAACATTTTTGTCCCCATGCTCATTCTGCATCAGGTAATCTGACCATATCAGGACCATTACTGATCATTAGAGTGAGTTTCTATTGAAAACTAGCAACTCTGAAGTCGCCTGATTCCTCGAAAAGTTATTCAATTTATGATCAACAGTCGATGACTCTATTGTAAAGAGAATGTACAATGCCTTCTTAATCTGTTGCTCTTGTAGAGAGGAACCATTACAACGTACCAAAGATTCATGTTTCATCATTTTATCGCTTTCTGTTATCATACATTAGTACGTTTTTGACATGTAAAATATTTTTTCATCCATGATGCCTGAAGAGTTTAGCCTCAGTTTGGTATTGCAGGCATCAAATGTTATACAAAGAGAGATTTATTGTTCATGTTCAAACAGTAAATGATTATCAATACTTTTTAAAATGTCAGGTGTCATTCTGACTTCATTGTGAACTTTTGTTCAGTCCTGAGAGTCGAGATTTGTCTGACTATACAAAAGGTGAAATATTGTTGCCTGCTCAACATAACTGTTGGCTGTAATTATGCACTAACACCATAAATAAATTATCACTTCAAAACGTAACCAAGGATACTTCAAAAATACTCAGTAGAGATTTGGCTTTTGTTAAGCTCAAGCTTAACAAGTAAAAAATTAAATTAGGTGAGTCACCATTGTTTCTGATATGAAAGTGCTCGCTGAATAGGGATCTAGTCCTCTTTGTCAGTCAGGTAGAAACAATGGAGCCGTTATTGTTGACAAAACCAATCAGTGGCTGTGGCTGAACCTGTATTGTACCTGTGGCTGAACCTGTATACTTGTATGTTCTGCCTGTTCTTTGTCATGCATTGTCTGTATGTTCTTTTCATAACCAGTGCTGAAGACAAAAGCTTTTACTCTATACCAAATTTCTTTATAAATAAAGTTTATTGAGAGAAAAACTATCTGTGCTGTCTACTTTATTTGGAGGATTTTTATCAGACCAGAGCCAGCGCCTAATGAGGTTTGTTGCAGTGCACAAGAACATTTCTCCTGCCGCTGCAAAGCAAACAAATCATTTTGCAACTGAACTGGAATCTGTCAAAAATGTCATGGCCGCAATATGTTAATCTCAAGCAGTGAACCAAAGGGTACAAGTATAACACTTTCTGTCATCAACCAAATATTTCGATAGGACTCCTCAAGCTGTAATTACATGTAATTTTTTTCAGCCAGTGTTTATGCATGTACTTCCTGCTAGCGTGAGTACATTTAGCCTTACATTGAGTTACGACAGAATTTTCCAAGAACCTCATAATTTTGTATTTGTAGTTATTTTAGTCACACGTCAGATGACGAGTGATCTTGACATTTAAAAAATACTTTTGTTTAGAACTAGATTTATTCTTTTTTTTTTTTCCGATCAGGAGTCAGACATACTAGTTTTAGGCTGCAAGAACCCTTTGCATTTCCAGAATAAACATATTTTAACTAGTTCAGTAATTTTTGTTTTAATACAGAATCTGTTTCTTACTTCATGACACGTGAAAAAACTTTAAGATGTCAGCAGCACCAAGAGTCGAGAACGGTGTGCAAGGGCTGAATGTTTGTAAGTGGTTCTGAGTTACCGTACATACTCCGAGGCTGTTACAGTAAATGCTTTGTCTCAGCTTCCTCAGCTCCACCTACTTCCTCTTTTTACTTGTTCTCCTGCTTCCATCCCAGATATCCATAACCTCACTCAGATTCCTTTATACTTCTGCCTCGCCCTTTGCAGTTGAAATTCTCTCACTCCATTCTCACTCCTTTTCATCCCCTAACATTTTGTATCTGCTCCTTCTTCTGCCCTAAAACATCTTATTGTCCCTTAGGATTTCCCTTTGCAAAACCCGACATGGGATTGGACCACTGGCACACAGTTATTTTCTTGTTTCATGGGACACAATTAGATGCACTTCACATATCTAGTTTAAAGCTCATTTAAATACAAGCGCCGCAAATGAGCTATATGCTACAATATGCAACAGGATGGACATGATTTTCCCCTTCCCTCTCCAGGTCAGTGCTTTAGTGAAAGTGCAGTTGTTTTGTGAGTAAAAAAATCTGTGCAGGTCTGGATCAGCTCCCTGGAAGCCATTAATAACAGCCGCATCTGTTATTTAACCCTAAATGGTCCAGGAAGGGCTGTCTAAACATGACAAACAGCCTGCTGATGATTAAATAAACTGCTTTACCAAAGGAACAAGACGCTATGACCGCACAGACCCGATACACTGATAGTTGTTGAAATTAAACATAAGCCATCAGGAAAAGAACCATTGACTTTTATTAAGCTGCCTGTAGCCCTCTCATAACTGCAGCGCTCTCTAGGCTTGCAGTTGTTTCATCACACATGTTTTGAGATAAGTGTGAGTATGTTAAGAACCAAAGTGTGGAAATAATACTTTCCTCTGTGTTTGAGAAATATTTAATCTCAATACACTGAGCTGTGTTGAAAATCAATCTAGTAAAAGGGAGACGATTACAAATAACTGAAAGGAGAAAATAACTTTTACAAAATGTACTCTTGTAAAAAGACTCTTTCAGGTCATAGTGTGTTACATCTCATGATAAATGGCATGTGGCAGTCAGTAGTTAGCCACTCATCAAAGGCTCACTTTCCAAGTAATGAAACAAAGTTCTTTATTTTGTTCTAAATGTTCTTCATCCGTGCTCATTTCCATCTGCTGCTGTTAATTTGGACACCACTTCAGTTCTTTGTGCCAACTCTTACAGGTGCAGAAAGTAACCAACATCTGATTCAGCACAGCAAAGGTAAACCAAGTGTTGTTTTCCCTTTATTTCCCACGGACCAGTCCTTTCATTTGTTTTAACTGAATTGTGAGCAGTTGTGAGAGCCAGCTAACTCTATCCTTTTCAGTTCTAACCTCTAATAGCTGGCAGGGTTATAAAATGAGCTGTGTCTGTGTTTAATGATTATTGACCTGCCCTGCAAAGTTTCCAGTAAGGTGAAACAGAAGCTACAGAGGAAATACCTCATCCACCATCTGCCTGCTCGTTATTGTGTAAAACACATAACAATGCTGAAGTAATATAAGGAGCAGCCATTACAAGAGAGCAGCCATTTAAAACATTGTAAATCTGCAGCAGAACTTCTGGCTGTGCTTCTGCTGCCCTTTAGTGGATAATAAACAGTCCTGTCAGAGAGTTACAATGAGGGAAAAAGCTCTCTGACGCGTTTCCTATTAATGTGGCAAAGGTTCATTTTGACTGCAAGACTCCTGACATACACGTTTCTGCTGCCTGCACCGAGCATGATGCAACAACAAATGCGGAACCTCTGAGCAAGAATCAAGACCACATCGAGTCACTCACACCCTTGTGATCACACCTCCTCTGTTCTGTCTCAGTTTGTCAGTCTAGCCACCGCCACTGCAGCTGAGAAGTAGGTGAGAGTTGAACCCTCTACGCACTGCCTTTTTGTGTAGCACCTTTTATACAAAACAAATCGAGCTCAAGGTGCTTTACAGCAAGAAATTACATGCAGTGCTTCACATGAAACACATAAATGAACATAAAAAAAATGTTAGAATTTGTAAATTCAAAGGGGGGGAAAAAAACAACTTATAAAACTATGAACAGGTTTTACCTTAAGGAAAAATTTAATTTGTAAAACAAATTGTAGGGTAAGTTGCCCGGACCAATATGGCTGCGGCGTTGATGTACATTCCAGAAACCAATGTGGCGTCTCGTGTATACGGCCTATCTACGGTATGTAGCCGTGGGCACAAACCTCTGAGAAAGTTCAAAGAATGCATAACATTGTTACATTTCACCAGTTTAGGATTTACTGGAACTGCATAAAATTATTAAACCACCATTACACAAAGACAAACAAAGAGCTTTTGTTTCCATGCGTAGGCTACATTTTATTGAACGTATGAAAACAAGTACAAATGGCAAAACCAGAAGAAAATTATCTTTTTTTTTGTTGCAAAAAGGAAAATAAATTAAGTCACCCTTCCATCGATTCAGTACAAGAAGCACAGCATGTGAATTTGTCCTCCAAAATGTATCAAGAAGCCATTTGTTGCCACAGCTGAGACACCAGAGAAGAGATTCGTGCTGCTTAATTTGGTTAACATTTTTCATGAGATACTCCAGATACCTAAACCTCAAGCAGCCGATTGTCCATTGAACACAAGCCATGTGGTAGACCACACGCATGAAGTGTAATAAGCAGTAAATACTATGTAAGACTGAAGGCCACAGTGAGTGAGAAGACAAACTCGTACTTTAACATGCAGTATAACTCGCCATATTCATTTATGTACTATTTACATACCCAAAAACTTCCCTCTGTGGCCTGGCGACAACATGACAAGCTACAATAATTTCCATCATCTCCTCACTCAGCCAATAGGAGAGAAGTTAAAATAATAGTCATTTAGTACAATTCAAGACGAGGAAATAAGAGTATGATGTCATCACAAAAAGCAAAGCTTAACTGGTGCAATATACCTTAACTATTCTCTTGTTTCCTTCTTTTGTTCAACAGCTGGAGGCAGACTCCCACTTGTCTTGAGTTTCTTATGATATATATACACACACAAGACCTGCTCATTCACGGAGAGGCCACAGGAACCATGTTGGACTCCATCTACTGCAAAGACATTAAATCAGGGCAAAACACACACAAAGGAGAGGAACCGAAACGTGAAGTGGACAAGACAGTATTGGATTTAACAGTTCGAAATGGATACAAATGTGCAACAAAGAGCAAAATTTGTCCCAAAATGTCATCGCTAATACAGAAAACATATCTTCTTAAATAGTTGAATGTATTAGTGAACTGAACATTGGGTAATTGGGTGCAGTAAATGTGAGAGGAGGGGAGGGGAGAAGGGGGGTGGGGGGAGGCAGGACGAGGTCTTCTTAGTAGGAGCGGATGGCAGGAGGAACGTGGGCGCAGTCCTGTTCATCCAGAGAGCTGTCAATAACAGGACGGTACTCCAGGGTCACCTGTGATTGGTCAAAAACAAAAAGGTTGCACCAGACATCAGTGATGATACTGACATTTAAAGTTGATAATGGTTCGTAGAGCAGTGTAAAGTCGTGGTGTGAGCACCGCACGCGCACACACACACACACACACACACACACACACACACACACACACACACACACACACACACACACACACACACACACACACACCTTTCCAGTCTTGGGGTCGACGTAGGACAGAGTATGTTTCCTCCAGTGCTGATCGTAGGGAGTCTTCTCCTGACCCTGCAGGGGCTTCGAGTAGTCGTACTCGTCGACACGATCCTGGAACATAATTGAGAGAAATACCGTCAGACTGGAGAGTGAGCAGTTAAGATTTGCTTGTGTGTGCAATTATCTGCAGACCAAACACGTAATACCAAGTCAGAAAACAACAAATGACCAGTGTGAGACTGACCGAGAATGTTCGTGTAAGCAGAGAAAAACAGGAAGAAAAAGACTGAAAGAAAAAGAAAAGCAACAATGGATGAACCATGATAAAACTGACCTTGAAGTCTTCTCTGGCATGGGCTCCCCTGCTCTCCTTCCTCTGCTCAGCAGAGTTAATGGTCTGGACGGCATTCAGCATCAGATTCTGCAGCTCCAGCGTTTCCACCAAGTCGGTGTTCCACACAATACCTGGAGAAGAGGAGGGAAAAAAATCCCCTTTATATTCTTAATGGATAAACTGTATTCTATGTCACAGTGTAATACGATTGCAGCTTTTTGCACAAAGACACAAGTAAGTGAACACAGAAAAGGCAAGAGAAGTGATGAAGCACCTCTGTCAAAGGTCTTGATGTCATCCAGGGTCTGGTAGATGGCGTCCATCTTGTCACATCCTTCTTTCAGAACAGAGCCGGTGCGAAACACTGCTGCATGAGCCTGCATTGTCTGAAAGCAAAGACACGGAGATGTGTTAATATCAGTTTGTTTGGGAACATAAAACCTTTTGCAAACTGTAAAATCAGGTATAATCTGAACATCAATGTGTTTGTACCTTCTGCATGTTGAGCCTGATTTCAGAGGTTCTCAGGTTTCCGTTGGCAAACCTCAGCTTATCCAGGTTCGCCACAGATTCCTCTCCTGCACTCGGCTTCAGAGCAGACAGTTTCTCTCCTGGAGAGAAAAACAACATCACCAGTGTCAGCAGTGAAGTCAACATCAACCAAAACACCGGCGTCACATATGATCCTGTCGGTCGAGCATGATAATGGCGACAAAGTAGAGGTGTCAATTTCAAATGTCGCCGCCTGATTTTTTTCAATTTTTACAAATATAAACTAAATCTCTCTTAATCGATTAACGTGAAATGAATCTGTTTTCATTGATAAACGTTTTTGCATTGAGAAAAAAAAAGAAAAGAAATGTACGTAGACCTTAACCGATCTTAAGTCTAGTAAAACTCGTTAGAGAGGAGCTCACCTGGTTTGTGCTCCTCGGCGATTGTGAGCGCGCAGGCTCTTCCAAACACCACCAGGTCCAGCAGGGAGTTGGCACCCAGCCTGTTCGCACCGTGGACGCTGGCGCAGGCCGCCTCGCCACAGGCATACAGTCCGGGCACAACCTTGTCCGCGCCGTTGGTATGAATGATCGCCTGATGAGAGAAAAACATCAAGATTGTGTCCACTCTGTCGGTAGGATTGCTCACAGTGAAGAAGTTAGTCGTGCCTGAGTGAGCAATGTGTCCGGTTGCACTGATTCTGTACCTGTCCCTTGTAGTTTGTGGGTACTCCCCCCATGTTGTAGTGGACGGTGGGCAGGACAGGGATTGGCTCTTTGGTGACATCAACCCCAGCAAAGATCATGGCCGTCTCCGAGATGCCAGGCAGCCTCATGGCCAGCTGCTGAGGAGGCAGGTGGTGAAGCTGCAGGTAAACGTGGTCCTTCTCTGGGCCGACACCCCTGAAGGAGTAAAGATGGATAATAACAACAGCAGCTGCTGCTTCGGTCGTTTCATTCTTAAGAAACTCAAACAGTTGCATCACACATATACACATATACACATATACATACACGTACACGTACACATACACACAGGCTTTGTCCATACCTGCCTTCTCTGATCTCTATGGTCATGGAACGTGACACCACGTCCCTAGAGGCCAGGTCTTTGGCATTGGGGGCGTAGCGCTCCATGAAGCGCTCTCCCTCACTGTTGATCAGGATCCCTCCTTCACCACGGCAACCCTCTGTGATCAGGCAACCGGCTCCGTAGATCCCTGGAACGATTCACAACTTTATTGGACTTTTGTCCTCACAACATTTTACTCAGAATAAGAAATACACACATTTATGTTTAGTTTCAAAGCAACCTAACTTTAAGACTAATCCTGTTTTTAGTGTGACTAAACTGGCTTTGATTTAAGTGGGATCGTACATTATTTTGTTACCATGGTAACTTACAATAGGCAACAAACAAGCTATTGGATCCAGATGTTCATGAATGAGTAACATAAGTGAAACAGTAGTTGAACAGCAGACCATTAAAAGCAGTTGTCTTTGTAATAAATTCATAGAAATCCAAAGTTTGATTCATATTTTAACTACATTCTCATCAATGAAGCACCATGGAAATTACTTTGCGAGTTGACACCAGAAATCAAGAGGAATCCGTTAGTATTAAATCAGCTGGAGCCACAGAGTGTCATTTGACACTTGTCGAGTGCCGCCCCCAAAAACAACAGGAAGCATCACAGACGTTTTGATAGGTAACTCAAATATCTATTTTAGTGTGTGCTGCATTTATGTAACCAGCCACTTACAAAGTTGGTCTAATAACTTTACTATAAAAGGTAAAAATAATAATAAAAAGGGTAAATACTGAACTGTGGCCTTTGGTGACCTCCAAATCGTCTGTGCTGCTTCATACATAACAGAGGAATGTGGTGTCGGATGTCCAGTGGGAACAAAAATAAAGATGGCCACCGTGTGTTTTTGCAGAAGGGAGCTCTATTATTGGAGCTCAATGTCAACAACTGAATCTGAGCAGTCATGGATAAGACTGATTTGAACCATCTGTAACTGCAGATGTATACATTTAACACGGTGATAATGATACAGAAGTAGGTGCTGGAAATACATTTTTTCAAACTTTTTCAGTAACTTCAGATTCTTTGAGCAGAAATGATAAATTATTGTTCCACATAATAAATGGGACAAAAGGAAACTGATTAATAGTTTTAAAATAATCTGTTTTCATTATCTATCCCAGACACTTGACTGGAAAGTCTACAAAGCTTTATACTGCAGATATTTATTGCTTGCTTTTGTTGATATTTTTTTAATTTATCTGTAGTAAAATCAAAACTCAAAAGAGGAACATTGAAAGGCCTTAACGACAAAACTATTCATACGCGGTCTTATTGCAGCTTTACAGCTAGACCTTGAACTGTCACTCACAGAATATCTTCATTAGTTAAAATGAATAAAGTAATCTAGACATGTTTTCAAGTAGGTACGTAGCTGCTGTGGAGTTTTGCAGCAACTGTCATTTAGAATAAGACTCAGTTTCTTTCTCTGCTGTTTTAATGCTTCATTAGTTGAGTTCAGTTATGACTATTGCGGTTTAATAAGTTAACCATTATCTTCTCTTACCTGTGGGATGGAACTGTACAAACTCCAAATCCTGGCAGGGCAGGCCAGCTCTGGTCACCATTGCATTTCCGTCTCCGGTGCTGGTGTGGGCAGATGTGCAGCTGAAATAGGTTCTTCCATAACCACTGGAGGGAAAGACAGAACTCACTTATAAACTTCCATACACTTTTAATTGCTCATGAACATTTGAATTAAATGGTTGAGTCTCATGTCTCTCACCCAGTGGCAATGACGGTGTTCTGGGCTCTGAAGCGGTGAATCGAGCCGTCCTCCATGCAGAGAGCAATCACTCCTTTACACTCGCCATCTTCCATCAGGAGGTCCAGGGCAAAATACTCCACAAAGTAACTGGTGTCATAACGAAGCGACTGCACAGAAATCGGACAGATTCATCAAATGCAGTTAAAAGGTGCTGCACGGTAAAACAAGTTTCTCAATGCGCTGACTGAGGCAGAGAAATAAGATAGGAAAGCAGGTGTGCTTACCCTTCCATAGAGCGTATGCAGCAATGAGTGTCCCGTCCTGTCCGCTACACAGCAGCAGCGGTGGGCCTGGCCTCCTTTTCCATACTTCAGACTCTGACCTCCGAAAGCCCTCTGGTAGATCTTCCCATCCTCAGTGCGGCTGAATGGCATGCCAAAGTTCTCCAGCTGGGAGAAAGAGAGGGGTCCCAATCTGTTATTACTGTGTGTTAGACAGTCCTTGGTGGGATTTCAGTGGTGTGACTAAGAAATAGAATAAATTAATTCATTAAAAAAAGAAACCCACAAACCACCAAATTATAACTCTCTGGGTTTACATATTTAGTGGTCGAAGTCTAATATTTTCCAGCAAACATAACCACGGGTGTGCATGTATGTGCCTGTGTGAGAGATCTTACCTCCACTACGGCTGCAGGAGCCTGCTCTGTCATGTAGTGGATGGCATCCTGGTCTCCGAGCCAATCAGATCCCTTCACTGTGTCGTAGAAATGCCACCTCCAGTCATCGTTCTCCATGTTCCCCAGGGCCGCATTGATCCCACCCTATGAACCAGGATATTATAAAACAAATCAAAAACATTGAAAAGAAATAGTACATTTGTAAAAAGAGTGTTCAATTAAAGTGAAATGAATGCAGAAGAATTAAGAGCCCAGCTGACTTGCAGAACTATTCACATCCTCAAACAACATCAAAAGCGTGTTGTTGTACCTGTGCGGCGACAGTGTGAGACCTGGTGGGGAACAGTTTGGTGACGCAGGCGGTGTTGAAGCCAGCCTCCGACAGGCCAAAAGCTGCTCTAAGTCCTGCTCCTCCAGCTCCTACCACCACAGCATCAAACTCGTGATCCACAACGGGATACTGAGTAGATATCTGAAAACATCAACAGAGAAAAGGTACCGTAAAGCCTCGAAGAAAGAGCAGTCTGCACGTAGTGGAAGCTGAAGCTCTTGCTATGGTTGGGGATTGATGTGAGTATGCAAAAGACAAGTCCAAGGCCGTGTGTGTGTACAGGCTCACATTTCTAGTTAAGTAAAGCTGATTCCAATAAAAGAATAAAATCAAACTCACGTCATCTGATACTTTAGCATTGCTCTTCTTGCCATAGATGGAGAAGTGGAAGTTCCTGCAGCCCTGAACAGCAGCAGCAGCAGCAGCAGAGACCTGGTAGGAAAGAAAACACCTTCGGTCAGTGGACACCAAACTACGGCAGCACCGTCGCTCACATGTCCAGCACGAAACCAACAGGTGGCTGCTTACCTACAGAAATTCAGTTTACCAAAAGCCTTTCCATAAAAATCCTTAAATCAAAGCATGACTATTAATATTCATGAATCAATGCAGATTATACAGCGACCTTTGTTCATTGACAGTTTTTTTTTTTTTTTAATGAATCATGGCATCATTAGACAATTACTCTGATCTAAAAATTACCTTTAAACATATATATACGCATCGTACCCTTTAACATGCAGCTGCCAGCTTCAACTGTTTTTCACAAGGGCAGCTCAGCTGACCGCTTTAAATACAACGCAATGACTCAGTTAACTAAAAATTACGAAACATGTCTAATGTAAAACAATGAAGTGGGTTTTGTTATATGCACAACATTTTTACTGGACTTGCAAAACACGACTATCTTTCCCTCCTGGTGTCACATTGAAACACCCTCAACTACATAATCCACCGGTTACGAAAGCAAAAAAAAAAAAAATTTTTTTTTTTTTTTTTTTTTTTTTTTTTTTTTTTTTTTTTGGTCCTTTCCTCTTAAACAAAACACAAACTATACAGCTAAATAAGGTAAATGTAGATACATGCTAGATGTATTTCTCTCAACTTGTTACTCACTGTTTTCGCTTTGACGGCCCCCCTCTTGGAGAGGAGACGGGACGCGGCGCGGACACTCGCCATGTTGTCAGTTGAGAGACGGTTCCTGGAGCAGGAAGGTCTGTTCGGGGAGCAGATAGTCTGTTGCACAGGACTAAACCACTTTGTCAAGAAAGGGGGGTATCACGCATATTTAAACCGAATAATTACTATATAAAACAGTTATTAGTGCGCTTTCCACAGTAGAAACCGATTTAATACGTTCATTAAATCCGATAGAATATACAAATCTTTTAATTGAAACAGATAATTAGACTTTTATATGACTGGATTTCCCTGGATTAACCTCAGTCGCCATAGATGGACTGCTGAAGCGTAAACATTTTATAATCTGGGTGAAGTGACCTAGACTTTTCATTCAAGGTGAGACATATTCTTACAAATACCTACAATGACATGTTGCCGGAATTACACTGATGTTATTCCCCTTGTTACGTTTGTATTAAATACTGCAGCGAGCACGAGCCACCAAGTTAGTTATCTCACAGCTGTGAGCTGGGCTGTTTCATTTCCGGTGAAGCCAGGCAGGTTGTGCTCCTGATGCCTAACGCAGTGTTTTGGTAAACGCTCATAACAAGGTAATGACTGACGAACCTCCACATCCAGTGCTTATTGAAATGCATTGCTATTTACATTAATATGTACCATTTCTAATTTACACTTCTCACTATTCTAATTTACATTTAAAGAAGTGCGTTATGACGTCGTTGATGTTTTGCTCTGCCCTGTGTGTGTGTGTGTGTGTGTGTGTGTGTGTGTGTGTGTGTGTGTGTGTGTGTGTGTGTGTGTGTGTGTGTGTGAGAGACAGCTTCCTCCATGAACAACTTGAATGACCCCCCCAGGTGGAACATCCAGCCGGACCCCAGAGGGAGGGGTGCAGGGCCCGGTGATGGCAACCAGTGGAACTATGCCCTGCTGGTCCCCATGCTGGGATTGGCTGCATTTCGTAAGTTACACAAGGAGACGTGTGTGGAAGAGTGTTTGTGAATGAGGTAACAAACAGGACGGCACCATTTGAGTTATATTATGAAATGCATAGTTATTAAATGCTCACATGCAAGGCAGTGTTTGATCCAGACTTTTTAATTTTTTTTTAATTTTTTTTATTGTTTTAAATATGTTTTGTTCCTTTTGACTTATTAGTGTCTTAATGGAGTCCACCGTCTTACATACGCTGGCACTGTCTCTTTTGTCATAAGAATACCAAATGACATTGTTAGACTTGTTAGATTTAACGTTAACATTGGAGGAAGACAGTAGATTGTCTGCACAATAAATTACAGCTCAAACATTTATTTGACTAAAAAGAGACACTGTTTTGACCCTTTTGGGTCTTTATCAGTCCAGTTTCACAAAAATGTCTGTTGAAGCAAAGCTGTCCTTTATAAGAGTGTGAGAATTATCAGGGACTACATTTTCTTGTCGGCCTTTCAAATAGCTCATCTTTGTTTTTAGATGTCACCTTTGCCATGTTAACTGACTCTTTCAAACTTGCAAGACAACAAGACTGGCTCTTCACAAAAATGTAGGAAGAGTCACTGAAAATTCTCCTCTCATTTGTTTCCCAATTGTCCCATCAGGTTGGATCTGGACCAGGGAGTCTCAGAGGGAGATCCAGAAGGTCAAAGCGCAGTATGACATAGATGTGTTCACAATAAAAAACGACATGGAGACATGTTACCGGGATACACTGACAGAGAGGCGCAAGGCAGTGGCAACACTGGAGCTGGAGCTGGAAAAAGAGAAACAGAGGGTTAAAGGCTACAAGCAGGCCATGATCTCACAGAGTCAGCAGGTTATGGTAGAACGGAAACAGTTGCAGCAGGTAAAGATGTTACCTATTGTTTGCATCTTGCTTATATAAGCACCTTAAAAGAGAAGAGGGTGTCTCCCCTTTATTATAACTCGAACCCTGTCTTCCTCTCACTTTGTCTACCGTCCCACTTCCACTATTGTGTATTTGTCCTGTTGCATCTTCTCCTTAACACAAAACTCTGTCTTCTTCATCCCAAGGAACGAGAGGCCTTGGAGGAAGAGAAGCAAAGGTTGGTGAAGTCTGGAGCTGCAGGTGCTGTGCTGCATCACGCCCTGAAAAGAGAGAACGACTGGCAACAGCGAGCCACCGCCACTCTAGCGGAGCTCGAAGGTCAGCTGGTGGAGCGGCAGAACGCCTACTGCTCCCTCATCCAACCTCGAGATCAACGGCTGGAGATGGAGAGGAACATGCTGCTGAAGGTCGTCAAAGAGCCCATCGGTGGAGAACTGGATCTCGAGTCTGACCTGAAGGACATTTTTAAGAGAGACAACCATTGTGCGGACCTGCTAAACACGAACAAGAGGAAGAACGGAAGTCTCATGTGGGTGTACCTAAAGTACTGGCAGCTGCAGATCACCGTCCAGAAACACAAACGAGCTGAGGACGCCATACTAAGAGGGAAAATCCCATCTAACACAAAGTGACTGAAGACAAAGAGAAGCAGGTGCTTTCATTTTACTTGAATGTTGAAAGTTTGTGGATCAGGAATGAATAATACTTGTATTTTTCAACCATGTGTAATTATCTTCACTTGATAGGAATGACATGCAAACACACAATCAGTCATCAATAATGATCTTATTGTCTCAATAAGATAATGTTCAATATGCTCCATCTATTATCTCAAAACTTATAAAAGATGGAAGATTTTGATCGGGCAACATTATCATAACTGAGGAAACGCTAACTAAGACACGTTAACCTTAAAAGAAGTGTGTGAAACCTTAATGCAACAGGATAATCCAGGTTACACATATTGAATACACAAATGGTGGTTAACTAAATATAAAGATATGATTTATTTGTTTTAGCGCCCTGATAAATTGTAAACTTACATTCCCTAAATGCCATGAATTAATGTTAATTATTTCTGGAAAGAGGATATTTTTATATCCATTCATCTTCGACACAAATTCAGGGCTTTCATAAACATAAACATTGTCCCATGTGATAATCCTCCTTTCTGGGAAAGCACTCTTTCTCATCAGGAAATTACAAAATTAATATTAGATAGTAAAAATGAGTGTCTAAAACACACTGTAATCACTGTTATTGCATTTTTCACAGAAAAATCTTTTATTTTGGAGGGGATTTCTTTTACATACATGTTGGTTGATTGGTGTGGGAGATATTTATTAGTAGGACCTTATTTGTTTTTTACCAACTCTTCTGTCTGTCTTTGCAGTCTTATCTGCTGCCATCTAATGATGTAGTAATGCCTCCAGAATAGCCTGACTGTCATTGCTGGTTTATAACTGTCAGGGAGACGGGACCTTACTGAAGGTGCATGTGTACAAAGTAGTGCTCAGTACTCCAACATCTCGCAACAAAAATACTATTAACCAAAACGCTCAGTTCATTTCACACTGTGACGCTCCAGTAATGAAAGGATTAACTGAATCAGTAGCATTTTTGTTTGGTTATCAGGCCTCTCCTCTCTGTGCTGTTATGTTTTTGTTTTGACCTCGGTGAATAAGTGCTGGATGTAATGCCATGAACTCCAATATAATCACACTGAACACTATGTACAATCTTTTGACTATATTCTTGGTTTAAGAGCTTTTCAGGTTGTCTGTTTCTCCTTAAGAGATGTCCCTTTGCAGTGTTGTTGTCTTGCCACTGGGGGGTGCTGCTGCTGCTGTTGGATTTGCTGGAAAATGATCTTTTGCTCAGACTGCATAAAGTACAAAATAAAAAAGAATGAAATAGAGAGTAATGAATAATAATTAAAATAAAGGGTTTGTCTGGGTACTATAGGGAAACACATTAACGCCCATCTAGTTATGTAAAACAGTAGGAAAAACAAGCTTCCAGTGTTTAGTGAAGCTTTAATGACATAGAAATCACTGACAATCATGACAAAAGTGTGTTGTCTTCCTCAAACATAGTTTACAATCATTGTTCAGAGTGAGTCAGAATGTGTTTATATCTACAGTACAGTAAATTATTACACTTTTTTGCAAAGTACAGCACATAATTTATGAGTTATTTATTTACCATTTTAAGTGTCTTTCTTGAATGATACTGAAAATGCCAAGTCAGCAGATGAGATATCCATTAGCTTGATGTACATAAAAACGATATTTGTTGGATTCATAATATCATCAGGAAGAATATATTTTTCCTCGGTCACAATTTAGAGGATTTTATTTTACTAACACTAATATATTAATTACAAGAACAAAGCCTCTGTTACATTTTCTGAAATACAGTTTTAAATTCTCTTCCGCCTGCTTGCTTCACTCCCTCCTCTGCACCCGATGAGAGGTTTCCCTTGGAGAGGACATCAGACTCGAGGCTCTGAAGTTCACTTTGATTGGCTTGCTGAGGTCCTGAGTTACGCCAGTCATTTCCTGTTTATCCACACCTTTATCCCCCTCCCCTAGCATACACTCAGACGTGGCAGTGGCATGAAGTGGGATCCTGCTGGTGTTGAAGAGGGGCAGCTGGTGCTTTGTCTTGGCTCCACTGCTGCCGCCCAGCACCAGAGTCTGGCTGGGACTCCTCTCGACCGTCAAGTGGACCACCTGCTGCTGCTTATAGCTCTCCCTACGAATGCTGTCTGTCTCTGACAGTGTCAGCCTGGAAAACATCATGTACAGATGCATGATTTTTAAACAAATCTTTGAAAGACACTTAAGTAAAGTTCTGTCATCAATTCACTGACAGACTTAAGGGGAGTGCTGGAAGTGAAAAAAATAAGAACTAGTACTTATTCACGTGTTAGCATGTGCTTCGACAGGTAATCACCAAATCATATTGTAAAGTAAAAATGACTTATGTTCACACAAAAAAATGGTTTAATCAAGGGGACAACCATTTCAATGAAAGAGTAACAAAATAAGATCAAAACCTAGTTTATGGTTAGATCAAGTATGAAGTTCTGGAAGGCTTTTAATTTTAAATGCAAGCACTTAATTTGAAAAGGATACAGGAAGCATTATTTAGCCAACCAAGAGTGACTTCAAGATGACATCAACAGGCTCTTCACTTCACTTGCTACTCTCCTGCAGTTAGCGCTGGTTGGGGAGAGCTCGACGTTCAAAGCTCTGTTGTGTCTGAGCAGACTGTGTGATTGTTTGGAGCCATGCTGACGTCATTGGGAGGTTAATGTATTGTTACTTTGACGAGCTGGCAGCGGAGAAAAGCAGACAGGTAAAAAGGAAGCAGGTGAGAGTCACTTAGTGCCTCCTGGTTCGGCCTAACGCAGTTTTTTGGGGGGCCATTATGGATCATCCAGATAACCTGATATGGACAGATTGCTAGAAGTGCTGGTTCCCAAGAAAAAGTCGTAATACACCAAATAGTAAAATGTAGAAGTGCCGGTACTGTGTACCGGTGAGTACCGGCCCACTTTGACCTCTGCTTATGAGTAAATCCAAACTCAAAAAAGAAAACTACTGCTTCACTGCTCTTTGTCACTTGAAACTTTGAAGCTGGGTGTATTTTTGACCGCAGGACTTCACATATTAGATGTGTTTTCCTTTAGCTTTTCACGACGCCACTGATCAGGATGAGGTTATGAAGTGCAACTCGTCTGAACGCAGCAGATTTTACCTTCAGTTTACAGTAAAAACACAATGAACACAAAGCGCTGCTTCATGTCTTTTACCTCCATCACACGTGCTGCATATTACAACACCACACCAGCCTACAGATACTTAGTAACAGCTCACATTAACGTATCAAGAGAATATAGTAGAAAACAGCAATAAAGCATGTCATGCAACAGTTCGGATATATAGAGCAAAGCAGAATTTGTACGACTTACTTGTACTGTGGTCTCGTTTCAAGGACCAGGCTCAGCCAGCAGGCTTCATAGCTCTCTTTCTTCCACTGGTTGTACTCCTGAAGATCACAGTAGGAGTTCACCAGGTAGCAGCATCCTCGGCTCACACAGTGCATGGTGGGGTTGTGTCAAGAGTGTAATTGTATATCTGTGCCAAGAAAAAAGTCTTCTGTCGCTCAGATCCTACTGGAAGTGAATAAAACTGAAGTGAAAAGAGCTGTTAAATCATGTGTCGTCATCAATGTGTGTTTCCCTGTGTGTGTATCAAGCAGTCTGAGATGTGTGTGTGTGTGTCATGCAATGACTTAAATATCAAGTCTTGTTTCTATTTTTACTCCCCTGTGTCACATTGTTGTGAATGTGGTGAACGTCCTCTCTTCAAACATCCTGAAGGTTGGTTTTCAGCTGAAAAGGAATTTAAACTCTTTCCATGACGTGAGCCAATCAGACAAATGCAGCTTAACATGAAATCCTCTGAATTCATCTACTGAACATGCAACATTTTCAGTCCTTTTAATCTAATCATGGATCAAATTGAGAAACCTTATACATATCATTTATATGGCAACATGTTTATTTATAGTCACTAGCAGTGCAACTTACACTTGAGTACTTTTCTGTGTAGTTGAATGTGTTGGCCAGTGTGCGTGATCATTGGTTTGGGGACATGTGAGCGTGTGAGTGTGTGTGTGTGTGTGTGTGTGTGTGTGTGTAATGATAGAAGTATGAAATGACTAATCTGTGTTGATGAGATGGATCTAAGACTCATATCATCAAGTCAGAGAGTCTATCCTCCCGCTCCTCAAATGTCTCTCAAATAGAGAACACGTTGCAAGAAGAAAACAGCTGAAGGCAATCGGAGTCTGGCTGACAGTCACGATCTAGCTCAATAAACTCAAAGCTACGTCAGCTCAGGGGCCGAAATCATGTTTTTAGCGACAGCAAAAATCATGTTTACGACTGTTTGTTCTTTAGAAGAAGAGCTCTGCCACAGTTCTCACCAGCAACGGCTTAAAATATCAATCAAGCAATTATCTTACTGGTGCCTGGAAGATGTGATCACCTGTGCTACATTTTAAGAGGGACGTATCTCACGCATAAACCATTTTACATGTTATTCAAGCAACTAACCAACAATGTAACTGACAATTTTCTATACCACCTTCCCTTATGAGTCATAGTCTGTTTTATGTATCTTTGTCTGTATTGAAATGTTACCAAACTGAATGATTTAAAAAACAAAAAAAGGTATTTTTCTATCCATCTCAGTTCTATTTCAATTGGCTGCTTTATTCTCAAAAGTTACAAAGAAATAATTAATGCTGGGAAACGTCAGCTTGTCTTTCTAACAACCTTGCTGACTGTCATTTGTACAAACTTGTGATGACATCTTGGCAAGTCAACCTTTTAGCAAGAAGCTCTTCAGCAAAGTGAAAAGAAGTCAGCAGCATAGAATAAATGTTTCGGCAAAAACAACAATATTTGCACTGGGGCCAATCACAGTTGTTACTCACCATTACAGTCGGTGTGATGGTCAGTAGAGCGAATTGAATCTGTGGTTGCTTTACTTTAACAAACAGAAGAATGGACAGTGAGCATTGACAATGATCTCAACAGATGTGCTCCCAGTATCCTTTAATTTCAGCTATACAGATGTGAAGGAAGGTTGGAAGGCAGATTAAAAACCTCGCTGAACGTGTGCTGAACGTTCACTAAAACAGTTACTGTCTATGTGTGTAGCCATTTACAAGTCGCATCAATCAAATTAAACACTCTAGCAAGATGTATTTATGTGATTATTTGTTATTCTTTTTGTTTAGATTGCTCACTGCCCGCAAGCTCCCTTGAAGATGTGACTATATAACACTTTGTCACTTAAAACCCTCTTGCACTCAGGGGGACGTTGGCAACCCCGGCTTTATAAATCTGTGAGGGTGAAACTGAATCAGAGGGAGTGTGGTGGCATGACGGAGTCAGCGGAAGGTATGCTGGACTCATCCCAGCAAAAACAGTCTGTTCCAGCAACACAAGAGCCGGTATCACATGACTTCGGTTTGATGCTGAATCCTGACTAACAGATGTTGCTATGGTAACACTCATGTACATTCACAGAACAAATAAACAAGTAAACAGGCATCTCATCCTGTTCTGGCGTGGCAGTTTTTCACCACAGGCAACTCTGCAGCCAATTTATTAGTTTGTAGGGATTCATATATAATCTGGATAAATATTATTGTGACACAAATGCTCATCACTTGTCGTGTTGATTTGGCATCAAGTATTTCAAGTCTTAAGACATTAGAGTCCAGATGCATGTAGTTTCTCCATTAATGATGGAAGCACTTTTTTTTTTTTTACTAATGAGATTGTGTCTATTTTCCATTCAAGTTCAGAACAGGAAAAGACCACGCGAATTAAGTTTAAGCAGAAGGTGATACAAGTTTTCTTAATAAAAGCAGATTTTTAGAGGGTGCGAATAATTTACATGAATTAATAAAAAGTATGAATCCTTTACCCACAATGCCACTAGCACTGGAGAACATTTCACAAGCACTTTTTTTTTAAACTGTGTAACGAAGCAGAAGCAATTGTTCACCTTCACCCGAAGCATTTAAGGTGAAAAAAGCAGATAACTAATACATCTCTTTTTAAAAGAATGAATTTATTGTCAAACATTGAAATATTATGCAGTAAATGATGTGCCAGACTTGGCTTGAAGTCTAAAAAAAAACAGCTCAAACAGTTACAACAAATAAACCATGATGTCAACAACTCCAAAGACTTGGTGGATATTTTCTACAGTCCCCACCTTAATGATACACTTTGTTTACAGAGATAAGTGAGAATATCTGCCGGATGTTTGGGTATTTATGGAGACTCTAGTTCTGATCAGACAAGCAGACTGCTTTATGAATTGTAGAAACAAAGCTGGTAGATCAGCCACTTTAATTTATGCTGTTTACCCTTTTTCAAAGTCAAGGGGTGCATCACACAGCCTCAACAGCACCTATCACACGCAGCATTAGTAGCTGAACCAGGCCGGCCTCTTCCTGGGCCTCTCCACTATCCTCTTGTCTTTGTCCTGCTCGCTTGGTGTTTCACCCTCGTACAGGACCACAGTCTCCACAGTCGAGGCCCTCAGCGGGCCGCCTTCCATTGTTTTAATCTGCTGACGAATCACAGCGGTCTCCCTGGACACTTTAGCGTAACAGAAGCCACACAGGATGTGTTTTTGCTTCAAGTGGCCACACTCTAAACACGGCTCGATGTTGTTCTGGGACGGAGGAGACAAAAACATTAGCTTAAACAATGTCTGACTATTACTGAGTTTTTCTTAAATACTTGAGATATATATATATCTATATATAGATATATATATATCTTGGCATTTCTGCACTGCAATTGTTTGTCACCTTTTGGCCAACGTTGCTCACACACACACACACACACACACACACACACACACACACACACACACACACACACACACCAATACTGGTTGAATCATATTGGAGATATTAATATTTAAACATCTTGGTTCTATTGCAAGATGCTCTATTGTTGTTCCAGATTACTGGGATGAGGTCATGCTTTAAAATAATATCAATTACACTTTTACACTGGAAAAGTTATCAATACTGCAAAATTTGAAATGTGAAAACTAAATTTTTATTTACACACAGACTGTAGTTTACACACCATTACATAGTTTAAAAAAAAGGGGGAATTTCGCTCATAAAATTGCAGTGAGTGGAATTATTGTTTATTGTATAGCCTTAAAAATAAATAATGATTGTTCAACAGCAAGTGTTTCTGTAAACAGGATCATTGCTTTCGACTGAGGAACTGAAAACTGTCCAGTGTGTTGTTCTTCAGTGTACAGGGGTGACTGATCACATCCAATCAATCATCTAACATAAGTGGTACAACAGAAATCAAATCATTCACCGTTCAGATTGGGGGTGAAATGACCCTCTGAGATGACCCGAGGTCAATCAAACGTACCTGGACCTTCGGATGTTTGCTGTCGGATCTCCTTCTGGTGCGGTTCACCTCGATGGTCCGTCTCTTCTTGGGCGCTGCCATCCACAGGATGCTGTCGAGGAGGCCGGGAGGCTGCTCGGGGCTCCGCTGCTCTTCTGGCTGGCGGTCCTGGTCGAGCTGAGGCAGAAGACCGGGACCGTTCACCGCCAGAGCTGGAGCTGCACACACCAGGGGAATCATGTGACATCCACTACAGAGCAGGACAGACCGGGGGACCAGGACACACAGAGCAGGACAGACCGGGGGACCAGGACACACAGAGCAGGACAGACCGGGGGACCAGGACACACAGAGCAGGACAGACCGGGGGACCAGGACACACAGAGCAGGACAGACCGGGGGACCAGGACACACAGAGCAGGACAGACCGGGGGACCAGGACACACAGAGGAACACCACTGTTGACAATGGGCTAAATAACTGTGTGTGTGTGTGTGTGTGTGTGATTTAGTAGTAAGATGAGCAGTAACTAACGCGTCACTAAACTCACCCAGGTGCCCATCGAGTCCGGCCGCCTGCAGGAGTCTGCTTTCAATGTGGAGCAAAGAGCACCTGAGGCTGTGTATCAACGGAGCTAAATTCATCATTGTTGTGAGAAGCACGCTTCTTCTCCTTTCACCATGTCAAACAGCTCACGGTCACCGAGGCGAACACGTCATTAAACAGCGACAACGAACTGCACTTCGTCTGTTTAATTTCCGGTAGACGAGACGGGATTTGGCCTTTGGTTGCCATCTAGCGGCGAATAGCAGAAACTACACATCAGAATCAAAATGAGCTTTATTGGGCCAGGTATGTTTACACATACAAGGAATTTGACTTGAGGTTGTAACTTCATCCAAACCAAGCCTGTTCTCAAAGAGCTCTTACTACTACTACTAGTACTACTAATAGTACTACTACTACTACTAATATTACTGCTACTGCTACAACTTTGAGAGCCAAATTATGAGGAGCATAGAAATGTAAATCTGTGTCTTTCAGTCATTATATTCTGTCTATATGGTTATTTTTATATCTTGCTTGATAATATGGAGTTTTAACGTTCAATTAAAGTATGTTATGATATATATATATATATATATATATATATATCAAACAGTATATATACATATATATATCAATCTGTCTGTCTATCTATCTATCTATCTATCTATCTATCTATCTATCTATCTATCTATCTATCTATCTATCTATCTATCTATCTATCTATCTATCTATCTATCTATCTATCTATCTATCTATCTATCTATCTATCTATCCAGTATAGTTCATCAGCACCATAAATTACAGTCTCCAAAATGACCATTCAAATAAATCAACACTTCTCTCAATGAGATGGAATAATAAATGAACATTGTGATCCTTATTAAGGTGTGTGTGTGGGGGGGGGGAGGGGGGATTATGTTGTATTATACTTAACGTTTCGCCTTTTTTAATGTTTTGTCTGATCGGTGTATCCATCTAATCATTGTTGTTACATGAAGTTCCCATACGGGCCGCAGGGCGGCGCTCTGCATCAATAAGTGATTTGCATGTTTCCGGTCCACACGGAGCAGAAGAAGAAGAAGAAGAAGAAGAAGAAGAAGAAGAAGAAGATGGCGGAACGAGGCTACAGTTTCTCCCTCACCACATTTAGGTAAACTTTGTCAAAAATATTGATAAAATCTTAAAAACGCACACAAACTTAAAGCAGACAGTGTTTGTCGTCCAGCAGCCGTTTGATCACGTGTATCATCGCCTCGTTGAACGTGAGGTTTGGAGCCGCTGTGACGCGTTGTCATCCCGGCTAACGTCGCCTGTTAGCACGGCGGCTAACGGCTTTATAAACTAAACAGTCAAGAAACCCGTTTCTGAAATATCAACATTAAAAACTCTCCAACTTATTTATCGCCGGACAATAACGGAAGTGACCAAAACGGCTCTATGAGCGGACATGTTGACCTGCTACCGACCAGTTTAGCTGAGCGGCAGGTTAGCTCCGATGAGTCGGTTGTTTTAGTTTTTACTTTCTGTTTCGTCTTTGTTCTTGTTTTCTCTCTTCTGGTTCTCTGGACTTAAAAAACACTTGTTGTGTTTGCGTGTGTTCCGGTTCTTCATCCGTCCGTAAACTCTCCATCTCCTGTTTCTCCCGCAGCCCTTCTGGTAAACTGGTCCAGATTGAATACGCGCTGGCAGCCGTCGCAGCCGGAGCTCCTTCAGTCGGCATCAAAGGTACGAAGTCCGGCAGACCTCCGGACCTCCGGGTCCCCCAGATCCCCTCCGGACCTCCGGACCTCCGGGTCCCCCCGACCCGCTCCGGGTCCCGGGGGGGGGGGAGTCTGAGCACCGATACGTCACTGATGGATACGTGACATTTTGAATATCGTGCTTTTAATGAATGGGATGTAAATAAACAATATTACAGGTTTATCCTCTTATTCAGTGGATTAAATCTATCACAGATACATATTGATGGAAAAAGGTGATCTGGGAAAATAGCAAGAGAGAGAGAGAGACGTATAGAGAACAGCTGCTCTCTGCTGTAAAGTTATATTTCACTATTAATTGTCAAACACATAATTGTGATTGCCTTTTTCTGCCGTAAATCTTCTGCTATAAAGATTATAGCTTTATCATAGTTTAATTATACACCCTAAGAAGAAGGACGTATATAGTATTATTATACAGTCTAATATAGTATTATTATACAGTCTATTCATCAATTATATAAGGAAATTACTGACAATGACAGGACCAGAAATCAAAATAATAATTTCACCATGGTGGTGCTAATTCAATCCTCATGTACCATTAAACTACAGCAGAAGAAGACATTCAGTGAGACAACGGTATTAAAAGAACACCTGCCTGACCTCAAACAGGTGAAAACAACATGGAAGTATTGATGGAAATGTGACATTTCTGTTAGTTTCATGCCGTTGTTTTTATACAGATGAATAGAAACGATTCTCACTATAACGTGGAATGATTTTAGTCAGCTCGTATAATTCTTTGCACCTATATTGCTTTGTAACTAATGGAGGATGTGAACACTTTCAGACAAAGTCTAAGCGCATCAAAGCGGAGTTGAAACCGGCTGTAAAACGTGATGATTGGTTAAGATTTGCGGAGACACTAACTGTGGTTTTCTCTTTTGTTTTTCAGCTTCTAATGGAGTTGTCCTGGCAACAGAGAAGAAACAAAAGTCCATACTGTATGACGAACAGAGTGTCCATAAGGTGGAGCCCATCACGAAACACATAGGCATGGTCTACAGCGGCATGGGGCCCGACTACAGGTGGGCGCTCTTTGTGGGTCTGGAAGCAGCTTGTTTTTCTTTCCTAACTTAAGGCCAGAAGTAAAAGGATGCGCTTCACATTTCTCGCCGCATATTATATTGTATATTACTATTTACATTAGAGAAGTTTGCATTTATTATACTGCATATATTTTGCAGACCGTACTGTAAGTTTGAGCACTGCAAGTCTTTTTTTTAGATTGATGTCCTTCCTGTCTTTTATGTAGCTGTTGTGATATTCTGGGTGATTGTGGGTTTGGAGAATATCCTTGTCTTTGTTGGCTCTATGTGAGAACTCTAAAAGATGTCTCACAAATACATGAATGAATTGTTTCACCCTGGCAGGGTTTTGGTGCGACGAGCCCGGAAGCTGGCGCAGCAGTACTTCCTTGTTTACCAGGAGCCGATTCCCACAGGCCAGCTTGTCCAGAGAGTGGCCTCTGTAATGCAGGAGTACACACAGTCTGGGTGGGTACATACAAACACACACTAATAACACACACTGCTGTTAAATGAGGGCTGAATGAGGAATGTATTCAGTCAGATTTGTTTTACATTTTAATTATGACCATGACTGGATTTTCCTCTGATGTTTTCTCAAAATATCATTCTGTGCTCCTAAAACTGTGTTACTCATTTTTTCATTTAAACATCTGCAGAGATCAATAAGTGGCCTTCACTTTTATCAAATTGTGCCAGGTAATTAAATCTGCATTCCCCTCCCCCCTTCAAGTGGAGTGCGTCCCTTTGGCGTGTCGTTGCTGATCGCTGGATGGGATGAAGACCACCCCTACTTGTTCCAGTCAGACCCATCTGTATGTTCTGTTCTTTATTTTCACAATTGCAAAGACACAATTTTGCAAACTTTTACAGCTCGAAACTAAATGATGTTTATTCTTCCGTCTGTGACTGGCAGGGGGCGTACTTTGCATGGAAAGCCACAGCAATGGGGAAGAATTACGTCAATGGCAAAACATTCCTGGAGAAAAGGTACAAGCATACAATTAAAGGCAGTATTTGAAAAATCTAAATTATGCTCTATGTGATAAACATATAGATGTGGATTGTGTATCAGTCAATCTCCCACAGCAAGAACTCTGTGTTTACTGTAGTCATCTCAATGATTAAGACACGGGTGTCGGAGTGTACTTGGAGTGATATATCTCACTCGTGGTTCATTTTGAAGCATTTTTTTACAACATGGTTGAGTCACTGAGCAACAATCGAACCTTGTGACAAATGTCACAATTTGTCTATAATCTCTTCATACAGTTTAATTCCTGGAATATTGTTTGAATGGTTAAAATATGGTTATGAAAAACACCACGAATGACCATATCTAAGGTGTATGACCATTTTGTTTTCGGTCTGCAGATATAACAACGATCTCGAATTGGAAGATGCCATCCACACAGCCATCCTGACACTAAAGGTATTCTGTTTATAATGAAACATACTTTGAGCATCAGAATCTGTCTTGAGTGCGACTGTGTCTTCCCTTTGAGATCACTTATTTACACTCTCTAATCTTTGTGTTTCAGGAGAGCTTTGAGGGTCAGATGACAGAGGAGAACATCGAGGTGGGGATCTGCAACGAGGCCGGCTTCAAAAGACTCACCCCAGCAGAGGTGAAGGACTACCTGGCAGCCATCGCGTGAACACAGCCTCCCTGGTGACGGAGCTATCCGGCCACATTTCAACACAAAGATTTAACAGCGCAGTAGCCAAAAGCCTCATGACACATTTTTGGGAGTCCCAGTTATTGGGATAGTTCGGCCACACTGTGTTACGGTCAAACTTTTTCTACCCTAAAAGAACGAGCAGACACCCACTGTAACTTCACTGTATTCAAATGAATGCGGTGTGAATCGGACCGCCTGTCGAGCACCACTGTAGGCTTCCCCTACTCGGTTAACAAACAGCCCTGGAGTGTGTGCACGGCTAATGTGGCGGCCTCTTACAAATGCATTTACTAAACTCCCATCAGAGGCTGAGATGGCCCGTGCATGGGATATAAACTAATTAGGCTTTGTTGTTTAGCATATACCCCGGGACTGTGAAATGTGGCTGTTGGCTATTGTGCGATTGAAAAGAAATGTGGAATCTGATGAGTGAAATCTCAAGTCCTCCATTGAATCCTAGTTTTCTTTTTGCTCATTACCCTATTAAAAATTCTGTTGCTTGTTAAGTGTGATATTTGGCCTCTGGTTGCACAAAGAGCAAAATATTCAAATAGTAATGAGACTTATACTTACAGGAGGCCATGGCAAAGCCTTAGGGTCACATCTGTCAGAGGGTCATTTATTCATCTTGAACCCTCAAACACACTAGGAAGGAGGGTAAACAAAAAGATGCAAGTAGGGAGGGTCTAATGGAAAGTTTTGAGATTTTACAGTCAGGATCTGGTTGCCTGTGCAGCTGTTTTACATGATGTACTTCTTCTTTTTTTTCCCCAGACTAGAAATAATTCTCGTTTGTATTTTCTCTTCTGGTTTCTGTCACTTATTCAAATAAAAGATGGTGAGTAGGTGTCGACTCCGTGTTTTAAATCAATGTGCTTTTCTTTGAAAGTGAAGCTTTATTGTTCATACGTCCGCGCAAAGAAACGAGCGCGTGTTTAGAGCAGAAACGCGCGCTCTAACACGTTGAACCGGAACACCTTTCCAAACGGCCCAGGTATCCCTCCGCGTTGTTTATACTTCAACAAAACACCACGACGGTCGCGGTATCGACACTAAACGGCGACCATTTAAAACGCGCTGCGTTGTCAGCGGGCTGAAAACACAACGACGGCTTCAGTTTGTTGTGTTTTACAAGTTTCGCCAAGAGATCTATTTTTCCCAGCGGCAGCTCGGAGCTGCTTTCCTCACAACCCCCGGTGACGTTTATGGCGCCAGAAATCAAGGGTGTAGTAGGACCTGGTGTGTGTCAGCTGGAGGGTATTTACCGCTCGCTCTGCCATGTCGGAGGCACCGTGAACGTACGGCATTTTCACATTTTCAGTCGGGGTGGGAGGGTGAGGTGAGGTGGGGGTGTTAGCCGTCGTCCGTGCCGCGATCAGGTCGGTGAAGAGTGAAGATGGTGATACTACGCAGTAGCAGCGGTGTCGGAGCGGAGCCCGCCGCGACGACCCCGAAGAGAAGGCACACGGAGCTGGATACGAGCTCCGAGTTCCTGTCGCTGCTTCCCGCCTCGCAGAGAAAGTCCGCCCGCCTGACTCGGTCCTCCCGGGCCCCGGACGACAGCTTCAGCAGCCCCGAAAACAACACGGCGAATGTAAGAATACGCACCGTGACAGCTGGTTCGGAGGAGCGGAGCTCCGTTTGTCCGATGGATAAAGCGGTCTGTGAACGCAACTCCGCTGTGCTAATCCAGCTAGCACGCTGAGCTAACTAGCGAGCTATCTTGTTAGCTTGTCACTTAGCAACAGACATAATGTAACGTGCGCTCGTGGTCTCACTAATGTTCGGCTGGAAAACACGTGGACATTTGTTGATTCACGTGAAATGATTATAATCGCAACTGTCGAAAGGTTAAATCATTTCAACGTGTTGTTGTTAAGCATCATGACTAAATAACAGCATTATAAGTCATAAGACCAGTTTGTCGGGTAAATGTCCAGAACTGTGTACAGGTGATATACGTAGTTGTAGAGCATTGCGGGGGCGTGTGTCGGGTCATTCATGATTATATTAACTCAGTCATTCATTAACCTTAATCTCAGACCTGTTACTTAACAACAAAACATACATCATTGCATGTGCTTATCAGACCTACATTTTCTATTTCGCATCACAGGCTGCTGCAGCTCTCTTTAACATTCAAATTGACCTCAGTTTAAAATGTGTGATTTATCTAGTTCATGCATGGCATTGATGTCTAAGTATATTGACCTCAAACTAATAGTTAAAGCATATTCTGAGAGTAAACCTGTTATGAATAAAAGTGTTATTTTTAGGAAATTGTATCTAATATCAACAAAAACAACCCTCTGATACATAACAAGCCTTTCATCAAAGTCGCTGCAGGGATGGAGGTCTGCAGCAGCAGCACTGGGGCAGACAAGTTCACATGCTGAAGAACAGTTGACACATTTACTGCAGCCTGTAGCTTTCCAGTCATGGGACAGCCACTGCCACCTTGCAGGCTTGTGTTTGCATTTACATAAAACTTATGTGTTGTAGAAAGGAAAAGGGTTTTAGTTAGTTTTACCTTCAAGTCCTAACTCATCAGAGCAGGGACTCATGAATTCCTGCTATATTTGCTGTGAGCTTTAAACACATTGTATCTGTGTCAGGGACATGCTGATATGAAGCAGGAGGAAGGAAGTGGTTTCCATCGGTCTCTGAGGACCAGAGGACGGGTGAAACTGGATGTCTCTTTTGTCGACATGGGGCCAAAGAGCAGCCCCCCTGTGGATGAAGACATGGGTGGAGGCTGCTGCACCAGGTAATGCAGGATCAGTGATGACTGTTATTTGTGGTATTATTGAACTGACTGGCCTCTATCAGCAGACTTGCAGGTTAGGTATTAAATGTGGAAAACTTGTCACATGCTAAAAATTAGCCCACGGCCATTTAAAAAAATAAATTCCATTCAGACTTTGTTACAAGACTGATGTAAAAAGATTCTTTGTTTGGAGCCTGACTGTCATTAATTATATGGTTCATTATAAACATATGTTTACTAGTAGACGCATGCCTTTGACCTACATTTTATAGTTATATTATGGAAAAATCATCCAGCAGAAGGAGGGATTTACAATCTACTGCATGATTTACATCAAAGTTATACCTTTCAAAATATAAAAAAATTTTACACATTGGTAAAACAGACATTTTCAATAATGTTAATATAAAGAACTATTTTTCAAATTTCATATGTGCTTTCTTTCCTCCAGGAAATCTTCCCGGCTGCAGAGAGAAGGAAAAGCATCCAGTGGCAAGCAGCAAGCAGGTACAGCACACTTTAGATTTCTGTGCAAAGAGCGAAGAAGCTGTTCGACTATATGACCCATGCAGCCTATTGGGCAGCAGTTAGTTTTTAGGAGGGTTTCTACTGCTTAACAAGTTGACAAAAGCTCCTGTTCGTACCCCAGATGTTCCAGATGAGGTGGAGGGGTCATCCACTCCGAAGAGGAGCCGGTTTAACCTACAGAGCCGAGAGGTGGAGGAGGAGGAAGAGGAAGAAGAGGAGGAGGAAGAAGAAGAAGAAGATCGCTCGGTGCGACGTAGCTCTCGAATCACCAGATACAAACTGGGTTCTCGTAACCAGTCGGTGCTCTATGACCGCCTCATCACCAAGTGAGTCCAGTCCCTTTTCCTACACTTCTGCTTCAGTTAGAAAAAAAAAGTCCAATTATTTAACAAATACGACAGTATGCTGTGGACATGGATTTTACTATAATGAGTGATTAATTTAGTGATAAACTTTGGAAAAATGTGATAAGTTGTTGCTGAAACTGCCCCTCAGCACCGCTGAAGCTGTTCTCCAAAAGATGGATGACATGAAGAAGATGAGACGCAGGCTGAGGAGCAGAGACAGGGACAGAGACACTAAAGAAGAGGTAATAACCCACACAGGAAACCTCTTACTCTGTCGTCATGGTATGATGTTGACAGTGGGCCGTTATGCTCACACACTTCAAACGTGAATTAATCAGTATTTGTCCTGTTTCGTGGGAGCAGCTGGCCGTCTACACCAGTGGCAGAATAAGAAGGTCTCTGAGGACGAACATTGAGAGTAAAGAACCAGAAAAAGAGAACCAAGGTGACGTGGGTTTCAGATTGTGACCACTTCAGGGACATCGCTGGGGAATACTGTATAAAGATGCTGCCAACAGCTATCTTCTTAAAACCTCACTAAAAACACATTTGTTGAGCTTTAAAACATTTTGGTCAATTTGCTGAAATGATTTCAGTAATTCAGTGGCAGTGATGTTAGTTGTCAGACCAGCTCTCCAGTGTGTCTTTTTTAGGTAACATAGCACCACGACTACTTTTTATGTCATACATTTTGTATTCCGATCCTTTGATAACAACATAAAAACCGTTTGTTCATTAAGATTTGAACAGCAGCAGCATTTCGATATCTTCTTACTCTACTCACTATTTTTTGTTTCACTCACAGGAGGGGATGAGCATGATAATGATGAAAAGGTGGAGGAAGACGGCGAAGATGAGGAGGAGGAGGAGGAGGAAGAAGATGAGGATGGCGAGGATGAGGAAGAAGAAAATCATCAGCGCTATGACTTCAGACAGCGAAAGACTGTGGTTCGCTACCAGGCCCCACAAGATGGTACCTACTCTGTTCAGGGTTACGGGTCAGCTCATTGGTCAATACTGTGAGAGGTAGACGGAGGCGCCAACATTTGAAAGGCTTGACACCTAAAATCTAACATTTGTCCTAAATGTAAATTTTGCCAAATGAGATTTTTATTTTTATTCTATAAGACCAGTTTATGAGAATATTTGCTTGCATTACTTTGGTATCAATCTTTTGAGTGTTTGAGAAAGTTTGTTGATCAATTGTCAGAACCCAGAGAGCGCAGGAAGCGCAGCATGTACTTCAAGGACCACTCGTCTCCTGCCAGACGCAGGTTCAGATTCAGTTCCACAGCACCCAGGAGCCCCTACAACATACGCAGAACCAGCAGGTTAGTGTGACGGCACACACGCATCTAAAAGAGAGAAATAATACATCTGGTATCAAGGGATTGGTTTGCTCAGTAACATATGATGGTCTGATTAATACCTTCAGACATAGTTTTCCAAATTTACAGCAAAAATGCTCTGACCAGAATCACAACCACATTCAACTTAACTTCATTAGTAAAACAAATGTTTTAGCAATAACAGAAACTGTCCACTTTTTTACCCACTTAGGGTTTGTCCTGTAAGATAGAACTTAACTCATTAAGACCGCTGCCCAGAAAGATGTTCAACCAAAAGAGCGTATCGTTCATAATCGGACCTATTTGTTGATCAGTGGATTTTTTTTTTAATTTTTTTTAATTCGTTTATGTTTTCTCTCGTGGGGGTAAAGAACGTTTGTTGCTCTTCACAGCAGATGTGACTAACTCTCCAGCCCATGTGTCTATATTCATTTCTCTGTAACTTTTTCGTAAACGTGATGTCTCTGAGTATTTGCTGTATTTTCAGTGCATCGAATCAGGAGCTTCCCTGACTTTTATAAACATTTGAGTATTGTGGTTAATTTGTCACGCTGAGACTGTAAAATGACACGTGGGGGTCAGACCCTCATCGTGTGCAGTTCAGGTGTTAGTTTAGCGTTGTGTGTGTGGTGACGGTGTGATGCTTGTTGTTGCTGTACATGATGCAAATCCATGATGCAATTATTACCTTTTGTATTACTGTTGTATCAGCAGTCAGTGTTTCTGTAAAAGTACAACAGTGTTACCTACTAATGACTGATAGGAAACACTGATGTGTGATTTTGTTAGTCAGAATTTGTGTTGAGGAGTCAAACTTAGTTTTCTAATCTTAACTGTCTTTACTGATTAGCATCAATTGCTTTGTTGTTGCACAGAGTGACATACCAACCTTCATGCAGTCACATGTGTTTTTCAAATGAGGTGTTTTTGCATCTTTTGGCCTCACAGAAGGAGACATGCCATCCACAGCAGCGACTCCACGTCCTCCTCTTCAGACGATGAGACATTCCAGAGACGGAGGAGTAAGAACAGGAGCCGGTCAGTGAACAGGTGAGAACACAAGCACAGCGTCTGGTGGATGAAGGTGGATATTCAGTCAAACAATAAACCTTTTTTTTTTTCTTGTAACCTCATGATTGTCTTTATCAGATTTTGATGGTCTCACAACTTATTTTCCAGTTGCGTTAATAATCAATTCTTATGGTGATTACAGATTAAGTGGGACTAGTGAGTCAATTAAAATTGATTGAACTTTGAACTTCTTTTTTTTTTTTATGTTTTCTACATTTTTCCTTCAGGTGTCTGCCTATGAACCTTGTGAAAGAAGACCTACTGGGGATCCACAAGGACAGGATGAAGATCGGAGCCAGCCTGGCTGATGTCGACCCCATGCACATAGACAAGACGGTAAACTGCAGCAAAGGATGGATAGATATTCCCAAAGTACTCTGTTCAAACAGGGACTTGAAAACCTGATAGAGTACATTATTGTATTGACTGAACTATCAAATGATCTGGTATATAAAAAAAATAAAAATACTGTTATAGGATTGCAATTATCCCACAGAAATGAGAGAATAATCCCAACATAAATCTTTCTACACCTGATTCAGGTTCGCTTTGACAGCATTGGAGGTTTGAGCAGACACATCTCCTCTCTGAAGGAGATGGTGGTGTTCCCTCTGCTCTACCCAGAGGTCTTTGAGAGGTTCAGGATTCAACCACCCAGGTAAACAATGTGTGCTTGTGAACAAGTGACATGTGCTAAGTTTATCTAAAGTCACACATCATTTTAAAAAGCTTAAACACATTTTTTAAGTTAGTACAAACGTTAGAATTTGGTTGAGTTGTGAAAGTATTTTGTTACAATTTAATTTTTCTATATATTCAGTTCAGCCTCACTGTCTTTATCGTATTCACTTAATAAATTAACATAAGTCCAGTATAAATCTTTATTCAAATTTTATTTAACTGTATATATACAGTTCATTTATATCTTTTTGTTAATACAAATTTCAAACCAGTGACCCTCATTCTAATAGATGTTCTCTTCTCGGGCTCATTCACTGTAAAGGAAAGAATATAATTTTGCCCATATTTTGGATATAGAGGGTCTTCTTTGGCATTCTTAATTAAAGATAAATATTGATAAATGATTTCTAAGAATAACCCAGAAACAAGCTGAACGACAGTGGTCGCTGTAGAAACATGCAGAGATCAAATTAGCTCAGACTTGTACAATTCTTCATGACTTGTTAAACTCCAGAGGTGTATGTGCGTTTCTTGCTGTGTATTTAACTCTGTCACTCCTTATCTGCTGCACTTTTTTTCTGTGCCTGTCCTGTCTCCTCTCAGTCTTACCTCGGCCTCACCCTTTACTCTGTTTTTCTCTCGTCTTCAGGGGCTGCCTATTTTATGGTCCCCCAGGCACTGGGAAAACCCTCGTAGCCAGAGCACTGGCCAATGAGTGCAGTCAGGGGGAGAAGAAGGTGTCATTCTTCATGAGGAAAGGAGCCGACTGCCTCAGTAAATGGGTGGGAGAATCAGAGAGACAGCTACGGCTGCTGTTTGACCAGGTAAACTAGATGTTGCCAGTGTAACTGATTACTTTGAAAGTAATGCAGTGATTTAAAACTCTTACTGAATTCCTTCTAGGCGTATCAGATGCGTCCGTCCATCATCTTCTTTGATGAGATTGATGGTTTGGCTCCTGTCAGGTCCAGCCGTCAGGACCAGATCCACAGGTCAGCCTTGCTCCTTTCTTCATCCTGTACATGTGTGGTGCTTAATGCTGTGCACCACTTGGAATTTGAAATCGGTGTACATCCTCTTTTTTTACACGCAGGATGGTGTTAACCAGAGTTTAAAAACATCATCTTTTCTGCCTCTGTAGTTCAATCGTGTCAACCCTCTTGGCTCTCATGGATGGATTAGACTGTAGAGGAGAAGTTGTTGTGATTGGAGCTACAAACAGACTGGACTCCATCGACCCGGCTCTGAGAAGACCAGGACGCTTCGACAGAGAGTTCCTCTTCGGCCTGCCGGACAGAGAGGTGAGAATTATTCATCCTTGGCAGCAATCGTAAAAGAGAAAATTGACATTCAAGTTGCAAATTTTCAGAAAATAGCTGAAGCGTGTGATGATATGTAGAGTGTCGTAAACTGGTTCCATTTTTTTTTAATATATATATATATATATATATGTATAGCAACTTTTTGAGATGTAAACATGGTCTTTTAAAATCTACTGGTTCTGAGATTATTCATAGATCAAAGAATTGTGTGAAATATACTTTCTATTGGTAATTTTGGTTATATTATCCTGCCAGTGGATGTTTATAATAGAGCAGCATCTTCTGGCTGTAGAAGAAGAGCAGCATCTCTAAACTCACTCTGTTTTTTGAGCTGCAGGATTACAGTGTTTTTATCTTGCAAAGTTCTGAACATGAAATTCTGTGATCTAATTTTTATGGCAGGCAAGAAAAGAGATTCTGAAGATCCACACCAGACAATGGACTCCTCCACCATCTGATGCTTTTCTGGAGGAACTGGCAGATAAATGTGTCGGTATGTTGCGTGCAATGATGGAAAATTATTGTTCACCTACAGCTTGAGAAATGCACATCTGGCTCCATTGGTCCGCTCCCCGTGTACAAATGCATACCGTTTTGGATTATAGTCGTTCATGCAGTATAACTGGCTACGAACATTGATAATTGTTATCATTTACATGCACGTTCTATCGGATGTACTTCCAGGACAAAGCTTGTATCTCACAATCAAAATTATCATTCAGCTCCATCCATGAATTTCTTCAGGAAACTCCTAATCAAAGTTTTGTCCACTGGAGATATACAGATGAAAGTTTACTGATTACCTTGGTGGCCTTTAACAACAAGTTGTTTGTTTTTTAAGGTTACTGTGGAGCAGACATCAAGGCGGTGTGTTCAGAGGCAGCCCTGTGTGCACTGCGGCGTCGCTACCCACAGATCTACTCCTCATCGCAGAAACTTGTACTTGATGTCAACTCCATCACCATCACCAACAGAGACTTTATGTCCGCCATGTCCAAGATGGTCCCAGCTGCCCAGAGGTAGAACCAAGATACATTGTTTTTAGTGCTGTCTCTTGTTTTAGAGTCCAAACCTTATTCTGACTGCTCCTAAGCCTGGCGCTCTGCTTGCAGATAGTTGTGAACTAAATATGTTGATTGTGATTTTTAGGGCAATAGTGTCCCCAGCCAAGGCCCTGATACCTGCCATTCGTCCACTGCTGAGCACCGCCCTGCAAAACATCCTCCTCACAGTCAGCAGAGTGTTTCCACACGCTGAGCTGGGCTTAAAGAGGAAGAAAGAACAAGGTGCAGTCCTGCTTTGCCCTTTTTGCTCTGTTGAATGCATTCTTTCATTTAATCTAAGAATTTCAAGTTTTAAAGTTGCATCAGTTGGCCATGAGTTGTACCAGCTGGGGTTTGCGTTTGTTTCCAGATGTGACCTGTGGTGTGTTTGAAGATGATCTGATGTTCAGCGAGGAAGAGGACTCTGACATCTGCTCCAGCGGACAGACCTCTCACTCGCAACTCCAAACACCTGCTGCTAATGGCCTTTTAAACCTCAACAGGTGGGTCACTCATTCTCTCACACATGCTGCTAAATTCATGAATTATTGAACATTCTTAAGGTTCACTGAAAAACACCTTAAACAAAACCCATCACCTGTGTCTGTCATCTGTCCTGTACAGAAGTGTGTTGAGTCAGCCAACATCCTACCGTCCCAGGCTGCTGCTGGAGGGCCAACCAGGCTCGGGTCAGAGCTCCCACCTGGCTCCTGCTGTTCTCCATGCTCTGGAGAAGTTCACCGTGTACACACTGGACATGGCTGTTCTGTTTGGAGCCAGTGCAACTGCACCGGAAGAGACTTGTGCTCAGGTAAATGTGAAAAAAAAAAAGGACATTGGCAAATTAATATATGTATGTAATGCATTAATGTGATGCTGCATTCAGGTTACATTTCTTTAAAATCAGACTGGTAGTCCAGAGACACTATGCTGTCGCAGCCTTGTCAAATTCAGTGTGTCCTTTTCAGTGGACCTCACTGGCCAAAGTGGCTGCTACAAAAAACTGTAGTTTATGGGCCCTGCAGCCTTATTATGGGCGGTGGGGATAAATATGTGCTACGGACAAATACTTCTGTATGTATGAAAGATTTGTGTTCAGGGCATGGAGTCAGTGAGCCATCGTTTCTTACCACAGATTAATTCAATGTTTTAAAACTGCTTATTAGTTCTGACCTACAAGACAAAGGTATTCATTTGACAGTGCAGTGGAAGCAGTAACTGTAAAAAGTATCATTTTAACTTGACCTAAGTGATTGTTAAAGTTATTAATCAAAATTGTTGCAAGTGTTTCTAGAAATGTTTCTTTCCATCCATTTCCTTTTTTCTTCTTGATGTGATTTCCTTAGTGTTACTTAACACATAAAAACAGGACTCTCGTGGATAATGGAACAATCTTACAGGTTTATGTTATTGCCACCAGTTGTAATTATTTCAGTTTAATTTCTGAGAAACCATATTTTGGTAATCATTGGTGTTGAACTGGTCTTTATTCTACTAAACTCAGGAATCTGTTGCAAAGAAGCTGTCAGAATTCTTTGGGACAAATCGAAAGTATTTTTTTTACTTCCAGAAGCAGGATCACCTGAAATAAATAGCTCCTCCCACTTCACAACTTCCTTGACTAATTGTTCCAGCATTAATGTAATATGCTCATATCCTCTCTTGCCTGCTCTTTATTATCATAACTCCCTCTCGTTTGTACTTTAGCCTTTGTCATTCAACGTTGATTTCAAAAACTGGATGTCATCTTTTCATCTTTCATCCATGTGTTTTAGGTTAAAGTACTACTGTATACCACAACCCTCTGTAGATTTAAATTCAATTATTGTATTTACCCACACACCATAAATATCTCCTCCTATTTTGTATGTTCTGCAGATTTTTGTTGAAGCCAAGCGGACCTCTCCCAGTATCCTGTACATCCCTCACATCGGTCAGTGGTGGGAAACAGTGGGTCCGGCCTTAAGAGCTACCTTCCTGAGCCTCCTGAGCTCCATCCCTGCCTTCTCTCCTATACTGCTGCTGGCTACCTGCAACCTCAGTTATGACCACCTCGATATGGAGGTATGGACAGAAGAGTGATGCTCCGTTAGCATGGCGTTGCTATTTATATTGACTAATGTGTTAAAAAAAAAAATTGGTCACTCGGTGAAAATAAGATGTCGTAGCATGTTTTGGATTGTCAAACATCTAGACCTACATTCATCTACAAGACTGACTATCACCGCCTCTCACCTCCCTCGTCTCAGGTGCAGGAGTTGTTTCGGGTCGAGTACGGAGAGGTTTTCCATGTCCAGGTCCCCACCAGCAGAGAAACTAGAGGCTTCTTTGAAGATCTCATCCTCAACCAGGCTGCTAAGGCCCCCGCCTCAAAAAAGAAAGCTGGTAAGAAATGGAAGAGTTTGGTGACAAAATACAACATCTTATTTAGCTTTATGTGGTTGTTGGTGATTTGGTGCCTCTTTAAATTCAGAGTTTAGTTTTATAGTCAAGCAAGCAAACTCCAGACCTGAAATGTTCTTAAACATTTTTGAAGTAATGGAGATCAGTAGTGGTTGAGTTGTGTGATAGAAAAGTATAATATTTATTTGAATAAGTGCATAATATTTTATAATATGTGTTTTACTTTGAATAATGTTTTGTGTTACATAACACTCAGGTTTGACCACAGCTGAGTAGGTGTGAGGTCTCACCTATGAGCTAAACACAGTAAAGTGATGTAGTTAATTTCACTACAAAACACCTGACATTTTTAGCTGTGGATCGAGAGGGTGGGCAACAAAATGACAAAGATGGATAATATACACCAAACGTTAGGGATTTGTAGAGGGAGAACCAGGACATAGTATGCTTCAGATGGAATATTTTGGTGGATAAACAGGAGAGAATCTATAGGACATTCATGTTGTGAATGAAGGTGTTACATAGGTTTTTTTTTTCATTGAGCAGAAGAGGACAACCAGTTGCAAAGTGGAAAATCCTAATAGGTGTAGAAATTTGATTTCATAACTAAAAGGAGGTGATAGCGTACATCATGGAGTTTAAATGTGTAACATTTGTTCATTTGGTGGCACAGTGGTACTGATCACCTTATTTAATTTGCCAGATGGCGACTAAAAGGTGGATGTTTCCAAGATGTATATAAATTTTTACCTCTGAATGGCAATGTATTTCACTTCTGACATTGTATGAATCCGTCATTTTCCTTAGTGCTTCATGCATCGGAAGTGCTCCCGGTCGCCCCACCGCTTCCTCCACGTCAGCTGACAGAGCAGGAGATCCAGCGGTTGGAGGAGCAGGAGGAAGGCACCCTCAGGGAGCTTCGCCTCTTCTTGCGTGATGTCACCAACCGCCTGTCCCAAGATAAACGCTTCAAGGCTTTTACCAAACCTGTGGATTTAGAGGAGGTAGCTGTTCTTTTTTTAGTCTGTTCCTTTACAGCGCCTTACTTGACACTGACTTATTAAAGTATAAATGTTGTACTGTCTCCCATCAGGCAGCTGTTTTAATGTGTATTTGTAACATCTCTAATGAGAGGAGCCATGACTGCTGGTCAGATTTGCACTGCTAAAGAGTGTTTTTTGATACAGCCCTTAGAGCAGCATAGTCTGACTTTTATTTACAGATAGGTTTTAAATGTAAAATAAATGGTTAAGCAAATGCCATATGCTCTGGTGCTCAAAGCAAAAGATTTTACTCTCTAACATGCAAAGTTAAGTTTGATCTGTTCAATCCCTGTCAGGTCCCAGATTACGCTGAGGTGATCAACAAGCCGATGGACCTATCCACAGTTCTCGCTAAGATAGACCTCCACAAGTACGGGGCGGTCAAAGAGTTTCTCCAAGATGTGGATCTCATCTGGCAGAATGCCCTCGAATACAACCCAGACAGAGACCCCTCAGGTATACACACACACACACACACACACACACACACACACACACACACACACAGATCCTACATAGTGTTAAGTCTTATAGTAACTGGTTGGTACGATGCTACTGTTTTCATTCCAGATCGTCAGATCCGCCACCGAGCATGTGCATTGAAGGACACCGTCCACGCAATCATCAGAGATGAACTGGACGAAGATTTTGAGCAGATTTGTGAGGAGATCCAAGTGTCTCGCAGGACAAGAGGTCAGACTTGGCACAGTCACTGATATTTAGTGTCTAATTTTGAAATGAGGTATCTTAAAGTTTTTGTTGCTAATGTCATGTCGTTATACATCTTTTTTTAATCACCTGTAATGGGATTTAATTGATTTAAGGCACTCAGCTTTTTAATAGAAATGACTACAACCTTGTAGATCTGTGACTGTACAGGTTATTTGTACTAAAACAGCACTGCACAATTATACCTGGTTAGTTTTAGAATGCATTTATAATGGTTGAGTAATGATTTTTTTCTTTTTCTTTGTTAACTACACTGAGAAATAAAAAAAATGCAATCTGCATCTCTTCTGACCACCTCAGGTTCCTCCACTGCACAGTCTGCTCCTTACTTCTACCACGTCCTTCCCAAACAGCCCAAATCTCCAGCTGATGCTAAGATCTTTGACGTGACCCCACAAAGAGAGCCGGCAGCAAGCACAACTGCAGTTACTCCCACGACATGTTCTTCAATTGTTACAACACCCAAGCACACAGGTAACAGGTTGTGTAGTGAACAGAAAAAATACATCATTTCAGTAATTCAGTTAAAGGACGACCACAAAAAAACATTTTTCTCCCGTCTTTCCAGGCCACAAGAAGAGACGTCGGAAGAATCGCTGGTCCAACGGTTATCTTGCAAAAAAGAAGTATTCCTTGTCTCCTCATGTGTCCAGAGATGATGCACAGTTGGAGTCTGATGAGTATGAAGACGATGGAGATGATGAGGATGAGGTTGAGAGAGATGGAGAGTGTGATGAGGGTGATGGAGCTGACGGGGATCACATGGTGCTTGATGCAGAGTCCAAACCTGCAGCAGCTCAGGAAGGTAGTTTTGAACATGCTGTAAGGGAGGAGGAGGAGGAGGAGGAGGAGAGAGGGGAGACAGAACCAGCTGCTGAAGATGAGGTCGTCCTGTCTCGATCAGGGAAACCAGAAAATGACAACCAGACACGGAACGAAAGAGAAAAGGAGGACGAAGCTGTCACACATCTGTCAGGACACTCAGAAGAAAACGCTAAGGGAGAAGATGAGAAGAGTAAAACCACTTCAGTGAACTCCAACAAGGACAGCAACACCGAGACTGAAGGAGAGACGCAGCACCCCGACAAAGTAGAAACTTTCACTCAAAATCTGTCAGATACTCAGCCTGAAGAAGGTTCGTCTGCAGGACAGGAAGGAAACAGTCTGGTAGTTGTAGTGGAGGAAGCCGAGTTAAAAAGACCTGCTGAGGCAATGGAGGTGGAGTCAACTGAAACCCCAACCACAGATGCTGCTACAGCTGTCAGAGGAGACGAGGACACCGGCACAGGTAGGATATCAACAGTCTGATACTCAGCTTGGCTTCTCCTGTTTGATATTATAACACATTTAACTAACAGTGTATCGAAGAGAGAAATGTTCCCAGATAAAGAAGATTACTAGTGTGGTGCTTCTGAAGACAGCAACGAATCGTAGCTCTTGTCTGTCCACAGAGGGAATATACC
The DNA here is from genome assembly GCF_022577435.1 of Embiotoca jacksoni. Taxonomy (NCBI): domain Eukaryota; kingdom Metazoa; phylum Chordata; class Actinopteri; family Embiotocidae; genus Embiotoca; species Embiotoca jacksoni. The sequence goes on from NW_027185241.1 coordinate 14,964,946, forward strand.
GGTAAAGTATTATCTGTTAGTGCTGTAAACACTTTGTGTGTACTTTGTGTTTTAGAGCGGAGCGGGAGGCGAATCACCCGGGCTTTGAAAAGCGCTGTGCTGCAGCAGCAGGTGATTAATGTGGACAAAGCGTTGCAGATCCTGGACCAGAAAACTCCTCTTCTGGTTGTGGACAGAGATAAATTAAAGGTGCGGGATACCGTCTGTGTGTGTTGACTGTTGTGAGAGTCCAAAACAAACGGAGAACTTGAGACACAGTTTATTTCTTTGTCATCCTTCTCTGTCTATCCTGACATTTTTCTCTCCAAAGAGAGCTACAAGAGAACTATTAAGCTACAATTTCTAAGACATATAGTTTTTTTCTTTGTTCCTTCAGGAGCTGTTGGAGAGCGTCGTAACCAAGACTGAAGGCTACGAGGTCTACAAGTTGGAGAAACTCTACGCTCTGCTCTGTCAGTGCATCTACAGACACCGACGGGACTACAACAAAACTGCACTAACACAGGTCAGTGGAGGACTGTACTGAAGAACAGATATAGACTGTAGGAAGGGAAGCAGAGGTGTAACTGAGAACCTTAATGATGCCTGTGAGGACGAGGATTCGGTGACTGATGCCGTTGAGTGTCTTTCAGTATTATTTCTTCTATTTAATGTTATTTTTATAGACTTTTACTTGTGTCTAATCTACAGTTCTTATCTTTTTCTTTTATTAGGAGATGCAACAAGAGATTGAAGACTTCTGTTGACGTTTCCACAAGTCATGTGAACATTTTTAGTAATTATTCCCACCATCCTGTCAGCTGTGTAAATATACAAACGTCAATTCTATTTTTATAGAAATCGACAAGCACCTATATTTGTGCATTACCTAACACTTTTTATTTCTTGTTTATATTTAAATAAATGTTTTTCCTCCGGATGTAATTGTTTGCCTTTTTGTGAGAAGAACCACGGGAGTATAAAGAGTTTGTGAGGAATCATGTCATGGCTGATGGATAACAACATTTGAGAGTTCATCGAGAGGCAAAGTTTTTGCAAAAGTTACACTAACACATGACCAAAATTTGAAATGACGGAAGGATATCTTACAGTTCAAAAGTACATTTTATTGTACAAAATGACATCAGTGGTCTGAATTCTTCCTTCAACCACATCTTTATATTGCCTTGGCCTCCAGCACCACTACGAGGGATCTTGGAGTCATTTTTGATGAGGATATGTCCTTCAACTCGCACATGAAGAAAGTCTCTAGGACTGCTGTCTGTTATCTACGCAATATTACTAAAATCAGGAACATCCTGTCTCAGCGTGACGTGGACAAATTTATCCATGCAGTCGTCACTTTGGGCTGGATAAATGTAATTCCTCTTCAGGATAAAAGCCTGCAGTTGATCCAAAATACTGCAGTGAGAGTGGTGACAGGATTTAACAGGAGAAAATGGAATTTAATAATTGTAAAAAAAAAAAAACTAATGCAGAAATTACACACAAATAGAAAGAAATTCTGAATTACCCAAAGAATCTTTTATTATTATTATTATTATTCTGTAAAAAAACAAACTATCATATCCTATCAGACAACATATAATGATGTATCTGTAGGCAAATATCGGCAATATTTGTCAGATAAATCAGTCTACTGACTCAAGTTAGCTTCTGGTATTTGCTCTTCCACTTTATCTACCTACAAACTGCTATCTGCATTTTATTTTCACATTAGTGTTTATATACGTGTAAAAAGGCATTTGCACAGCAGCTTTAGACTGAAGCCTATGAAGAAAAGAAAAGGAAAAAAGAAAAAAATCACGTTTGAAATGGTTGAAATAACCAACAGGGAGCCTGAACGAGCCTGAAAGCCAACGTTGCAGTGTCGGTGTTGTCCTTAAGTAGCTCCTCATGCTGCCTCCCGGGTCATGTAAGGACATTTTGGCAGACAGCCGGGTCGGGAAACCGGCACGTTTTCGGCCCCTCTTCCCTCTCACTGTTTTGACAACCAGTTTCTTTCTCCCCCAGATAATAACCTTTTAAAGATTCAACCAAAAATGCGAGAATATCGGACCTTTTTTTTTTTTTTTTTTTTTTTTTTTTTTTGTTGTTTTTTTTTTTTTTTTGTTAAGTTGCCCAAATTTTTTTTTTTAGAGCACCGAGTCGCCGAGGAATGACGTCAGGACGTATCACATTGAACGATGACGCCGTTTGATCATTAAAAAAAAAAAAAAAAAAAAATCTGCCGTTAAAAAATATCAGAGAATTAGGTCAGCAAACAGCACCGACGGCCCCGCTGGGAAGGTCCCCGCCGAGCCTTTGGTGGTATAACTTCAACACAGACGCGCCCCCCGCCGCACAACAACCTGCTCCGACGAGGAGAGAGAGATGTCCGGCGGGTCCAGCATCTGCAGACGGGAGCTGTAGCCGCGGGACCGGTCCGTCCCTCCGTCCGTCCGTCTGCCTCCCTCGGCCGGGTGGTGGTGGTGGTGGTGGGGTTTTTTTTGGAGGGAGACCCGCGAGTCCCGAATAAACGACAACGCCGCTACGGTCCCCGGCCGGGCTGCTGGGGCTGAACGGTTCTCCCGGGTGGTGCTGGTGCTGGTGGTGGGGCGGGCGGGCGGCGGGGGTGAAGGAGAGGCGCCGACGGATACCAGCGGACACAACCTGAACACGGAGACCCAGGAAATCGGTCCTCGCCTCGCCGCCGCAGCTCGGTAGCAACACGGCGCACATTTCAGGAGTTCCTGTAAGTTTACCGCCAGACGCGAGCAGGAAGAGCGACCGGCCCGGCTAACACCGGCTCCACGGCCCACCTCCGGCACGCGCTAAATGCTCCGCGGCTAAATCAAGACTTTATTGTGTTGTTATTATTATTATTATTATTTAATGCTGCAGACGTTACTTTAATAATAAGCTAGCTCACACCTCATTATTGAGTTCATGATGTCATGATGGCAGAGCAGCTTTCCGTGCAGCATCGTTGTTGTTACCCGCTCGGATCATCTTTTACTCACGTTTTTACCAGCAGTTGAAGTTGGTCCAAAGCAGATTACAGCGATGTCTTCTTCTTGCGCGTTTTTTGTAGCACTTGTGTCCCAGTGACTGACCCAGTAACAGGACAGTGGACATCAAGTTGAGCCATCGATACACAGACACCAGTACTAACCGGCTGTTGATCACATCACTGTCTTCCCACTCTGTTCACCAGGTAAATTATTCCTGTGCTGAAATTGCACCTGTATGTTAATTTAATTAAACAAGGATTTATGTAGGGATGTGCATCATGTATCCACAGTATCGATTGAACTAACAGTCTTGACATAATTCAACTTTTTATATTCTTTGCGAGGCTCACAGGCATCAATGCCCTTTTTTTTTTTTTGTCTGAAGGTCTTAGACATGCTCTTTAGATTTTGGCATGAAGACACCACAGACCTCAGAGAACCAGACTCTAAAGACGTCAAGAGGTTTAAACATGACCAGCTTCACTTGTCATCTCCTAAATCTAGAAGAGTGACAAGTGAAATCTGTGATTATAATTTGATGAATTCAAAGGTGTGATAAATGTGAGGGCACACCTACTTTTTGGATGTGACTGATCTGATTTTTGTTTTAATTTGAATTATGACAATGTGTTAGAAAAATTTACTCAAGATGCTTGGTTCAAAATCAAACACATTTATTACACAAACACATTTATTGCACCCTCAAAGAGAGGTGTCCAGCAAAGAAGGGGCCTTCCCTCCTCCGGAGGTCAGCTTTTATACAGTGGGACAAACAGTAGACCATCACCCCCATTCCCTTCGTACCTGCTTTTGTATGGTAGTACAGAGTTGGTTGTAGGTCACAAGATAGTCGTCAAATAGATGCGGAAATAATCGCTTGCAAATAAGACAGAAAACATAGGAAACTTTTCGGGGCCTGAGACTTTCCGGAGCCACAATGCAAACAAGAGGAAGAGACAAGTCTTTCCTTTCCATCATATCCCTCCTGTTTATACAAAGTATAACATAACATGTACATAAAAAGGAAAAAAAAATAATAATAATCTTTCCATCATATAAAAGAATCTTTCCATCACAATGGCTAAAACATGTCCTTTTTTTGTGGTTGAGAATCACCAGAGGCTGCATGATAGCACATTACACAGCATTTAAAATGGCAGTGATGTCCTGGGTATTGTCACAACATATTTTCAGCTGCAATTTTTGTCCCAAAAGAAAAACTTTGAAAACTTTATTTTACCAGATAAAAGATGTTTTCAGTCAGTTAATCTCGCTTTAGTTATTTTATTGCAACAAAATGGGATTTGTCGAGCAGACAGATTGACCAACACTGCAATAAAGATCTGTCATAAATGTTGCATGCACGTGACACTTTTTTTTTATTGCTACATTAGAATATCGATACTGAACATCCATGTATTGATAAAATATTGCCACGCAAAATACTGAAATACTATCCACTATCAATTTCTTTTCTCCATCACTAACAGTCACTGTTTGATTGTTTAAATATGTTAAAAAGTCAACAACTTCCACTTCTACTTATTTTATCAAATGACTAAATAGTGAGGCAACGGGAAATACTGAATAGTGTTTACTTTGTCAAGTAATTGTTTAGTCTTTAAAAATAATGTCCGTCGCCTGCCACAAAGCACAGGAGCGTGAAGTGATGTCTGAAAAATTCTTCCTTTGTCTGAGTCACAGTAAAAAAAAAGACAGGAAGCACAAATCAGCAACACTAACAGTGTTAACTGGTTTTCATTGATGAATTTACTGTAAACTAGCTTGTTGTTTATGGGAACTATTTTAACATCTAAACTTTAAACTTATGTTGCAGCTGGCATTACAACTTCACTGAGTGTGAGCAGCTTTAAATGTCTTTATAGAATGCGGAAAGTCTTACGGACTTTTATGGGCATTTGTGTGCTTTTATACATGAAATATTAAGTACATGTACATATAGATAATGATATATATATTTTTACAAGAGACATGTTTATCAGAATTAAGAGAAAGGAATTTTCTTTTGTACTGCCACCTTTCAAAACTTATGTTACAGTTATCTGAAATCAATTATCAGTGATATGCACTAAAGACATTGTTGTTTTTACTGTCACTATTTTAAATATGTTCCACTCTCTTTTTCCTAAATGTTGCTGCAAAGTAAACCATCGCTGATATGAACAGTAAACCTTCAGGACGAGTGGACTGATAATCTGTACAACATTTGCATAATTCATTGTTTTCTTTCTTCTTCCAGAAATACATGATTGCAGGACTCTAGCATGTGAGCTCATTTACCTACGATATGTGAGCCTCGACACTTCTGCCACAGATCTTCTTTTCCCCGAGCAGACGTAAACAAGAGTTTGGGTTGAAGATGTCGAGCCGCCGGAAATCCACCACACCTTGCATGGTGCTGCCCTCTGATGTGGTGGAGACTGAGGAGGTGGAGGAGAAAGCAGAGAAGACAAAGGAGGAAGAGGCAGGGGAAGAGGAGGAGGGGAAAGTGAAGGAGGGAGCAGAGGAGGGGCCGACTGCCGAGGAGCTGGATCAGGCAGTAGTGGTTGTTCCTGCTCCACCAGATTCAGGTTAGACCCTTTTTTTTGTGAATGACCATGGTAGTTTTTAAGCTTGGAATTGACTCAAATTTACAGTAAAACTATTATAAACCTGAGTTAACAGGAAATGACATGAAATCTTTTTTACTTCTACAGATGAACCCAGTGTCTCCGCTGTAGAAGACGGCGAAGTCCTCAGTACGTCACTGAAGCGCAGCGCTGCAGATCCACCCGAGGATCCGAGCAGCGACCAGCCGACCCAGGAACAACCGAGTGATGCACCTGAGGAGGGGGGAGCAGACCCTGCGGCAGTTGCTGCCATCTCTCTGAGCAAGACCCCGATCATGAGGATGAAGACCAAATCTGAGCCCAAGAGGATCACCGTGTCCCTGAAGTCAGCAGACGAGGCAGCAGAGGGTTTTGGAGGAGGCAGCGAGGGCGAGCTGGGAGGAGAGCAGGAGCCCATCGAAGCTCCACTGGGGCCGATGACGCCTGTGGAGATGCTGCTGCACGACTCCATGAAGCTCGGGGGAGCTGGCTTACTGCTCAGCCAGCCATCAGAGCACCACAGGAAGTCATCCATTTTAAACCCCACAGTGCTGCCTGCTGGCCTGGCGCAGGTAGAGATCATCAAGTGTTCAGTAAACTTATTTCAGCAGTATTTTAGAATACCGTGTTGCCTGAAGACCTAAAATGTTGCTGGAAGTTTTTGGACAAAGGCTTGCTGGGATGTTAAATATCAGCTCCAGCGAATAAATATTCAGTCTTCTTCAGGAGCACGGCCACTGGACAGCAGCTTGCGAAACACGCCTCGGGCACAATCTCACACCTCTGCTGCTCTGTAGCATCAACAGTCTCGACGTTTCTCACCGCCCTCCCTTTCCTCCTTCCGTCCAGGTTCTTTCTGCCTTCCAGGCCCAGCAGAGTCCAGCAGCAGCTCAGCCCCAGCTACTCATTCCCCTCAGCAGCATCCCCTCCTACAGTGCGGCGATGGACACCAACTCTCTGCTGGGCACCACGTACAAGAAGTTTCCGTACCCCTCCATGGCAGAGATCAGCTGCCTGGCAGCACAGACACAGTTCACAGAGGAGCAGATCAAGGTAGATGACTGTGGAGCTTCTATTTTCACAGTGAGTTACCACTGAGTGTCAGCTGATGTAGCTGTGATCAGATCGTCCTGGATGGATGGTAATGGATGGTAATGGATGGTAATGGATGGTAATGGATGGTAATGGGGGGTGGGAGTGGGACCAGAAATGTTCCCTGTCGGCCCGATGTGACCAAAAGCTACTTTAACTTGAAATGCTGCGTTTCATCTCTATGATTCTTTCAGCCAAATGTTATTGTCATTGTTTTTTTGTTTACTGTTTACATGCATGACTTTAACACTGTGGAGATTTATTCAACTAAAAAGCTACTTCAATCTTAATTCAAAATTTGCATTCTGAATCTTTTGACAGCAATCTTTTATTAAGAAATTGCAAATGTTCTTGATCCATGCCCAGGTGTGGTTCTCAGCCCAGAGGCTGAAGCACGGTGTCAGCTGGACTCCAGAGGAAGTGGAGGAGGCCCGGAGGAAACAGTTTAACGGCACGGTGCACACAGTTCCTCAGACCATCACTGTCATACCTGCTCATCAGCTGTCAGCTGCTGCTAACGGCCTGCACTCCATCCTGCAGACCTGCCAGATAGTGGGCCAGCCGGGCCTCGTGTTCACACAGGTGGGTAATGACAGAACGGGCTTTGACTGGCTCTGACTTTCCAAATATAATGAACTCGTTTAAAAAGACAGTAAAGCATCAAAGAGTGAATCCATACTAAATCCATCCAACAAAAACAGCAGTGATAATATGACCACGACCACATTATTGTGCACCAAAGCAGCTCAATTTGGGGCCTGCTGGCCAGGTTTGGCCTGCACCTTCTTTGGTTTTGCTTATTATGGCATTAGTCAAACTCATGCTTATCCTCCTCATTCTTAAGTGCTGTAACATCCTAACTAATGACTATGAATTGTACATTTTGTGCAACCAAAAAGTATGCAATATGAGTTTTATGGCAATGTAAGCATTGTGCTGTTAAGCTTCCCTATTCAATTTCATTGGCCTACATCTTAATTACAAAATTCATATAATTCATTAATGAGCTGTTTGGCTGATGTCAAAAACCCGGCGCTCGCAAAATCTTCTACATCTCAACGAAGGTAAAACAGATCTTGCTGCTCAATCCCTCTCGCCTTTCAGCTGTGACACCAGACAGGCCTTCATTATGTCCTGGCCCCATGACAACCCACTGTAATTTTCATATTAAGAATCTGGGTGTGATTTTTTTATTCATCTTTTTCTGTTGTCAAAGTCAGTTTCTTTCAGCTAAGAGCTTCAGCTAAGGTCAAATCCTTTCTCTCCTTAAAAGACCTGGAGAAAGATATTTATGCATTTATCTCCTCTAGGTTGGACTATTGTAATTCTCTGTATGCTGGAATTGGCCCAAATCTTTTATCACGACTTCAGTTGGTGCAAAACGCTGCAGCAAGACTTTTAGCTGGTCCACGCAGGTGTGAACACATTTCACCAATCTTCAAATCTATTCATTGGCTATCTGTCCAGTATAGAATTAATTTTAAAATCTTAATGTTTGTTTTTAAGTGTCTAAATGTAGCTTCCCCAGCCTATCTGTCCGACCTGTTGCAGCCCAATACCCCACCGCGCTCACTCAGGTCTCTCGACCAACAGTTATTAGTTGTTCCTAGAACTAAAATGACGACCCGGGCCGACCGGTCCTTCTCTGTTGCAGCTCCTCAGCTCTGGAACAGCCTTCCCCTTCATATGAGGTCGTCAACCACTTGAACAATGTTCAAAAGCCATTTAAAATCCTTTTTATTTTCACTGACCTATCCGATTCGATCTCTACTTGGTACTTTTGTGTGATTTGCATTAGCTTCTCTTGATTTCGATGTTAGTTATTTTTATTGATCCAGTCTGTTTGAATGCACGACTGTCTGTCTATGTACAGCACTTTGGGCAACCTTCGTTGTGTTTTAAATGTGCTATACAAATCCGTTTTGACTTGACTTGACTTATAGGGGGACTATATTGGGGTGGCTGTGGCTCAGATGGTAGAGTGGGTTGCCCACTAATTGGAAGGTTGGTGGTTGGATCCCTGGCTCCTCCTCCTCCTGTCCACATGCCTAAGTGTCCTTGGGCAAGACACTGAACCCCAAGTTGCCTCTTATGGTGCACCATTGGTGTCTGAATGTACTCCTGATGGTGGGCACCTTCGATGGCAGCTCAGTCTCACTGGTGTGTGTGAATGGAAAACCGTGTAAAAGCGCTATACAAGTCCAGACCATTTACCATAGTATATAGTATATATAGTATATATACTACATAGTATATAGTAAAGTATTCTCTCTCTTTCCTGCTAATGTCCATGTGCTGTTACTGATCACTGATTAAGTAGTGTTTTAACTATTCTGAAAATGTATTTTAGATTTACAATGTTGATTTTTTGTAAAATATATTACATTTGAATGAAATTTCATTCCACATTACATAAGCATTTATATTCAGATTTATTGTTGGCCCTTCGTAGGAATGAATTTGGGCACCTCTGTTGTACACTGTAAATACATTAATTCAGCTGTTTCACAGACCACCGCCATACATGCAGGGTTTGATTATTTCCTGGATTTTCATCTTTCACACACACACACACACACACACACACACACACACACACACACACACACACACACACACAAACTGTCTTTGTCATCATCCAGTGTATTATATTGAATTCATTCATACATTATACTGAGGATTATCGTATTTTAGGAACCATGGTCCTAAAGTGTAAATGTGAATAGGTGAACTATCACCCCTCTTTGTTGTTTTTAACTGAGCAGGCTGTTCTGATCTATGTTGGTTTTGGTCTCTGGCCAGATTCATAATGTACAAATTAGATGAGAGGAGAAATGTAATCTTGCTAAAAAAAAAAGTCCAGTTACACAAGTACATGAAAATGTTTTCACAGTATTTGGAAACAACTTTCCTTTATGAGTAATGACCAGAGTCTCTTTAAACAACACATACATCTCCATCTGTCCGTCTGTGAATAGGTTGGTCCTGGAGGAAACCTCCCAGTGACCAGTCCCATCACCCTGACAGTAGCAGGGCTGCCCAGTCAGTCCCAGAGCTCCAGCAGAGTTTCCTGTCAGCCCACCCCAACAAACAGTGAGCTGAAACGGGCGACCACTGTCCAGCCTCCCTCTCTTTCGCCACAGGTGGGTACAGCACTAAAAGCAGGCTTGTGCTCTTACTGATTTCATCAAGCAAGTTTTTGTCAGCGCACAAAATGACCATAAATATATGGTCATTTTGCGCGCTCATTTTGTGATCTTTTAGTTGTGATCTCTAAAAAGTTTCACCCATTTCAACTGTGGCCCTTTTTTCTTTCTCCTCGCACGTATTTGTACTTCTGGTTGCAAAGTGGTAAAAACTGTAAAAACACTTGATTAATATGTAACTTTTCCTTCTTTCTCTAAGGAGAACTCGGCCCTGAGCGCTGACACATTCAGTATGCGACCTAAGAAATCCAAAGAGCAGCTGGCGGAGCTGAAAACCAGCTACCTGAAGAACCACTTTGTCACGGATGCAGAAATTGCCCGGTTGATGAAAATCACCAACCTGACGAAGGGAGAGATCAAAAAGTGGTTCAGTGACACCCGCTACAACCAGCGCAACTCCAAGAACAGCCATGTCATTGTGTTCCACGACGGAGGGGGTCGAGGAGGTGGTGGCTATAGTAGCGCCGCTAGCACCACCATTGTTATTGACTCAAGTGATGAGACCCCCACCTCTCCGCATCCTGCACGCACTCCTCCTGTGAAGGAGAAGGAGACCCGGCCCAAAACATGGAACCCTTTCCCAGACTTTACTCTGCAGAAGTTTAAGGAGAAGACGCCGGAGCAGCTGGTGGTGCTGGAGGAGAGTTTCGAGAAGAGCAGCACCCCGTCAGATGAAGAGTTAAGCCGTCTGAGGATAGAGACTAAACTGACGCGAAGAGAGATCGACGCCTGGTTCACCGAGAGACGAAAAATGCCTTCAGTCAGCACCTCCTCCCCGGATTCTTCTGAGGGAGGAAAGGTGGGGACTGACGGGGCAACGGCAGGAGATGGAGGAGGAGCAGGTGGAGCAACTTCTTCTTCTCCTTCTGCCTCCTCATCCCGAAAGGGGAGTCAAACTCCTCCGGGAAGTCGCGGTAAGCTGCTGTCCAGCAGCAGCAAGAGAGACATGAAAGATAAAAGTAAAAAGTCTCCGGAGCAGCTTCATATTCTGAAAAGTGCCTTTGTGCGGACCCAGTGGCCCTCACCGGAGGAGTACGTTCAGCTGTCCGAAGAGAGCGGCCTTCCTCGCTCCTACATCGTCAGCTGGTTCGGGGACTCCCGGTACTCCTGGAAGAACGGAAACCTGAAATGGTTCTTTCAATACCAAAGTGGCAACATCGAAGGACCAAATGGCAGCGGTGGAGGTAAAATGGCCGTCGGCGGTCGAAAAAGACGTGGCCGAAACCGTGGTTGGGGGCGATCCCGAACCAGGAAGCAGCCGAGGAGGTCCGCCTCCACCAGTGTAGACATCGACAGACCGCCCCCGGCAAAGAAATTCAAGAGTGGACGAGAGATCCTGAGGGAGTACTACCTGAAGCATCAGTTCCTCAACGAGCAAGATCTGGATGAGCTCGTCACCAAGACCAACATGAGCTACGAACAGGTAAATAATACATCTTTTTCTTTATTATGACACCAGGTCCCATTTACGAAAAGCTTTACAGGACTGACGTGATCATAAAATCCATCTTACTGACTTTCTGAAGCTAATTTAAGACACAAATCACTTGAAGATGAAGAGTGTCTTAAACCTGCCGTGCAGAGCTTTTGTTTCCCTCCTCTGCCAGAGAGAGTAATTACAAAACCACCGTTCACATGAGCTTACATCAGAGGCGCCGCGATAGCCTCCTCCATCACTGTTGTGGCTGTAAAACAGTGGATGAATTGTTTTCAGTGTCACATCCGCTGTAAAATGTCTTCTTTCTCTCAGAATTTGATCCATTTGGTCCGTGAAAATTTGGAAAGTCTAGAAGCGCTGCACAATTTATTTCATCTCCATGTAAGTAAGCACAGAGCTAAACTGGACGTTAGGCAGCTCGGCCCGCAGACGTCTCCAGTGCACATGTTCGTGCCCCCGTTTGCATCCATGCAGCCAGCGTTTCCCCTGTGATGTACAGATGTGTTGTGATGTACAGAGAGATTTACCTGCCTGAGAGACTGAAGATGCATTGTGTGAACTGCTTTTGAGACGGCTTGACTGTAACAGAAGTTCATTTCCAACTAAAAGTCCCACACTGTAGCTTTAACAATCAGGAGAGTCTTTTCTTTTCATTTACAGTTGCTCTGTTGTTCTTCAACACATTTACACACAGTAGGACTAATACAGAAGAGATTACATACATATGAACTTTGAACTAACAGTCACCACATGATTTTACATGTAGCTGCAGCTCAGTCAATCAACATTTACTTTCTTAAACCAACATCAAACCAATAACTTCATAAGAAAAGGCCAACAAGAAAACTTTGGGTGTTTAACGCATGTGAAGCTTAGCTGAATACTAGGCTGTATTATATTTTATATTTAGCGCAGCTTACAGATAGATGAATATCACCTCAAATTGTGCTCATCATTACGTCCGGATCTAAAGTTAAGTTGACATAAAGAAGCTTTTAACTCCAATAAAAACTATTTTACTTTAGACAGGGTATTTCCTGTCAATTGTGTCTCTGCGTTATGGTCTGGATGTTACATCAAAGTCTTCTTAACGTCCAGGTATGCAAGTCTAGTGGCGGACACTAAATCCTTTTCATTTTTTAATGTATTGAATTTTCATGCCTAAAATAACCTCACTTTAAGATATTTAGTCCAAAAGACGATCAGAATTGTCCCTAAAACTGATAAAAGCTCAACATGTGAAGAACATAAACTCATCTTCATGCCCAGAAATACACCCAGTTAAGGTGTTCCTCTCTGTCTAAAGGTGAGGGAGTGGTTTGCCGAGGTCCAGCGGCGCTTGGACACGGGGTTAGATCCCTTCCAGGAGCCGACCGCAGGGAGGACAGACGGAGACAAAGCAGTGGAGGAGGATGCAGAGGAGGCGCAGGGAGAGGCGTCGATGGCCTCCGAGGAGCAGACCGGCACGGGGATGGGAGGAGAAGAAGATGACGATGAAGAAGTCGAGGAGGATGACGGCGAAGAAACGGACGACAGTGAGGTTTGGGAGCCGTCGCGTAGCGTCAGGAAATCTTTGTCGGTTTCTGAAGATTGAGGGTGAAACCTTCCTGAATGTTCCAGGAGAAACACTGGCTCGATCGATGCTGGAAGACCGTCAGCTAAACCAAGTGTTTTTTGCCACTGATTTACATGTCTCGTCTTTTACAACATTAATTCACTGTTTTTTCAAACTATTTCACGTCTACATGAGACTAACTGATGGACGATTAGCTTTAGCTCACTCTCAACACTGTAAGGTTAAGACGAGAATCTAACATTACAACTCTCAAGTGAAGCTTATAAAGCAGCAATTTTCACAATATTTAATCTAAAGAAACACCATGAAGTGCAATCGTCAAGCTGTAAGGAAGATGAAACAGGCTACGTTCACACTGCAAGGCTCAGTGCTCAAATCAGATTTTTTTTTTTTGGTTTAGCTGTTGAGGCCAATATCAGATTTCAGTGTGAAATACAGTCCTGGACCAACTAAACAACAATCGCAAACCAGCACCCTGTCGAACTGAACATGGTGGCCACTGAAGTCAACATTCACAGTTTAATTTGTAAGCCAATGGATGCCAGCGAATCCCTGAGAAGATGATAACGGAGGACAGACAGATTGTTATTTATGTGGAGCAAAAAAAAGATCTTTTTCATAACAATTTGGGCCACTTTCAAATGTCCGAAATCAGACAGGTCAGATTTATGATTTGTGCTGTCGACAAAAATCAGATTTGAGTCTCATTTGCCTGCAGTCTGATTGTAGCTGTACTAACCCAAAAATACATTGCACACAGACACATCTTTTAATCCTTCTTTCAAAACAATTGGTGAATCCTGAGTGTTGTAAATGACAGATTTCAGGAGGAGCTGATATTTTTAATGACCATCATGCTTTTTTTTTTTTTTTAGAAATTTGCACTCCTTGCTTGCTTAGATGAAGCCAGTAAAGGAGATTTATTCCCACAGTGTTTGCGTTACTGTTCTGAGCACAGCCCTAAAATCGAAACTTCGATCTCCAATGTGATGAATGTTTTCACCCCTGGTCCCGATCAAGCAGCACACAGAGAAGAAAGACTCACCTGTTGTATTTCGAAAGGTGCTTGAAAACACGTCACACCTAGATGTCACTGCTGAGCCATTTTGCCCCGTGACACCAGCATGCGTCGAACCGTGGGTTTGATTTGACATGTCTTCTCCCGAGCGCCTGTGATGATCACCGCAAAGACCTGATCATCCCAATCAACAGGTCGTTTGAGCCGACATGGATTGATATTGATGAAGGCCTAACTTGATAGGAGAGGAAAAAGTACCTTAATGATGAATGAATGAATGCCAATGCCGTGATGCTTTTAACTAACACAGGAGTCTTCCCTTTGTACCGGCTCATTGTTTCACTGATATTATAGAGTTTGAACTGAACACCTGCAGATCGGATGGCAAAGATGCCACCGAATGTGTTTATATGCACTGCTAGTAATGTGTTTCACCTTTTCATCGAACACATCCTGTGCTGTCCTGACACCTTTTTTTTTTTTTTTAAAGGAGGTTATGTACAGTAGATCCAGACAGTGGGAGGCTGTTGTGCCAAAGTTGAATGTGTCGCCTCCTGAGCAGTGAGCTACAGTTTGCAGCTCTATTTGTGAGCTGCATAATGGCCACTGTGAGACAGACCTCTGGATCCACGGAAAGAATAATAGAAACAGAACAAGTTAGCTGCTTTGTTTTACTGGTGGTGGGCCTCTACTGGATTGAAGTAGAGTTTACCCCAAGACATGTAAATATATTCATCAGCTGCAGATCAAATGTGTGTGAAAAAAAAAAAAATCAATCCACATGTTATCACCTTAACACGACTGCAATCAGCACCAAAATCACCGACGCGAGGCCTGTGAATCATTTGGGGTCTTGACCCATACTTTAAGAAACACTGTTTGACAGTATTTCAAATAGTAATTTGACTCCATTCTGCACTGAAGAGAAACAAACTGAAGCACCTAAACTAAACTTAAAAAAAAATGCACTTTGTCCACGTGTGTTCATGGCGGACTAAATCCCGATTAGGCACCTTAATCTCATCTTTTATCATGAAATGTCTCTGAGAGACCAAACCTGTTTTGTATGTCTACAAATTGAACCAGTATTTTGCCTTTTTTTTATTCTCTGTGTTTTCACGAGTATTATTCCCCGTCTATCCACTTTTCTAATAATATATATGTTTCATAGTTGGACGTTTAAATGGCTCAGAACAATAGAACAATCATCCACCACTTTCTTTAACTAAATTGCACAATTTGAGCCCCATTTTTAATCGCTTCTGTTTCATGTGGTATATTTGTTCTGGTTTGGATTGTTGCTTTATATCATGAGAGTTGTCTCACATCTCACGCCCCTCTCGCTCCCACACGCCCTTCACATTTCTCCTGCAGTCCACTTTTGTAAAACGAATGACTCGACTCATGATGTGCACTCCCCGAGGCTGTTTCTGTAGATGTTAGTCCGTCACGTTGGTCTCATGAACCCCCGCATCAAAGACAGACACACAGACGGGCTGAAGGGACACAAAAGGCTGAAAACTGTTCCAGACATTCTTGGAAAATTCTCTCACAGAAAGGAATTGTTGTGACGAAGAGACGGCACAGCAGTCCCTCTGCGGTGGGAAGTCTACCAAATAACGCTCTTCTCTGTTTTCTTTCCGCTTTACTGCTTTAAGATGGCAGGACAATAGACTGAAAAGGGTCTGGACTGCTGTTCTTCGCTGATAGGGGAGAGACTCTGATGAAGCTTTGCAGGTAAACCTATGTGCCTCCATGGCTCGAGCACTTGTTTGAACATAAATCCAACTGTTGGCTTCGAAGATCTTTAGGTGACGATGAAGGAAGGCTTGTTCAAACTAGTCGTGATGCATGACTGAGCTCTGCTGACGCTAAAAAGATGCCTAGATACTCTGAAGTTGACGTTGGAAACTTCTGATGTAAGTCCTTAAACGGATACCACGGGGTTCCGCATTTCACCAGGCACTTGTCACACTAGATGCCGGCACCTTTGGCTCTCCGAAAGTCATTTTAACGAACATCTCTGGAACTAATATCGGAGAGCTGAAACCTTTGTCCACTTTGTTGTACTGTGACAAGTGCCTGGCCATTAAAATAACAAATTCTAAATGTTAAGATGTACCTTTGTCTGATACTGCATGCAATAACCGAGACAAACAACAGCTCATTTTGTACATACAATATTTTGGGTTGGTATACTTGGCACAGTCGAGGCCTAAACTGCTTGTTTAGCTTTAAAAGTAACTGGTTACTTTTCATTACCAAGTTGACGGTAACCATGGACCTGTTTTCTCTTCGAAATGTTGTTCAAAAGTCTCAGACTCTAGAAACATTTATTCAAATCTAGCTACTCCTAGTCTGGAAGGGCTCCTTGCTACAATTAGCCAGCTTCATTTTGAGCAACATTTCAAAAGAGCCCTTTGCTTGGAACTATGTTATCACCCCAAGTGCAGTCGCTACTCGGCCGCCGTTTTGTGCCCTTTTATAAGCATTTGATTCTTGGTGTTTCACGTGTCCACAATTAGCTTGGTTTAGTCCTCAGGTTAGGCTTCCTCCTGCTCCAGGTATCCAGCCCACAGTCTTTTACAGTGTGCTCTTTCTTTACTATAGTCAGTCTCTTCTGAATGGTTTTATATGTTTCTATCTATGAAAACTGTGTCATTACAACTCTATCCAGACATCAGTGGAGTGCTTGTTAACAAGACAGACTCATACAATATGTACGATAGAATAGTGGTTTTGAAATAGAATCAGTTTTAGAGTTCAGTCAGTGTTGCCCGAGTGGCTTTTTGGTACTTTGGTTGCAAAAAATATAAAATCAGAACTCAATAGAAAAGACATGCACCTGGTTGAAGGAATAGAAAAACAAAAATTCCATAATGAATTTGGGAATTTGGTCCTTTTTCTTTTTTTCTTTTTTTTCTTTTCCTGTTGACAACACTGGGCAACAACATTTTAACTTCTTCTTTGGCTCCCACATTAAAACATCTGGACCGTATATAACGGTTTTTTTTGTTTTGAAGTAACTAGTGTATTTTATTGATTAAAAAATAAGGCTGTTGTGTACAAACTGACTTTAGTCAGTCTTTAGTCTACAACAGTAACTCTGCAGTCACAGAGGTTCTCCTGCTAACACATTTCCATGTGACTGTACTGGTACAAAAAAAACCTGATAGAGACATTTTTGAAACATTTAGATTGATGTGCAAAAATACACATGAAACAGGCATTGTTTTGCTTGAGACAAAATCTCTACTAATCAATATAATGTGTCCAAATTGGAGGATCTAAACTGATATAAAGATAGATTAATTGCAACAAAAACATGATTTAAAATCTTACGAGTGATCCGGTTGCTTAAAGGGACAATTCCCCCCCCCCCCCCAAAAAAAAAAAAAAAATTCAATTTTCCTGTCTGTACTTGAGCGCTAATCAGCCAATGAAAACTGTACAACGGTTTATGTGGCTCTGGTGGGATCTTTCCAAATTTTGAAAGTAAATAATGACAGTGTTAACATTTTCTGTCCATTTGGAGACATGCTGTGACCAAATTCAGCCATCCTGACGGGTAATGAAATTTCCATATCTCTGAATTATAAATAAAACGGCGCCAGCCTGGCTCTTCTTCAATGTAACATGCATTTAAATATTTCCCTCAGGTGTGTTGAGGTGCCATGTCTGTTCCCTGAGATGTGATTTTATATCCAACACTCATCATGTATCCCAGTTAACCTTGCGCAGTAGAGCTAAGAGCTAACATTGTGATCAGAGTAGTTTAGCTGCTGTCTTATACGCTCATGTGTCATATCTGTATCCTTCACTATACTTCTGCTACAGTCCTCACTCTTTTTCTGTGTTTAGACAGTCAGTTGAATGTTTCTTACAGCTGTGAGAGATCGAGATGTTTTCACTATATAGCAGCCGGCTTTTTGGTTAAAAAAAAAAAATTGTGATATTGTTAATTTACTCATTTCCAGTGGAAGATTCCCCTTCTGTTTTCTGACGTTTTTTTACCTGCTGACACTTTTTACCCCAAGTTATTGCTTCTAATGGGCGCAATTTGCTTTTAACCCTAAACTAAACAGTTTTCTCTGTATTTACATACAGTGAACAATTTCAGACACAGATCTCTTGGCTCTTGTACTAAGTTACAGTTGCTTCTATAGACACAGATAATACAGGAAGAATACGATAATCTAACTGAATGATCTGCCTTAATAAAGTGGTATAAAGTGTAGTAAATGTGGTAAAAAAAAATTTAAACAATACCATTTCTGACTTTTAACGTAGTCTACAGTCTGTTTTTTTTTTTTTTTTAAAGAATAAGCTGTGATCTCAGTCCTGTAAAAATGTACCATGAACCGAATCAATTCAGGTATTCGAAGGTCATACAGACACAATGTTCTCGACCAAACGTGTCAACTAAACAGTTCAAATTGGGTTTTTATTCTGTGTCCATGGAACTGACATTTCCACTACACATCTGAAGCGTGTAGAAAACTGAGAGGATCCGTCATAAACTTTGATCAAATATGGTATGTATGTGTGATCGCTTCTGCAACGTTGCTTTTAGAGCATTACAAACAAACAAAAATCCTCTGTGGCCCCTGCAGTCCTCAGCTTGTTGCTGCCAGCAGACAATTTGTGCAATGTTAAGTTATGAAACCCCAGCTGTTATTGAGAATCTGCTTGATTTCTAGCTTCATTTAGAAAAGATTTATATTTTATACTTGTTTGAGGACAAAACCCAATAAATTTTGATCAAAAGATATCCACTTGTGAGAAGCGTTTTGCGTGTTTTGATGTTGTTCTATGAAACACTGGCCTGAATGTGGATGCAGAGCAGACAGTAGGTTACTGCATAATGTCCTTTGTTTGTTAATTCTGAGGTTTATTCAACATGTATTCACCTATTTAATTCACCTATTTAATGAGTGATTGCTTCTGTGACTTTGCAACAAACTTCCTGACCAATGAAAAACACAAGAGTGGAAACCAGGAGAGATGACGCCGAAGCTGGGATCATGTTGGTGTCAGTACTGCGAGAGAGAGGTTACAACAACCTGATTTTTTTTGTTGTCTTTGACACATCTGTCAATGCTTCATCTCTGATTTTCATCATTTATCTGCTGATATTGATGCTTTTGTTTCTCTTCCAAACTAAAGATGCCGTGGAATCTGTTATTCCTCTCTTTGATTGGTAAGTGGCTCATTTACTTCACATGAATGTCCGGCCCAGTGATATTTCAAATGAAAATGAAAATGATGGTGACACACCTACAAGGTGGTTCATTTTGCTGTGAACTGATCCACACCAATGAAAGACAAGTCATTTAATTATTTGTAAAGAGGATTTGACTTAACTGAAGGCTTAAGTACTGAAGGACGGGTATCATGTGTTTACTGCTGTATATCTTAACAATATTATAGCTGGCTGTAGCTTTGAGATAACAAAAAACAAACGTGCATATATATTTTGTACACCGTTGCTGATCGAAAACAGTATTTGAAGCCTTCAAAATGTATTTTTACTTGAACAACATTTGCGGAAAACGCATTTCGCTATGACAGGCTAAATAAAAGCTGAGCTGTGTTTGAACAGTTTATTCCCGTCATGTTGATGGAAATGCCGAAAACTGAGTGCACGTGTGCTGCATTTCTCACTCGTCCATCGTAGGCCGGAACCCTCTAGCCGGAACTATAGTAATTGGACACTGCATTCGTCGTGCAGTTGCCAGCGAAGGACTGCGCGACCACGCGGGTGTAAACAAACACACCTGACGTGTCGAAACTGGAGGATTCGTGATATTCTTCGGTTCTAGATGGAGATTTTAGGCAGCACGTTTGACGACTCTGTGTTTTCGGAGGTTAAAGACCGTGTTTGTGTGTCTCTGTCTTCATACAACGCCAAACTATGTGAACCTGAGGTGAGAGGCTCTTTAATAAAGACTGCAAATATGTAATGCAACAAGTATTTAAGGCGTTATGACGACAAGCTGGAAATAAACGACGCGTTTAAACTAGCAGGTTTATTTTTGTTGTTGTTTATGATTGAAATTCTTTTACAAACAAATAAACGCATGAGTATGAAATCTAATTATAAAACCAATGTAATTGTAATCAGTTACAGATGTTAAAAAAAAATTATATATTACAGTTACTTTTAAAAATGTTGTTTATTACAACGGGGTTACATCTGAATATATTATTTTCAATAAAAAGCTCGTGGTGAATATAATATTCTTTCTCCTGCTTTGCATCTTTTCACGTCTGGACAGACTCCGTTCATTTGGCTGGACGTGCTTCAATTTTGAGCCTTTCTTTGATCGGCTCTCTTGTTTGAATTCACATCATTTGTCAATTTGAACAATCATGTCGTCAGATCAAACCACGATATTTTAATAAAGAGTCGTTCGGGGAAACCATTGTGAAATAAAGAGTGAACAGCTGGCAGCCCTGTCGGTAGATGTGTCATCACTAAACCCCGGCATGACCTGAATGTAGAAAATAGCATGTAACACAACCGAGATATTATGGAAAGCGGGTATTTCCATACCAACATATCCACAGCCTCCCTCTGTCTCTTGAAGTCATTGTTGTGTGTCACATCTTTGTTTGAGCTCCGTCAGTGAGCTGTCTGTCTGACTGTCTGTCTGTCTGACTGACTGACTGACTGACTGTCTGTCTGACTGACTGACTGTCTGTCTGACTGACTGACTGACTGACTGTCTGTCTGTCTGTCTGTCTGTCTGTCTGACTGACTGACTGACTGTCTGTCTGTCTGACTGACTGACTGTCTGTCTGTCTGACTGACTGTCTGTCTGTCTGTCTGTCTGTCTGACTGACTGACTGACTGTCTGTCTGTCTGACTGTCTGTCTGTCTGTCTGACTGACGAGGAGTGAAGTGTTTTAAACTTGTACTGTTTTCTCCTTTGGTGTCTCTGCAGTGGTTTTGTGAGAGTGCAGCTCTTGATACTGACGATTCTTTGGAGAAGCAGAAAATCTACAAGTTCAGAGGTGACCTGGCTGTGAGACGTGGGAAATATCAGGTAACTGACAGTTTAGTCTGTTTTAAGACTATTCTCCAGAATTACTAAAAAAAAAAAAAAAAACGACGCGCAAAGTAGGTGGCAGCAAAAAGAAAAACACTGAAAACTCTCAGATCGTGGTCTTTGGGGATTTATATTTTATCAGCCAGCTTGTCTGAAATTTAATTTTTTTTTTTGTAATTTAAATTGCGATTGTAATCCACAGCATGTTACACAGCAGCAACATTTCCAAACAACATTGAAAAGACTCCTGAAAACACACATAGCCATAACACACTGAAACTCTTCATCAAGTTGGACCAGACTGAAGGAATTAAACATCAGATTCATCTGTAATCGGCTGGATTTCAACAACCCACTTTCTTGTCTTAGATATAAAAACTTGAATCTGACTTGAAAATAAATGAGCTCCTCGATACTTTTACAGTTCGATTTAAAGGAAGTTGACTGGAGTCACACGGCAGCCGTTCCACCTGCTGCTCTTCATGCCCTCGTCAGCTGTCCGCTTTGACGTGTCTAATGTTAAAAAAGTGTGCTTGCGTTTCTCTTCCTCGGTTTGTGTCCGGCTCAGAAAGCCTTGGAGGCGTACAGCAGCTGCCTCCAGTGGATCGCCGACAACAACCTGACCATCAGACGAGACGTGCTGGAGGGAATGGCCCGATGCTGCACCCATCTGGGGCAGAGGGAACGGTCGCTGGAGTTGGCTGATTTGCTGGTAATTTTCTTCAACTGGCTTTTCCTTGTGACAGTAACCTGTACAAGTGATCATCACTGGAACAACCTGCTGTTACTGTCATATCCTTTTATATAAGCCACTTCGTGTTCAAGGAAAAAAAAAAAAAAGCTATTACACTGATAGATATTTTGTTTATGAAAATACTTTTGTTAGCTTTTACTTTGAAGTGAAAGCGTTAGTGCTGAATACTAGGATGTAGAGATTTTGAATACAAAACACACTATAGTTCAACAATAACCATAAATATTGTAACTTTTAGATAATAAAAAAAAAAAACTTGTTCTGTAAATAGTTCTCTTACTCGTTAAACAAAAACATTGCTCTGAAGCTCAATTATGGGGCTTTTCTGTAAATAGTTTGATAATAAATTTAGCAATTTCTGATCCACCCAAATCAATTTCAGGCTTCATTGAAAAACCTCCAGTTAGTTCCCACCCACTTCTAAACCACGCACAGACCCCTTCCGGATTAAGCCCCGCCCCCTCTGAGTAGGGCTACAGATAATTTAGTTGGTTTAACAGATACAGATATTGTGCACTCGTTCGTCCCGACTGAAAAGCATCATTATTATGAGAACACAGTTTCAATATAATCTGTTCTCCTGTCACTGATGGTTGTTAGTTGCTGGTTGGAGGAGTAGAATTTGCCACATCGACTAGAAGTTGGAATTTGATCAGACTTGTCTAATCAAAAAAACATTAGACAAAACTACAGTTCATATTCCAGGTATTGTGTCAGGAATAGGAAGTGAGCAGTGGGTTTTTTTTTGTACTGCAATACTCAGTATGTGTGATATGTTGCAGTCGACAAATTGCAAGCTGCTGTTTTTCACCGCGAGTACGTTATATTCTTTTTTGTATTAATATTATTATGTGATCGTCGACGTTCCAGTCTCCTTGGTGCAGCTTTAATTTCCTCATTTGCTGCAGCGTTACCTAATGAAGTAGGATGTGGAGACTGTTTTGCGATTCATACTGAAGACGGTAAGACGTCGGTCTAAGAGCTCGAACTTACAAAGAGGCCGGAGCGCAGCAGTAATATCTACATGATCTCTCTCCAGAGCAAAGAAGCCTCCAACACCTGTCACCTGACCAGCCTCCTGCTGCTCAAGGTCAGCAAGAGAAAACGCCCACAAACACAAATACACACGACCTTTTTGTTCATAATCCAAATCACCCTGTAAAGCTACAATAGTTTTCTTGAAACGGTTTACGAACTTCTCCTAAAGGTCAACATCTTCCAGCATTTTGGAGCCGCAGGGTCAAAGATGTCGTCTTTGCAGCAGCTGTGCAACCTGCTGCCCTTCAACCCCTGGCACTGGTTCGGCCTGGGACAGACGTGTCTGCAGCTGCTGGAGGACAACAGAACCACAGGTAGGCTTAACTGCACTTCCTGCCGCAGTCAACACTCTTACCCGTTCCCTAAAAGCCACTTCTGCAGGTGTGTTGTCGTTGTTTTTTATTCGCCGTGGTGAATGAACTACATGAAACATAATAAAAGTTATGTAAAAAAATTCCAGGACCGTGTTCCTCCGAGGGAGGAGAGCAGGATGATGGAGAGACCGAGGCGCAGCAGGAGGAGGCAGCAGAGCTCAGTGAGGACAGAGTCTGGCTCAAAGCCTGCACCGGTTTCATCAGGACAAGGTACAGCATGTGACTCTAACCACCACATAAACACACGTATGTCACAAAGAGATCAACTGGTTTCTCAGAAGCAGCAAGTAGAAATACAGTTAATGACTTTGTATTCGTTGAAAATCCCTTGAAAGAGAAGCTGCTTAAACTGTTGTTTGGGACAAGACCAAATCTGAAGAACTTTTACTTATGCAAGAAAGAAAACTTGAAATACGTCATCAACGTTAGTGACCACATAATCTGTGATGTCACTGTTGAACGTGTCTTTGCATCAGAGATTTGCTGAGCTCTGAGTGTCTTCGTGCTTTCTCGCGTCTTCAGGCTCCTGTTGAGAATCCTTCGGCAGCAGCAGTCCTCCTTCGTGTTGCGGCGCAGTGAAAGTGCCCTGCACACCACAGAAGAGGCGTTACAGCGTCTGCATCCCCAAGAAACAACACTGCAGGCCGTCACGGGGGTGAGGACGCGCTCCTTACTTTGTGCGGACCTGCTGTGTCCAGGCTTGAATTTGGGGCCGAGTTTAAGTGGGTCACCATTCTCTCTCTCTCTCTCTCTCTCCCAGGTGATGTCAGAGGACCTGATCCCGGAGAAGATGAGGGAGGACTACCAGGATGGAGAGAGTCTGGCCAGTGTGTGTTTACAGAGCTTCAGAGAGCGCTGGTGGAAGAAGATCTTACTGACGGGAGTGTTGGAGACGGACGGATGGCGTAATCACACGGATACAAACTCCTGAAGCTCCGCCGTCGAATGTTTACAGAGAAGTCAGCAGTCTGCAGAGAACCTGCTGAAGATTGTTCAAACAAATATAACTTATGATGCTAAAAATCCTAAAATGCACAATGTTGAAAAGTAAAACTCGCACACGTAAAATGTAACCGAATCCATCATGATTGTCTTTAGTTGAACAGGGAGAGCAGCATGGTGAATGTAGTCGTCGTTACAATATCAAACAGACCTCTGAATAGTTCATCCACTTCATTCTGTATCAAAATATATTGAATGATTGTTTCCTGTTTCAAGTTAGAACACAATCACTAAGTGAGTCATTTTAATTGTGTAGTTCTGCCTAAAATGTAACCGATGCCTTAACATGTTCATTAAACATTCAAATGTTATTTATGCTTTTGTTATTGTTACTTTGAATTAAATGTGCACAGAAAACAAATCAGGGCTTCAGAGACAGGATTGGAAATGGTCCTGCTGCACTCCTGCTGGAGGATGCTGATTGATTGATTGATTGATTGATTGGTTGATTGATTGGTTGGTTGAGTGGCACCTGATCTGGTTCATCATCTGAAAGACAGCTGAGGACTGAAAGCTTCAAAACTTGAACCTCTCAGTTGATGTTAAAATTGTTAATTAGTCCATTGAACTTCTTTCTGTCAAATTGAACCTTTTTCTGTGAACAACGCCACAAATTTAACACATTATTATATTATATTAACACTATTTGAACATGTCTCTCTTTTCTTTCCCTTGAGAAACAGGCCCTGTGTTTGGGAAACAAAGACGAAAGAAGGAGGAAATATAGAGAAAGCCTAAAATGTGTCAATGTCCAGATGAAAGATTCAAAGGTTACAAAACACATCGGACTATTCAGTTTCTAAGTGAAATTTCTGTCGAACCTTATTTTAATCTGACATTTTGCTTCGCTCAACCCAGAGACGTGTTTTGGAATTTTTATGAACTTATTTTAAACCACACCTCAAAAACTGCATATTAAACATGTTTTATCCAAACCATTTCCAAACCTGGAAAAGTTATTGTGATGTAATATCTTTCCCATGAATTTCATAGCCATAGTTTCCTATGGCTATGAAACTAAATATATTTGTTTAACATTTTTATTTATTTTAATAGTTGTCGATTGTATTTTTTTTTAATATAGTAGATCAATCCATAGGACTATTTGCTTATATTTCCTAACATTTTTTCTGGCTGTAGATAAATCAGGACTCACTTTTTAACAGTATTTTGACAATTTGTTTTTGATGTGGTTTAATATCTGTTGAAATATCATTGAAGTCACATTGATCTTTATAATTTCAACATTTCATTATTAACCGAGGGTACAAAAGTGAAGAATTAACATCAAAGTTTGTTGATTTAAACTGATGTTAACAGCAGTAGTTCGATTAAACGCACTATGAATAATTGGTTGCTTTCTGGGACATATTTTACAGAAGCAGATGTCACTTACCTGCCTGATTACACTCCCTGATTACATCATCACTCCTGGAGTCACTTCACATGAACCTGAGCAGGATTTTAATTAGCTGCTAACTAAAAACAGCTGTGCAGAAAAAGCCCCTTGAATATTCTACAAAAATATATTTAAAAAATATCTTATGGAAACATTTTATAGCCCTTCTCGGTTTACTAACATTAAACTGACAAAAAGCCCCGCCGACTGTATTTCTTTTTTTTTTTATTTTTTTTATTTTTATTTTTTTTACAAAATACAGTCAACATTTTGTTTGGAAGAAAAATATGGCTTTTTTTTTTTTTTTTTTTTACCCCAAATGATTGTAGTTCTGCAGCAATAACACACCTGCTAATAAACAAATAACAAACTTGCTCCAGTCTAATATCATTTCACAAGTATTTTTTTTTCTGCCATAAAATATTCTGTATATTTGACACACTCAGATGAAGGTCCTGTGTTTGTATAATTACAGCTCCTGTGTGTCTGTGATGGGGATAATGTCTCCAACAAAGGCTGGTATTTCTCCACAGTTTGTATATTTCTCTCAGGTTCTGTTTGGATTAAATCCGGCTGCGTGCTTCTCAGTCATGCTTTTGCTTCTTCCCAGTGACGGATTCAAGCTGATCTGAAATGGCCTCCAGCCCAGCTGCCCCCCCACCGTCTGTCCCATCCCGTGGGCGGCGCTGAAGGAGCTGTGATGAGCCACAGCTCTGGGTCTTGCAGCATGAGGAGTCCAATTAAGCCTTGGAGGGGGATTTATCTGCTGGGAGGGGGGGCACTCTAGATGCATCTTGGCTTTTGTGCCTGGCAGAAACACTTTGGAGTCTGTCTGGAGCTGAGGCCTGAGTCGAGTTCCCAGTCCTGCAGTTGCTGGCTTTGAACCTGGGAGCTCTGCGTTGGGGTGTACCTGAAATGGGGGCTGGCGGTGGCTCTGGGGTTGATCTCGCCTCCTGGTTTCTAGAAAGGAGACTTTGGTTTGTAGCCCTGACATCTGTCCTCTTGAATGGGTAAACAGGAACTGAAAGCTGGTGTTGGCTTGTATTTTCTGTGGTGAAGAGGAAGACCGGAGTTTAGGATTATCAGGTGGAAGCTCCACCTTTGGTTTAAAGTTTAGTGAGTTGAGCAAATGTCCTCTTTGTGCGTTTAGGCCTGCAGTAATGCCTGAAGGCTTTGTCAAAATGTTTCTCCTCCTTTGCTGAGAGAAATGTCCCTCAGTACCTCCATGTGGGTGCTCAGGATTCAAATTCTTCTTCAAAGTTGGTTGATAATGTCCCGTCCAGTTCTGTCCATGTGTCGGGGAGGCAGTGCGTGGAGGGTTTGACTCCTCAACTCTCACCTCCTTCTCAGCTGCGGTGGTGATGGTCAGACTGGCAAACTGAGACTGAACAGATGAGAAGGAGGTGTGACCACGAGGGTGTGAGTTACTGTGGATCTGGTCTTGATTCTCACTCAGAGGTTCCACGCGTGTTGTTGCGTCATGCTCGGTGCAGGCAGCTCCCACTGTGTGTTCAGCCGGTTCCACAGATCCACGTTGCACTCTGCAATCCGGTCCCGGGTAACCAAAAGGCTTCGGGCACAGTTGTGAAGGTTTTCTCTGCGTCTGTGAACCGTCGTCTGCTCTGTGCACAGACTGGTTATCCCCTTTGCTGCTCTTCAGTTCTGTTCTCCGTGGATCGAGTAAAACCGCCACTGTTGCTTTTATCCGAGCGCTTTCAGCATTTTCATTGCAAGCCCAGGGGCACACCGTGCTGGTCTGGTTTGACTTCTGCTTGCTGATACGAGTGTCATCATTCGGAGCTGCGCGTGTTGAGGAGTAAAGATGAAGACTGTCTGGCACCGTGATGAAAGTGACAAAGCCTGCGACTGGTTTGGAGCTGGAGTAGAGTCGGTGGAACTCTTGATGGAAAGGTACAACTGAGCTGCCTTTAAGTAGAACTGCAAGACTCCGATGGACCTGCCAGGACAGCCAGGAGAAACTGAGAGGACGACACACGAGGTGATTAAAAACACAGTCGATGTACACTCGGAATATCCTGAGAATGCTTTTTGAGTACATATACTGTATATGTGTGTGTGTGTGTGTGTGTGTGTGTGTGTGTGTGTGTGTGTGTGTGTGTGTACCTGTATGAACCAGTCAGTACCTCAGTCCAGTCAGTGATGATAAAACTCTCAGCAATCTGACCTGTCAGCTTCCTGCCTGTCTTGGCACAGTAGGTCTGTCCATCGACACTTCGCACGGACAGTTTCTGTACACGCAAACACGAGACAACAATTATTCAATATGCAAAAATTTGTCCATTTTTCATTTGAGGAAGCAGAACAAATGTATATTTCCCTTTGCTTTCGGCAGAGTGGCCATGCGAACCAGCTGTGAAGTTGTGATGGTTGTGTTATAGTTTGGTTTGTTGAATTAGTGGATGAATAAAATGTCTTCATCTCCCAGTTTAGTTTTGTTGCACAAAACAAACCGTATATATTCTTGGGGGAAAAAAACCCTAGCTGGTGACTTTAACAGCAAACTGAAGCTATCTGAAGACATCCCTGCAGGTGACTGGATGGATGCTGCTCTGAAACTTCCAGTTCAGCCTTATGCTAACTTGAATGGGGGAAAACAATAATCCAATCATGCAGCTCCTCTGGACTGTTCAAGTGTTATCAAGCACATTCAGTCTTTCGATCCCAATAATTTACGCAGTTTCAAGCAAATCTCTGCAAACTTTACGGGAGCTTGAAATTGTGCAAAATGTAAATTTGTTTCATATTCAAATTTTTTTTTTTTGGAGTTTAATTTTATTGACTGTGTTCATCACACATTAAAGGTCGAGCTGAGTTCTAATCACTTGTTTTGGGTGAATGAGTCGGTATCAGCCGGCCTGTGCGTCAACAGAAAGGTCAAAGGCTGGCTCATACAAGAGAGATCGCAGCATGACCGTCGTCTATAGATGTTCGTGTTGTTTGTTTGGTCGTTTGATTTATGGCTGCAGAGTTACAAGAGAAATAAGACGAATTAATGGCCACATAGTCGTAGCCGACGTCAAATCCACTCCAACAGCTTTTAGTTGAAGCAGTTTTGGATGATTGTACTATTGCCAGCTTAAGCAGATATAAGGAACCTACAGGGGGAACGGCATGGTGAATGGAAACACGGAGATGAACAGACTCACAGGGAAGTTTTTGCCGTTGAGTTTGAGGTCCTGCCACATGCTAACAAACAGGTTCAGGTTGAGACGATCCAGCAGCAGATGGACGGACACGTTTCTCTTCCTGCTCGCCTCCAATAGGTCACACAGCAACTCCACGTCACTGAAGCTGTCCATCACTATGGCCAGGGCCTAAACACACGCACACGCACACGCACGCACACACACACACACACACACACACACACACACACAAACACAAGGATCACTGTACCTGAGACCTGCACAG
This sequence comes from Embiotoca jacksoni, assembly GCF_022577435.1. Lineage (NCBI taxonomy): Eukaryota > Metazoa > Chordata > Actinopteri > Embiotocidae > Embiotoca > Embiotoca jacksoni. The sequence goes on from NW_027185241.1 coordinate 14,993,929, forward strand.
ACACATAACACTCACTGTGGATCTGACATTTCATCACGAGATCCAATAATAATTTTCTCTCGTCACGTACAGGCATGCATGACATAATCAATCTTCCACACACACACACACACACACACACACACACACACACACACACACACACACACACACCTCCCTGCATACCTGTTTAGCCTTCCGGATGAATTGTCTAACCCGGTCTTTCATGCCGGCTGCCCTGCTGTCAGACTGGAACACAAACTCAACGCTGGACGCACCCAGGACAGGATCACACGATTTCACATCTGGAAGGGCAGAAACATCATCAGAGATCGCAGCAATTGAAAAGCTGAACTCTGTACAAACATCTTTTAACACCTCAAATACCAAGAGATTTCACCGCAGTGATTTGCTGTTCTTGGAGTACCTTTCCAGCTGCTCTGATCCAACCCTGCCAGAGTACGATCACTGTCCGCAGACTCTGCAGGGCAACATGTGGGAGAGAAGCAGCCAACAGATACGCTCTCAAACTCTGTGTCATCATCATCTGCTGCAACAGGATCATCTGTGTAAAGCACAAAACTGTATAAAGCCATGATGAATAAAAAGCTACCACAATTTTACCCAGTGAATCTGACTCATTCAAATCTTTTTTTCAAGCACAAAAAGCAGGAGAAAATGAAAAAAAATGAAAAAAAACATCTGCATATTAATGTTATAAACAAACATTTACAACCTGTGTTGCCATCCCTGCCGTTCTCCAGGATGTAATTCTTCTCCAGCTCGGACAGAAAGTCTACTTCTCCCTCTTCTCTCAACACCTCGTGGTATCCCTCCAAACCCCGGCTCAGCAGACAGTCCGCCGCAAGTCGAGCGCTCTCGTTGTGGCTCAGGTCCAACGTGGGTCCGCTGGATGTGAGGTCCGAGTAGGAGGAGGGAGGGACGCCGAGGTCCTGAACCCGGCGCCTCACCTTCCCCACAGGCTTGGACCTCCTGTACGACAGCACAGACACACTGTCGCACGCGTCCATTGATGACTGGTACGTTGTTGTTCAGGTTAACGTGACAAAAGGGAGCCTTCAAGTTCAACCACTAACAGCCTGAAGTTACAGCCTTTCTCAGAGGAGATGTCATTGATTGAAACAGACAAGAGGTGAAGAGGAAGGGAGCTCCGCCCCCCCCGCTCAGGGCGGGGTGGGTTCTTAACGTGATGTGACAGGTGAGCAAGGAGAGTAAATGTCATGCTGTTAGTTTCAGGCAGCGACCTTGCAGGATGTAAAGATGAAGAAATACACAGGAAAGTGTGTCTCAGTGTAAATGTCAGGAATAAATGCCCCGTAAGTAATTGTAAGAAGGTGACGTGACAGCATGTGTAAAATTAATGAATTCTAAAAAAAAAGTCTTCTCCAGTCGAGAGATTTGATCATTTTTGGAACCAAGTCATGAAATATCATGGAGCATGTTTACGTTTTAGTTGCCATTAATCAGTAGTATTTTTTATAGTTACTTAACTTGTCTCCTGAGTGGTTTAAGTCAAGATGTGCTTTTTACCTGTAGCTGCTAAAGAAGGCAAACATGCCAGGTAACTGTGTCAAGGGCTCTGGCTTTAAAACAATGACTTCAGAGATTGGTTGAAAAGACGACAAAAAAAAGAAAGATGTAAAGTTTGTATAAATACTGTTGATCTTATTAAAGTGTGGGAGAAGGAGGCCTGCATGCTGCGGCCCAGCGGAGGAGGATCTTTAGGTGGGGCAGCCTGAGGAAATTCATTCATTTTATTCCCGTTTAAATAGAAACCTTTTGTTGTTTATTGAATGTTGACTGAAAACGTCTGTGAACGAAGTAGCTGGATTTTTTTTTTCTTCTGATGATCGTTCATACTTTTGACTCAGTGAAAGTCAGAGAATTTGGCATTTGACCTGGAGTGGGAACCCTGAGACACGGTTCTACGTATCCAGCAGGACACGGTTTGGGTTTTTGTGTGTTAATCACCCAGGTCAGAGATGACAGAACAGATCACGATGGACTTATTGTTGCGGTTTCCCTCCCAGGGCCTGAGACAAAGTGAGCAGGTGATAAAAGCTGGGTGGAGGGAGAGAAATGGATGAGTGACAGGAATGGAGATGCTCTGTCGTTTCAGCTCCTGTCAAACAACACCTGAGAGCAGAGACGGATGGTTATGGACACACCCAGACAGAGCGCCGAGGAGCAGAGACACACACTGTTCTACAGTCGAATCAAACCCATTTCTGTCTTCATACAACCACGCAGCGGTCCCATCAAAACACAGTTCCTCTAATTTAGATCCTAATCCGATCTACGTGCATTTTGTGTGTAGAAAATGGCACCTGCCGCCAGACATTTTAATCTACACAGGAACGTCAAAATGAACCAGAAAGATCAATCAGGACTTTTAAAATCATTTTATCCAAACAGGTTTTAAATACAACAAATTAAAAAAAAAAAAAAATCATTTAAATAAAATTTCTAATTCAGCGAACGTTTAAAAAAAAAGTTACAACCGTGAATGATGGTAATATAACCATAAATTCAGAGGTGTTATAGTTTGTCTTTGTGGTTGCCATGGCGACCAGAAATTATACTGCACTAATTTACTTTGTTAAGTTGGTGGACTAAGGTGTGTGTGTGTGTGTGTGTGTGTGTGTGTGTGTGAGAGTGTGTGTGTGTGTGTGTGTATGTGTGTGAGAGTGTGTGTGTGCGTGCGTGTGTGTGTGTGTGAGAGTTTGTTAGTCACAGACTAATGTTCACTGGCATTAGACAGACCTCGAAGTGAAGTGTGTTCAAATGAATGAAGCTACTTATTGCTTGCAGGAATATGATGAGACACGACTGCATGTGTTTCAGGTCGACTCGGATCCTCCAGTCACCATGTGCACATCACATGACGCAACAACACAAGAGGACCGGGGGTTGACACGTGTTTGACTCTGGTCCTGTTAATAATAAAGGAATAAAGGATGGAGTTTAAGCACTTGGAGAGTATTAACCAGCAGCTCGCCCCTCAGTCTGAGTCACGGTTTCTGCTCTGTTGTAGTGAGTCTGTTGACTCTAAGAAGACAGAGAGGAGCATGTGGTCACTGGGACAGTGTGTGGACAGACTGTGAGGAGACAGTGCTGCCCTCTTTGGCTCTGGCTGCCAGCCGCTGCCTCAGTTCTCTGATTTCCTTCAGCAGTTCCCGCTCGCTGCTGTCCAGCTGCGCCCGGCCTCGGTCCAGAGAGACTGACATGGAACGAAGAGAGAAAACAGGATTATTGATGAAAACAAAATGAAACCGACTTTCAGTGATGATGGGTATTCAGTTTGTGGTCTCTGCAGCGGGTCATTGTCTTGCTGTGGTGGCACTCAAATGTGTCACAGACCACAGCGCTGGCTTCTGTTTTTATAGTCCTACTTTTTATTTGTGAAGAACTTTGTGGTTTTGCTCTGTAAAAGCTGTGATACTAAAACCCCTTTATTTACTAATTCACTCACACAACAAAGCCTTGTGCTTCTTTCATTTGTTTTATTAGACATAAATATTACCTTTTTGAACAGAACACACACGTTGGTGGAGTTTAAAAAAGAAAAGAAAAGCAGTGGTAAAGAAATAGGAGGAAATAACTGGAACCTCTTCATTTGTTTTAGGCTGTAAAACATGGTAACTAAAGGGACTTACAGTTGGTGGAGGCGCTCTCTGGAGGTGAAGTGCTGTTCAGACACACCGTGTTGCTTCCTGCCGGCCTCGGTGTTGTGGCAGAGTTGGCTGCTGTTCCTGCAACATCAACAGCAGTGATGATAAAAGGTCTGTGAGGAAGTCCTCCAATCGAACACGGTGACCTGCTCCTCGTCTGTCTCTGCACATCTGACACCAAACAAACACTATTATTAATACATGTCTGGATAACAGACTGCATGTCTATGTGTGTTTGTGTACTGTATGTGTGTGTGTGTGTGTGTATGTGTGTGTGTGTGTACTGTGTGTGTGTGTACTGTGTGTGTGTGTGTGTGTGTGTGTGTACTGTGTGTGTGTGTGTGTACTGTGTGTGTGTGTGTGTGTGTGTGTGTGTGTGTGTGTGTGTGTGTACTGTATGTGCGTGCATGGAGTCGTACCTGCGTCCGCTGAGCACCAGGGCTGTTGCTGCTCCTGTAACTGAGCTCTGCTTCTCATCACTTCATCCCACTGCAAATGAACAACGCGCAATTATTCCTGAGCTGTTTGGTTGAACTGAATCCCGCTAAAAGCCCACGAATTACATCACTGCAAATTGTGTCATGTAATGGACGAGCCAATACATCACGTAAACGTGTTGACAAACAAACTCCAGTCGTTCGCACCTTCTTTCCTGCCACATCTCTCACAGTGTCAGCCAGTCTCTCCTCCTCTGCCAGGGTTTTCCTGTGAAGCTCCGCCAGCCTCCCCCTCCTCCTCCCCTGTGAAGCGTCGACCTGCTGCAGGCGCTCCGCCACCTCTCCCTGCCAGTCTGAATCCGAGCCCAGCTGGCACGCCTCTGCCAGGGCCTCTTCCAGGGCCTATGTGTGTGTGTGTGTGTGTGTGTGTGTGTGTGTGTGTGTGTGTGTGCGCGCGGTGGAGAAAAGATCACATGTAGCTCTGCCAACATCATAGTTTGTGCGACTGTGTTGCTTCAGTAGTCTCCTGTGAAGCCAGACGGACACACACGATCACGTGTTGACAATTATACTGGGATGTGTCACCAACCTGCATGTTGGTCTTTGCGCTGTGTGGCGGCTCCGTGAAGCTCTCCTCCACTTTTTCTGCATCCCTCATCCTCATCTCCACCTCCTCCTCAACATCCCAGCCCACACGCTTCTGCTCCTTCAACAAGTGCTGACACAGCAGTCACCATAAAATACAACAACACAAAAACACAGGTCTGATTACGTGGCGGAATGCTGGAAACACAAATTAGATGAACATCAGCGAAAGCACGTGTCACGTATGAACAGAAAAAGGTGATTCTTATCTGCAGAGGTTGACATCCATGTCTGTCCAGACAATCAATATATGTAGTGAAGACTTTGAAGGAATTCGGCCATAAAAACTAAAGATGATACTCCAAAAATGTATGGTTTTGCAAAGAAGCTATATATTCTAAATTGCGGATGCTTCACACACATCTTCAACCCGACAGCACAGAAGATATTTACAACCAGCCCAGTTTCAAGGTGGACACTCAGGATAAGTGTCACTAAATCAGGATCTCAATGTGAGATATGGTCACAATCTCCCCTTCTGCTCCTGAGCTGTGGTGTTGAATAATGTTCGGGAAAGTGTTTTTACAGAACATTTAGGTTGATCTTTGACCTTTTGCATATAAAATGCCATGATTTCACCATTTGATCCGATTACACACGTGTGATGTTTTGTTGACCACCAAAATCGAATCAGTTCATCCTTGAGTCCAAGTGAACGCTGGAGTTTGCAGAAATTCCCTCAAGGTGTTCCCGAGGTGTCGCGTTCAAGACGCAGAGGCGTAAAAAGAGATGGAAGCATGACAGCGATGGGAGAGGTGGGTAGAGTCACCTGTTCAAGTCGTTTCCTCTGAGCCTCCATCTCCATCTGTCTGATTTCCACATCCTGGACTGCTGAGGCCGTCTCTTGATCACGCAGATCCATCTGCGGCACGATTTAAAGGCTTATAAACTTCAGAAAGAAAGTTGCTGATGGTTTTTACAAATATTAACAAGCACATAACTCTTTGTGGTCAGTCTGATGATACATCGACTCATTCTGGGATTACAGCCCAGAATGTAATAAACTGAAGTCAGCATAAATGTGTCCCATAGACACATACATATAAAAAATGATTAGGGACAAGCAAAGTGTTGCTTCCAGCTAAATTCATCCAAGTGAGCCCTTTTCAGTTGAAGCGTTCAAATATTTACTTATATTTGACTTGTAACAGATAATATCTCAGAGGTTAGTTTAAGCTCTTTTATAAACAAGTACAGACACTTGACATCAGGATTTTGATGCTCTCTGGGGTCCCAACCAGCATTTTAATTACTTAAAATCTTCTCAAAAGTGTGTATAATTATACAACATTAAACATCTGATGGGATAAATCACTGAATCCTAACAAAGCGGGGGAAAAAAGAACCACAAATCATATATCATGTATGACCAGATAGCGCCGGGTTCACCTTTCTGCTGATCTCCTGGTCCAGTCTGTGGATCTGTGACGCTCGCAGGTCCTGCTGGTGTTTGAGAAAGCGTCTTCTGGTTGCGTCGAGCAGCTGTAACTCCTTCACCTTCAGCTCTCTCTTCATGGCTGCCAACCTGAACAGGACGGAGCGGTGTCAGCAACCAACTCCACTAAAATCACCATCATTCTTTTTAGCTGTAATAAAACTGTCAAGGTGAAAGTGTGTTGTTTGTTGTTTACTTTGTCCTCTGCTGTGTTAGTTTGTCCTCTTCTTGTGCCAGGATGTTTCTGCGCTGTTCTTCTGCTTGCTGCAGCAACTCCTGTGTTCAAATCAATTAACAGTCAAATTTATTTCCATTTCAGGGCTTGTTTTTCATAAACTGATGAACTCTCTACAGTCGGGGCGTTGCCGTACGAATAAATCTATGCTTTAAAAGATTTCTGAAATATACCTGTTGTGTATAATAAGCATCCTCTTCAGCCTGGCGACGCACAAAATCTACACGAAGCGCTGACACTTCCTGTCTGAAGAAACACGCACACACAGATTTACATGTGGTACCTCTTTTCTCACTACTTTTCTTCTTAATATCTAATTCTATCAACTTAAACATGAACGAGTGCCTCTGTTATTGAGGTTCATCTATAATCTCACCTCTCCCGGAGATACTCCATCTCCTGCAGTCGTATCTTCTCCCTCTCTTGGCTTTGGTATTCCACTATGAATTCTGGGTAATGGTTGAACACTGGGTACTGGCCTTTGGTCAGTGGCGTAAAGTCAGCGAGCATCGTCCTGGGATGGACGTCAGCTGGTGTGCTGCCCACGAGTCGGTAGGCCTCCTTTATCATGGCTCCAACATCCAGGTTGTTCCGATGGTGAAAAAAATACTGAAGAGGAGGAGGAGAGTCGGAGACGTTGATTGTGGGACTGGGTTTATTTTCAGACGAGATGAGAGGAGACGGAAGGAGCTACCTCGAAGTCCTGCTTCTGGGCGCAGAGCAGCAGAGGCTCACGGCAGCAGATGATGTAAGCCACACAGGCCACCAGCAGGAACGATGGGTGATTGGAGAAAACGTTGTCGAACAGTCGGAGCCACTCATCGCGAGTCAGGACCTCTGAGAACAGGGTCTCCAGCAAGGGCCACACATAGACCTGGGACAGACGGAGGGTGTATGAATGAGGACAGAGACGTGGATGTGAAACTGAGAGGACAGCTCCTCCAGGAATCTGCAGCTGCTGTTACCTGTGAAGTGATGCCACAGTCCACCAGGTGCTGCAGCAGCTCCTTGTCGTGATGACCCAGAATGTTCTCCACCATGCTCAGGATGTTCAGAGGAGGGTTGGGGAAATACTCGAACCAGTGCTGGCACCAGTTCACTGTACAAACAAACATCCGAGTCAGCAGAGATTCAACTAACTGATAACACATCAACTCAGCATTCAGATACCTCATAAACAGAGTTTAACAGCCATTATTCAAAAACTTGGAACAGTTTTAGAGTTAAAATCGTTTGAAATCCTTCGCTTTCCGTATCATGGAGCGGCCAGCTCGAGTTGCGGAGCGGTTGCTATATGCATCTTCATGGAGCTGCACGTACTGCAGGAAGGCAAATTGTTGAGTCACATCTAAGACACTGTTAGACGGGAATTTTCTTTCTTGGAAAAAAAAACAACTTATAAAGATATGACTTTGATAATCCGGGATGAGCAGTGCTGTCAAGATCATGAAATCTATGTCGACGATTAATTATCATACAAATAATTGCGTTTAACAATTTTATTTTATTTTTCTGTTTATTTTATCCCTAATCATAGTTTAATCATACATTGAAATATGACATTTCTGTTGAGTTTCTTCCAACTGGTTTTATACAGATGAATGGAAGAGATTCTGACGATTATCGCCTGATCACAAATATTTGTGTCAAATGATTATGTAATAATTGTGACAGGTGTAGGGATGAGTTTTTAGAGGTTTAATCAATTACTGGAAAGGGACTTTAAAACTAACTAGACTCAACGCAGCAGCTAAATCTGTCTAGCTGTTAAACTTTCAAATGTGTGAGGTTGAAATATATTTGAAAGCTGTGATAAGAAGCACTGTGTAGAAGTACCTATGACGGTGGCGACCACCTCAAAGCAGAGCATCGGATTGTTCTGGAAGAGCTTGACGAAAGGAAAGGCGACCAGAGGGAGGTACTCCACCTCTCCAAAGATGGCTGCCCAGTGAGCTAAAGCAGACAAAACCCTGCGGAGAACATGAAAGGAGCCAATAAATGATTTGTTGAAAATGATGCAAGTCTGCGATGAAAAAGTATTTAACGAAAGTTAGTTGCACTTGCGTGCGCGTGTATGTGTGTGTGTGTGTGTGTGTGTGTGTGTGTGTGTGTGTGTGTGTGTGTTTACCTCTGCAGTCCTCTCTGCAGTTTGTGACTCTTGATGGGGTATTTATCATGCAGCGTGAGGAAGGCTGAATGAAGGCTTTTGTCAGTCAGACTGCTGTACGCTGCGTGGTTCTCTGGGAGACACAGCAAAGACCGCCACACAAACATCCTGCAACAAGAATGAAGGAATTATCGTTCACACCCTGATGGCATACAGTTTTCAGTTGTTAAGATACCCTGCATGAAACTTCTGATTTGTACCTGTATTTAGCAGGATACTCTCCGAAAGCCTTGAGCAGGGCCACCAGTCTCTTCTTATTCAGCCCAGCGGGAAGTTCATTCTGTTCCAAGAAAGACACAAAAAACAAAAACATCTACATCCAGTCCCATTCAGAGAAGGGCTTGGTGTGTCTGTGTGAAAACAAAATCTAATAAATAATCCACAAAAAACTACAAGCAAACACCCTGGTGGAGAAAATAGTTTGATGACTTCATGTGTGTTGTTTCTACCTCTTTATCGTCAGCTGTCAACCCAGCAGGGGGTCGAAGTATCTTCACCTGTGTCCGCCTGCCGTAGCTCTTGGCCGGTCTCTGAACGACCTCTGACCTGACTTTGACCTTTATGTTAGAAAAGTCCTGATGAGCTTCACCACCAGAGACCACTGCCACCTGGGATGGGGGAGGCTGTGCAGAAGGCGAGAGAGAGAGAAACACACAAAAACAAAATGTGAATACACACAGAAAAATCCCTTATTATCAACAAATCAGAAAGCTCTTGCCGCCCCGTGCGTCATGTTATCACAACAGACGGTCACCTTGTTTAATTCCTGTGTGAGACTCTGCACACTGTAGATGTTAATGCTGCCATTATCCATGATAGCCACAACGTGTCGGCCGTTGGGGCCGACCGCCACCGTAGTAATGGTGTCGCCGTGGGAACCCATTTGGAAGAGAAGCTTGCACGTGTGAATGTTGATGAAACGCATCACGCCGTCCTGGCTCAGTACACCCAGTGTCTACGGAGACCAAAAACAAAAGCCGTAAACACACAGCACAGCCTCGGCTTTGAACGACCTGCCAACCAAATACCTTAAAAACACTGGAAAACTGGATCTGTTTTAAAGGCAAAGTGTTGATAAAGGTTATTTTTCTTCACTGCACTTTGTATGACGTTAATTGATAAATACATCTAATGATGGAATTATTTTTGAAAACATCCTCACTTTAATGCCTTATAATGTTTTCTCTGTACTGTAGATGTGTACGGAAACAGACATAAATGGCAGCAAACTCAACACAAGCTGAAATTGGAAAAAACAAAATACAAGATTAGAGCAGGACAGTGACTCCCAAACTGTGGAGGCTCCACCTGGTGGCACCTTAGAGCCTCGCTGAAAAGATTAACGATTGCAGTCCAACTGACCCAAGTCAAAAAAAATAATTGTGATTTTATTACAGACAACAGCTGTTACATTCATACTTCACATTAAAATGAATAATGGTCGTTGTTAGCTACGTAGGGTGGCGTCACATCACATCTGATATTTGACGGAGTTACATTGGGACTCCAAAGTCATTGATTCTAACAAGCAGAATGATTCGAAGTTTAAAATGGCTGCAAGGTCCAAAAAACAGGAAAGTGACAACATTGGACCAGGTCAGACAAACTTTTTAATGCTAAAGAGGAGTCGGCAGTCGAGCCACCGAAAGGTGCTATTTCTGGCAAAATATGTAAATGTTTTCTTTGAAACAGTAACTTTACGGTGTTGGTCTTTAGCCTTTTTGAGGTTTATAGATTATTTAAATCAGTGAATCCTATTTTATGTGAAAGTTTGTTGGTGTCTGCAGTGAGAAGTGGTTCTTGGAAATTTCAGTTTGGTTCATATGGCACATGGTCTGAAAAGTTAAGGAAACTCTGGAATAAGAAAACAAACGAGCCAATAAAAAACGGAGGAACTAGACATCATTGTGTTTGTGTCTGTACCTGACTGGCTCCTCCGTCAAAGCTGTCAGGCAGGAACTCCAGCTGTCTGACGGTTCGAACCTGCGTGGGCATCTGAATCACCCTCATCAGCTGTTTGCTGTCCAGACACCACAGATGCAGCAGGTTGGAGCGTCCACCCGCTGCGAGGCTCTTTCCATCTCTGTCGACACAGCGCACGCATGTACGTGTTGGTTAAAGACTTCTGATCCCTTTTTACTTCGTCTTGTAATGTGCTTGTAAAGTGTTGTGATTTTAGCATGCTGTAAAATGTAATCCTGAGTAATAATAGTGAGGAGCAACATGATCGCTGGGGTGGTTAGTAGCGGTGATGTGAGAGACCCACCGAGTGACAGCGAAGGCCTTGTAGGAGATTCTGGGTCCACTGTCAGGAACAGGGAGCTGGTATTTGCAGAAAAGTGTGTCGCTCTCCCACGCAAAGATGGAGTCATCACTGAAACAGCTGAGGATGGTGCTACTGAGAGGGAGGAAAAACACCTGCAGCACAAACAACAGCGTGCCATTACAAAGATAGCAACACGAAGAGGGAGCAGATTTAGTGCATAAATCCTCAAATGACAAAACAACACAAACAAACTCTCTGAATCCCGACTGATTCCATTCATGAAGTGATCAGACTATGATTTGCGTTTCTTTTCGTGTTGATGAGGCTGGCAGTTGCTTTGGCAGTGTGTCTGCATGTTTACCCTCTGTATGCCAACCGACTGCCTGATGTTGAGCTTCCTCTTCCTCTGGAACGTGTCCAGGTCCCAGAGCTGAGCCGTGTCTGAGGACGTGGTGATGGCGTAGCGGCCGGAGCTGTGCACAGAGATGGATGAAACTGCTCCCTCGTGGCCGCGCATCCAACTGACCAGCTGCTTTGTGTCTGCGTAATGAGACATACGGCAAAGGAAGGGAGTTTTATTTTATGTGGACAGAAACTGATTACACACACGTCACTGGTTTTGCATTAAATTGACCAGCTGCTTTGTGTGTGACAGAAAGGTTGCGCTGACTGTTTGTTGTCCAATGAAGGACAGTCTGACATGAAATTAAAGCATAAGTGAGAATAAAATTAGAACAAACGACAAATTAAGAACAAAGCGATGCTTTGAGTGGATATATCCATCCGACCTTTGTCAAAGCATTTGATGGTGTAGTCGGACAACGCCACAAGGAACTCTGTGGTCCTGCGGAGGCTGAACGCCAGAGCAGTGCAGGCCTGTCCTGTCTTCCGCACCAGACGAAATCTACCCGAAGAAAGAAGCGAAGAAAAACACAACATCAGATAAACGTGAGAACATGCAGAGTGTCAGAGTGTCTGTGTGGTTAGGGCTGGACACTTTGAGGTCATCCTCTGTTCCAAATTGAAGCTGTACCATTTATGGTTGAAACACTGACATCACATTGAAGAGGAATCAGGAACAAGACAGAAGTGTGCGTATTATTATTTTTTTTTTCATGCTTTCCTGCTCTAAATACCGTAGATCCAATTCAGCAGTCAGTCACCTGTTTCTACTGATGTCAAAGATATAGATGTTGCCATGGTAATCTCCAGCCAGGAAGGAGTCTCCCGTGTTGTCAAAAGCCACGTGGAGGAACCGCACTGTCTTGGCCTGCTGAACCGTGCGGATCACCGTCACCAACACACTGAGGAAGAAAAACAACGTTCATTTCTGAGGATGAAAGATGAAAAGCAACACATTGGTGTGAAACTTTGCTGCTCTCTAGTGGTGACAATGAACCCAGGGAAAAGTAGTGTATAAGTAAATACTGTCTTTCCACAACAGATTGCCATGTTTTAAAGGATCTGCATTGCTGCTGTACAGAAGGTTCACCTGTAAAACAACCGTCTGACTCCTTACCTGCGCAACTATGGAATACGAATGAGTGAAAAGGTCAAACAAATGCTAAAGTGCCTTTGTAAGATGTTCCATCATCAAAGATCAGTGCTCATACTGGCACACATTCTCACTTAGAGATATAAAATGGATTTTCCTAATTAAATTCCTTAATTTAATGTCTTGATGATGGTGGTGGAAAGAGTCTCATTCATAGTTGTTCAGTTGGTTTGAGAGCCACAAAATGTGGTGTCCAAAGTACACAATTAAAATCACTTTCCTATTCATCAAGCCATTCAGCAATCCCTTGTGTCCCATATGAAAGAGACCTCATTCACGTTTTCACATTTGTCCTGTAAGATTCAACGGACAAACTAGAATATTGGGATTTTATGTTGAATAAAGTTTTGATGTGTACTTTCATGGTGTTATATACCTGCATAAGAGAGAGACACAATCTTTGACTATTACACCACCAGATGTCACTACCTGTTGGGATAACAAAGCAGCTTTACAACTGAGTTCATGTAGATCAGGGTCCTTCAAACCCCTGGCGTGGGGATGTGGGGGGGCCAGATACAAGCCTGTTTACAATGTCAACAAATATGATTATGAAACTGCTATAAACACATGATGTCAGCTTGGAGTTGTTTTGATCATACAAACAGCAAAACACAAGATGAATAGAGTAAACAGTATGGACCTGCCGTCGATGTAATACATGAACATTAACAGTATATAGTGAGTACATAATCAAACCTACCTTTTCCCCGGTGCTGGTTTTCGATGCCAGACTTTACCCTCCTCTTTGTTTCCGATGTCCGTCACCTCCATTTTACGGAAGTCTAAACAACCTCACGGCATGAATGTATAAAAAAATAATCCCCGGATTAACTTAATGTCACCGCTGCTGTTGATGTCCCTCCTCGCTAACAGGTTAGCCGGCTAATCTCCTGACAGGCGGCGCGAAATTTAAAAGGGCAACAACATCCACTGTGTTTAACTTCACGTCACAACGAGGGGGCCGTAAAGAGCACACAACATGTCCGGTAATCATTAGTCCAGCGGTGCCCTCGATGTTTAACAGATCTTATGCTGAATACTTTCCTCAATTTGCATTTTGGGAAGATGTTTTGTTTGTTTTGAAGACGGTTATTTTGTCGCCCCAAGGTGACGTAACAAGGAAGCCGGTGTGCATTGTGGGAGTTGAAGTTCAAACCTCAAGGAGTCTTGTATTTTTGGATTTCCAGGTATTCCCCAAGTACTGTAGACGAGCTAGGAGTTATTTGGCAAATTATATCCACACTGCCACGAATAACGCTTTGGATATCATTCACATGTAAACTGCTGCTTCCATCCGCTTCCAAACTTTATTTAGTTTCTCAGGGTTATTTTCTCAGATTGACAAAACTCCTCTGTGATGACTCAAGGCATCAAAAACCTTCTTTGTTAGACTTTCCCCTGTCAAATCACAGGTGCTCCTTTTCAAGAGAAGTCTCATTAAATTGAAAAATGTCTATCTTGTTCACATGGTTTTTAAAGCAGAATTATTTCTTAATTGTTTATGACCACTTTGACTGAGTGGAACAAGCTGTAAGAACATTATCCGCGCTTTTGCCTTTGCAAAATTGTTATGCTGAAGAAAAGGTTCAACTTCAGCCTTAATTTGGAGCTATGTTTCTGGTCACCTGTTGAATCCAAATCCAATAGTCACTCTTTCTTTGATTGCTCTGTTTGGACTTCCACCGACTCCTGAGTGAAACATCTGGTCCTGAGGGACTTCTTAACCAGTTGCTGACTCTCTCTTAATGTTCAACTATGTTCACTCATCAGTCATTAACCTTCGTTCTCTGCTGTTTGGTGCTGGGCTTGTCCTGCATTGTCCATTTATAAGAGCTTTTTTGACTAAAGGACGCAAGGACAGATACAGGAGATCATTCCTGCCGACCGCAATAAGTCTGTACAATAACTCACCTCTGGCAAAATCCATCACAGTACAATAACACTGTTGACTGTGTTTCTTGGTTGTTTGTATATAATATATATAGATATATACTGTACTGTATATACTGTGCATTTTATATTTTATATTGTTACTGCTATTTTACTGCTATTTTATTGCTTTTCTATTATTCTATTATTTATTATCTTATTGCTTCCTGTATGCTGCTGTAGCGAAAAAAATTTCCCCTCGGGGATTAATAAAGTAACTACCTAACCTAACCCTAACCTAAAATTGCCTGCTACATGTGGAAAAGGATGGGTGAGAGTGGTGAGGCTGAACTACAACAGAAGGCTGGAAAACCTAAACTATGAGCTGAAAGTTTCTAAAAAGCTACATAGATATCAAAGGAACTGGAGAGTTAATGATCATATTATGGTGGCGCATCACTTGTTCTTTCCTGTTTTGCATCATTACTGTGTATCAGAGTGTTTATTGAATAAAACATGGATCACTTCTCTACTTAAATTGGGCCCCAAAACCTGAAACCAAAAAATGTCCCCTCTGTCCGAGTTATGAAATAAAGGGAGAGCATGAGGTTTAATAAAAAGAGATAATGTACATCAGCATTGTTTTGTCTGTTGTATGTTTATTATTTTTAACATTAATTCCCTCCTTGCCATCCACACCCTGTCACTTGCCCATTTTCTTCTTTGGGTTCATCACAACTCCTCACAGGTGCCAGTTGTAGGACAAGTAAACAGCTGCGTCTGGCACGCCTCTTTCTCTTGGTGGCTGCCTGTGGATGCTGAAGCAAAGCTTTTCTTTTTTGTAAATATTACAGGAAGTACTATAATAACCCAAAGCAAAACAAAACATGGTGGTGACAGTGATAATAATACATCCGGTTTTAGCATTTTCCCTTCAAATTAAGATGAGTTAATATAAACCAGCCCCCCAATAAAATACAAATACATTAAATGCATGAAACCCACAACTTGCCAAATAAATACAAAAAAGTATGCAAGCCTTCATTACTGTGGCCACTGTCACCTTAATGTCAAATGTGAGGATCCTAATTTGTATCGCTGACGGAGTGATTATTATCACTTGTGCAATAATGTCTGATAGGAATGATGTAAAAAGTCCTGAGAAAAGGGCACTGGCCAGTTTTCTCTGCCTAATGTCAAAAAGAAAAGTGATGTTTCTCTGGTAATTTTACATAGTGTGAAAATGAATACCTGTAATGTTTCTCTAAAATGAATTTAGACCATTTATCATATCATAAAAGTATTTGTCAACAACAAGCTTTTAAACTATCTTTACAATCAGACTAATATTACAGCCCTAAATTAAAAAAAAGGCATGATATTTGATTTCACATCAGCTCTTATTGACAATGAACATGATTATTGGACGTCTAGTTTTGAGTTTAGGTTCGAAATAAATAGCTTTCACCGGGTACTTTAGTCCCTGGCAGAGTAAAGAAAAACTTGTTTTGCAGCACTTACTTTCCTAGAAAAAAAAAATCTGAAGTGGCTAGTGTTTTTTTTTTTTTTTTTTTTTAATTCACCAGCCAATTAAAAGCCTGAATGAGAGTTTAGCTCCCCCGCATCTGACCTTAGCACGGAGTTCAACAGGATTCAGACTAAACAATCATCCTCTGCTTTCAGTGGTAAGAATATTATGTTGACTGCTACTTTAATTATTGTTGTTATTTTTGTTAATTTTGGATTGCTAACTTTTGAAAGGTATTGTAAAGCTGAGTGCAATTTTTGTCATTTTTCTAAAATATAACTATTAATTTATTTATATATATTTATATATATATATATATATATATATGCGTGTGTTATATAATTCTAGTCATCATTTTATTCTGTTAAACATAATACATGTCCTTGTTTCAGTTCATTAGTAGTTTCTTTTTTTGCTTGTTCTTTGTATACTTTCCTTAGTATTAGTCTAATAGACTCCTCCAGCTCCGCTGTCACAAGGACAGATACAGGAGATCATTCCTGCCCACTGCAATAAGACTGTACAATAACTCACCTCTGGCAAAATCCATCACAGTACAATAACACTGTTGACTGTGTTTCTTGGTTTGTTTGTATATAATATATATAGATATATAATGTACTGTATATACTGTGCATTTTATATTTTACAGTTTTTACTGCTATTTTACTGCTATTTTATTGCTTTTATATTATTCTATTCTATTCTATTATTTTATTCTATTATTTCTATTATTATCTTATTGCTTCTGTATGCTGCTGTAGCGAAAAAAATTCCCCTCAGGGATTAATAAAGTAAATACCTACCTACCTACCTATTCTATTCTATTCTATTATTTTATTCTATTCTATTATTTTATTCTATTATTATCTTATTGCTTCTGTATGCTGCTGTAGCGAAATTTTTTTTCCCCTCAGGGATTAATAAAGTAAATACCTACCTACCTACCTACCTATTCTATTCTATTCTATTCTATTCTATTCTATTCTCTTATTCTATTATTTCTATTATTATCTTATTGCTTCTGTATGCTACTGTAGCGAAAAAAATTTCCCCTCAGGGATTAATAAAGTAAATACCTACCTACCTAGTGGTTGTGTTTCTTTTATTGTGAAAAGCTGAACCGGATGTTTCCGCTCTGACGTCAGTAACTGAATCATGTCCAGAGCTAGCTGCCTGTGATTAGCCACGTCATGTAAAACTTAGCAGAGGGAGAGCGGTTGTGATTTAAAGGCAGAAGCGGCTCGTAGTTTAGGGATTTATTTTTGTGTGTGTGTTAATCTTTGAAGAGGAGTTTTAAGTTCATAAAGTGTCAGTCATCCTATGGAAAGATGTCAGACGTCGGGGACTGGTTCAGAAGCATCCCTCTCGTCACCAGATACTGGTTCGCCGCCTCCGTCGCGGTTCCCTTCGTCGGTAAACTCGGACTGGTTGACTTCAGGAACCTCATGCTGTTTCCGGAGCTGGTCATCAGCAGATTTCACGTACGTTTTGTTGTTGTTGTTTTCATCGGCTCTTGTTTTACTTGTGTGCGCCGGAGCGGTCGTGCTTGTTTCGGACGTAAAGTCTGCTGAGCTCGCGGCTAACTAGCGGCGGACCACTGAGGCCCGGAGGTGTGCGGCGACCAATCAGAGGGCGCGACGTAGGAGGAGCGCATTTCCGGTTGCTGTCAAAATGCCGCTTAATGTAATAACACTAAAACATGGTGTGTATTAAACACCAGTGGAAAATCATAGTGGTGTAACGACCAGAGATGGGTCGAGAAATGTTGCACCGCAGAGTATTTGGTGATGTAACACAAGTTAGTTTTAAAGTGCTGTTCCTTTAGACACCACGAGGCGGAGACAGTATTTTGTCCTTTTCTTTTAAAGGAGCTCCTCAGGCAGTGTGTGAACTATATATATATATATATATAATAACTATGACGTTATTATGAGTAAGGGGGGTGGACATGTCAAAAGACACATTCAGAGGGAAACAAAAGTGCTTCTTTACTCCATAATTAATTTTATTATCATTATAAAATATTGTATTATCAGTTTAAGTATTAGATGCATTGATACAGATTAAACTATTTACATCTAAAAATAAATATAACGGTGTATAAAGTAGTGTCCTTCACCAGCCACAGCAGTTAATGCCATAGTAATACCTTACCATACCTGTTAATACATATGTACTTTTAAGGGAAGACTTTTAATGTGATTTAAAAAAAAAAATAATAATAATCTTTTATGTGTATTGAACTTTTTTTCTGCAGTGGTATTGCTACGTTCGGGGTTTCAACAGCCTTCTCCCACCACTGGTTATTTGAACAATCATTACACTTTACGTAGAGGTGTATGACTGTATTGTTTAACGTGACAGTTATCAATAGGTTATAGATATCTCAGAGTAACACAAGCAGTGTTTCAGCTGAATTTTACTCCATTTACTGGCTGTTGTTAAACTTTGGTTCTTGGCGGCCATTATGAAATTGAACCTCAGTTCTTTGACTTACTGCAGACTGAATTTTAAGGGAAGCGATCGATTAAAACCACGATACATTTAATTATTGCTGTGCATTTTATGGCGACATAGTAAGCCCTGTGTTTGGCTATTTAAAAAGTGAAATCAATGAAAACAAAATTGCACTGCAGTCTGGTTTTTAGGTTACATTATAGAACTTCCTGACCTTGTACGAGTCAATAAAATATCAGACATCGTAAAGAACGGCCGACACAAGCAGCGGAGGAGCATTAAATCCTGAGAATCAGAGAAGGATCGGTCTTTTTGCTTCAATAAACAGGAGGTTATTAAACCCGTTGCAGATTAACTTTTGGGCAAGTCACGATCGACAAAACAATCAATCTAAATTTGTTGGTGCTAAAAATCAAATACAGATGCTGATCCTGCACGGCATTGAATGTTGTAATTGTATCCTGTCCTTTTCTTCCTAA
Source organism: Embiotoca jacksoni (assembly GCF_022577435.1). Classification (NCBI taxonomy): domain Eukaryota; kingdom Metazoa; phylum Chordata; class Actinopteri; family Embiotocidae; genus Embiotoca; species Embiotoca jacksoni. The sequence continues at coordinate 15,012,679 of NW_027185241.1, forward strand.
TTAATTGTAATTTAACAGGGAAGAGGCTTTATTCTTTCATCCCCTCTTTAAATGCTGTATTGATCTGACTTGTGTTCCCATCAAAGAACATCTTGGAATTGAATTGTGAGGTTGAGCGCTCTGCAGGGGAACGCCAGCCGTCTGTTGACAGTTTTAATTGCTCAGAAGTTATCGTTTGTAATCCACATGGGACTAAACATGTGTTGGGAGCTCAGCGGTGAAAGTCTGGATCAGCTGCAGATGGTGAAGTCTTACGACATTTCTATTAGGTTCATGTCTCTCTTGTTTGTTTCAGCTCTGGAGACCAGTGACAGCCACCCTTTATTTCCCAATAACCCCCAACACTGGGTTTCTGTACCTGGTCAACCTGTATTTCCTCTACCAGTACTCCTCTCGGCTGGAGACAGGTGAGACGACGGGTCTAGATACACTCACTCTTTGTCAGGCTATTTTTACTCTCGATATTATCGTGATGATCTTCTTTTTTTTTTCTTTTTTTTTCTTCCCAGGGGCGTTTGATGGCAGAACTGCAGACTATATCTTCATGCTCTTCTTTAACTGGATCTGCATTGTTGTATCCTTTGACTGGCATCACAAAATACCCTCCCTTTAAATACAACATTGTAATCCACCTACAGTGAATCCTTCCTTCACCAAATAAGGCCACATCATCTCTGTTCCCACTGATTCTAACACTGCTGCCTTCATTCCTTTCTGCATTTCTCTTTCATCTGTCTCTCTGTCTCTCTGTCTCTGTCTCTCTGTGCCATGTCACGGTGGCTCTGTGCCAGTGGCCCAGTGTCAGTCTACCCCTGCAGAGCACAGAAACCTAATCTAGGTCACATGCAGCACCAGCAGCACACTTCGGCCCACATCTCCACACCCTGTCGTTTTGTCAGGAGTTCAGCTCTGATTGTCCGCTTGACAAAATTGCGACATTATCTTAAGGTCTTTATATCTCACCAAGTGTTTATGGGAACGGGTGAAAAAGAACAAAACGTGAGGTGTGATCTGCCAAGGTCAGACGCCTTGCTCCAGTTGGAAAAGGCAGAGGTGACTGCCAGGTCCTCTCAGGGCTGGTCGGGGATTTGAACTGGCAACCTTCCAGCCCCCAGCTGCTCTAATCTTAAGGCTCAGGCTGTGATTGTATTGACGTTGGTCGTCCTTGACTCTGTGGCTGTAGATGACCGGGCTGCTGATAAACATGCAGGTGAGAAGCCTCGTCCGCCTCCTCTCTCTCTCTGCCTTGATACCAGAACATGAGTTATGACCACCGTAGTGTGGATTTAACACTCGCTTACAACTATCACTGGAAATCTTAGGAGTGTTTCATAAAGCAAGAAACCCACTTAAAGCAGTTAAAAGGTTGACGTTTTGTTCAAGAGTAAGTCAATAAGTACGAAGCTACCAGCTTCACCTCTAAAGTACACTAACTTACATGCAATGTTACAGAGGTTATCCAAACGTCTCTGTCGGATCCTGGCCAAGAAATAGTCCAGTTCTCGCACTGATTAAAGAACCACATACAACATATTAACGGGTGACCTTTAGATGTCTTTGGATAGACAAACTGTATTCCCCATCGAAAGAAACACTTCTCAGATGTGACAAAAATGAACCTCCGGGTTTGAACGATTACGGTGAAAACTTCTTCCACGTGACTTGTCGATGCTGATTGGCTGGGCTACCAATGTTTTTGTTTGTGTTGTTTCCAGCTGCTGATGATCCCACTGATCATGTCAGTGCTGTACGTCTGGGCTCAGTTCAACAAAGACATGATCGTGTCCTTCTGGTTCGGAACAAGATTTAAGGTACCCCATCTCTCAAAATGGTCCATTTACATCTGCTAACAATCCTACCTGATTATGAAGCCTTTTTAATACTCAGCATTGAAATAATCCCCAATATTCACATTAGCACGCAAACTAATATTGTCTGCTGCTCTGTCCCAGGCACATTATCTACCCTGGGTCATCCTGGGCTTCAACTTTATCATCGGAGGCTCGTAAGTACAAATTTAAGTCAAAGTCTTCACATTAATGCTCCAAAGTGGTTGATGACCTGATAAGCAGCCTGATGTGTGTTTAAACACACTGTTACATCAGCACTGCGTAATGGTGTTCCTGTGAGGGTTAATCATACACTGTATATAAGAATGGATGAAGTCTGCTGGTCAGAAAAGTGAAGTTAATGTGTATGGGACTTAAAGTGCAATACCACTGATGGCCATCAGGGGCTGGATCCAGAAAACACATGGTTCTAATAGAGTCCAATTCAAAAAGCACCTAATTCTCTCATGAAATACAAAGACAATCTTTTTTTTTTTCCACAAATCATAATGACGTCATTTCGCTAAATTCACGCCTTCTGATCAGTGTTGTGGCGGTCCTTCTGAAAATGTTTCCAGAATCAATAAGATATTAGGCCTCAAAGAGAGGTATGTTTGGGGGTACACCTGGTTTGATTGACAGGCCTGGGGTGCAGTCAGGCTGCCAGTAGAGGGATGCGGGATAGTGTCCTCGGGTTCTCGGTCAGATCGACCCCTCACTCGACCCCCGTTTGTCTAAATATGGTCACTTCTTGACCCTAAAAACCAAAATGGCGACGGCTAAAATGCCAAACTCAAGACTTCAAAACAGTGTGTCACAAAATAATGAGGGACGTCACAGCGGATTGTGTTTGATTCATCTTCCTCTCTTTGTTTTTGTGCAGTTTTGTAGATGAACTGACAGGAAACCTGGTGGGCCACCTCTACTTCTTCCTCATGTTCAAATACCCCATGGACCTGGGAGGACGCTCCCTACTCACCACACCAGAGTTCTTGTAAGTTTTTGGGCACGTTTCGACCTAGAAATGACACCTTGTATTATTCCTTTTCATTAAGGGAGTATAACATTATAGCAAAGCTACCTTAAAGGATTTTTTTTCCCCCCCGCCTGGGTCTTACAGTATCACTTTACCAACAACTTTATTTCTGAGATTTGGGCTAATTGAGGATGAGAATATAAAGCTTTAAAGAAAGACTATGTGACTTTCCAAAGAAGAAATGACATATTTCACCTGAATATAGCCTAACAACAAGTAACGTGTTGATTTGTGACTGTTTCTTTGACTTGTTTGTTATAAAGCTGCCTGTGCTGCCATGTAACCTATATTTCAAATTTCCTTTCATTACAAAGTTACTACTAAATTTTCTTCTCATAAAAGTGGATTTTTTGTTGTTGATTATGTCAAAGATTTGACCGTCTGTGTCCTCCTCCCTCCAGGTATCGGTTTTTTCCTAACAGGAGGGGAGGAGTGACAGGGTTTGGAGTCCCTCCAAGCAGGAGACCGGTCGTCCAGGAGCAGGCAGGAGGTGGAGGCGGAGGCGGAGGTGGAGGCGGAGGAGGAGGAGGAGGAGGAGGCGGCGGCGGAGGACGAGGACGTCACAACTGGGGACAAGGCTTCCGCCTCGGGGGTGAATGAGCGGGAACTGCTCCCCCCTCAGCTTCCAGTAACAAATGGCTGAGCAGCGAGATGGTTCAGGTTAAAATACTTGCTTCTTCACTTTCTTTTCCATTTGAGGGAATGAAAACCTCGACTTTGAATCTAAATCACATTTAGTTTCAAAAGGATGACGTTTGAGGAAGCGTGCATTTTAACCAAGACTGCGCCGCACAGCAGGACTCAAGACTCTGGCTGTAGGCTCAATTCATCAAGTAAAGGCAGCGCTACTATAACTACGGATGTGTCCAAGTGAAGCAGATTGAAAATATGAATAAATTGTTTTGTTTTGTTTTTTTTGTAATGATTCTTTAGCTCCCCTCCCATTTTCTTCTTCTTTCCCGTCCTCTTCCCGTCCCTCCTCCTCCTCCTCCTCGTTTCCACATCCTGCCATTGGTCTGTCAGGATGAGACGTTGCAGCTGCACACCAGCACGCTGTTGATTCTCATGTTCCTCCCTATCTCTCTCTGTGATGCCATATCAGATTACATTGTAATTACCAACGCACTGGGAGCATGCTTCCAGACATCCCTCAGCAGAACATGGCCAGAGCAATTTAGAGCAACCGTTTCCAGGTCTGAATTTACACGGGTGTGAAATGTTCGGGGTGACTCAGAGCTCAGATCTTCACCAAACTGAGGTAAAGATGGGATGTTGCTCTTTTTTTTTTTGTAAATATAACAGTTGTTTAATGAAAGGATGAGTGTGTCTCTGTGTGTAATTATATAACTGACCGGGTTTCCTTAATGCAGCACCGACACTTCGATGAACTCTTTCCGTCACAAGACACAAGCATTCAGCCAATCACGTGTCACAATGGCTCCATGGTATATGAACAATACACAGCTAGATCGGACACAATATTTCCATCATGAATTCATCTGCCACCTATATTGGGGGATATTCAATTGTTGTCTAAAGGCCAAAAAAAAAAAAGAGCAAAAACCTCAATGATAGTTAGCTTACCATGACAATAAACTGAGGCTTTGTGATGCCTCAATTCTCAGTTTTGCATTTGAAACATTAAGAGAAGCAGAAGAGATGCAAGAAATAAAACAGTGGAAATTGCTTAAATCGGTCCTATCTGTAATCCTAACCACGACCCTCAACACGATGCAACAGTCTATAATAAAATGGCTGTCCCTCCCGCTGATCCAAACTAGCAACAGTTGGCAGCCAATATTTATCCCTGCCGCCAGGTGTTGGACATGTGAAAATATTCTGCTTTCCGGACACGAGGCCTCCATCACTGAAAAGTCTGTTTTTAGTATACGTTTTCAAGATGTTTCACGTTTTCAACATGACGCTCAGATTTAAGTTCTGTTCCATTTCAACACATAAATATGTCAAACTAGTGCCAAACTCTGCACCGCAGTCACTCCACACAGTGAAACTCAAGATCAAGTGCCAATACACAAAAATAAAAAACATTTTTGTCAATGTTGTATATGCAACGTGATAATTTATGTAGTCAGTGGGCTGTTGGCAGAAAGCCGTCAGCTCTCAAGTTCCCACTTGAGCTAAAGAGTTGAAGCTGATGGAGCGCTTTAATTCTGAAAAGCACCTTTCTTTTTTCATTTATTTTGTGCAGAATTATTTTGTACTGAAGTAAAAGAGCAATCTTCACCAGTCTCCTTGTATCTTGTTCAAATCCAGGTTTAAGTCTCATTTTGACGCACGTCATTAACACCGGTAGACCAAGGGGAGGTTTTACAGTTGGTTGTGTTTTTATTGAGTTACAGCAGACTTAAAAGTAGAAAATGAAAATGCAAGCGGTATTCCGCACTAACCAACCAAACGTACAGTATCCCAGATACTTGTCTGAACATGAAAGTAAAGCAGCGGCGGCGGCAGCAGCAGCAGCAGCGCCAGCGACAGACATTCAGCCAGCAGACAGCCAAACACCTGCTGTTCTAACCGAGGTTAAAAGACAGCTCAACTAAACTTCGCCTGCACAAATACTGCGTGGAAATCACAGAAATCCTTTGAAATCACCTTTTGGACAATGAGTTCAAAATGAAAATTGTCGACGCACATGCAAGCAGTTCGTGACCGTCTGCTGTGACATTCAAGGAAACCAGCACGTTTGGTCATTTATCTCTGCGTCTCGGACGTTCGTCGACCCCAGCTCTGAGCGTCCTGAACCGTCTGTACAGAAATCAGATGAACCCAGTCCTGCTTTGAAAAGAACCTACTGAAGCCAGAGCGCCTTAAGAGAAGACAAGAAGTGTGCTCACGGATCACAGCCGAGTAAAATGGGCATCTGAAATGGCTCCCAGAAAAAAAAAAAGGAGCTTTGATTATTTTATCACGCGTGAAATACTTTCACCAATATGCTCTGAGCAAGTTCAGTCAAGGAAATTTCTAGTTTAAAAAAAAACAAAACAAAGAAGTGATAAGCTGTAGGTTTGCTCTCTACCCACATCTGGGGCAGACAGGAAATGTCAGATAAGGGAGCTGAAAAGGCAGCATGGTGCGATCCAGCAGACTCTGCTGTTTGCAATTAATCATCTCAAAATCAGGAAAATGAACATTCGGTACTGTTTGAGCCTCTTGAACGTCCCTCAGGTGCTGATGTGAGAGGACACTAGAATCTAGGATGTATCGTGTGTTCATGCGTCCGGCCTGATGCTGCCCGTGTGCTCGTGAAGCTGTAGCTGTGTTCAGACTTGCCCTTCCGGCATTTCAGACCGACTTCCGCCTTTCGCTGTTGTAACCGCGAGGGCGAGTCAAGGTGACGCCGCAGGTGAAAAGGAAATGTTTCCGTTTGCGATGAAGCGGCCTACGATCAGGATTTCTATCACGACTACAGGCATGTATGCAAAGTGCCGTCGAAGTCCGCTCATAATGAGCAGTGCGCACGTCTGATCTTCACAAAAATAGGACTGATTTTCATCAAATAACAGACTATAATAAACATTGATCTTTAAACAACGAAAAAAAAAAACATTCCAGGTTTTTGGGGCAACGGTCATTTAAAAAAAACAAAACAAAAAAAAACGTAACAAAACTTGCCCTCCCCGTAAAATTGTACAAACTTTTTTTTTTTTTTTTTTTTTTTTGTAATACAGAAAAATATTTACACGGTTGTTTCTTTTCAAAAAAAAAAAAAAAGAAGAAAAAAAAAGCGTAGTAGCAGTAAGAACAATGCATCAAGTCCAGCTTTGGCACTCCTCTTCATTTCATGTCAGCGTCTGCACATCACATTCAGTGCTTTAACAGTGGAAAGTCCCTGGCGCTTTGTGATGACATCACAGGCAGACGTTTACATCACTGGTTCCACGTTTGGGTCTCGAGTTGTCTCATGGTGGTCGGTGACTCAGCAGTCAAAGATTCACTGTGTTTGGGACAGAAACACAAACTAAACATGATTATTTTCAAATTTTAAATGGTAAAAATCACAGTTCTTTCTCTGCTCTGTTCAAAGGAAATACATTCAATCTGGTCTCAGATTAGAATTTTAAATACTTGAGAAATGTAGACCTTATCCGCTGTAGTGCTGTTTTATGGACCTGCAGTTAAAACAAAACCATCTTGTCTTCAAAAGTACAAATTATTATCAAAAAGAACGAAATAGTTTTCAGTCCTTCTGCCTTCCTGTGACCGTAACGACGTGTGTGTTCCTCCATCTGCACGACTGCTGCTAATGATGGTCTGTGCCATCTCTTTGAAGGACCAATCAAAGGTAATTACACACTAATAACTTCCTGGGTAGCAGGAGGCTGCAGCTGTGGCATCTTAAAGGAACAGTTCGCCACTTATTCTCTGCCTTTATTTAAGCCAAGTCACAAAGTGAAACTTTCAAAAAAAATCCATCTCTTCCCGCCAATAATGTATCCTCTACAGCTAATCATGATCAATTACTGAATTCATAGATGGCTGGAACAATGTTTGACAGGCACGAACACGCCAGTAAACAGCAGCAGCCGTGCGTCTCGTTCCACCTAAAACTTACTCTTTTGTGACCAGTGCAGTTAAAATAAAAAAAATAAAAAATGTACGGCAGACTTTAAAGCTGCACTACTAAACATTTGTATATTAACAATGGATCAAATGTCTGTCTGTAATGTGAAAAGTGTTGCTTGTAGAGATGATTCCATAAAGTTTTATCACCCAGCTCTGCAGTTCAATCAATGCTACTGTTGCTGGACGCATGAACAGGAAACACAAACAACTAAATCCTGTGACGAAGCTTTAAACTTTGTTCAACTCATCAGGTGTTAGGAACAGCAGCAAAAAGTGTCCCTTATATTTACAGGAACGTCTCGGCTCCTTCACTCTTCAGTCTCCTCTTTTTAATGCGACGTATTTGAGCTCGTGGCGGTTCCAGTTAAAGGGCCGTTCCACCAGTTCAACCTACCATCAACCGGTGACCCTCCCCGGCTGCTCCAGAGTCAGAACGTCCGTGTCCGTTGCCAGCGTCTGTCTTTCCACCCCTCCTTCACTCTCCTCTCCCACCGCCACCGTCACTTTTACCCACCTGGCAAGAAAACAGACGCAAAGTTTAAACACGAGCAGACAGCTTTTAGAAACTGGAAACGAAAAAAAACCTAGCTGATGCAACAAATAAGTGCAAAGAATGCAGTAATTTAGCTCGTTATGTCCATATCTGCTGTATTTTTAGACTCCTTCCACATAAAAATAACTCCTCAGATATCCTTATGACAAATCAAATATTGGCAGGAGCCTCATCTCTTTTTGTCTGTGACACCAGTGCGACAGCAGAAGATAAGAGATTTGTCTCCACCCACCTCCCTTTGTCAGCGGTATTCGAACTGGTCTGATCCTGCGGGCTTCGGCTCGGGTCCGTCCCACCGTGTGCTATTCTGTCCGTCAGCCGCTGGACTTCGTCCTGCTCAGACGGTTTCGAGCTCTCTGGAGCTGCTACATTCTCACCAGCCTCCTCTACTGCACGCGGGGGGGTTGTGGGATTAGAAAAATGGAGGCAGAACAAAAAGGTAAACAAAGATGTCAAGATACTTTGCAAAATGTTATATATTTTAAAAAAAACAAAAAAAAAACAGCTGTTCTCCTCCAAAAAAACCTCACCGTTCTCAGCCTTGACTTCGGGGGAAACACTCTGCTTCTTCTCAGAGCTCTGGCCGTTCTGTTCCTGGCCTGCTTTCTGCAGCTGTGCAAGGTTCTGGTTTTGGAAACTTTCCATCCAGTCCAGCGTTTCCCCGTTCTTCAGTGCCGAGCGGTGGTCCTTGAACCAGCGGACGATGTTGGTGCGGCCCAGACTCGTCTGGACCTCCAGCTGGCTGTACTCATCAGGAGAGGGCCACTGGGTCCGGCAGAACATCTGTCATGACAAAGTCATGAGAACAAGGAGGACAAATATTTGACCCATTTTTAAGGGGTCAAATATTTCTCTAAATGCTTCAGTGTCTTCATACATTTCTGACTTCTCAACGAGTGTGTTCCAAAAAAATTCAGCAAATTTTCAGTTGAACGGACGTTGAGAGCCCAGAGACGTTTGAAGAGGTTATAAAAATGTAAATAGTTCAATATGTACAGCATGTGGCGCCCCTGCCCCCACTTTTCCAGTATTGGTAGCACTTGTGGGAACTTGGAAAAATGTATTTATAAATTCCAACTTTTTTTTCTCCGATTAATCCAATTACACTTTTTGTTCTTTTATGATTTCTGACATCAAAACTGTGTAACACGGCACAAAAGACATGTTTGAGTCCTCCGTCCTTCTGGCCGTGATTGTGCCGTTTCTATAGAAGTGCAGGAAGAATGAGACCACAGTGAGTGAATACACCGTGGTCTGTTCAGTGTTCACGGAGACATGTTTTCATCACTTCTTACCTCTCTGAGCAGAGTGAGCGAGCGGCCCGTGATGGGAGCCGGGCTCGTGGAGGCCGACAGGACGGGTGGGTGGGGAGAGGACGAGCAGGACGAAGTGAGGATGGGAGGAGACGCGGAGGCGGAGTGGGTCGGTGGACGAGGGGAGGACGCTGCGAGCACAGGAGGGGAGGAGGAGGAAGAGGAGGAGGAAGAGGAGAGGACAGGCGGGTGAGGCGAGGAGCGGTGAGATCTGCCGTCCTGCTCTGGATGAGAGGCCCCGTTCAGCAGCGCCGCCGGCCGATCCGCTCTGTCCTCTGTGCTCTTGGAGGACATGGTGAGCAGAGCCCTCTCCATGTTGTCCCTCAGAGCCCGGCGCTCGGAAAACCAGCAGTCCACCTCCGTCTTGGACAGCCGGGTCTCCTCGGCAAGCTGGTCTGCAGCAGAGCAGAGTTCAGTGGATCAGACGAGCTGCGTTACCTCAGTGTGGAAGGTTTTTTAGAAACCTTCAGACTCTCTCCAGGGGACTTAAAAATGGGCTCATTAAAAACATTTCTGCTATTCCTGTCATGCAGCCAACCACCAGAGACGGGCGAGCAGCTCCTCTGGGGTGAGAGAAAATTAAGTCGCATGCTGTGAACTGGGATAAATAGAATAAAACACTAGTGTATTTCTTAAGGAAATCAAAACATCTGAGGTACAGTGAGGGGTACTCAACTTGGCAAGAAAACAACTGGCCAACTATTTCTCACCTAATTTATCCCACTTCACTTTTTAACAAGCGGTTTTAAAGTTCTGCCAACATTTTTCTCTGGAGCTTCACAACATTTTCTGATCCTAAATAGAGACGTGTCTGTGAAGCTCAGTTTGTGCATCATTAGCTCTTGATCTGCAGGAGGGCCGTGCTCACATGAAGCATTTGGATTTGGGACTGGGGCTGCAACCACGGAGAAAGTCCGATTGTTAAATGTACAAATACACATTCAGTACACGGACGTGGACTTCACCACATTCAGGAAGTTCTTAGTTTCTTATACCAAACTTTTACATATTTAATTCATCCAGACGGGTTCGAATGAGTAGAACTTTATTGCCAATTGTGAGATGAAGTTTGTCTTTGATGTGGCTCACAAAGTATAAGTAGAATATGAATATCACAAATTATTTAATGTAACCTTGTTTTTAGCTATTGATTCGCAAAGTTGTCCAACCTCCTGACATGTCTTAAGTTTATGTCCGAGCTCGTTTTAAGGCATAGTTTTCAGACAATTTCTTGGTTAACAATTCCTAAAATTGCATCTATTTCCTCGCCATCATTTGAAAGCTCAGATTTAATACCAAATCTCAACGGCTTCCATCTCAAAAACACGAGACGCGAGAGCACGTTCGCGTGCATGCGAGAGGGTCGGCTGAAGGCTTTACCGAGCGCTGCCTCTGTTGGAGAGCTGCTTCTCTGGAAGCTCTCCTCCAGCGCCTTCAGCTGCTCCGACGACTTCCCCTTCACTCTCTCCAGCAGGGGGAACTGGCTGGGGACCGCTTTCTTCACGGGGCGGTCTTTAGGCGGTGGAGTTACCTCTGCTTTCACCAGCACGGGTGGAGGAGGAACACCTCCAAGAGACACAGAAAAACAGACACTTAAGGATCAGTGCCAGAGAGGTTTTAGATACAGCACAAAGACCGTGCTTAAATATCATTAGTACCTGATTACTAACGACGATGCATGCTACGTGTTTTGTTTTTAAGGGTTTAGCAATTCAAATTCATCTCTAAAACAATCTTTTTTTAAAACAGTGTTGAGGTGTTTCATCACTTCAGCACTGAACACGTACTTTTGAGATTGAGGAGTCTCTGTTCACTGAACCACTTCTTGATCTCTCCTCTGGACAGCCCAGTGGTCTCTATCAGCCTGTAGATCTGTCAAAGGACAAGACACAACTTAAAATGAAACGAAGGGTGTGGGTGTTTCTCAGTGACAGCTGCGGGTTTGAAAAAAAATAAATACAAAGGTAAAAAGTAAAAGCAGCGACCAAAATCTCTCTCCATGTTGAACTGTTAAGGCATGGCACGAAAAGTGTCATTTCACTCACTTATTCTTACCTCATCTTCCTCGGGGAAAGGACACTGAGTGTAGCTGGACCGCAGCACTGACAGCTGCTCGGCGGTTTTATTGGGGTCGACTGTGAAACTCAGCAATTTGGGCGACACCAGCTTGGATGTGGGCATGGGTGCAGAGATAGTTTGAATGATGGAGGGCCGTTTACTCTCGCTGGCGATCACAGGAGAGGCCAAAGGTCGTTTGAGCGACTGCGCCAGCTGCAGTATCAGTGGAGGAAAAGTTAAGACAAGCATGCTTCAGGCCTGATGTGGGATACATAGCAACATTTTTGTCTTTGGGCTCTGCAGCTTCATGAATTACATTCCAGTGCACTATTTTGTACCTGGTTAGCCACTGTGAACGCCAGCGGTGCACAAGTGACTGTAGAGCCGTTGGCTACAGTCGTGAGCACCAGGCTGGTCTGTCCCAGGAGCTGACAGGGGAGGGACTGGAGGACAGAGGCTGCCGGCTGCTTGGAGGCTGTGGTGGGGACGGACTGGATGGTGGATGACTGAGGAGCAACCACGGTGAAAGTCTGAGGCACGGAGGAGATGGTACCGTTGAACATTTTCTTTCTGGCTTCTTCCACCTGTCAGAGAAGGAATGGACGCGTTAAACATGGTAATTACTTTTACCTGTTATATTTAAAAAAATATTAAATAATTCTACTTTCTCATTTGTATGCGTGACATCATGCCCGCCATGTTGGTGAAATGTTTTGATTTTAATTAACTGTCTAACTGTGCTCTATAATTATGCTTTCACTTTATTCTATAGTGCAATATAGTGCTTTAAAACTGCTAGTTTGATCGAGTAAAAATGGAATGATTAGGCATAATTTAACAACATGATACAAACTGATCAGCTGTTATTGCAACAGACAATCTGCCTTCTGTCACACTGAGATAAATCTTCTTTCAATTTGGAATCTGAATAAACGTTAATTAAGGTGCAAGAAGAACAGTTTCCATCACCATTATTGGTTTTTGCTCTTATCTGAATGGTCTGTTTGAGCCCCTGAATGATGGAATAAGGCCGCGGCAAATACACAAAGACAGACTTAAGAAGAACAATTCGAGATGCAGCGAACCCACTTTTCTCTTCCTGGGCTTTGGGAATCAACCAAGACCGACAACCGATCTGATACCAGAGAGTAACTGATCAGATGTATGTCTCACTGTGTGGAAGAGACTGGGACCATCTTTTATGTCGAAGGCAACATCAGGCTTGACTTAACGATGTGAAACACCTCCACTAACCACTTCGTTAGCTCCGGCATGTGCTGCACACCTCTTTAACTATTGTTATACAAATAATTACGATTAAGGATTTATGTTGTATTTTACTGTTTATTTTACTCTTATTTCCCTCTTTTGGCTGCAGATCCAACAAACCGTTCATTTTGAATTGCCTTTAAACGGAGATGTGTGGACAGCAGGGCTGTAGTGTTTGATTTTGCAATTAAATCCATGATATCAGTGTCGGTTGAATATTAAAAGGTAAGCGCCTCAAGATAAACAGTTGGTGCAGAAGAAGAGGAGGCAAAAAAAAAAGGACGTCACTGAAAACCACCAGCCAAACTTCAAATGGTGAAAAACAACATGGAAATAATAATGGAAGTATGACATTTCTGTTAGTTTCATCCAGCTGTTTTTAAACAGACAAATGGAAATGGTTGTAACAATTATCCAAAATGGTTGCAGTCAGATCAAATAATCGCGATCAGGCGATTACAAAATAATTGTGACCGGAGTACTGCCATGAATATTCCTCCATTGGAGGGACTCATTTGAACTGAATAGATGGGCCTTACTGACCCCTATACCTGATCCAGCTGTTTGAGTCAGGATCAGATCTGTGCGTCCCTCCCTCAGATATTATTTATTATCATCTTACCTCCTCAGGTGACCAGCTGATGCCCTGTTTGAGCCTCTGTGTGGTGAACCAGACTTTGATTTGCTCCTCAGGATGCTTTGAGGCTGCGGTGAGCCAGGAGAGCTCTGCCTGTGTTGGGTAGGGGAACTTGTTGAAGGAGGAGATGAGTGTCAGGTTGTCGTCCAGGGACGGGTTGTATTTGGTTGTGTTGAGGGGCACTGCGATCTTCGGCACCTGGAACAAATCAAGTCAACAATGGCAAATAAATGTTCTCTTTTTCTCCACAAGAACAATAATGATTTCCACAAGGACTCTTTACAATTACTGTCTTTACAAACCAGAACAATATTCATTACGGTGGATATGAATAAACTGAAATGCAACACATTATTTGACTGTTTTGTTATTTCGTTACTATTTCCGAGCAAGTTTCCTGAACAGAACTATTAAATTTGGTACCAATTCAATAAAAGGTTACTTATATCCAAGTAAATATTTGTTTAAATAATTTATTATCAGAAGCTTTATTCTCCATATATGCTAGAGTATGATAGGACTGTATACAAATGTTATATTTTTGCATGAATAGCTGACCTGCTGTGCACCGACTTTCAAGCAATTAATTGGAATCAATCAAAATGTACCAAATTAACATAATGTTTTTAATTCTTATGGTAAGCACTAAATTACACTGTTCTTTCCAGGAAACTGCAAACCCAGAAAATAAAGCCTTAACAGCAAAACATTCAAATGTTATTTGCTGCAACTGCCTTTTAAAAACTAACTTTTATCGCAGAGGCAGAATTTAAACAGTCGGACATTCATTCTCTTATTTTGCCACAAGTTAGAGTTGGAGTCTAACCAGCACTGATGTCATCACTGTCCAGTAAACATGAAGGTAAATCCAGGAGTTACAGTTACAGCTAGCATATAAAGACTGCAAGCAGGAGGAAGCAGTTAGCCTCCTAATGACCATGTTAAACCTTTACCTCCCCTGGAACCGTGTATTTAAGAAGAATTCTCCCTCCATGTTGTCCTACCTGGGTATAGTTCAGAGGCCGCTGTAAGGAAGGCATGATGTGAGAAAGGCCGTCTGCTTTGAGGAGCGTCGACTCGGGGATGATGACTGTCCCGTTCACATTGACCGCTGTGATGGGTTTCTTGGTGAGATCAGCGGTCAGTTTACCAAACTGAGACTCTGTCCGTTTGTTCTCTGATGACATTATTTTTGGTTTGCCGATCTTGACTGTGGCGGGTTTGCTCAGCGGCAGCGTGCCGAGTTCGTCTCCTTTGCCAGAAACGGCTCCGAGCGTGTTGTAAATGACTGCGTTGTTACTGCAGCCCTCTATTGTCTGTTCCAAGATCGTCTGATTGTTCATTTTGATGCGTTTGAATTTAAAGTTGCTCTCCCCTGGGTGACACCTCTCGTTGTGCTCCGTCAGGGTGTCGAACTTCTTCGTGTTGAAGTTACAGACGGCGCACAGGTACAGGGGGTTGAGGATGACGTTCGGGTGGTTGGCGTCCACGTGCTCTTTGAAGGTGTTGAGGTTCTGTGTGGAGAAGGGGCAGTATTTGCACTCGTAGCCCCCCTGCTGCCTCCGCTGAGGCTTGGAAAGGTCTGGTGGCTCTGTTGTTTGTTTATCAGGAGCCGTCGGGGGGTCCGAGGCCTGGCCCATTAGATCCAAGTCCATGGATGGCTCTGCTTGTGTTGATAGATCTGTATCCATAGGTCCCTCCGGATTGTGGTTCTCTGTTGTTGTCTGGCAGAAGAAGAAGACACAACCTCACTAGAAATAGCATTTTCAAATCTGTACACATCAATCTGTTAGTTTAATCATCCCCTATCTTTAGAAATTCAGAAATAAGTGCACATTCACTGAACTCCACACCAAACTAAAATCAAGTAATTCAACATTTGGAAAGTATAAGAATAATTAAAATTACAAATTTAGGTTCAAAATTACAAAAAGCCACAAGCCAGAACCTGTTTCTATGATTGTGCATAAAAAAAATAAATCTATTATCACTTCTTCCTTTCACATATTATTCAATATGAATTCATGAATTTAATCCAATAAAAAGCCATAATTTCTAACACAACCTGTTACTGCCCTTGGCAGACATACTGAGAGTGTACCTCCATGTTGTGTGATTCCTCTGCATCGTCATCCAGCTCCACCATGGTGTGGTCCGGTCGGATCATACAGGGAGTGGAGGCCTTACGTCGACTGGACATGATGGTGGGAGATGCTGGGTTTGTCCTACCCTCACTTGGTGCTTGTGCTCGGCCAGGGATGTTGTACAGGAGGCTTTGGCCTGAGGTTCCCAGGATGCAGGGCCACCGAGAAAACGAGGCTGAAGGAGGACGCGGACAGTGGCCCAGGCTTTTTAGGAGAGGTAGCAAGCACAGTTTCTGAGACTGTACTCAGCAGCCAAGGAGTCTGTAGAGCGGTGGTCCCCCGGGCTGGGATTAGTGGCTGGAGAGAGAAGAGGGCAGAGGGAGGTGAAGGTCTGGTAGAGATGGGACTGTTGTGTAGGCTGGGCTCGCCGACGGTGTCAGCTCCAGTGCTGGCTGACCTCCTGGAACTGCATGACAGGATGCTACCTGGATGAGAGACAGAGGAGGAAGACTAATCATTAGAAACATTCCAGAGACATTTTTCATTTTGGTCTACTTTGGTTTAAAATTGGGTGTTTTATCCATTTCCTTCATTAATTACTTCAGCGCGCAAAAAACCTTGTTAAAGCTATGATCCCAACTTAACTTCCCTTTTTATAGAAAAATATATTTACACAAACAAAACATGGGTGCAGAAAAACATAGATCTATGCCCTTTTTCAGTTGCCCTCAATACGTGTTACAGCAGGCACCAAACAGGTCAGTTTGAATGTGTGAATAAATGCAACATGCTGCGTTATTTAGGCTCAACAGTGTCTCATGCGGCTCGACAGCAAGCCACCACCCATCAGAGGTTGAGCCAACAGCTGGCCAGAGAGCAAAAACGGCTGAAAATGAAAAAGGTGTCCGACAAGCAAACAGTGCAGCTGAGCAGACAGCCTACAGGTGGTTAGACGGGCACAAAGCTGCTTCTGAAAAGACTCGGGAAAATGGACAGAAAAGTGTAACATGCTTTGGTCAAAATGTCGTCCTGCCAGAAACCTATTAGAAGCTTAACTGCAGTGAACTCAAGGAGCAAACACACACACACACACACACACACACACAAAAAAAATCATTCGATACTGGAGGACTGGAAATGCACTGCAATGCTTTAATGAGGGTTTGCTGTTTAATGCTGACAGGAGGACGGAGAAGTGTGTGAAGAAAACCAGACTAAACCAAGAGAAATCTTTTAACTCACAACCTCAGACAAGGCTGGAGTCAAAACAGGGGTCAATGGCAATATGGTGCATAATTTCAAATCAATCAAAAACTCTCAGGAGGAAGTGGGACAACACACGAGCAAATGAAACAAACAGTGAATCAAAAGAAAGGCAATTGGCAACGAGCTGAAAACTGGCTAAATCATATATTAACACAAAATATCAATATTTGTGTTTCTTAGTACTCTAGAATCAGTGATAACAATGATAATCATTAGTTGCAGACCAAGTTCAACAAATCTTATATTTTTTTATGTTGCGTTACATTTAATATTTTTGCAGACGTGTTGACGTGATGTTCTGGAAGTGCGACCTTGTCCGTGAATATTAATATGTCCACTACAGAGCACTTTTTCATCTAATGTTGTGATGCAAAAAACACCCATGCACTGCTAGGCCTGAGTATTTGTATTGGTGAAATAACCATTTGCTGATCAGACCTTTCTGAGTGTTAGTGGTGGAAATACGTAGTGGAGGATCAACATCAGCTCATTAACAGGTGATTACAGTGTTTCTAAATGGCTAACAGTTGAATAAGTAAGCTAACCTGT
Organism: Embiotoca jacksoni; assembly: GCF_022577435.1. Lineage (NCBI taxonomy): Eukaryota > Metazoa > Chordata > Actinopteri > Embiotocidae > Embiotoca > Embiotoca jacksoni. The sequence goes on from NW_027185241.1 coordinate 15,029,857, forward strand.
CACATGGACTTCGTCCAACACACACCTGTCTTGGCCATCACAAGTCACAACTAACGTTTTTTTTTTTTTTATTTCAAGTTTGACAAAAGTGCTCTGCTGGTGTTTCTTTATCTTGAGGAGAAACTTCTATGATCACTGTGGTTTGATAATCTAGCTGGTATGCAAATTGTGTGCAGTTGACAGGTCCTGCTGCTGTCATTAAGACAAGTTGTTCTGAGAAATATTGACTAATCATAAATCAGATTGTACTGCCAAGTGTGAATAGAGTGAGAACGCAGAGATAAAGCAGCTTCTGACACGTACAGTATCTTTAAAAGCCAAGAGATGCTTATATTTTGGTTTTGGTGGGAATGACAGCCTCGTCAAGAAATTGCACTTCAAAAAAGCTGAGGGAGGGTGAGCAGGGGAAACTTTCCCCAGGTGATATTGTAATGAGGACAGACGGACAGAGAGACGGACAGAGAGAGAGAGACAGAGAGAGAGACAGACAGAGAGAGAGAGAGAGAGACAGAGAGAGAGAGAGAGAGAGAGGGGAGCTTATCTAACTGAAAAAGTCTATTGATATTCTGGAGGCCTAACGCAGAAGCTTCATACTGATATTCACATGAGGAAAAATCAAATGCAGCAGCGCTGCTCTTCTGAGGACATGATGAGGCTCCATAAAACCAAATTAAAATCTCATATACAACACCACTTTAATAAGTGATGCTTACGTAAATATGCATATGATTTGACTTCAGGGTCTTCAGTCAACTCTGGATGCACTGTACTTCGTAATCAAGTTAAAGTGTTCCCATGTTTAATTTGGACCTCTCCAACAGCTACACATCAATCAAGCAGCGCCCTTCAAGGCTCGAACGCTGTCATTCGCTCGCCGATTCATTGTCCCGAGATATCTCAACTCCTCAAACAACCCACTGAGGCATCATTAAAATGCAGACTCATTACCATCGTGTCACTATAGCAACTGCGGACGTAGAGCTGTAGTCAAGTGGCTGCTCCATCCGTGTCACTGACAGCAGCTGTATATGCAGGCATCACCCAGGCTGTGTGTGGGACTGTGTTTTGGTTGTTTTCAAGTCAGCAGAAAAAGAAAAGAAGAAAAGGAATCCTCAGAAAAATCCTCAGAAATAATCATGAGGCTGTGTTTTCTGATAGGAAATCCCACTCCTGCAGGATGAATAGACTGGTGCAGTACTGGTGGGGTTTCCTCAGCTTGACTCACAGAAAGCAGACAAGAAGGGTCAAGGGACAGCCACAAGGAGAAGACTCCACTTTCCAGAATAATCACAGCAAGTCATGAAGAGCACTTGTTACAAGCTTCCTGATCCTTTCTGCTCATTTCGCTGTTGGTTGCTGAATAGATGTAAAGACCAGGGCACGGTGTCAACACACAACAAAGGTGTCACTATAGCACATTAGAGTTCCTCAAAGTCTGGGCCAAAATGCAGCAATGAAGCAAACATCTGGTAAAAAAAAATGGGAGCTGCATCTGTCAGCTGCATCTGAAGTCCCACTTCATATGACTGGCTGAACTTCTGCTGGCTCACTGCTGACACAGCCTGAACACTTTTGAAATGTGCTGGTAGGCGATCGGTGCAGAACAGAGAGAAAGCACCAAGCTGGAGCTGGATTTGTTTTACCTCCTACTGCTGTGTTGAACCCACACAAGCAGAGCAGAGAGAAGATGAGCAATTTCATTTATGCAACGTCTGTATTAGGAAGTTATAGTAACTCCTGTATCGATGAATCAGTCGATAATGTCTCAGTCGTTGCCCAGAAAAGCTGCTGCTGCCGGTTCCTCAAAACTGTCCTTCCAAGTCACTGGATGACATCAGACATTCGTTTGCATAATAACAAGGTGCCTACTGAGTCATTTCAAAGTGCTCATAAGGAGTCTGACATTGAGCAGAAGCTGACTCAGAAAAGCAAACAAGAACTTACACAAGATAAACACCAACAGCTCTGCAGTGTGAGTTGTTGAAGTCAAGTTAAACATGTGCGCTGAGTGTCTCAAACAATGAGAAAAGCCTGTGTAAATACTGATGAACACTGAGGACGCACTGGAACAGCCTCCTCCTCCTCAATCAGTGGAGGAGGGAGGGGCTGCTCTCCTGCTGCCCTGGCTGCCTACTTGAGCACAAAATGCCATCATGGAAAAGACGTGTGATCAATAGCTGTGGCAAAGTAGAACTCGATCGAACAGCCACTCAAAGTTTGTCAGAATAACTTGTGTAGTGCCTCAACAAGAACCTCACTAATAGGCTCCACTCTCGTGGTTGAAAAATAATCACTTGGTGTCCTTGAGAGAATTATTCTTTTGTGTCTGAGCTGTACGTTTGTTTAAGTGTAAACATGTGGAGCTGAAAAAAAAAAATGCACTCAGTGCTTCCGATTGCTGCTTAACTGAGCTTTCCACGCGATAACTTTCACTTCCCTCGGAATAGCAAAAATATGAATTAATTGTGGACTTTTTTTTTCTTCTTTTCCATAACCCAGGTCAGACGGTCAGTCTCCCACCTGTTCGTTAGTGCGTCTGACCTCGTCAGACAGTCAGCTTGTGTGTGCAGTGAGCTCAGTGCCGGAGACACACGCTCCCCACTGCCTGGATGCTCATTAAACTTGTATGAATACTCAGCCTGGCAGATCCTTGCCTGCCTGCCCGTCTGTACTTTCCTGTTGTCTGTCTGTCCGTCTGATTGGTGCATTATATTAATGGAGCCATTTCTCTGAAGGACTTGCATTTAATGCTGCCAGGCAACAAATACATTTATCAGCCCTGGCAGTAATAAGTTTAAGCTCCACACTGGCATACATACTGAGGAGAACACGGGGGAAATCAATACAAATCCCGCGTGCGTACCACTGAGCCTTCCTCATATGTAAAGACAGAGAGATGATCTAATATGATGGAAACATATGGGTGCTATAGGAGGGACATCTATCCGAAAGTGGGTGAGATCAGCAGTGAGATGAAAATGATGCTGAACAGATGAGTCACAGCAGCACACGCAACTCAGCTCCCAGTTCTGGGTGTCATTAATGTAATCTCAAAGTGGAGTTGGGAAGCAAAGAGTCTCATTGTGCTTGAAAAACTGGAGTTTCGTAAAAGCAGCCGGGCCTTTTGTTTCAGATATTCTCTTTGAAAAGTGGACGAGAATAGCAGCAGGAGGCAGAGGTGAAATTTCTATCCGACTTATCCCCGACCATGGAATCAATATAAAAAAGGACAAAGTCTCCGGGTCTAAAAAGTGAAGCCAATGCACAAGTGCCTTAAAGTGTAAATATCACTGAGGGCCACGTTATTATGGTGTCATTCTAAATTCACCCGTTCTGATCAGTGTCCCGGTGGTCCGTCTGAAAATAAATCACTAATCAATGACACATCAGGCCTGAGAGGTCTGTTTGAGGACATGCCCGGTGTGATTGACAGGCCTGTGGTGCAGCTATGTTGCCTCTAAAGGTGGCCGAGCTCAATGTCCTCTGGTTCTCATTCAGTTCCACCCCTCTCTCTTCACCAGCTCCAACCTGTCATGTAAATATGGTCTCTTCTGGCTCCAGAAAAACAAGATGGTGACGGCCAAAATGAGAGAACCAAGGCTTCAAAAATACAGTTCACAAACCAGTGGGGGACGTCACGGTGGGCTACTGCCTGATCCCAACATGCAGATGTTACCAATGATAACCTCATGATTGCTATCACCTGATCAAACATCTGATCCATAGAAACTTGTCATTTTACATGAAGTGAAGAGATTTTGATTTCGTCTGATTTTGACAAGAAACTGTTTTCAATACATCATTGCTCTAATCTGTTGTATATTAACATTGGACGAATTTAATTTCTTTCAAGTATTTTACACCACAAAAACCACTGGATCTGTACAGATTTGAATCTCTGACTGTCTGAATAAGTGACAGATCACTAATGCTATTGTGAAATTCCATATTCCTTTTCAAGTGGACATTAGCACTTTAATACAGTTCCTTACAGGCTGAGCAAAGATGGAGCTCAACAACCTGCAGATTGTGGTGGGGTTCATTGTTGAAAGAATAAGTTTGGAGAAAGGCAGCGACACAGCCAACTCAGTGGCAGAGGTTCCAGGCGTGCAAACACAAAGGCATATGAATGGCAACCTCTGCCGCTCCCACACTTGAAGCCATGCATGAAGTACAAACCAGCCAGTCACACCAGAGCGCTACAATAACAAGCACAAGGCAAGAACGCAGCAGACAAACCTCAAGCTGACTGGAAGAGTGACACGACTTTAAAGGAACAACTTTAACAACACCATATTTTATATCACAAAGCATATAGTGTACAGAGGGAGTGCACACACTGGTTTGTTGGCTTTTCTGTGTGGGGTGTATTCCTCTCTGTGTCTGCCTTGTTTTGAGAGTGTTTTCCCTCCTGACTGCTTGTTCCACAAGTCCACCACTGCAGTGAGGACTATGCGTGTCGGACTCGTGTGGGTGAGGAGAAGCACCACCACCGTTAATACGACGTGTCCCAGTAGGATGGGGGAAGAGGAAGGATTTCGGACCGTCGCAGAATTAATTTAAATCTCATCACGCGGCTCCTCTCGAGCAAAGCAAAGTGCTGCACTGTGTTTTGAGTGCCTGGTATGTTCTGCATAGCAACAGAGCAGCACTACTTTTGCTGGGCTGGTATGAAGATTAAATGGGAATCAATGATGAAAATGGTCATTTTGTTACTGAAGTCTGTCCTGTACTACATTTTTGATGCCAGTAACTGTTTGATCAATATTTGAAACGATACATTAGATCAAATCAAAACATTTAAAAAAAAAAACACTTTTTGAATGTTACATTTCTGACAACATTGTGTCAGATATAGTGTAGTAAGTATGAATGGACATTTTAAGAATATTAAAAAATAAAAACCTATTCCATAATCGCCGGTAACTGTTCAGTAATTATTCGAAGAGCCCTGACCCTAAAGATAGTACGCTCTAATGAAGTATAGCCAGTCTGATGTATAGTAACCAAGTGGAAACCAGCGTTACTCGCTGGTTTGTGAACTGCTGTTCTGAAGGCTCGATTTCAACATTTCTGCTATCGCCATCTTGTTATTATGGAGGCAGAAGTGACCATATTTGGACAAGCTTGGGAGGAGTGATTGTTGGATCTGACTTGATCTGACTGGGAACCCGAGGACACTACGCCCTCCCACCTATAGCGGAAAACTGACTGCACCACATGCCTGTCAATCAAACAGACCCCCCAAACATACCACTTTTTAAGGCCTGATATCTGATTAATGATGGGATAATTTTGAGATGGGCAACCAGAAAACAGATAAGAAGAAGTAATTTTAGCGAACAACACTATGATGACTTGTGGAAAAACTTTATTGACTTTGTCTTTAATGAGAAAAGTTGAATGGGAGTCTATGGAAGCAGAGCCCTTCTGGACCTCTGGTGGTCCTCGGTGGTATTGCAGTTTAAGGCCTTTATGGACTGATTTTTTTTTTCAGACGTGGAAGCTATGTACAATTTCATATGCAGTCTATGATTGTAACATGTTCTTCTTCTCCTTTTGCCGTTTGATGACTGTGAGCTAACAGCTTTAAGGTGCATTACCGCCACCTTCTGGCGATAGTAATGCATGACTACCAGGCACCAGTAAAAACAAGCACAATAAGGCATTTTTTTAAATCAGTATTTGAAAATTAGACAATCATGACTCATCTCTAGTACTGAATGGCACATTGTTCAGTGGAGTGTAGTTGGTGTCAATAGGTGTTTTAGGAACAAACAGTTCTCCGGACTTTCTTTGAAGGAGCTACGCCCCCACTGATTTTCCCCCAGAACAAAAAGGGTTATAAGGCCTTTTGCTGTTTGCATTCGCACCACCAATAGGAACTGTGAAATGACTCTCTGTTGCTGGAGCGACGCTCCACCACTTATTTCTCTAATTGAGGAAATACAGTTTTCAGTTTATTTGATCCGGTTGAAATTCATTTTATCTGTTTGAAGATCCAAAGCTTGTTTCATTCAAGAGGGCCAATAAAACAAAGGAACAGTCACGGTACTCATGATTACATTTAAGATGTATTAACTGAGTCACTTGAAGGGTTGTTATGATCCACTACCGTTTGCGTTGTCAGTTTTGCATTATGGGTCAATAGAAACTCAACACTTCCTGTATTTTTCAAACTAAAAGCCCTATAGCCTTTTATAAGAAACAACCCCCCCCCGCTTTTATTGTGAAACATTTGCAGGAACGTGTTGTGCCTGAAGTCAGACTATCACACTTTACATGAAAAATCCTCAACAACCTCTTGTGCATCAAACAGCATCACACTGCTGCAGCAGCACGTCAACGGAGTGACTTTTTTCTTTATTTCCCTTTGTTGAATCGAAGTCACACTGTATTTCCCCTGATGTGTATCGGCTTAATAAAGCCGGCACATTTGTTGTCGGCCCATCTCCCCATTTTGTGCCTCCAGTTGAAACTTTTTTCTGCCGTTTTTAAAAGGCTTCGTTCGTAGCTGTAGTTGACCTGCTTACTGTGTGTTTTCAACCCGGCGGTTGTCTGTGCTCCTGTGTGTGTCACGACGGTTCATATTGCAACGGGGGAGAGAACCTAAGCAGAGGTAGGAGCTAAAAAAAAAAGTCCCCACAAAACACAGTTATAGGAACAAAAAGGTTCCAAGTTCGCCCGGTGCGGACACATAAAAAAAGGGGGAAACCCCTCCCACCGCT